>NW_024609857.1:130478964-131132187 GCF_016920785.2 Ixodes scapularis | reverse complement strand
AGTGGCGCCCAACATGGCACCGCAGACACAACTCATTTAATTAAAGTAATACGCAACTTAGCAAGATTTTTATAAAATGACCACGGGGAAAGTTTGAAGAGTGCCTCCTGTAAGCGTTAGAGTCGCAGCCAACATTCAGCTAAGGGACTTAGCTTCTTCAAGGAACTTTGCCAAGTTCCACATACCACCATCATTTTCTACCCTCACTCTTTGTTTATAATCCCGGAAAGTTATTTTAAATTTAAATACTTTCACCACAAAGATATGTCTTTGAAAGAATTTCTAGCGCACAAAGCTAAATTTGTGCTACGTACAGTTTGAATGGATAACAAGTTTTTTTGTTTGTTTTTTTACGCTAAAAGGCTGTTAGATTTTTCGACTCGCCGAGAGACTTTTTTGTTACTGTAGGGACTCTGAAAAAATCCTCTTGCGAACAAACTTTGTCTTTTTGTCTTGTAAAGCAAGATTTGAGCCTTCCAGTGTCTTTTTTTCATGAGTCCTGCGCATAAACATGCCCACCAATATAAGAACCTCTGTAGTGATCTAAGATGTATGAAAAACCGGACTGTAATTATTTCTTTTCTCAATTTTACCCCAAGAGCTGCAGTAAAAAAAGGTTTGGCTCCTCCCAGAGTGCTACGAATTATTAATCTTATGTTGTCAATTAAGACACATCAAACGACCACGAGAAAATCGAAGCCCTAATCGAAGTTTCCGGCAACTGACGAGGCAAGTCCTAGCAATTTGTGACATCTCTTGTTTGGAAGAGCTGACGAACCGAAAGCAACATGGCGACGTTCGGCACCGCCGCAGCGTATGACGCGGAGGTGGAGCCATAGGGCCACTACGTAGAACGCTTGGAGCTGTTCTTCCTTGACAATCGGATTCTTGCCGATAGGCAGAAGGAAGGGATCTTTCTGGCTTACGTAAGACTGAAAACCTATACGTGACACTTCAAAGTTTATTGACCCCCGTGAAGCTGAGCGCGAAGACGTTCAAGGAGCTTGTCGGGACCCTAAACAAAGAGTTATCTTCGAAACCATCCGAAATCATGGGGCGGTACACGTTAAGCACCCGTTCGCAAAAGGATGAGGAAAATCTCGGAATTTTTAGCAGCTCCCCAAAAAACTCACCGATTTTGGCAACTTCGATGACACGCTCGACATCATGTTCCTGAATCGATTAGTGTGTGGTGTGTGTGATGTAGGCAGGCAGAAAAGACAGCTGGCAGAGTCCTCGCTCACCTTAACAAAAGCCATGTACACTGCAATGGCTGTGGGAACCGCAACCGAAAATCCATGAGACTTGAGAGCACCAGGCATGGACAAAGTCCCAGGTCAACAAGGTGAACGGAGAATGCACTAAGCACAATGTGGGACGATTCGCCCTAAAAAAAACAGCTTAGTCGCAAGCGCAGCCGCATACGAAATGCGGTCTCTGTGGCAACAGTGATCACGACCCCAAAAAGTGTTCCTTCCTCTCAAATGCTTACTTCAAATATGGCAAAACGGGACACTTAGCGAGGACGTACAAGTCGCAATCACAAGCAAGAAGAGCGGCCTGCGACGGTCAAACTAGCGTCATTGCAGCAGTAGGATCGACATACAGGGAGAAAATTGATATTCGCTCGATCACCAGTGTCCGTGAGGTTTTTTCAACACGCAAGTCGACACTGCATCTCCAGCTCACGACCTACTTTAATCCTGACCTGCCCATAGAATGGCTTCTCATAGGATATGGTGTCGCCAATTAAAGGGATACTGAACCAATGAATTTAGTGTCCATAATAAGTGGCGTACGTTCTTTCCACGAGCCAGCAGCCGCCGGTGTGGGCGAGCACACGCAACAAAAATGACGTCAAAGACCTCAATTCGCGGTTAAGATGACAGTGAAATGTATGGGCTTCGGGCCAAAGGAGAATAAAGACAAGTTGTTCATCTACACAGTGGTGTCTGGTGTAAAAGATAAGCGATTAATTGGTCTAACAAGCCGTAGCTTTCACTTGTAGAGATGAAAAGCCTGTCTTTATTCTCCTTTGGCCCGAAGCCCATACATTTCACTGTCATCTTAACCGCGAATGGAGGTCTTTGACGTCATTTTCGTTGCGTGTGCTCGCGCACACCGGCGGCTGCTGGCTCGTGGAAAGAACGTGCGCCAATTATTATGGACACTAAATTCTTTGGTTCAGTATCCATTTAAGTGCCTTGCTTTGCCGTTGGTAGGGCTAGGCCAAGGCTTTTCTTACAGTTCCTCTATAGGCTCCCTACGGGAACCAGAGTTTCGCGTTCAGCCATCTTGAAATCCTAAGTTATGCGGGAAAGCCACTTCGCGCGTGTAGGAGCGGTGTTCCGTCAATTGTGTCCATCACGTGACAGTATTTGGAGAATAGCGGCGCCGCGCGCGCCGCCGCGCATGGAAAACAGGAAAGGAAGAGAAGGAGGCCAAAGCAGGGGAGCATACGCCGGGGCGCGTAGAACGTCTACTTTCTTACGCGGCGCAGGATTTCTTGCTTCTAACACGATCGATCTCGGCGAATAGCAGCGCGGCGGTACGTGGAAAACTGACGCGAAAGTCTGGCTCCCGTAGGGATCCTATAGGGTAACTCTAGCTTTTCTGTGATCCAAACACGGTTCACAGCTGGTCTCGTGCAAGGTCTGCGCGGCGCGCGGTTGGTGATATCTCTTTCACGGGAACAGCTACCGTAGCGTGGCGCAAGCAGGCTGCAGTAGCTTTTAGTAGGACTGCAGCTGGAGGCATTGCTTTCATGTTTGCTTTCGGAAGATTGTGTTTCTCAGGCACGGAAGCACAAGGGCGTTCCTTTAGCTCCGACTGCTTTCGTGCCATCATCGATGTAAGGCGCTCTCTCGCATCATTTATAAACAGCACTGGGCTGCCAGCCGGCGCCTCTAGTGACGATTCGAATCGGTCACGCGCCCCCTGGTTGACGAGGTCGCACTGGCCTGACGAGATACCAGAGGAGAACAAGTCAGGACCAGATAACGCTGCCGCACCTTGTGCGCCTTCGATTGGTATGCGGATATCCTAAGAAAGAAAACAAATTTTGTGTAGCGCCACGAAGTCACAGTGTGAAAAAGCGCAGTAGCCACGGGCTGTAATACAAGGCGCGCGCTGGCGCACTCTTCTGTGGGCAGGTCAAGATTACAGAAGGTCGTGCTCCAATGTCGGTCATTTTGATGAGTGTTTGCTAAAACATCATCAGACATGGCCGATAATGACCTCTTGCCACACATTTCGCGCCTAATAAACGAAGTTGATCATATTCTAACTTTGTCTCCTCCACTCATACCCAAGGCACATCTCAACCTCAAAACTTTCTGTACTTGTCCAGTCTGTGCCGATGGTGTCACCAGTGTTAGGGTTTCGAAGCATCGGCGGTTGCTGGAGACTCATAGAGAATACCCGGGTAGCTGCAAGCGTGGTACAGGTTACAAGTATATTAAGCTTTGTAATGCGCGAATAAAGCAACCCTACTGCACATCGGCATTTACAAGTTGACTGTTCGCAAGTGGGTCGTTATCCAGGACACCATCCGATATTTGGTCTTACTGCCCCGCTCTTCTACTTTTGCATTGTCTACTTGCCTTAATGTCGTAAGGAATGGGTGGCAGCTTGTAATCACTTCTGTGACAAGCAGCTTATTGAGTCTGGGATAGGCTTTCCCGTAAAGTCACAGGCAGGGATGGGCAGTATTTCAAATACAAGTATTTAAAATACGTATTTCAAATACTTCGTGTATTTTGCATTTGTATTTAATTACAAATTGGGTATTGTATTTAACGTGTGTATTTAAATACTAAAACGTGGGTATTTCAAATACAATTGTAATTAAATACAATTTTGTGGGCGAAAATACATCCCTCAAATTTATTGTCTCTGTCCAGAGCAGGAAGAAAACTATGTTCTGCACCGGATGTGGTGTCTCTCAATCAAGCACAAGCGTTTAGTGACCTTGTGATTACGGTGCTAGTCCAGGGCAAGAATAGTGACGAAATCGACGTTCACCAGCAGACTGGCTAACTAAGTGCCTGTAAGGCCCGCTTCAGACGAGCAATTTCAGCCAGCAACTCGACGTCGCAACACCAGCAACACGAGCCGTCCGCGTTCACACGCAGCAACCGAATTGCTACGACTTGCTATCATCATCATTCAGCTTGAATTTTCTTGCAAGATTTAGACATCCAGCTACGCGCTAAAAACATGTTTTTATATCTTTCAATGGCGTTGAGAATACTAACTCATCTTTCTGAAAAGGTTTATTTCCAAAAACGATCAATTTCAAACCAGAACCAAGTTTTTAGCTGTCATCATCACCACCATGGCGGTGTCACGTGAAAATATCGCGTCCCTGATTGGCTGCTGCCACTTCAAACGGCTACGAGTTGTTCGAGTTCGTCCGTTTCGAGCCGGATCCGATCGCAGCAATTCGTGTCGATCTAGGGAAAGCTAGGGAACAACCCGCCAGCAACCTCAAAATTGCTGGAAGAATTGCCCCGTCTGGAAGCGGGCCTAACAACTTGTGATGATTTCCAGCCTCATTTCTATCCATATTTTTGCCTGGAACATTCTAAATGCGCGGGTCGTCCAGATGTTCGTAACTATACTTCGTTTCACCTTATGTTGTACCGAAGTGAAGGCTAGAAGCGCGAGCTCATAGCGTTGGCAGCCGCTCTTAAGTCACGAGAGCTTGTGCCGCCGAGATGTGCCCCAGAGCAAGGAGCTCGCGCTTGTAGCCTTTCCTGCGGTACATCATAAGGTGAAACCGAGTATAGTGCGAGTTGCAACAATAAAAAAATTCTCTAGCTAGTGCTGCGCGTCTTGGTCGTCTTGGTTCTTTGGTGGTCTATACGAAAATGTAATCGACAAAAAAAGCTGCTTGAAGCTCTGTACCTTTTTCATCTATTACGTCCAAGCTAATTACATTTTTTGTATCATATTTCTATTACGTCACTAGAGCCTCGCACACTAACTCCTGAGTGTGTGATGCAAAATTAAAATGAGATACACAGAAACCCGTTGCAGGTGCCCTGAAGTAGCTGCCGCAAATCTTGAGGAATGTATTTGGAAAAGTATTTAGAGGAGATCAAATACATTTGGTTGTATTTGTATTTTGTATTTAAATGCTTTTTTTTAAATGTAATTAGAATTGTAATTAAATACATTTTTGACGAAGTATTTTGTATTTGTATTTCGATACATATTTGCATGTATTTTGCCCATCCCTGGTCACAGGCAACAAATTGGTCTCATTTGTGCTAGAACTGGAAAAAACAAAATGCAAAGATCCATACCTTGTAACTGTCAGGGTCCTCTTTACCCAATATGCAGCACATCAAGCATAACTTAAAGCTAAGCTACTTACCTAGTTTGGATGAACGAATTGCTTTCATCAACCAGAAGCCGGACTCAATCATCATTGCAAAATGAGTGCTCGATATAAGTGTCCACATACGTCTCAAAACGTGGGTTGTAAGCCTGAAAATTATAAATGTCTGAATCAGCTCACAGGCACTTCAGAGTGTACTAGCATCGTATGCATAGGATCAACCTGTAAACTGGAGACTTTAGGGTATGACAGAGCAAAGGGAAACAGAGTGCCGACAGCACAGAAAAAAAAAATTGTCGAGATGAGAAGATAGTCGGACCGCTCTCTTTTTTTAGAATGCTTGGCAAAGCGAATAAAGGTACTTCTGATAGGAAACTAAAACATAAATTAGCGTGCCGGAAAAGGTTTGTTTATGCATCTCATCTAAAAAGTAATTGACGTGCTATCTATTGAACATTGGTGTGGAGGTATTGGCATAGCACATCGACAGGTTCTGTCTCGCGCTGCAACATGGAGCAACGGAACATTTGACAAGTTTAACAGTATTATGCGTGACAAGCGGGTTCAATAATGGTGTCTTTCATTTCAATCAATCAATCAATCAATCAATTTTATTTACATCATCATCAAATAGTGATGTGGGCTGCAGAGGCAAAAAGTCAAAACAGTTTTGACTTGACAAGGCCTCTGCAGCCTTACAATTGGCATACGGTAACAAACAACAGCAACCAGGGGAAAAGAAGCAGACAGCGACATGGGAAAAAAAATATATAAAACACTTATATACTCTATTTGCTGCTAAAGGAAGTATTTGACCTCTTACACAAAGAACGAAAGAACGACAGCATCTAGTGACTGGATGTATACAGGAAACAAAAATATATAAAACGGATGTATTTACAGCTCACACAGACAATTTATTTTTTTATTTGTGAAAACAAAGTTCTCGAATTTCATTTAGATGTAGCTTTTCAATGTTTGACAAATTTTGTTTTTCAACTTTATTTAAGACAAGCGGAAGATTATAGCTTAACATTTGAAACCCATAGTTCGTGGGATTTAATGGAATTTTCCAGCGCTCCCTTTCCCTAACGTCATAAGGTTTAGAAATGGGAGTTAAATTTGAAATCCAAGTAAAAAATGGTTCATTACATCAGAGGGTGGATCTATATCGTGTGAGGAGAGTAAACTCATATGAACCAAGAATGGATGTTAGATGCAGGTCTTTAAACAGAGAACGACTGTGTGTGTCAAAAGACACATTTCGTATAATGCGGACAGCCCTCTAAGAGCATGCACGGTCACTAAATAGATTGGTTGAAGTAAGTTACCGCATCTGAGCTCGAAGCAAGTCTTGAAACCTCCCAGGGATATTAAAACATTCGTTGAACCTTTCTAACGTCACCCTCTTTTTTTTTTTTTTTTTTTTTACTTTACACTCTTCCGCTCTGCAGAGACCTTAAATATTGTATTTTCAAAATAATTTCGGCTCTTCCCAGCCGTATTTGTTAAATGCAGGGTTTGTCGTAACCGTACGGTCGGAAGTGGCTTATGTGGCTCGACGATAGTTTGGGCCTGTCGCGCTCCTGTATGCTGTGCTCCGTTTCGTTGCTGTGTTCGGAGCAGCAGTAGAGGAGCGCAGACTTAACGCGCCCACTAAAAACGACAGAGTAATGTTGAAGAAAACCTATATCAGTTCGCGCGCGGAGCGCGAAATCTCGGAAGTCCGTGTCCAGAAGTGCAGTAATTACATCTGGTTTCATTCTGTTGCCCTTTACATCTAGGGTAAAGTGGGGTAAAAGGAGACGCCCGGCAAAATGCGACAGTTAGTGTTTAGCACCATACACCTCCTAGACTTGAAATTTGAGTAGGTTCAAACTTCACCGAGAGGTGCCGCGTCCTCTGCACTTTGCGTTGGTAGAACATCAAAGATGTCGTCAAAAGCGTTTAGGGGAAAATAAGCGCGGAGCTGAGGTTGACGCTATCAGTTTTATTTCGAAAACTGTATATAATAAACATTTATAATTAAAACAAGATGACAACAAGGGGTACAAAGGGCGTACATTTTTTTGATAATGTAAAGAATGTTTGCTGTTCTCTCTAAATCGATTGCCTTTAAGCCAATCCAAGTCAACTTTTTATGGGTTGTCATGGACCCGTGGTTAGTTTCTGCCAGTATTTGTTGTGGATATGATTCATACGTGGACTGCGTGGACCAATAGATCGTGGCATGAGCACGCACCTCATGCGCCCGCCCTATTCGTTTTCGTCGTCAAGATTCTGCGAGGTCGTCTGGCGCATCAGATATCATCGCCATGAGCGCAATTTTTAAGTAATGAGCGGCGTGGCGGGCTGCGCTAGGACATACAGGAGTACGAGTGATACAGGACGCATCCCTACCAAAGTGATAGAAGCTACATGGATCTCGCCACTCCCGGGCTTGCCATCGACATTGAACAAGGTGATTGTGACGTGCCTGTACCATCATTCGATTTAGTAAACGACGATGATAACCAACAAAGCGCTTTCAGCAATATTGAAACACTTATTTCGGGTTTCCAAGTGACTGACATCGGCGACGAAGAAAGATCCTACTTCGGTGCATTGTTTTCAAGCTACTGGTACAATCCACGACGTTACACAGCGAATAGAAAACCAGTTGTGTTTAATTTTTTCCCCACGTGACTGAGGTGCACAAGTTGCCACAATCAACAACTGAAAGCTTTTTCAGCGTTTTTAAAACGACCGTTGTTGACATGTTTCGAGTATTTGCAGCTCAGATACAACAGAACATTGCCCTTGGATCGACTGGAGACAATAAGTTGGGCACGCTGCTCGCTTGTGACTTCCTTCGTGACGTATTCCAAGACGTAAAAAGCAAGTACCGGAAAATCAGTTCGCTAAACAACACCTCCCGCAAGTAAAACCAGAAAAAACACGTGTTGAATAGGGGAGAGACGTTTAAGTATGTGCCTGTAACCAGCGTCTTTTGAAACTTAATGACGCCGCAGAGTTTCTTCGTTGATCTCGACAATGATTTGTCAACTGTGCACTCGTCGCCACTCCTTCGCACATTTTGTGATGGCTTAGCGTACAAGACGAAACTGTCAGCACTCTTGGAAGATGGGTTTCAGTACACGCGGTTTCTCGTACTGTAGAGCGAAGAAGTGGTAATTCTCAACCCACTAGGATCAAAACAGAGTGTTCAGGAGTTGCTGGTTAAGCACTTCAGCGTGCTGAATATTCATGCCCGATACAAGTCGCAGCTCCACACTAGCAGTTATTGCAAGGTAGAAACTCGTCATGGACCATAGAATCGATGTCATCTTGCAACCACTTTAGCTGATGTGTTCGATTAGGAACCAACTGGTTTCACCGTCGATAAATGGGATACTACTGTAAGAGTAACTGCGGTCGTTGTCGCCTTCAGTGGTGACAACCTGTCAATGAATCGGTTAGGTCTGTTAATTTCCTGTTTTAACCTAAAGCGTCCATGCCAATTTCGCGCTATGTCAGGGTCAAAGTTTTTCATGATTTTTCCCGAAAAAGATGTTCAGGTTCGAAGTGAAATTTTGTACAGGGGCCACGTTGAAAGTGCGAAGGTAAATCAACCCCTGAGTACTGCACTTTTTGAGGTAACAAGTGAGTCACCTTGTGGGATTTCCCTTGCTACTACCCGTCTCGGAGAATGACACAGCACACCGGTTCAACAACACGTAAACATTTAATGACCGCTTTCGCCTAAGCAGCGATCCCAACCGCCCCCGCGCATCCGCTGCGACAGCCTTTTATCAGCGGCGGAGCGTAGCTCGCGTGGCCAGTTGCCCTTGGCCCCCTCGTGGTCAAGATGACCACTCATGATTGTCGGAGGGGCAGCCTGGACCAACCGTTTGGAATCGCCACGTTGCCCAAAACCTTTACTAGACATTGGAGACCTTGACGTCACTCTGCAGCTTCTTCCTGGTTTCATGCACGATTTTCTCGAAACGTCGATTCCTCATGTGTTGCGACAGGTGTTGCAAAAACTCATGAACAGTAGGGTCCTGCTGTACTCACACCTCGACATGATCACGTCATTTGATTTTGGCTTGCACGATTGGGAAAATAGGCCTGAGACACATTGGCAAATCCTTCGTGAACGGATAAAGCACATGCAAGGGGACTGCATCCCAGAAATGGTGTTTATTGAACTTTTTTTCTCGTACGTTCGGATACTTTGTACCAAAATGCAATGAGCACTGGGATATATACCTCAGGCTCAGGACAATCGTAGACATGACACTTGCCGACCTGATTCCTGAAGATCTTGCATGTCTTCAAGATGAAATCAGGTACTTCTTGGGTGCCTTTGTCTCCCTTTATCCCAACAACATTATTTCAAAGCTGCTCTTTATGATGCACTTTAGAAGGCTGATCAGCAAACTAGGTCTCCTAAAATAATATCGGTGCATGCGCTATGAGGCCAGGCATCAGAATGTCAAGGCTATTGCATCGCGCAACCAGAACTTCCCAAACGTCTGCAGGTTAGTTGCAGAGCGGTATCAGCTACCACAGAACTATGAGCTCGTCGATTTTTAGTTGGATGATGGAATTCTAACAACAAAGTGCAAGCTTATTAAATGTTAAGACTTGACTCCACGCGTGCATGGAACCTTCTTTGTTGGTGTGGGAAGTTAGTTTTGCTACCGTGCAGCATACCATATACAAAACACTGGATGTGATTATCCCAGGGAAAGACCTTTATCCTCTTTTCGGTTAGATTGCAGGACTCTAGGTGTGCTTTGGCAGTGTTTTCACTCTTGTCACTGTGCTGAGAACTCTGAAGTTTCAGCAATACCGCTGTTCATACTTTGTTTGCAAAAGAGCAGACCAGAGAATTGCGAAACCTATTCCCCTTACACCATCATAGGTGCTTGACCTGTATTTTGACTCCGTGTTGGTACTGAAGATAGAAATAATTATTCCAGGTTACCATTAAAGCACTGATTGTTAGTGTCTTTTATGCTGAAAAGGTTGTCTGTCTGTGTCATTGAGCATGTTGAATGAATGAATGAATGAATGAATGAATGAATGAATGAATGTGTATGTTACTTTTTTCATTGGACTAGTGTGACCATCGAAATGAGACTGTTGTACAAATTCAACAAATATGATAGCCTGCTCTTGAAGATAGGGTTGTAATCGTCTCCATTTAACTAGCATTAAAAGCAAAAGCTAAGAATAATCCAAATATATTGGTCATTATTCTGTTTATGACACCCCTTTTACTACCCCTGATACACGGGCCGTTTCAGTAATCATTGAGCCAACGATCGTTGGCATCTTCCAACATTAAGTTCAACTAAGTGGTCCGGTCTTACTTGGTAGATAGGCCTAACAGCCCCAACTTCTGATTTCCCATTGAAACCAATTTGAACCAAAACTGATGACACATGTGTTTTTTTTTTAAAGTGATGCAAATTATTTATATGCACACTTTTCATTTCTTTAAACGTTTAACACTAAATATAATGGACTTTCTTTTACTCTTTAAAATTAAGAAAAGATGACGAGAACGTTTCACCCGAATTTAAGCAAGAGAGACATCGCGCAAGTCTTATCGGCACCGACTCCCCAATGGCCGCACCTGCCTAGTGTAGGGTCCCGCGACGTGCCGTGATCGTTTTATCGGCGGCTCTGGCCCCGAATCATACTTCCTCCCACAATATCTCCTTTTACGATGCTTTTTTTTAAATATCATTCCAATCTTCCGCAGTAATAATACCTCGATGACGCTGGTTATCGGCGGGAACGCGGCGGAGGCCGCCGTTTTTAGCTCTTTAGGGGCTCAAATAGAGTCGAGAGCGCTCGTGTAACTAGGGTATAAGTGATTTGCTTTTCAGTTAATTGTAACAATACATTCAACATTGACTTTTAAAAGCAGGTAAATATTAACTGATATCATGTTTATTTTGGTAATGCTTTATTAACGCTATTGATACCGGGGATGGTATTTCAGGCGTCAAAGTGATGGTTACTAGCTGAACCATTGCGGCAAGTAATCACAGCATATACTACCTGTGACGTCTTTGAGGTGGTAAAAAACTAGTAAAAATGTAGTAGTACCCGCCATCGAGAGGTAGTATCTGCTGCAGTTACTAGAATTTTACTAGCTTTTTTTTCTAAGAGCGCAGTGTTAAAAATGTCTAGCGATTCAGCAAAACGTATTACAATCGAGCATGAAGTGCACGCGGCGTATGTAAACATTAACTGACCTTGAAGACAAGGCAGGTGTATATTGTGCAACAACGGGTAATTTTGTTTGTTTGTTTGTTTTGAGGCGAAAGGTATGTAGTTTGTTCAACCATGAGTAAAAGCGCTCTCAAATGTTATAAGGCGTACAAACACACACGTGTTCTAAAAGCGCCATGTCGCGGGGCATTCAATGCGCTTGAATGGCTTAACTAACTGTGGCAGACGCGCAGCAAGGCAAAACAAATCGTGACGTTGCACTTCTGTTGCTCTTTGGTAGCTTAAGCGGCTGGTACCGTCTGCTGCGCTTTGACTTACGTCAAAACGCAGTACAATATTGGGCATCTGGAAAGAGAGATTGCAGAAACAACTTATTACCACCTTTACCGGAACGCAGGCGATTGATATGTGTCTTTTGGTGTCCTTGACGTTGTGTAATCCGCGCTAAAATGAACACACTATTACTTCCGATGTTAACCAGAAAATGTATACATCAAGGAATGAGCATGTAAGTGAAAGTCAAGGAGAAAATAAATAATAAACATGCAAAATAAGTGACGACACCGGCACATCTTTCAATTAACAACACACATATCTGCAAACATATATATGCTTGCAGCTATGTGTTTTCTTTTTATCTCCATTTTATTGCTATTTGAAAAAGATGTTAAGTTGTTCCCAATTATGGTTACCTGGAACTGAGGAAACTTCTTTCATTGTTGGCTTCACACTAAAACTAAAAGTGATATAAAAAGTCCTCTGCTATTGACCTACAAATCGCTACTGTTATTAGGATGGTCATTTCCTTGACTTTACGCAAAAAAGGGCGATCAGCCTCCACCTATAACATATATATGAGGCTTATTAAAACAGGAAACAAGACTGGTTTCACTGCATCGAACAAAAAAGCTAAGCCCAGCCTGACAACCAAAGTTTTGCTAAGCACCGTTATTAAAGTACGAAAAACATGGTCCGAATAATATCCTAGTTACAATACCAGGATGAACAAACATAAAATGCATAAACTTTTCACTAACATTTTTTTTTTTTACGATTGACTTTTTCTTTTCCGGATTACAGTTGACCATGGTTATAATAACTTCGTTTAATCCTAGTCTGGCACGCGAGGTGGTATGAAATAAATACTACCAAAAGTTGACAACGTTCACGAAGCTTTCTTTTTTTCTAGTTTTGCAATTCTGTGAGAATGTTTACTCCACCCGAGAGTCCGCGTGGCTTCACTAGCGCCACTGAGTGGGTGACCTTCCCCCATTCTGCTCCTCTTGTGATCGGCTTATTTTTGCGCTAAAACTCCAGTGGAGTGATTAAAATCTTGGAGGACAACTAATTATGAAGCAGAAACCACCGTCATATAAATAAAGTTTTTTTTTTTTTTTTTTAAAGATATATCGAAGGCAGAATTACAAGCTGCTTATGATGATATCCCACCAGTCCCATCATTGTAAAAAGTTGTAATTAGACTTATAGATGCTGCAGGACCAGTGGTCCTTTTAGTTTGTTTGAATGGAATCGATCCTCTAAAATAAAACGAGTTGCGCACCCGGCAATAACGCAGAGCGAAGGATATATCGATTTCGGGGTACACCCGTCCTCTTTTCTGTCTTCTGCGCGCGACGCTTTTAAGCCGCAGGCCCGCTAATGATACGTCGTGCGAAAGGCGCGGTTTTCACTGGAGATATAACAACAGAATTACCTGCAGACACGCATGAATCATGTTCATGTCTGCTTCATTCAAATGTATACATAAAACACCTCTAAACATAGTTTTCTTTTTTCACCAGCAGTACAGCAGACTGACCATGTATGATGTATTGGCAGTGTGAGAGTGCGACCTTGGCGATTTCGCTGCCTTTAAACTCGGATCGAGGCGCGTGGAACGAACTGTAACAGGACCGGAGGAAAGTCTACTCATTGCATCTCCCGACTTCTCGGAAGCTCCGGAACGGCGAGTTGCCGAGCGTGTTTTTGTATATCGCTCGAGTAACGGCGTCACCGTTATCTCGCCCTGGTGTCTTTTTGATGCGCCAGATACGCGCATCTGAGTATTTTCGTACTGCGAGCGATGGAATGTCCGCAAAACGCGATGACGATGCGCCTATAAAACGGTCACGTCGCTTTCCGCATCGCGTGTTATCGTCGAAAACACAGTTATCACCCCCTTGTAAGCAAAGAGTAGTTTCAGCTTTCATTCGCATCGTTTCCGCGCTCTCCCTTCGTGACTAACCACCTGCTATAGTTACGTAAAATATAGTAATAATAGCAAATGAATTTTTTTTTTCGTCAAAGTTTACATATTGAAGGTGAAAAGGGAAAAAAAGCTGTAACACAGCTTGACTAGTCCCGAGCCACCCAAACAGCAGTTGAGACGCGGGCACCAAATTATTTACATATGATTAGGACATAAATGAAAACATGAAGAGATCCTTTACCCTTGAAAAATTCATTAGTGTCATCCTATAATGCAAATTCAATTTGAACAAACTAGAACATTAGAAGGCAAAACATGGCAAAAAACAACTTCAACCTTCAAAAAGGACCACTTTTCTTCTATTTGTTTTGGTTTCAGATGAGTATATCAACACTTAGCTTCTATTAGGTTCGGTTTGAGATGAGTATGATGAATTCCCGTAAGCTGCTCACCGACACATTGTTAAGTTCTGTATTTTTCCTACTGAACTGATTCAGTGTCGTCGGAAGGGTGTATGATGTAGTGTATTGTCCGTAATTAGTTATAAGAACTGGTGCTTCCCATGGTTGTACAGTCCGCGTTGGATACGCATATACCTTTTTTGTTAGGTTTTTTAAGGCTTCGAGATAATAGCCAGTTTCAGTGAAGCTCTGCTAGCTCTTACGTACGCAATACGCAATAGTATAGCGTACGCTAAAAACGACCCGCTCGGACCGATTTTAGTTGTGCGTTACGTTTCCGAGTGAACAGCTCGCATGAGCTTGGTTAAATTTGCCAGAGCCGTAGACTTCCGTGTGCTTATAGCACCACGATGCTCTTGATAATAAATATTGAAAATGAAAATGTGTCCAATAATTTTATTCCAAGTTAAACCAAGCCGCAGCTGCCTCGTTCAGCGCGCTTTTCTGCGGGGTACAGAGGCTACGAGTACGAGTGCGTAGCCAAATTCGACCACGGAGCATCCGTCACTCGTCCCGTGGAAACATCCCTTTTCATCAATGCTGTCGCGGAATAAAATCTATGGCCTACTGATGTCCAGTGCATAGAAAGAACTTCGCCGATTTCTTGAAGAGTCGTTCGTCCTTCGGCGATGAAGTGTGCGAACACGCTTAGCGTTGAGCAGGTGGCAGCGTTGACTCAGATTACGAGCGGTGAACACTTTCACGGTGCACTTCTTCAGCTGCACGGCGATCTGATTCGACCGCGGTACGTCCCGGAAAGGATTGCCGCGCTGAACACTACGTTATTTTACCGTTCACGTAACACAGAACTCCGAGAACACCACGGCGCCCAGTCGAGGTAACCGCCATCTTCAAACTGGCGCTCTCGTTGGGCCCGAGATCTCTCGAGAGCTTCCCGCAAAACCCCTTAGCCCGCAACGCAACATTCCCAGCGTTGCTTGCGTACGCATACGCTAGCCCTTCGATTTCGTGCTGGGCATGCGCACTCACAACCCGCAGTTTCCTTGCGTACGCAAAGCTATAGCGCACGGTCCACTAAAACTGTCTAATGTTGAGATTGATGTTTTTCTTCCGTGTATTTCGAACAAAAACTATATTTGTATAAATCAAAAGTTTTCATTACTCCAAGGACTGAAAACAGCGTTCAATGAATAATTCAGCGTAAGATAAGAAATGCTTCAAGATATATTTTGATCATATAAATATCCTTTGAAGATTGGTATATGAAATGGTTGCCCATATAAGATGGGCATAATTTATATGTGAGTGAAATATTGAATTATATAATAATAACCGTGTTTTAAGAGGCAAGATGTGTTTATGACGATAAAAAAACACCAACGATGCTTGATAACTGTAGGAGTAATAGCGAGGAGCCATGCTCCTTGTCGCTAGATGCAACCCCCCCCCCCCCCCTTCCTTTGTTTTTGTAAAGTAATATACGCGAGTTATAATTTAGGCAGAATAGAAGTTGTAATATACGAAGACGATAATATAATAAAAATATGTAAGTTATAATATACCAAGGTGTTAATATAATAAACATATATTAGTTATATTCTACGCGGACGACAATTTTTTGTTGTCTAGGAACCCAGTTTAACGAACAGGGTTGCCAAGTCGCACTCTTTACTCCGTTTCCAATTAAGTGCGACCGCCGCGGCTGGCGCCAGCATCGAATAAAACCAATCAAGCCCACAAAAGTGCATCTTTCTCGGCGCCCGCCATCTCTGGCGGTTTTTCTATAACCGGCGGCGTACTTACAGTATCGAGGGAACCACCCTGGGGACACAAAACCTCACGAATTTGGAATTGGACGTCCTTCGTCACGACCGGCCCACGCGCCGCACGGTTACATATTTTGAATAGCGAGGTGTTCGCGTGAGGACAGACTCTAAGCACCGTTCGCGCCCCCTACTAAGCTGACAATCAGGTACGAGCTACGTGGTTTCGTTGGACCCGTACACGTCTGTCTTTTGTCGCGTGGTGGTGCTCCCACCCCTATTCACCAACATCACTCGGAAGAAACAAATGCCCACGCACTACGCGGAGAGAAAGTCGTCGGACTCTTGCGCAGGAGTTGCGGTGACGTCAGAACAACGCCGACTTCTGATTGGCCTTGATTGAAAGGATAGTGGGTAGACCTCAATGCTACATGCCTCGAGGTCTACCCATTATATTGTTTGTCTTCAATCAGCCAATAAGAGCTGGCGTTCTGACATAATCGCAACCCTCGCAAAAGAAGCAGACGAACTTACGCTCCGCGTAGCATTCAGACGTCATAGGAGTGAGGTCGAGCACGGAAACGGAATGGACACCGGGGGAACCTAAGCTTCACGGCTGGACCGAGCGGAACCTAAGAGACGCGGGACGTCGTCGCCGACTGCGATTGGTCGGCGATGCGGAGCGGCGGCCAATCGCAGCTGGCGGCGACGTCCCGGTCTCTCTTTCCAACTTGGTGGTCCCGCCTTGTGTTTGCTTGGGGCTCCGGTTCCGCGTCGAGTTCGGCCGGGCCTTCGTGTCGGGTCAGTGAGTCGAAAAACGCACGGCTTTGGGCTCGAGCCTGGTTGCCGAAGTGGTGCCATTCGAGTGCGATGGTGTTTCTTGGAGGTACACTCTAATAAAGAAAAGAAAAATATCGTGTGTCTACTTTCCCGCACAACACTCGGAGAGCCAATCGCTTCAACTTACGGAGGCAGCTCAGGGAATGAGGATGCCGAAAAATATGTTGAAATAAAAAAACGCAGTCTAACTTATGACACTGTAAAACCCTTTATTTTCGCGGCCCCTATTTTTCGCGAATCGGTCACAGGTGACATAGTCGCGACCACTAAATTTCGCGAATTCCAGACGCCTGCATTGAAAATCTTAAGGACCGAAATTTTCGCGCGCCCTTAAATTTCGCGAATTCTTCAATTCGTGAAATTCGCGAAAACTGAGGGCTCGCGAACATTAAGGGTTTTACAGTATTAAGCGACGCAAGCGTGGCGTTTTCCAATGCTTAACGTCGCAACTCATACTGCGTTTTTTTGAGCCAAACATATGTTTCGGCGTGGTCATTCGCTGAGCTGCCTCCGTAAGTCGGGGTGATGGGATCTGCGAGTGTTGTGCGGGAAAGTAGACGCACGGGATTTCTTTTTTAGAATGATAGGAAACGCTGTTGGAAGCAATTAATTGGTTTATAACCACCGACATCTTTAAAGGAAAAAAACGTAAGCCGTGGCGATCTCAGAGCATCTCATTACCGCTTCACAGCCAATCAGCTTGTAGAATTAGCCGATAATAAGGCCAAAAAACCAATCGCGAAGTAAGACGCGTGTACATAATCGTGTCAGGCACTGCATTTCTTGAGTATTCAGCGTCTATATAGGCGCTGCTGTACCCACGCGCACGAAGGGGACCTGGACAGTTCACTGTTCCGTATAGCAAGTATCTCCCTCCGCACAGCAAGCAGCCTAAGGGTGAACGGAAGTACAGTTGCGCACTGGTGAGTACTTTGATTGGTACATTCGCTTTAGCGTTGTTCAAACAATGGGGGCAATTAGCGGGTAGGAAGAGATTGACGCCTATAAGTGTCAGCCGACGTTCGCTATTCTACAAAACTTCTGATAGACTTAGCCCATTGGAGCTATCTCTAAACAAATAAAACAAAAAGGCATTGGGTTTTGAATTCGTGAGCGTATGTTCACTGTGTAAGAGCTTGTAAAAAAAAAGACACCGAAAACAAGTGTAAAGTAAGAAAATGATAAAAACGAGCGTAACCAAGGACATGGAACAGGATAGTGATAAAAAAGGAAAGGGGAGGGTGATCTTCAGGTTTACAGATGTGACGTCCGCTTTATTCTGGAGTTGGAAAACGTTCAAACGCTTCAGTGGCTCCGTTTACCTTGATTGTGAACCCTATAAACTGGCCGATATAAGGACTGGAAGGAAAAAAAAAACTGAAACGAAATAATGCTAAGAAAGCAAAATAATGAAGAAAAGACATCAGCGACATTGCAACTGCTATTTCGGTTTGAGATCATTCGTATATTAAAATTATTATTATCAAATACCTCAAAACACAGTGCTTTCCGCTACTTTTAAAACTGATTTTTTATGCTGTCCACTTAAACATACAATCGTATCATATTGTCTGGAACAAGTAATTACAAATTTGATTATTAGCCAACTGCTCGTGACAGCTTTGTCTTAACGAATGTCTGTCGAGATTCCTAAGGAAGCTTCAAAGACGAGGACGCGTATACTAGAGGCAACCCTTTTTTTTAAAGATATATATATTTATTTTTCCTAGTTATCTGATACAATAATATAGGCAGAATATTTTCGAGCGCAGCTCTTAGGCGTCCGTTTCCGGCTTGAGTGGCGTCGCCGTCACCGTCGGCGTAACCACTCGTTGCATTATGGGACGTTTCCCATAATGACGTCACACGTGACGTCAGGTGTGTCGTCACGAGAGAGACAAAGAGAGGAGGAGGAGGAGGAGGAGAGGATACCCTCCTCTCGTCCTCCTCAAGAGCTGCGCTCTAATTCGGCAGTACAGGTAATTGTAATGGATGAAGAAAGAATAAACAATTAAAACAGGGACAACACAACTACATCTTTCATTCATCCTAAGCAGGTAATTGTAAACGTCGTTCATATGTTTATATAAATACTGTGTACTAGGGTTTTGTGGAATTACATCTCGTATATTTTGCGCAATCGAGATATTTTAAACTACACATTTTGCAAGCCCCCCGTTTTTTTTATTTTACAGGTCGCCTAAGAAGGCCTATTCTGCGTAGGTCCATTCAAATGGCCAGCGCTATATTCTACATATATATAAATATTTTAATTATACGCCTCCTCCTGTCGTAACTTTTAGATGAGTTTATAGCTTCCTTTTTGAGTAATATTTTTAAGTATCCATAGATGAACTGGCGCAAAAAAAAAAAAAATAATATTTCGTACTACAGGATCCGCAACGAAGGACAAAAAAACAATAAAAACTGCGTCTTTCGAAGAAATGGAACGAGAGAGAAGAAAAAACCTTTTCAAAGACAAACATCGCAAAACAGATCTCTTAGGGTGAAGGACAACCGAGGAAAGAATTTAAAAAAAAGGTAGATCAATGCAAACACTGCGACACAAATGTGGGAGATATATACGTATATATATATATACAGAAATAACTGAAGGAGAGATACAAAAATACCCATAGAAAAAAAAAAGAAAAAAAAAAGAAGGGGAGGGCCTTAGAAGTCTGACAGCCAGAATACAATCGAATGCTGCCGAAGTAATAGAACAAAAGAAAGGTATCTTGCCGCCAAATGAGCTCGTAATTAACGCTTGTTCCCCTCAGGTTCCGAAACGACAGCGAATTCACTAACGGGCGGATGTCGGCGGCGCACAGGTCTTGTTCCTCCCGAGCGGACACATGCGGTCGCTTGTTCCTGTCCCGTCCCCAATGGGAAAGCAGAGATAAATAGAGGCCCGCGGTTGAAGCCGCCCCCTCCGAGAGAGGTACAAGCGGCCGGAATGTCCGTTCCGTGTCCGCGTCCGCAAGAGTGGCCGAATATGCGCCTCGTCGCATTCGGTTGCCGGTGAACACCGCTCTTTTTTTTTTCTCCTTTTTTTTTTTGGTTGTTGTGGCTTCATTTATTCTTGTATTTCTGTCGCGGTCACATGCCTTACTCGGATTGTTTTGCTGTATTTACAGCATTCCTTCTTTTGGGGTTGTCTATCCTTTTCTAGAAGCTACCCTCACATTCAATGATTCGCCATCTATTGGGGTAAGTAGAGGCATCGTAAAGTACTTACAAACACGCTGTTCGATGCCAAGTTGCATTTACCAAAATTCGGAAATCTTTGAATTCATACTCTTCAGTACTTTACTATACTAGCACACTGCTCGAGCGATCTTACGCAAAAAATGAATATATCAACCTTAATTAACAATTATCTAACTCGATGGTTCTGAACCATTGATGTTTTGCGGACCCCTAGTGGACGGCGGAGATGATGAAGGAACACGATCGTGCACGTGAGGGGAAGTGAAAGGTATAAGTTAATTATAATTATGATTTAAAAAATAGGAATAACTAAGGGCTAGTGTGGAAGTATATTTCGCTCGTTGACGTGCACACGAAAAAACTGACCCGAAAATAGGAACATATCTTATCAATCTGAAAAAAAGATACAACTTTTATTGCCGGGCTTCACTGATGAGTGAGGGCTTTACGGACACCTAGAATGCCTTCGCGGACCACTGATCTAACTTAACAAGAGGCCTCAAAACATTAAACACTCACCACAGTGAAACATGGTACATACTTCACTTTTGTGAAGTGTATACCTAGTTTTATGGTACATGCTTTTGTTAAGTATGTACCACGATAATCAAGCTATTAATTTTTAATTATTGAAAATCAACTGTTTTTGTGTTGTTGTTTTTTTTTGCATTGCCATGCTTACTTAATTATCTCGATTATTAGACTACTGTCATTTTTTCTTTTTGCAGTTATCACCCACCTTTGGTGAACTAACAGAAAAAGTCAAAGTAACTTATGGCATTCTGTTGTTTCTGTTGTTGTTTGTTGTTGTTGTTGCTTCACCAAATACAGAGGCAAGCTGTTTTAATATCTTTTTTTTATATTAACGTAAGATAAAAAAATGAAAGGCGTTTACAAATCTCTGCAATATGAAATTAGAGAGCCGCTCTTGATGTATTTTAATTTTGCGATATACCGTACTAAAGAATTTGAGGAGGAAATATCTATATGTGCAAATATAGACCTGGTACTGCTGCTTACATAATATAAATTATCTATATTCTCTAAAGAACTTAATTTTTGCGAGTATCTATTTCTCGCGAATATCATAAATCGCCTACAATTCGCGAAAAGTAGGCCCAGCGAACAATTCCGGTAAAATGTAAGCACATTGGAATCTATAGGGTGACCCAAGTCATCACACTCGATCTAAAATGGACCATAAAAATTGACGCCTGCACTTGGCACTCTAAACTTTTCGTCAAAGGTGTATTTCACAGGTCGGTTTTTTCTTGTAAATTTACAAAGCGTAGCTCTCTTTCTATAAAAAAATCAGGCCAAGAAACTTTCCAGGGTCTACGGCGGGCAGCGACGCAGACGACCAAGTCCAGTAGCGAGGTGTGTTTGGCGTTCGTATTGATAGATGGCGCTACCTCCTTATCGCGACATCGCGACGGCTCGAGACCACCGTGGCTTATTAAAATGAACAATCTCTTCCAAATGTACTTTTGGTTAAAAGATAAATGTGGACAATAAAAGCAAAACTTAAAGTAAAAAGAACGCGTCTGCATAACGGCAGCGTTTTTGCTGCCAACGGATTTCGTCTGCGTGTCGTCTGCTTTCTTTCGCTGGTCGGCTGCACCTTCAGACGCTGCTCCCGACGCCATCTATCAGTACGAACGCTAAACACACCCCGCTACTGGACTTGGTCGTCTACGTCGCCGCCCGCCGTAGACTCTGGCAAGTTTCTTGGCCCTGTTTTCCACAGAAAGAGAGCTACGCTTTGTAATTTTACAAGAAGAAACCGACCTGTGAAATACTCCTTTGACGAAAAGTTTAGATGGCTACGTGCAGGTGTCGATGTTTATGGTCTATTTTAGATCGAGCCTGGTGACGGTCTCTTTTAGATCGAATCGTGTCGCCACCGTGCGGCCGAAATTGGAAACGCGCGAAAGCGGGGATACCGCCGTGCGCCGTCTGCTACGGGCCGCACGCTCAGAAGCATGAATCTCGACGACGCAAGCCCGTTTCAGGCTGAGCTTGACATTCCTTATTAAATATTTTATGTTCTTGTTGCCGTTTCTTCTTACTAAAGGTTGTGTTGTATCGTTTCTAATGCGTAGAAATTCAGCAAAGCGATTATTATTAAGTCGGAAGCTTCCATAATCTTGGTGTGTTGGTACGTATACAATCGCTGGTCCCACCTATTTTTGTTATCTCGCACAAACTGTGACTTTCATAAAGCATTGAATGTTGAGTGGGTCTGTGGTTTGATTAGAAAATTAAAACGACTGATCGCTATCCTTTAATAGACTAATCAATCAATAAATTCGTATGTTGATTTTTTGCCGGTCATATTGCGTGAAAGGCGTTAAAACTACACATTTTTTATGATAATGTAGTGATTGCGACCAGTAAAAAAATGGTTAACATTTTTTTACTGGTTTTACTATGTCATAAATGGCCATATTGCATTCCCATTCTAAACTTCATGTTGTGAGTCCTAGATAAATATGAACACGGGAAGCCTTTTCAAATGAAGTATTTTTGAAGTTATTATTTAAACAGTATAATCACCCTCGGCGAAATGACAAGCACGGGGGCAGAGGGGAGGGGGGGGGGGTAAGTTAGAGACGGTCTTCTTGTGTTTCCAAGTGCTGGTGTTACATTATCCGCGTCGAAGTCCTTCCGGGTGCGGTAGTGACGACCTTGTGTTTCTGTTTGTATAACACTTTTTTTTTATGTATGTATGGTTTCCGGTTCGGTGTATAGTCATTCCGGCGTATTGTTTGTAGTTCAGTGATCAACCGTTGTGGTGGTGGCGACGTTCGACGTCCGGGGGAGGTGTATATATGGCGTAGAGGCAATAAAGTTTTTAGCTGAGTTTGAGACGTTGTTTGTCCCTTTTTCTTTCTACTTCACGAGTTTTCGTTTTTCAAACCACATTCTCAGGTTTTCAACGTCATGTATAACTTACACCAGCTCGCCTGCACTTTAACCGTTTTTTCATTAAGCACGCTGAAGTGGTTTACAGTGCAAGCCTGTGTCACAAAAGAAATAAAGACGTCAAAAATATTAAAGCAGGCATTTTTTACTCTTTGTTGACTTTGCCCAGCACAAGACTCCAATTAACCGGCAAAAAAATGCAAATAAAGCAATATTGAATAATCTGAAAGTTAATCGATGAACTGCCCAGTCCCGATATACGTTAGGTGAGGGCGGAGGCTGATCGGAAAGTCTCATGAAGGTCGCTAGCCCTCATCAGTAAAAGAGTATCACTGCGGCCGATGCTGTATGTGTCGTGGTGCGCGTCGTTTGCTGGGGTTGCAGAGTCTACTGTGTTTGAATACACGATTATTTAGCCAAAAATGTATAGTGTAAGCCTCTTGACATCCGCGGCCCTCACCAAGAAAATTGAAGTGGGTGAACCCACACTACCGAGAAAAGCATTTAATAACAAGACCAGTGCTGCGTTACTCGGTTACACTCGTTTATTATGGTCACGGCAGATATATTAGAACAGTTTGTTTCACTTGTTTGAGTTGTCCGGCCAACTGTGCAGTTTGTAGATCTTAACTATAAGAGACACACTCTCCTCATCACAAGGCAGTAGATTTGTTCAGACTCCAAAAAAAACTTACCCACAATATGCCAAAGTAAAAGGGCAGAGAACTCAATAGTATGGTAATTTCCAATACGGCGCTAACTTATCTTCAATCTAAATATTTATATTACTGCAAAAGCTAGAAGTTAAAAAAACACATAAAAGCTACGATTTCACAGCCCACAGTACCAGTATTATATGTTATCTGGGTTGGAATTTATTGTTTTTTTTTTTCAATTCCTACGTTGATGAACCGATAGATCCGTTTTAAAAGAAACAAATATTTAACATAAATATTCCAGTTCAGCAGGAGACATGCATCAGTCGTGGCAATCCATGCTTTCCAACCTCTGCCTAGAGCAGACGACGCACCCACAGAAGCGATTATATAAATTTACGCTGCACACTGGCAACACGATTCGATCTTCACTGAAGCACCGAACAGTACCGCATCCTTTTCCGCTAGAATTGTCTTCCCACCGATAGTATGCGACAAAATAAACGCAAGGATCTACGCCGTCTCGCGCGCCAACATGGAGAGCCTCTGGGGCGGCCGTTCTCCTATCCCCGCTTTGATGATGATGATAGCCCGACTGTAGCGCCACCTCTAGGTCGATCTCGAGGACAATAAAACCAAATCTAGAATAAAAGCTTAGGCGGAAGTTGTTATGGACAGTTTCTCGGTGAGTTTCATTTGCCCAATACTGCCTCCCGAGAGCTATGTCCAACATTAGATAGGGTCGTGGGTGTGAGCGCGCGCCTACAGGGATATGTCCAATCTCGCTCGATTTCGTTTTCGAGAGCCAAACTCCAGAAACCTGTAAACAACTTGCGAGCTGCGCTAGACGCCAAGCAACCGACAATAGACCCTTTTCGAACGTCCGCCCCAACGCCTGTCCCACATTGCTTGCTCACATACTTTGAGCATATATTGAAGGCCCGCGTCACCGTTCGGCGTGAAATGAGATCCCATCACGCGCTTTCGTGCCCATGGATGGATGGATCGATGCTAACAGCTGTACCCTTTATATGGGGCGGCAGATTAGGCCACCTAGTCTAGGTTTATGGTATTCAATTCTCCCTAGATAATTTCTACCAGTCTTCCAATCTCATCTTTGTTATTAAAATTCCCTTATTATTCATTCTTCCATTCTCGTCTGCAAACCACGGCGCTCCGGTTAAATCCGTTCCCCGCGCCGGAGGGCGGGTGCAAGCCTTGTGCACCTCAACAGCAATGGCGACTGCCAAGGTTGCTTGATGAACTTTTGGAAACGGGTCTATTAAAGCATAGAATGCTGTTTAACGGAACCCCCCTTGTCTCAGAAATGTGTCCGCCCGCCTGTTTGGCCGTTGGTTAATCCGCGTATTTTGACCCAAAAAATAGGGGTCAAATGGGCGTCAGGTGACGTCATAGTATCCCGAGACACCACGGACTTGAAGCTGACGTAAATACGGCAGTTTGAAACTTAAAACCGACATAAATACGCGTGACGTAAATGCTCGATTTCCTAGATCATGGGACATTAACGAGAAAGGTCACTGGCACCTCTTTTTTTTTTTCATTTTGTTAATTAACACTCAGCAGGAGGTGCTCTCGTTTCACTTGCACTTGGTTGCGTCATAGCCTGATTGCCTTTCCATGTCATCAATCTGCAATTTATTCTGTTGTTAGCTGCGGCCTGTTTACTTCCAAGGTCGGCGAGAGTGATGTGGCTCAATGGGAACACGGAAGAATCTCACTGTTCTCGCACGAGCCCAGGAGAACACATCGATGAAATTGCGGAAGAAATTGGATGGGCAAATATATTGGAGATATTGATTTTCGCGAGTTTTACATTGGGCAACGAAATGGCCGGGTGACTTTCCAAAACAATTTACGTGGCAAACGATATCAGATTTCCCTTGAATGTAGGGCTGTGCTACATTCTAACCTCTGCAATTTCGTTTTACGAAACGACAAATTTAAAAGAATATAGGTCAGATTGTCTTTCATTCTCGACCAACAAGCGCGGTTTGTGTTTGTCTCCTTCGTCGTTAATTTAACATTGCTACAGTATATGTTTAGCTTATCTCGTCATTTACGACGGTTGTAATACGAGATTTAATAAAATGAGATATGCGTTATACTCCAACTTTCTATTTTGTTTCGGTGAAAAACAGGTATTTTTCAGAGTGTCGAACCGGAACCGAACCGGTATTTTTTCCGGAACTGAACCCGAACCCGAACCGTTATATTGTTATCGCGATAAACCCGAACCGGAACTGAACCGGAGAAAAAATAACGGTTACCGGCTCATGTCAAAACGGTTCGGCCACGCGCTGTTGACAATGAATGTGCTATCAACGCCATTTGTTTTTTAAGTGCCGTCAACTGACACACACCTCGCTTACATATTTTTCTTCTCCACTCAGTCTTAGAATATAAACACTGCATCCATGAATCTTGACAAACGCTGCATCTATGAATCTTGACATAGGAACCAGTATTGCGCTGGTCGCGGCTTGCACGGAAGAAAAAGAATTGAAAGGCTGTGCAAAAAAAAAAAAAAAAAAATCGCGTCACGGGATTTTATTTTTCTACAATCTCGTAAATCCTAAATGCTGCTGTGTGCTCATTTCATAACACGTTTCTAGAACGCGCGAGTTCTTGAAGCTTGCTTCCATCGGAATGAGAAAAGAAAAGGCTGTGGAGTTTGATAATAATGCATCCGGTTTCGTATAGGCACTTAGAAGCTAACATATTTGTGAGACAGCGAACTCTTCTATTTTAACATTTATCCTATTACGTCCTTCTGGCGTTGCGTTCGGTGAAGTGTTTTTCATATTCCGTATCTTGTTTAATGAAAACTTCTTTAAGGGTCTAATTTGAGTTACAGAAGGCTAGTTCAAATAAAGAAAGCTGTATTTTCTCCCCACTGTTCCTTCAATTGCTTACACGCCGAGGTGGCGGGATAGTTAGCGAGTTCTACTTGTAAGTGGGTTTGTAAGGAGGTCGCGGATTTTACAGCTACTCTGTCGGACCCAATTAGATGAAGTCCGAATGCGTAAACGTCGGTGAGGTAACCTTTGAGTGCACATAAAGAAACCATTCCTGGTAGAAATCCCTGAGCCTTACACTACGATGTATCCCGTTTCGTATGTGCTGATTTCAGATGTTTTAGTTGTAACTTATTTTGATGATGCAACATGTCATTTATAATTTCCGAACCGGTTCGCGGATCGAATTAATCGAACCGGAACTGAACCGGAACAAAACAAATTTACCTGAACCTGAACCGTAACCGAACCCGTATTTTTTTCGGTTCGACACACTGGTATTTTTAAACAAACAGCTGGTACCTACATCCGCGCTGGCTGGCTTTGAAATATGACGTGATACAGCTCCTGGTGTGTTCCCCACTATATATTGGTTTTTGTAAATATTCTTTGGAGTAGGGGACATGACATACAAAAAGCATGGGAGGACGACTGGATGAGGGTGGAAACGCACCATCGTACCTGTCGTCGCAACTGATGATGATTAACCAGGGTAAAAATTTGTGACGTCACGGCGAGGCAAATCCTGGTCGTGACGTCGTGGATGGAAACCATAACGGGGCGCCACCTAAACATCTCGGCGCTAATTGGGAGAAACCCTTCGAGATCAGCGCCAGAACCGTCCGTCCAATCTTGGGAACGAGAAAATGAGCAGGGCAGGCATAAAGCCTTTTGATAGCTAATTGTCATGCTTGGACATTTTTGACGAATGTCGCCAACCGTTCTTGTGGGAACGTGCAAGACACGCGTCACAAGCGAGTGCTATACCGCCTTTGACTTTCAAGGTCCGCTCATTTCAGCGGGTCACTGCAATTAGATTCTAAGGGCTGCACGGAACATGCGCCTCGTAGAGTGGCGCAATTCACGCTATTTGCAAACACATACGCGTCAAGGGGCTTTAGGGGGCCACTGGCAACCCCAATATTGATATTTTTTTTAAAATTAATATTGCAAACGAGTGAAAATGATTTCCGAGGATCGCCCTAAGAATATCAAGTTTGAGAACTGCGTATTTACAGAAAAGATAAAATATTTTCAGAAAAGTTGATTTGAGACGGCCGCCCGTATCTATGACTTTGCGAAATGGTTCACTTTTTGACTCTTTGTTTGGCTTCAAACAGGAAGTGTCGTTTAACTCACTTGCTCTCCCTCTCATCGCTCATGGGCACACGTACTTGCAGCCCAGCTAACCGCGACAGTATTTTTTGAGACCTTTCTTCGTGTTCAAACGACGCGTCACTTTTCAGTACCATTTTTTTTTAGCAGTGTATTCGGTTTTAAAATGATTTTGAAAAAGCTAAATTAGAAAACGACGTGTAGCAACCATCAGTTAGCGACGTGAGTGGCGATGTCGGAAAGGTGGTTCGTGTAGGAAGGAGGAGGATAAAAAAAATTCAAAAGCTCAACTCCGAGCCGTCTTAATCTTCCCCACTGGAAGAGGAATTGTCCTCTATAACTTGGGTTAGGGTTTTCGTGGCGGAGGGTCTAGGATCTTCCGCACATCAAGAAGTAGTAGGGGCCAGAGCTCGTTTTTTTTAGGTTAGGCGGAGGAGCGGCCCAGTTTACCCAGGAGTAGAGGGGGGGGGGGGGGGGGCACGGTTTTCAGAAGAGGAGGGTTAGTGGGGGAGCTTGTGGCTCTTGGACAAAGACACTATAGGTGTGCTCAATCGATGGGTATCCCCCACATACCTGGCATTAAAACTGTCCGGGTGGCCCTGTATGTAGTGATTGTAATTGATTCCAGGGTAAGGGGTTAGTCTGTGCTTGGCCAATGAGGCTGGCGTCTGATCTGTTGAAGAGGGTGGAGAACGATGAGAGGGTGCACCGCTGGTGTTGAAGCAGCCGGAGATGTTCTTTTCGTTCCGTGTGACTGGAGGCGCGAGCTTCTCGGGGGTTGTACCGTTCCGGCCAGGGCTTCGCAGAGCGTGGAGGACTGCTTGCGCGGGCCAGAGCGTGTGCACGCTTGTTTCCCGGAATGCCTTGAAGGCCGGGAACTCATTCGAGACGAGCGTGGAGTTGAGGGTTAGTGTCCATGAAGTCCTGAAGGGTAGTGCGGGTGTGATCCGGCAGGCTTTGACATTCAAATGGTCGTAGTGCAGCGTGGCTATCGGATTTGATAGTGATAGTCGAGGTGGAGCGCTCATGAAGGGTGATGGATTCCTCGATCACTTGGATCTCCGCCGCAGGGGGAGGGGGGACGGACGCCGCAGTGTAGGCGGGTAGATGTGGAGTGGGGGCCGATGCCTGTAGTGATGATCCGATCAAGTTGGATGTCAGCGTGTGTGTAATATGTGTCGTGAAATAGCGTCGGGGGGTAGTGAGCATAGTTTGGACGGCGCGTCTTGTTTCTATCTGGATCCATGTTTTGTGGAATCGGGCGAAGGGATGGGGGGCAGGTGCTCCGTAAAGTGGCCTAAGTTTTGAAGAATTTCCCTTCCCTGTTTTATCGTTGAGCGACGATGTATCTCTGCCTGGCAATGGGCCACTGTTTTCTCTTCAAGTTTGTTGAAGAGTGCAGTGTCGGCTATTTTGGTATTGACAGCATACACGGGAACTCCCAGGACAGTATGGGTGCACTTGCTGAAGGGAGCATCGATTTTGTTTCTCTGGGTGGTAGTGAGGGTCTGATATGGATACTCATACATGAGTCGGGTGTACGCGAGTGCCTCGATCACTTTCCGAAGCTCGTGCTGCTTAACCCGTGGCTCGGTCGTGTGATGCGCCGGAGCATATGAAGAATTTGCTCCAGTTGTTTTAGAATGGTCTTTACCCAGACCGTGCTTCGGCCGTCATGTTGAAAGACGAATCCAATTATCTTGATGTGGTTGCGGTAGGGTATGCGGTTATTATCAATACGCAGTTAGATGAGGTTGCGGTATGCTTTCTCATCCAACGGGTGTCGTCTACCGAATACCCCTATCTTGTCGAAGATCCTATGTCGGTCAGACAGGAAGGTGTTTGATTGACAGGCTAAAAGAGTACACGTACTCTCTTAAAGCAACGGTAGGGGGACTTCTATATACCGCTACATAGCGGAGATTACTTTTGTCTCCCCTGTTTTGGTGACGGAACTGTTGTGGGCAGACACCGGGAAAAAAATAACTCGAGAGATAATTGAAGCATTATCTCTTCAATGGCAGACAGATGTGTCAGTGAGTCATCGGGGGCGTTATTTCAGAAGGAGGTACTGCATCTGCATTCGAACATGAGTGTGAAGTTTTGAGGCGATGTATCTGCACATCTGGTCGTCTGGTGGGCGTGCGTTTTTAATCTATATGTGCATAATCTGTTTAACAAATTTCTTTGGTTCACTTTTTTTTCAATAAGCTTCAGTTGCGAGTCAGCGGTTGTCCTGTCATAATATTTACCCGTTCTTCGTCCCTGTTTACCTGAGGCTGTTTTTTTCATCATGTGTGTGCTTGTCCTATCTTAGCGTCATCGTTGGAGACCACAACATAAGCAGAATTATTAGGGGAGCTTGTGATGCCTGCTAAAGGCGTGGCATCGGATGATGTTGAGTCCTGTCTGGATAGTTTTCTCTTGTTCTGCTTGGCTGCCAGGTGAGGACGATATGGCAACATCGTCTGCATAAATGGGATGTTTTAGGCCAGTAACCTTTGAGAGTTTGTGAGGAAGATCCTTCATGACGAGGCTAAATAGTTTTGGTGATAAGACAGAGCCTTGTGGTCAGCAGCTTCAGTTATTGAGACTACGGGTGCGGGAAGGCGATTACAATCTATTGAGGTTTGGGAAAGAGGAGTCATTCAATGATGATGTGTTACAATGAGGGATGCCTACCTTGAAACAGTGGTTTGTTCGTGAGGATAGGTAAGGTTATAGTTCGTGATGATATGTAAGAAGCCTGATTCACATGCTGCGAGTTTGCTTGTGATTTTTTAGTCGCGAAGTCGCTCATCCGGTAGAAAATCGTGGTTGAGGCTGCGGGGTTCAACAACAGACTTGCGAAATCGCAAGAAAAATCGCACCCTGTGAATTAAGCCTGTTTCACATGCAGCGACTTCGCGAGAATATCGGTGCGACAGCCGACGCAGCGAGTGCGATCAATGTTTGGTTTCAAATGCTCCAACAACCACGCGATTTCTTTCGGTGCGGCCGGCTCTTCTACTGAAGGTTAATTTCAGCGGACACGGACGCGACGCGATTGACTTTGCCTAAAATACAAGAGAAACTTTTTAATAAACAGAAATGTTTTACAATTACAATATAAAACTTAATATTTCTAATAATTAAGCATTAAACCAAAGGCTTTTGGGTGTCCAAATTTATTTTCGAATACGCAGCTATCGTGGATGAAAGCTGGCTAATGAACGGCTGGGAGCTTTTCGGTTGACGGGAAAGCGATATCGCACCGTCTTTGCGACAAAATGCCAACTTAGTGGAAACCAGTCGCAGAGCCGCTGTGACAGTGCGACTACGATTTTAATCGCACATTTACTGGAAATCGCACTGATTTCGAACGAGAATCGCAGCATGTGAAACAGCCTTTAGGCTTCACTTGCCATTTCGCAGTTGCGACTCCTCTTGTGCGTCGGAAAAAGCGTGGTTGACGTTGCTATTCTTAACGTCGCGCCAGTGGCCGGGATGGTCTAATCGGTTAAGGCGTCGCCCCGGACAGGCGAAGGTTGCGGGTTCAATCCCCGCTCCTGGCCCAATTTTTCGCCAGCCCTCTTTCCCTTTCCCTTTGAATACCTTTAATGCAATAAATTCAATAATCACCTTCTCCCCTCCTCGTTCACGATATTAGTACGGCTGCACTTGTCAATCTTCACTCATTTCCATTATGTATACGGTGCAGCCTGTCCCTATCGGGAGGAGTGGTTCCCTAAACAGCTTGGAAGACGGGCCCTTCCCGACATTTGCAAGCTGAGATGACGTGCCACGACACTGCCGCAATTCGGAACTATCTCGGGCCTTGACTCAGCAAGAACTGTCGTCTACCCAGTTAAGCGAATTCGAAACTAACAGTACAGAGAGCTGGTCGGAGATTGAGTCCGCCGAAACCAGTCGCCGGTTTGGTCTAGGTCTGCTTACAGCACTCGCCTGAGACGGGCAGAAACGGCCGATACGGGCCGCGGTATATCTGTTTCTGAAAATCCAACTGATTACAATATGATTTTTCCTCCCCTGCCTACCGGATACGTCGTGATTACTACCGTTTTCCTGCACTGCGACACACGCAACCGCCCGTACCGAACCCAAGACTTCAAACAGGAGCCGGAGCGACTAAATGTCCTTCTAGAATTGCGTCGGCAGGCGCCCACAAAATGAATCACGTTTGGATGCTACGTCTGCACTCACTCGCCGCAAAGCAGCGTTTGGTGGAAGCGAAAGAACTGCAAAGGCAAAAGGAGGCGTTGCCTCGTGCTTGATCCTGCCGACGCAGAAGTAGAGGCTAAACTGCACTGGGTTCCCTGCGACGTCCCCAACTGCCAAGTTCGTAAAGAACTCGAGCGCTTTGCTAAAGTGTCCGACATCAGCAGAGACCTCTTCCGCGAAAAAGGGTTTGAGAATGTCGGAACGAATACGCGGAGTGTACAAATGCCGCTCAAAGGAGTCACCGTGTACGGCGTCCCGCATGAGATTCGTGTCGACGGCTGCAAGGTCCTCGTCCTCATACGTGGTAGGGCCCCCTATGCCTTAGGTGTCGACTCAAAGGACACATTAGAGGGGACTGCCGCGTTCCCCGATGTAAGGGGTGTCACCAGTTCGGCCACGAAGCCAGCGATTGCGTCCGTACTTACCCGTCAATCGCTCAACAGCGCAAAGACGAAGGGTCGACTGAATTTTAGAGGCAGAGGCTGTGACGGGAGGTGCCGGGCCTCCGCTCCCTAGCGCCAATGACGGCGGCGGTACGCCTCCATTGGGAACCAGGACAACTTTGAGGAGACTTCTCAGCCCAGTCAGCCAGAACAAGCAAACCAGGCGACCGGTAACAAGGAACAAGAGGTCCATTGTCCCCCAAACCAATGCACGGGGGTGAAACATTTGGGATGAACACTGTGAAAGGTAGGGATACCCTAAACAGCGAGACTGAAGTGGCAGGACCCACGAACATCAACGTAAACCAGACCGGGAAGCGACTACGGGACCAGACACTACACAAGGCCTCACCCCATGACACGGTTGGTGGCGAGCCACCGTGGCAGGTGCGGGGACCCAAGAAAAGCCGTGTCGTGAATCGTGACCAAGCCTTGAGACCTTCGGGACGACCGCAAATGTAAAGACTCGTTGTGTGTTGCATTCACCGAGCCTTTTCGGGGTGATAGGCACCGTTAAAAGGTGATATTGGGTGAGTTTGAAAACATTCTCTCTTTAATACAACATCACGCTCGAACCTATCGCGCCTATTCGATGTGCCACCTTAAACGTCAGTGGGTTCAATTCCCGAAACAAAGACAGTATCAACTTCAACGGCTACTCAGTGATGAAACTATAGACATTCTAGCCCTTCAGGAAACTAAAATTGACGGTAGTGAACAGATTCAATATGTCTTAAAACCTTTTTTGAACAGGTATGAAATACGTGTCAGTCAAGCCACTGGAGTGTTGGCAGTGTGCTTTTTGTTTCTCGCGAAAACAATTGGCCTGACCGATTTAAAAACCACGACAGATGGCGAAGTAAGAGTTGTTCTTTGTGATTTCTGTGTTCAAAATCAACTGTGGCGTGCGCTGCGCAATTATGCTCTTAACGCAATTAACGAGAGTGAATCTTTCTTTCGCCAATTAGAAGATTGCTTAAAGTGTATAGGATTATTGTGTCACTAGGAAACTTTAATTGCGTATGTAACCCAGAAGATAGGTCATCAGCAATTTCACAAAACGACAGAAGCGCTCCATTCTTAAAATCCATGTTAGATGAATGTGAGTTGAAGGACGTCGCGGAAATGCAAGGTTTGCGAAGCGATTTGCGCGTTACTCAGTTTCAGCTATCATCACACGCTCGGTTAGACAGAAGTTAGCACATGCACCATGGGATACTTTGTCAAACCGATCTTTTTCAGCGATCACTGCCTCGTAACTGTGATTGTCGGAGAAAGAGGGAAGGCGACACGAAAGTTCAACTCGAAATTCTGGAAATTTAATGTAACGCTGCTAAACGACGAAGAGTTTACAGATGGTCTTAAAAACCTACTAAAGAAAGTGACTGAGAATTCTAGTATAAGTTATATTGAGAAATGGGAGTTTTTTTAAGCAGGAAGTTAGAGAATTAGTATTAGAACGATCGTCTACTTTTAACTGCAATGCAGCAAAGGAAGAAACAATTATTCAGCAGCGCTGGCTACAACTCCTCTAGGTCGAGAGTGATAAGCCAGGGGCACGGCTACTGAGATAAAACAAGTGAAAGAAAAACTTCAAGCTTTTCAATATCAAAAGTATCGTGGAGCGGTAGTGCGGGCAAGGTCCGAGAAGTTCCTCCTTGCTGAACAGCCAGCCCACGAAACGTGCGCTGGCTGATGACCGAAAGTTTGCGCTTGCAAAAGAGATTTCAGCCGTGGAACAAAACGGCGCTGTCATAAATGACAGAGATGGTATTGAAAGGGCGTTTGTGACGTACTATAGCCAGCTGTTCGGAGGCAAAGATATGCCTAAGGACATGACAGCCATCAAAGGACTTCTCCAGATAACACCGGAGCTATTGCTCCGGTGTGAAAGAGTGGATAGAAGTACCCATCACGTTGACGGAGATAGAAAGAGCCATTCAAGGCCTCGCCACCCACAAAACACCTGGTCCTGATGGTCTCTGCGCAGAGTTTTATCAGCACTTCCGCGCCCGAGTTTGCCCTTTTTATTGCGAAGTTATACGTGAAGCTTACGAGCTCAAGGCACTACCGCCATCCTTCTTACAATCCCATACAGTACTGATACCTAAATCTAATGACGTACTTCAAAGGCGGCGAAGGTGACGGGGTACCGACCCATAGCATTAAGGAACGTTGATTGTAAGATATTTGCAAGAATTTTATCACGACGAGTCCAGGATGTAGTGTGCGATTTGTTAGGGGACCACCAGACATGGGGAATCGAAGGCAGGGCAATTCAGGCCAGCATTCATGTAGCACGAACAAATCTCGAAAGCGCAAATGATTAAGTTAGTCAGGCGGAAATGATTGAAATTGACCAGGAAAAGGCGTTTGACAGAGTAAGCCATGGAGTACTGTGGGAGATTTTGGCTAAAGCTAATGTTGGGAAAAATATTATCTGCGAAGGGGTCAGAACGGCGTACGCTCGTTATAGATAATACGTTGTCTGAAAAGATAAATGTATGTTCCTCCGTGTGACAGGGATGTCCTCTGCCACCCTTGTTGTTTAGTCTCTACCTTGAGCCTCTTTGTTGAAGTATCATAAAAAGCGAACATGTAAAAATTAAAATGCACAAGCGTCTTGGAGTCTGGCAAGGCGAGTTGGCAACAACTCCGGTTTCTTTTAGGGTATTCAGTAGAGCTGCACACCAAAGAAGTACCTTGGGGCACCACTAGAGCACCTAAAGAAGAGCACGCAATATTGGGAGGACGTCACGAATGATTTAAAAGAGCGAACGAGCAAATTGGGAGGTCGCTATATGCCTATTTTTACGAGAGCTAGGGTCTGCAATATATTCCTGACTGCTAGAGTGTAGTATGTGCACTGCGCTCGAAGTATGATCCAAAAGATGCATAAAGTTTTTGCTCTGTTCATATGGAACTGTGCAAGTGAGCCCATGCGATGGGATAATCTGTTTTTACGTCCTTCCAAGGGGGGGCTTGGGTTGCTACACTTGTTCATCCGACAAGTCGTTTCACGCTTTTTGTATCTACGCGATCTGAAACATTCTGTATTGCAGGTAATGTCTCAAACAAGGCTCATGGGCCATATTCCAACCTTCCTTGTGAGCTCGTCCATCGGTCCCCCTGCAAGAATGGTTGGGTTAGTAAAAGAGGTTGTTGAAGCTTTTAGATTTGTGACTGCCAGGCTTTCTCTTGATTATCTGGCTTCGGTTAGTCGAAGAAAACTGTACCGTGATTTGCTTCATAACGTCTTTCCAGTACCAGTTTATCGTGTGATGTATGGCAATGGGCCAGGCCAGGATGTCTTGACCCGGGTGAGGAAAATGGCAATACCTCCAGCAGCAAACTATTTATTTTTTCGCTTGCACACTGGTACTCTGCCAGTGAAACTCTGGCTTGGAGAAAGAGGTATCATAGTTCCAAGTGGTGTAAACTGCCCTCTTTGTAAAGAACCTGAAACGATAGAACACTCCTTTCTGTACTGCTGGGAAGCCATTTTTCTTTGGGATGTGTTGAAGCGAACTTTAAAAAAAAGGATTTGTGTATCACGTCTTATTCAATACGCTTCCTTCCTGTCGAGTCGCAGGGCTGTGTTCCGTATGACATGATTATGGTTTTTGGACTTTTCAGTCTGTGGAAGTCCCGAATGTCCGTCAGACATGCTGAACAGCCTCCAAAATCTACGGACCTGTTTTTCATTGAGTTTATTGCTCAAATTAAGAGTGTGTATGAGTACAACCAGTCCTTGCCTGAATGGTCAAATATTTTAGAAATCCGTGTGAAAATGAAACAATTTTCAGTGTGCAACTGCCTGAAAGTCTCGGGCCGCATGATTTTTAATATATGTTTGTAAATATGCGCTGGATAAAGAAAAGAAAAAAAGCCTGGTTGGTCTAATCGGATAAGGCGTCGCCCCGGACAGGCGAAGGTTGCGAGATCAAACCCCGCTCCTGGCCCAATTTTTCGCCATCTCTCTTTCCCTTTCTCTAACTTTAATGAAATAAATTCAAAAATCACCTTCTCCCCTTCTCGTTCACAACATATTTATATATACATATAAATATATATATATATATATATATATATATATATATATATATATATATATATATATATTTATATATTCTGTGTGTATTATGTATTTATTTATCATAATAATATTTATCTAAGGAGGAGGAGGGGAGCGTCCCGTTCCTCTCCCTTCCGGTTACGCCGACGGCGACGCCGACGCAGCAAAACACGAGAACGAGCGCCTAATTGCTGAACTCTAAAAGAAAAATATATACATAAGCATATATATGTTTTCTAGTACACCAGGTAGTGCGTCAGTACGTCAGGTATATTGTCGACGTTTTGTACCAGAAGTAGTTCACTTTAATAAACAGGGACATTAGAGTTGTGCAATACATACCACATATTTTGCGAAGGATTTGGCAAAATCAAACCTTTTACAGTGTTTATTTTAGTTCTATACACGCTGACGTGACGGAACATGATCACGACGACTTCTTTGAGCTGTCACCAGCAACCCTGGCTACGCCTTCCCGAATTTCAACTGGCCACCAACCGTCTGGCTACTTCCGAATCCTAAGGACTCAAACAAATAAATGAAATGAAATTTGTTTTTCCTCGTCTTTCTGGGTTCAATTATGATTTCATTCAGAGCACGTTATGTTTTGAAGCACTGCTATGTGGTCCAGCTTCATTGTTGCTGGTTACCTTCAAAGTTCTCCAATGCATGCAATGCGCTACAGGGAATTAGTGAGGGAATTGGTGCGTCGCTAGATGATTCTTTTCCCTCCAAATATAACGTATAAGTATAGCGCGGCGCCACGTGACGTCATGTGACGTCACGCAACGCCACTTTCCGGCCAAATATAGCGGCGAAACTAAATTGGTTATTAGGTCACGTGACGTAACATTTTCCCCTAAATTTAGGGGGGAAACTGAATTGGTGTCTATGTCCCGTGACATGGAGGTCACTTGGCATCAATTTTCCCGCTAAATTTAGCTGAGAAACTGGATTCTTGTCTAGTTCTCGTGATGTACATTTCCCCGCTAAGTTTGGCGGCAAATGAACGGACGGACAGACGGAGGTACAAACTTTTGGGTTTGGGGGAAAGTGTTAAAAAGCATTTGAGCCAGAGGTCGGCATTTTAGGTCGCCCTCACTCACCCTCACGCTCACAGCCACACTAACCTAAGTCCCTCACTCACTCTCACCCCTCACAGCTACTGACCTTCAGCCCCTCACTCACCCTAATCCTCACAGTCACACTCACCTTCAGCCCTTCACTCACCCTCACTGAACCTCACGGCCCTCACGTCTCTCACGCACTCGTGGCCCTCACCGCACTCCAGGCCCTCACGCACTCATGGCCGTTATGCCCCTCACCGCCCTCTCGCACACATACCCCTCACGGCCCTCACGCACTCGTGGACCTCACGCCACTCAGGCCCGCTTCAGGTGGGGCAATTTCGCCCAGAAACTTGGCGTCGCAACACCAGCAACACGGCGGGCCGCCCGCGTTCACACGCAGCAACCAATTGCTGCAATTTGCCATCATCATCATGAAATCTTATTTTTCTTGCACTATTTAGACACACAATTACGCGCTATAAACGTTTTTTTATGCCTTTAAATATCGTCGAAATAATAATACATCTTTCTGAAACAGTTTATTTTCAAAAACGACCAATTTCAAGCAAGAACCAAGTCTTTTGTTGTCAACATCACCGAAACGAGGTATCACGTGAAAAGGTCGCGTCCCTGATTGGATTCAGCCGCTTCAAACGTCTTCGAATTGCTCCAAATTGCTCGCTTGTTTCGAGCCAGACCCGACCTCAGCAATTCGTGTCAATTTAGAGAAAGCTAGGGAACAACCCGCTAGGAAACCCCAAAATTGCCGAGAAAGTTGCTCCGACTGAAGGGAGCCTCACGCACTCACCGCCCTTACGCCCCTCACGCACTCATGGCCCTCACACCCCTCACGCACTCACCGCACTCGCAGCCCTAACACCCCTCACACCCCTCACGCCCCTCACGCACTCATGCCACTCACACACTAACCGCCCTCACGCCCCTCACGCACTCATGGCCCTAACGCCCCTAACGAACTCACCGCCCTCACATCCCTCATACCCCTCATGCGCTCATGGCCCTCACGCAGTCACCGCCCTCGCGCCCCTCAGGCACTCATGGCCCTCACACCCCTCACGCACTCACCACCCTCACGGTCCTCACGCCCCTCACGCACTCATGCCACCCACGCCACTCACCACCCTCACGCCCCTCACGCACTCATGTCCCTCACACCCCTCACGCACTTCCGCCCCCACGGCCCTCACGGTCCTCACAGCCCTCACAGCCCTCACAGCCCTCACGGCCCCCACTCATCCTCACACTCATGAATTTTCCTTGTTCAGAAACTCACTCACCCTTACCTCACCTGTGAAGATGAGGGTGAGTGAGGGTGAGTGATGTTCGCCGATTTATGATTTAGCTCGAGCTCTCTACCCACCTCTCTCTTTTTTTCTCTTTCTTTCTGTTGAATCAATTGTCACAATCCCCAGCAGTCTGTTGTTTAAGAATAGGGGGCCGCAACACTTTAAGGTCCCCGGAGCAGCTTAATTCATCGCACAGCGCGTGGGCAGAAGTTCTGCGCAGGTGCAGTGCGACGCCCCAAGCTGCTTCGAGAACACAAACCGTTGGGTAGACCGCTATCTAAAGCTAACCATTAAATATTCAATTGGGGGAGGGGCATTCGGTATTATATGCATACGATGGAGGACTCACGTTTAATGCATTCGTTTTTTTTTTTAAACATGCGTTCTTCCTTGGAACTATCTAGACAACGCACGACGAAACGAAAAGCTCCGACGTTAAAACATCTTTGGCGACGTTTTTTTTAATGCGGACCAATGTTGAGCAAAATGGAGCTCAGGGACGACGCGACACGATCTTGGGCGATTCCAAGCACGTTTTTTTCTTTTTTTCTTTATTGAGGGCCTTACTCGACAAATTCTTGCAGTTTCGATAAAGCGACTATAGATAGGGATGTCAAATCTAGAGTGAAAGCGTAGGCGCTAGTGGTTATGGAGCAGTTTCTCGATAAGTAAGCTTCATTTGCCGGATACTGCATCCCGAGAGCTATGTCCAACATTACATAGGGTCGCAGGTATGAGCGCGAGGCTACGGGGATATGTCCTACCTCGCTCGATTACGCTTTTGAGGCCCAAAGACCGGAAACCTGTAAACAACTTGCGAGCTGCGCTAGACGCCAAGCAATCGACAATAGACCCTTTTCAAACGTCCGCGCCAACGCCTGTCCCACATTGCTTGCTCACATACCCTGAGCATATTTATTCAAGGCCCGCGTCAGCGTTCGGCGTGAACTCGGGTCCCAGCACGGGCTTCGTACCCATGGTTGGATGGATGGATGCTAACGGATGTACCCTTTGTATAGGGCGGCAGCTTGCGCCACCTAGCCTCGGTGTATGTTATTCAATTCCCCCTAGATAATTTCCACCAGTCTTCCAACCTCAACTTTGCTCGTAAATTGCGGTTATCATCCATTCTCCCACTCTCGTCTGCAAGCCCCGGCGCTCCGTCAAATCCGTTCCCCCCTCCGGGAGTGGGGAGAAAGAAGGGGAGGGCACCGCAACAGCAATGGTGACTGTCAATGTTGCCGGATGGTCTTTTGGAACGGGGTATATTAAAGCATGAAGTGGCCCTGTTTAACGGAACCCCCTCATCTCAGAAATCTGGCCCCCGCCTGTTCGGCCGTTCGTTAATCCGCTCATTTTTCCGCACACTTTAGGTCAAATGTGCGTCAGGTGACGTCATAGTATTCCGAGACACCACGGGCTTGAAACTGACGTAAATGCGCCTGACGTAAATACTCAATTTCCTACATTATGCGACATTAAAGAAAAAAGTCACTGGTAGTTTTTTTTTTCATTTTGGTAATTAACACTAAGCAGCAGGTGCTCTCGTTTAAGTTGCATTTGATTGCGTCATAGCCTGACTGCCTTCCCATGTCGTCAATATGGAATCTATTCTGTTGTTAGCTGCGGCCTGTTAACTTCCGGGGTCGCCGAGAGTGCTGTGGCTCAATGGGAACACGGAAGAATCTCACTGTTCTCGCACGTCCCCATGAGAACATATCAATAAAATTGGGGAACAAATTGGATGGGAAGCAATATCTACAACTATATTGTAGATATTGCTTTTCACGTGTTTTACATTGCACAACAAAACGGCCGCTTGACTTTCAAAAACAATTTACGTGGCAGACGATATCAGATTTCTCTTGAATGTGGGGCTGTGCTACAACCTAACCGCATCAGTTTAGTTTTACGAAACGCCCAATTTAAAAGAATATAGGTCAGATTGTCTTTCATTCTCGACCAACAAGCGCGGTTTATGCTTGTCTCCTCCGTCGCTAATTAAACATTGCTAAGTATAAGTTTAGCTTATCTCGTCGCTTACGACGGTTGTAATACGAGATTTAATAAAATGAGATATACGTCCTACTCCAACTTTCTATTTTTTTTTTCGGTGAATAGCGGGTATTTTTAAACGAGCAGCTGGTACCTACATCCTCACTTGCTGGCGTTTAAATATGAGGTGACACACCTCCTGGTGCGTTCCCCACTATATATTGGTTTTTGTAAATATTTTGGGAGTAGGGGACATGGGACATAAAAAGAAGCATGGGAGGCCGACTGGATGAGGGTGGAAACGCACCATCGAACCTGTCGTCGCAATTTATGATGAGTAACAAGGGCAAGAACTCGTGACGTCACGGCGAGGCAAATCCTGGCCGTGACGTCATGGATGGATACCATAACAGGGTGGCACGGAAACATGTCAGCGCTAATGGGGAGAAACCCTGCGAGATCAGCGCCAGAGCCGTCCGTCCAATCTTGGGGAGTGAGAGAATGAGCAGGGCAGGCATAAAGTCTTTTAATATCTAATTGTCACGCTTGGAGTTTTTTGACAAGTACCGCCAACCGTCGTTCTGGGAACGGGCAAGACACGTGTCATAAGCGAGTGCTATACCGCCTTTGACTTCCAAGGTCCACTCATTTCAGCGGGTCACTGCAATTAGATTCCAGGGCCTGCACGGAACATGCGCCTCGTTGAGTGGCGCATTTCACGCTACCTGCAAACGCATACGCGTCAAGGGTATTTAGGGGGCCACTGACAACCCCAGCATAAATACTAATGCGAAAGCATTAACTGTCTCATGGAGCGAGCTGACGTCTTCCATTTGAAGCGTGAAAACGGCTCCTAGTCTACGCGCGATCCCAATAAGAGCGATTCGCCTTCGGTTTCATTGGCTGGCGCTCGTCGACGATGCTCCAATTGGCTGTTGCGCCATGGCCTCCAAGGTTTCGAAGCGCACGCGCGCTAGTACGCAGCAGATGACAAAGGGAGTGGACGAGCAGACAACAAAGGAAGCGGACGAGTGGCTTGCCTGCTTTCGCAGTCACGACTCATAAAAAATGCTTAGGTGTAGCTTGAGTTTTTTTTTTTTTTTTAATTAATATTGCAAACGAGCGAAAATGATTTTCAATGATTGCCCTAAAATCACCAAGCTTGAGAACTGCGTATTTGCAGAAAAGATAAGATATTTTCAGAAAGATTCATTTGAGACGGCTGCCCGTATCTATGACGTAGCCAAACGATCTCTTTGGTTACTTTTTTGCGAAGATGTTACAAACAATATCTGCGCTTGTTAGCCCACACTTTCGGATGAGTAGCTAAAAATTTGGGGCACCAGCCCCTGCTTTTCTGGCATCATAAGAGTATAATAAACTCGGATAGCCGTATGCAACTAAATACCTCTGAAACAAAGTTTGTCGTAAGAGCGGCAATCAAAACCTCGACGCTGTTGACTACGCAACACTCCATTTATTCGAGATAAATTTCGCAGTGTATTTTCCTTTTTTTTCATGCATATTCGTAGCAGTATTATTGTAAAAACAAATATTTAACCGTCGCTCCCCCAGTAGGGATAACCAGAGCCATTTATAATGAGAGAGTGTGGCCCTCTTATGGAGATTTTGACAGTCTCGCAACCGCAGCCGCGTAATCTGGCAACCGGGGGAGGACTCCTTCCGTCCGTCATTTTGGGGCGCTCATTCATGCGAATTCCATGCGATTTCTCTGGAATAAAGAAGAGAAAGAAGTAATGCCATTTTGTGTTATCGTGAAATTCGTTGCTTCGAACAGGCAACAAGCTCCGCCCATTGGCCACGCTCTCCCAGTATAAACGATTCTGGGAAAAACAGCAACGTGTATGATTTGTTTGTGTTTTTACGCAGGGCTCGGTCCACGTAGCCAACGTTGTTAGATATAATCTCGTTGCACGTAGCCGAACGCTAGGTCACCGTTTAGGTTTGTGGCTTGTGTTCAATCAGTGAACCCGAACGCGAACGCAGCCGTCGTAGATTCCTTTCGTTATTTTTCTCGACTAAGCGTGGGAAAAATATTGGTCACGAATCGTGCCCAATATTTGCCTCGCGCACAATCAAGAAGGATGAACTAATGAATTTCAGTGCATATGGCTTGCGTTGGTAGACCCAGAACTCTGGGTAAAAGCAAGCTGGACTAGAGCCACTAAATGAGCTGCGCTTAGAGTATTGGCACTCTGTTCCCCGACATTGTTGTGGGCGCCGCCATTTTGGTGCTTGTGCAGGCCAGGCGCAAGTGCCGATCGTCATGATTCAAAAGTGCGACTTCCTCAGCATTAGACTCGGTGTTAGGAAGCTCATGTAATATTGCTTTTCTCTGTCGCGAACTGTTTAAACATTTGTGGAGGGCGAAAAAACGACTTCTGTGATTTCAGATCAAGCTTCAGATAACTGGCAACTATGATGATTCTGAGCGCCAAGATGGGCAAGTGTCCTTACTCTGAGGCGTAGCTTATTTAGTGGCTCTAAGCTGAACATAGCGCCCCTTATTGGCCCTTTTTTCTTCTTCTTTTTTCTTTTTTTGGCAATAAAATTAGAGGTATGACCTGTCCGGTAGCCCTGTCACACTTTCAGTCGAAGTATATTTTCTAAATTGTTGCGCATCATTCTTTCACCATAAGAGTGAATCATCTGACTGAGTGGCTTAAGCGACCATTTTCCTAAAATAGCGCGTGGATTTAATGTCGTATATGCTACGAAACCCGCCAGCTAGTTGGGAAGTGTTTGAGGGCTGTTTGCACACTGGCGCCACCACGTTTAATTCACGCGAAGAAAAAGTAACTGGCTTGATCCCTCCACCGGAAGGCAACAAAATTGTGTGTGTGTGGGGGGGGGGGGGGGGGGGGGGATTAGGTATGTTTACACGGCCTCAACTTGGTCTGCCTCAACGCGTGACGAGTCTCCCAGCTGTAGATGAGCAATTTAGCCATTGCAGTACAACCGCTAGCCTGTGGTCTTTAACGTACATCATGAAGTAGTGATACACGACCGCATGCCAGTAAGATGCTCATCCAGATGGAAACAGGCAGGGGCGGGGACGCCGATAGGAAATGCTCATGGCGTAGCAGAATCCACGATCGCTGAGCGCGTTCTGACAAACACATCCCGTGATTTTTTTTTGATTTTTTTATTTTTTGCATTTTACTTTATTAAGATTGCCGGGCTTGGCAACCTATAAGTGTGAGCTCGTTTTAAGATATGCCAGTGAACACTTCATTTGAGTATGGCGTCCAGTAAATACTTCTGAAAAACTTAATCTTCTACCGATTGTGCAAATAAACTTGCTTAATTTTGCGTCTCGATCTGCACGACAAGGGCGCGGCTTGAAGTGGTGCAGACGCTGTCGAACGCAGCGAAGCACCTGACGTAGGCGATATGCGTTCCACGTTCTTTCTCATAACAGATCACGTGGCTGATTGCATTACGTGACTGCTCCATGTCGGTGACGAGGCCTGGCCTATATCGCTTGCCACAACCAAAGTTTCTTTTTCGGTTTCTAGACATGTGTATTGCGTATCCACAATCATACTTGTGCTGGTTACTTTAAAAATATAATGGATTACAATTACAAATTACCGAGCCTCAAATGTAATGAATTACCGTTACAAATTACTTTCGCTTAAAAGTAACGGATTACTTTACTCATTATGTTATTAATTAATTTACTTTACTTTTTCTCTACAGTCATCCAGAAAAGAATAGAAACAAATTTGATATTTTTTTAAAAATGTTCTGCAACACTAATTTTCATTTCTCATACACTCGCATTATGGTAGTTCATGTAAAAATCAAGTATAGTAACTAAGAGAAAGAGTGTAAGTGCACTATGTTCACCTGTAAGCTGACAAGGCACCGAAAGCTGCAACCACACCCGCCATCCCGCTAGCTTACGGCTTCCGTAAATGATCTCTGAAATGTGCAGACAAAGCTAGCGATGCGCATGCTCAGTAGCAGCGTCTACCTCCGCTACGAGATTCGGGGCCAAAGAAGCGACCTATGAAAGCTTCCTTTTGGCTCAGGTGTTTCGCCAGTTATTCAGAAGAAAAGAAAAACTAGGTTCTAACGTTACAATTTATAGCCAATGCGGAATGCAGGTGTCCAAGCTTACGTTGACGTGTTTCTGTAGATTAGAGTTTGTTGTTCTTGTTGACGGCAATGTGTGTTTTTGGCAAGCAAAGTATGCACTGAAACTCAAGGTTTCCGTTCTCCTTAATGCCCTGAATTTTGAACATGGACATGGAGACGGCGGGCACTTCATGACCTAAAACTTTACCAGTCAGAGAAAAAGTGGCGGTTACGGTTTATCGATCGTTCATCGCTTCTCACTTTCATACCAACATTTCTGGAGGCCGGGGAAGGGGACCGCATAGAGAGGAAGAAAAGCGGTGGCCATCGGTCTCACAAAACAATAGAGGATCATACCACTTGTACAAGTTCTCTCTATCTCTCTATCAGCACTCCTTAGATGGCCTAACCCCCTCCCCACACAGACACACACACACTTTTTGTTGACAGTTGACTGTAAAGTGAGGAGTGAACTCGACCACCAAGCTCGGACAAGTAAACCAAAAGAAGTATCGTCCGTACCCTCGAAGACGATGCTCTCAGCCTCGCGCCGGGCGCTTTTCAGCCGTGCCTCAAGAGCGTGCTAAAATGCAGTAGCGCACATCAAAGACAAAGAGAATTCGACCCACTCGCGCGAGGCTACATCATCTGTTACGCGAGTTGTGAACCCGCGAACCGAAGGGGTACGGACCCGCGTTTGGTGTCTGTGCAGGCGGCGAGAGACGTTGAAGAAGTTGGAAAGGGTGAAACGGTGCAAAAGACGAAAAACAAATAAACACGGAAAGCTTTCTCCTGTCCGGGAGAAGAAGAAAAATATGATGGAAGGCGACGCAGAGCCCACTTGGCCTTATCTTGATCTTTATCTTTCGTATATTTGTACATGCTTTGCCCTTTCTTCTAGTGGTTCTAGTGACCGGACATAAAAAATCGTGTTTTCTTTTTGGCTATTTTTCCCCTTCTGATGTTTTCTATTGTGTTGAACTTGGTCTCCTTATGCTGCTGAACATTCTGCTTGTATTGCTCACTGTATTATGCGCATATTTAAAAAAAGGAACGAGTAGTTAAAGTAATCCGTTACCAATATATTGTAATGAAATTACATTACAAATTACTTCTGAAAAAAGTAATGTCACAATTACAAAATTACCTAAAAGAGTAACGGATTACTTCCCAAGTCTGTCCACAATATATGTTTGTTCTTGAGAAAAGAGACACTGGGTCCTTTATTCCCAGGTGGTACGGCTTTTTGGAACAATATTTGGTCTTTGTCTGGCAATTTAGGTCTTTAAAAAGACCCGAAGAAGCGGAGGAAGAGCCACGCTTGACCCTCTTTGGGCAAAGTCTGGGTATATTAATTGTTCCTGAAGCCCCAAACAAGTGCCAGGGTTAGGTACTTCGGTTCATACGTAGCATTTTTTGCTTCAAATCCGGTACTTCGGAAATTATGTGTCATGCCTGAGAAAGGCCATAAAAACGAAAAAAGTACTCTGCCCTATAACTAATGGAGCAAAACCGTATTATACCCAGGCGCTTCCCCACTAGGATTCCAAGTTTGTGCCAAGTGTGGCTTTTCACTGGTGTTCTGCCTGGGTTGGTACTTCTAAGCCTGAAATCAACCTTAATATTAAGAAATGTTTAGAATTGAGTGGAATTATTCTCAAACAAACACTAGTTTCGATACGATGCTGTCGTAGAAGCAAAAACAAGCCTGTAGTTGTGGTTTTTCTCTATTTGCTTAAGGCTGCACGTATATTTATAGTGCAAGTGCTTGGCTAGCGCTCACTGCTACCGGAGGCCCATAATAATATCACTGTGTTGTGACAACGACGAAATTTGAAGTGTTCGAATAAAGAGGGGGATTATGAAAACATTATTTTTATTGCTTTAGCTACAAAACAACCTTATTGAATATAATCGAAATTCTTATGATTGTTGTCAAAAAAACATAACAGAAGGTATAATAATTTTATAAGTTTAAAGGAATATATACGTGAATGCTATTTTATATGGCCCATTAGACGCAATCATATAACGGCTTTCTCTTAGAAAGTAGCATATGTTTCTACATTTAAACAAAAGTAGGGTTACCATCCTTATTCTAAATGGAAAGCATTGGTACATTATAAAAACGTTGCAATTAACTTCGGCATCTTCTCTCATCCCCTGCTGGCTAAAATATTCAAAAAACGCTACTTGTTAACGAAAACGCGTCAAAAGTGTCAGTGAAACAATATTTGTGTTTTCAGTAAATACCACTTTCAGTTAATCCTTGGCGTTCACTAATTACAAGACACGAGATAGATATTTGTTTTCCTTCTCCGCGCAATCGCAGTCGCAGATTAATTTAGATAAAAAGGAGTAGCGTTCATTTCCTCAACTCGCTGCAAGAACAAGCGGCCATGTGATTTGGTGCTACTTATAGACGCTTTACACACGCGCCAAATTGCAGCTGCCATTGCTGACTTTCTCTTGTCTTACCGAGATGCCGAGCAACTGAAACGGTAGTTGACGATCCTCTACAAAGGCCGATGCTTTAGAAAAGGACACAGATGAATCTCATATGGCTATTACCTGGCCTGCTATGGTAATGATGGAGTGAAATAAACGGAATAAGAGGAAACAAAAACTGAAGGTCAGTTATGGCGGCGTCCATGCACAGCTGCTGCAAAGCGTCTATATGCCGCCAATGTTCGTCATATCCACGCGCTGGGGTTGGTAAAGATCAGGGCGTGCGTTGATCTTTAGATATTGGCCTCGAGACCCAGATTGAAATTAGGGGAAGCGTGCTCTTGTTCACTCATGGTCCTCTATGAGGCACGTGGTGATTCTATCTGTCCACAATGCGAGTGGAAACAAAAAATTGGGTTGTTTGTGTGTTTATCCAGCCTAGAACTTGGTCTGCCTCAAGGGGCGACGAGTCTCCCAGCTGTAGATGAGCAATTTTGCCAGTGCAGTAGAACCGCTAGCTTGAGGTCGGGGGTGGAGACAAAGCATCCACACTAACAGCACAGAGCACGGGAAAGGGTACAGAGCACGAGCTCTCACCAGCTGATTCCAGTGCGCGAGCGCTGCATTGGCGGCTTCCATGGCTTCGGCCTCGCGTGCGTTGTATTCGTTGTGCTCCAAGTAAGTGTAAAACAAAGCGTAGTTTTGTCTATCAGCACATGAGCCGTGCCGATCGCATCTCGAGGCAAATTGCTATACTCTGTATCATCTTGTGTTGCACCGCAGGAAAGGCTACAAACGCGAGCTCCTTTCTCTAATGCATATCTCGGCGGCACAAGCTCTCGTGCACCAAGGGCAGCTACCAACGCTATGAGGTCGCGCTTCTAGCCTTCGCTGCGGTACAACATAAGGTGAAACTAGGGTGCCTCAATGTCCTTCTGTTTAGGGGGATGCCACCGTTTGTAGTACCCGATGCTGACAGCACGCGCTCACGGGTAAAATACAAAGAAATCGACGAAAACAAAATGTCGCCGTAGCACAGTCAGCGCCACGAGCGCGTGCAAGGACACGTTCTTTCACGCGCTTCTGAACAAAAAATAAAAACAAAAGTATGAGACAAAATGGCCAGATGTCTCCACCCTAAGCAAAGCGCACATGAAGGCACCCTAGGTGAAACCAACGGTGAAACGGAGTATAACGATCGACTAGAGATACTGAATGAGCTTCGCTAAGGGTATCGTAGATCCACTAAATCAGCTGCGCTTAGAGTATCGGCACTCCATTCCCCGACTTGGTGTGGGCGCCGCCGTTTTCGTGCTTGTGCAGCCCAGACGCAACTGCCGATCGTCATGATTCAAAAGTGCGACTTCCTCAGCATTAGATTCGGTGTTAGGAAGCTCATGTAATATTGCTTTTCTCTGTCGCGAACTGTTTAAACATATGTGGAGGACGGAAAAGTGTTACCTGTGATTTCAGATAAAGCTTCAGATAACTGGCAACCACGATTTTAAGCCTCAATATGGCCAAGTGTCGCTACTCTGAAGCGGAGCTTATTTAGTGGCTCTAGGTTCGACTCTTACCGTCATTGCAGCCATTGGACTCGAGTCACTATCCGAATGGTCGCCGTGACATTCATCGTCACGTGACCAAGCCGAGTGTTACGCGGAGCTCATGTCCAATCTAGGAACTTCATTTGATTATCGTCACCACGGGTTCCTCACGTCAGCAATGGAGCTCACGACTGCATCAAGAAATTTTGCGAAGGCGAGAATAAAAGATGAAGTCCACTTTTAACCCTGAAATTACACCGCGACCAAGAAGTTCCTTGATCAGAGGCATCGCGTACTAGCATAATTGAATACCAATAGTGCCAATAAGGTAGAGTAATATTCGAAACATTCCAACCGAATATCGTTGCACGGCCCCTTTAAAGCGTCACCGAAAGTCACAGCAACTAATCTAAATGCCTATCAGTCCAACGAATTTCATCTTCAGAACTGAACTCTCCTATGTAAAATGCGATGTTTTTTTTTGTTTGTTTTTTTCTTCTTAGATAACAGTTCCATGTTTTAGTAGCTGTTCGTGGGATTTGGGGTGCAACTACTAAGAAGGCCATCCTGATATTTCCGTGGCAAACATTTAGTACAACCTGCACAAAAGTCCTACATTTTTTACACTAGTTAAAGAACGCGGCTTCTTACATCATGACTAAAACATTTCACAAATATTTCCAAACTTCCCTACTCCTTCGCAGTGCTTGTCATTCAGGCGAAAAATAAATATACCTAATCACTGGTCTGTACGCATGCGCAGCATCCGGTATATCGCAAAAGAGAACTGCAGCGCATGCGCAGCACGATTTTCACATCTTACCAAACAAAACAAAAAACAAAAATAACATCGCACAGAAGATGCTGCCTTTTTGCATTGTAACGGAAGGATTGAAGCGGTATCTATGTTTCGCTTCACTTAGAGGCAATAAGCTCCGCCCTTGTGTATCCGCATTCTCCCTACTTTAACGTGTGTAGTGGGCGACGCCTTTTTTCTTTTGTTCGTGCATAGACGACACTTGCGATTCGACTTGCATTGACATTGACATTCTATTCACACTCACTCGATAGCTAAGATAAAATTGACAAAATGATGATAGTTACGATTCAAAGATAAGACTTCCCGAGCTTTAAACGAGGCGTCAGGAAGCACAGGAGATCTCGTTTTGTTCGGTTGCAAACTGTTTTATTAACATTTCTGGAGTATACGGGAAAAGCGCCTTCTTGCGATTTCGCACAGGTCTTCAGATAACTGGTAACTGTTATTTCAACTTGGCGCCAGGGTGGCTGGAGTGTCGTTGCACTTAGAGTTCCTGTATAGGCTTCCTAGGGAAGCCAGAGTTGCCCGTCTATCTTCCAGGCGCCGCTGCGCCGCTATTCGCCGAAATTCGATCACGTGAGGAGCAGACTGAAATGACGTGCAGGGAAGTAGACGTTCCACGCGTCCCGGCGTACGTTCCCCTGCATTTGAGCGCGCCGCGCGCCTCGAAAGCGTGGCGCCGCTACTCGCCGAACTCAGTCATGTGAGGAGCAGGATCAACATGTCATGCAGGAAAGTCGGCGCTACGGGGATGAACGCGCATCTCTGGCTCCCGTATAGCGCAGAGATGTTTCGGTGGCGCCCTCTCGTAGTTTCCATCCGTGAGGTCACGAATGGGATTTGCCTCGCCGTGACTTCACCAGTTGTTATCCTGGCTACTTACCATCAGGTCCGACGACGAGTTCGGTGGTGTGTTTAAAAAGCACAGTGGAAGCTAGGAGCCATCGCAATCCGAAACTAACACCGTCAAAGTTGACAATCTGACAATGCTCATGTCCCCATGCTTTGGCCAATCGTGGAAAGTAGGGTGCCTACATGTCTGTCTGTCTCAGGGTGAAGACATCCATTGTTGCCCTGGATGTGTCAGCGCGTGACGCTCTCGAGCGCTCGGTGCGTGACTTGGGCGGTAAAGTGGCGTCTATGCGCTAGCCAAAGCTACGCGCTCGAGCTGACTGACACCGGATTGCGCGCACTTCAAAATGCATAAAAAAAACGACTGGGCGGAAAAATGGCTGAGATGTCACCACTCAAGCAAAAGCGCGCGTGTGTATGAAGGCACTCTAGTGGAAAGTTGACCGCAGCGACGCCTTTGGTCGAGCACATCGCTAATACAGGAACTCTAGTAACCCCGTAGCTTATTTTTTATAGACGTTTGCGTCGCTTATCATTCGGGCGAAAAATGCTGAGTCACTGAGCTGTGGACGAATGCGGAGCGTCTAATATACAGGACAACGGAGCTACAGCGCATGCTCAGGAGGCGTTTGACAGCCCAACAGACAAAGATGGCAGCGCGCAGGAGGCGATTTTTGCAAAGGTGTATACTACGTTTTAGCGAAGGTCCAGACGCAGCCGATGCCACTAACTAATGGCGCCAAGCAGACAACGTCATAAGTGCACCCTCGTGGTATTACATCAAGTTTCTGTACGTGTTTTGTCATTGCTGAGACACACATAAGCAGAAAAAATCGAGTGAATCGCGTTTTTGCCGCGGTTCTATTGGTTCTATTACGAGGTACCGTCGGCTGCCTTCTGGGTTGCAGCTGAAACATCTACGGTCATGCCTCGTTAATGGAGACCTCCTTAATATGGATACGCCTCTATATGGACACCACTTTCTGGGACAAACTGGAAAAATGCATGCACTTTGTCTCGTTATTACGGACAACTCTCATTATGGACGATTTTTTGGAGGAGCGGAGGTGTCCACATTAAAGGGGCCCTCCGGAGCTTTCTGCGATCGTCTGTTTATGTTGTTATATTGCGTAGTAGGTGCAAGTTAATATGTATACAAAGTTTTAGATGACAAAACCATTTATTAAGCAGATGGAAGAAGAAATATATCGGCACTATTTTCTCTTTGAAGCCAATCCCCCATTCCCTGCCCATCGCTAAAACTTGACCAATGGAAATGCTGCATCTCGCGGTGAATGCGAACGTTATTATTGCAACACTTTTTAAGCTTGTTGTAAATTAGAGTTTGAGAAAAACGTAAACTGATTGTGGTGCGGGAAACATAGTCCGCAATTATCGCTCCAAACCCAGCGAACTATGTTTTCTCCCCGCAAGCTTGTTGCTAGGGGGTGATGCGTCGGCGCGTCGGCTCGTCTGCTTCCCGGGGCGTCTGCAGGCGTGCGTTTGCGGTACACATGTTCCTTCCTCCCGTGGATCCCGACTCCGAAGCCAGCTTTGCTATCCTTCCACGTCAACGAGTCAAACTTTTTCTTGTCATCTGTGGGATGCGACTGCGTATTGCAGTAGCAGCGCGACGGTGCGGTGCGACGAACGACGACTGCCGAGCACAAAGTCCGGGTCCCTTGACGACGGTCCGCGCGTGTTCGAGAGATTCCTCCGCGGGTCGGCGGTCGGCCGCGTTGGTGACGCGCAGTGACGCCGGAATCCTTCGCTTGCTATTGGCTGACGCGTAAAGAGATGCCCCTCCCGTTTTCCGGGGTCATCTCAGAAAGGGGGGCGTGCCGGGGACTTTGATAGCAATTTTAGTAGGGAAATCCGCCGCGCATTACCGTAATTTTATGATTTTTAGGATCCTTAGGGCCTGTGGATTGAGTTACCGCCATAAATAGACCATCGCAGAACGCTCCGGAGGGCCCCTTTAACGGGAAATCACTGTATTAGTGCTTTAAAGCAGTAAACTACCAGCCACCGGAGTCCATCAATCCGCGCCTTAAAGGGACACCGTCAGGGTACTTATGCTCGCCGTGGTTTTTATTTGTGCATGACATACGAGAGCCCAACTACCCAAAATACAATTTGCGGCTCGAAACTCGTTTTTTTTTTTTTTTTTTTTTCCGGCCGAAAACCTCCGATCGAGTACTGGCCGGTTTGAGTCGCGCTCACTGTCTTATCCGTGGTGGCGTGCCGTTTTCTATGGTTTAGACGCAACCACCATAGATCACCAAAGTCGTTGGTCATCGGAGACACACACTCAAAGCTAGAAATGGAAAAAATGCATGATAGTCATTTCTTCTGGCTTCTATACAACTAAAAATGCCGTGATTAAAAGAAAAGCTGCACAGCCACGTGATTTTTTGGTATCTTTCTTCTCTTCTATATTTCTTTTTTCCCCCCCAGTCCAGTTTCGGTTGCGGTTTCGAGCAGTTGCGGTTTTTTTTTTTCGTTTTTTTTTTTTTAATTTTATTAAAGGTATTGTGAATCTGTAGCAAAATATTGATTGCGTAGTCTTCTAACATCTTAAAAAATCACCTATCAAAACAATTTTAAAAATTTAGGGAAGGGGGGGGGGGTGTTACTGGCCTTTTAGATGGCGTCGACGCGACATTCATGGACGCTTCTGCACGCGTGTCATCGCTGGTTAATCCTATCGAGCTCCGCAGGTGGACAGCGACCTCAGGCTTTTAGGCTATGCCGGAGTCAACGTCTTCCATTCACCCCTAAGCTGACAGATCCGGTAGAAGATACGCACACGCCTGACCCGTCAATCCCTGCCTCTTTCACCCCCTGATCCCGCTCTCTGCACGTGGCTGTGGGCGGGAGGGAGCATGATCACGTGACGAATGAAAGGCGCTTGACTGCTCCGACGAGATCGTGGCCTCCACCACGGTGTCAGCTTAGCCGCGAGTGGAGTGTGCATTCTTTACGTACACTTTTTTTTGCGTCGCTTAGGCTCGACTGCGCTCCGACGCACGTTGAAACAAAGTACGCCGGTGCGCAACTTCACTTTAATCCCGCTAGATGTATTAACGTCGGTAGTGAAAGGGACAGCGACTCTCGGTAAGCTCAATACAATCCGGCATCTGTGCTCCCGAGGAATTTCAGAAGATCGGCGTTGTACGGACATGTCCCGTTAATGCGGAGCCCGTGAAATGGGATGCCACCGAATAGAAACGAGATTTTGGGGGACGAACTGGGTGAATACATGCATCTACGTCTCGTCATTATGGATTTTTTTTATTATTTTTGTTAGAACGGAGGTGTCCGTATTAACGCGACATGACTGTTTACCCCTCCCTATGTTTCTCAGTCGCAAGTGCGTTACTGAGCAACCGAGCGGGCGCCTCCCACGGCCGGCTAACGGCGCGCCCGCCTTTCAGTCGGGCTTTGACGAGCAGCCCGTCGCTCCGTCGGCAGGTTGTGCTAAATTTGGCAAAGGTACTTCGCTTCACCATCCGATGGAGCCGATCAAAGAGCGTCAAACGCGCAATGTCATCGCGTTTGTCATGTTTCGGTGCATGTTCCATCTTCGCGAAACTAGTCATGTGCGGGGACGGCGTCGCGACTTTGCGCTTTTTGTACGCGTGTTTGTGGTTGTGTGTGTTCGTGCCTTTGAGTGCCTCGCGGAGATGAGAGAATAATGAACCGTAGTATAGGGATTGCAATCTGCCGAGGTTCGACCTCTTGACGTTAAGTTTGAAAAACGTTTGACTGGAGTTTGATTATTATGTGAATGCGCGGAACTACCGAATTAGCTGACACCGCTTGGTGGAAGAAAGGTGCAAAATTTACTGGACGCATTTCGCCGCAAAAGACAAAAACTAAATAAGGCAAAATCTGATCATTACTTACGTCTGCTTTTATGTTGTGCGATAATAGACAATCATCGTAATTGATTCCTTGTGTAAATCATTCTTTCCCAAAATTTCGCTTTTGCGCTCAAGTCGGGCAACAATGGTCACAGAAGTGGAACTTCGTCGAGTTTGACCGGCAGTGCGAAGGTTTGCTGAGCAAGCTGAAGCTCGAGGTTCAACGAAAGCTATAGCGACAGCTCTATTCGGACAATCTGAAAAGCACCGTTCATTCACAACTCTGGAAGAGGCGACACCACAGCTGCGGAGAAGATGTGAAGGGGCGAAGAGGGCAGCTACCACCTTTCCAAGTGTGTGGCGGAAACTGGCGCGGCCTGGCGTACGATGCGTGAAATGGAGAAAAGGGGATTAATTGCACGCCGTTGGAGTTGCGAATAGAGAAACCGGAGGCTTCTGCTTGTTTCGTCCCTCGTCGGAGCGCACGTCAGCGACCGGTTGCAGGATCAGATCTGATGGACTTTCACCGTCTTTGCGAATGTCGCGTGTGCATATGTGAAAGGAGCTGAGCTACTGTGTACTCGGTGTCATCGAAAGTATGAGGAAGTGTGAACGGCTTGGAGGTACCTTCTTTAGCAGCAAACTTCCCCGGCATATAACAGGGGCCACTTTGTCGCAACCTTGTGCCAGGATTGAGCCAAGGTGGCTCTAGCTCGCGCCAATCTGGCCCAAGCCAGACCCGAGGAATTGTACTACTTGCGTTATTTTGCGGTCGCAAAGCAGTCCTTTGATCGGGACTATTCGCAACGTGCTCCCTGGCGAAATTAAGAAGCTCAACAGATACTGACACAGCAGCTTCGGCTAGTTGATTTCATCGCTGCGTTAATGTTTTTGTGTCTGTAATCAAGTGAGTGCCTGTTTTTGTGAAACGTTTATGCGCTGTGAAATAGTAAGATACTGACACCTACCTTTTCCAAAAGAATCTTTTTTATATACATTGGTTTGAAGTTAATTTGCCCTCACGATTGTTGAAAAACAAACAAAAAAAGTATACAAATAAATTCACAACACACGCGTGTTATTATCATCTATGTGTACATAATAACGTTTACCTAACGTTGACATGACACATTTTAACTTCTTTTCCACCGTATTTTCAAGGTGACCTTCGATATCACGTGGCCTTGCGCTTGCAGACGTGTGTTTATAACGCCCGATATTACTGAGAAGCACAGGGTTCGTCTGGAAAATGGCACTCCTACAAAAAGTGTGGCGTCGCCATATTGAGAAAGGCTGGAACCTGAAACCCCTGCAATGAATTAACAACATTGCTCCAAGCCCTATAACCTTTACCTTTAACCTTTGATTTAAAAGGTTCGCTGCAACAAGAAAATAAAACAAACATGAACCAAAGGGGATACCCGCGGCGTGTTTTCGCTGCCCGCTGAGGTTTGGCCGACTAGCGGTTTGCAATATCAACCGTCATTTTATTTATTTTTTTACCTTGAAGACTTGAGTACTTGCGGACGCACGTGTGTGACGTGGGCTTTCCACAGCAATGGATACCATTCAATCGTGGACACAAGGACTAAGACCAAGTTCCCCTTTCGGGAAGCTATTCGTCGCGTGTCGTATCATATGTCGCGTGTCGTATCATATATACCCCTCGGTATCATATGTTACATTTAATATCGCTTGCCTATAAAAAAACAGTTGTGGGTGACTCCGAAGCTTTGGGTACTACTAAAAGAGAACTGGCCGCAGGTTAAACAGCGGACACTGCTTGATGACGAGCTTCCACAAGGCTTCTGCAGCGTGCATCTCCTTAGGAACGCTTCAAGACTGTCGTTATTGGCACCGACTGTTAGGTTTTGATCAGCTAGAGCTCGTTTCCATCAAGTGTTGTGAAGAAAGATCAAATCATCATCATCATCATTTATTTTCCTTGAGGGCCCGTGGGGCATTATACAAGGGGGTGGCAATAGAACAAAAACAAATAGAACAGTAAACACAATTATAACACTGTAAGCTAGGTAGGTAGGTTAGATAAAGAGAAGGTAATGGCTTCAACAAATTTAGTAGTATTCTTAATAGAAACGATGTTATGAGGTAGTGAATTCCAATCCTCGATGGTGAATGGTAGTGTGGAAGTCTGGTGAGAAACAGTTGATGATCGAATTGGACGTAATTTACATAGGTGATCTAGACGCGGGAAAATACGATGGGGAGGTGATAGCAGTGATTCTTTGAGGTGGCTATTGTGATAAAAAATTCGATGGAGGAGAGAAAGGCGTGATACTCGGCGGCGAAGGGAAAGTGAATGAAGGTTAGCTGATTGGCGTAATCCTGATATGCTGGTATATGGTGAGTAGTTGTTATAGATAAAACGAAGGGCTCTGTATTGGACGGATTCTAGATTATTTGCAAGGTAGGACTGCCATGGGGACCATATAGATGAGGCGTATTCTAATTTCGATCTTATAAGAGTAGTATACGCTAGTCGTTTTACGGAGGGTGTAGCAAGTTTAAGGTTACGGCGCAAGTATCCGAGAGAACGGTTAGTATCAGAAATAACAGAAGTTATGTGAGTAGTCCATGATAGGTTAGAGGTGAGATGAACACCCAGGTACTATGAGATGAGCATGCTATTACTTGAGTGTTAGAGAGGTAATACGAAAATGGTGTGGCACGCGAACTGCGGGAAATTGATAGGGATCTACATTTATTGAATTTTAATATCATCTGCCATTTTTCACACCAATGGTATACAGACTCTAGGTCTTCCTGGAGAGCATGATGATCATGGTATGAAAGAATGGGTCGGTAAATGACACAATCGTCGGCGAACAGGCGCACAGAAGAAGCGATATTAAGGTGGAGATCATTAATATAGATTAGGAACAGAAGGGGGCCCAGTACGGTTCCTTGGGGGACACCTGACGTTACGGTAGAGGTGGGAGATTTTACGTTGTTAACGGAGGAATATTGCTTACGGTTAATTAGGAATTCAGAAATCCACTTAACAACAGAGGGATGAATATTAATATCGGTTAAAAGACGTTGGTGGGGTACTTTATCGAATGCTTTGAAGAAGTCAATGAAAATGGCGTCGGTCTGAATATTCGAATCAAAGCTTGAGTAAATATCAGTAAGGAAGGCGGTTAGCTGGGTTTCACGAGAGTAAGATTTACGAAATCCGTGCTGATGTTCAAAAAGAAGGTTATGAGAGTCAAGAAAGTTTATTATATTTGAGTAAAGTATATGCTCCATGAGCTTAGATGGAACACTGGTGAGAGAGATGGGACGGTAATTACTTATTAGTTGGCGATCACCAGTTTTGTGAACAGGTATTACGTTAGCTATTTTCCAGTCACGTGGAACTATGGAAAGCGTGAGCGATTGTGAGAATATGTCACAGAGAAAAACAGAGGAAATGTGTTTAGTGTTTATTAATACCTTCGAATTAATTTGGTCGTCTCCAGAGCTCGAGGAAACCTTTAGGTTTTCTATTGCTTTCAATAGACCTGCGTGGTCAATTATGATAGGATTCATCTGGGGGTGAGTTAATGGGCATGAGTCGGGAACGTTTAGCAAGTCTTCTTTAGTAAAGATTGATGTGAAGAAATTGTTAAGGTAAAGAGCTCTATCTTCGTCTGAAAGTGGGATGCCGTTGTCGTTTATGAACTGCAATGGAAGAGACAGAGCTGGGTTGACCACTTTCCAGAACTTTTTGGGTTTATTTGTTAAAATGTTGGGGAGGTCGTGAGTATAAAACTTAATTTTATCATCAGCGATGGCGGTTTTGTATGTTCTAGCACACTCATGATATGCATCCCACGAGGCTGAATTGTTGACAGATTTCGCTCGTTTATAAAGTCGCTTTTTCTTGTTAGCATGACTATGCACCGTTTTGTTATACCATGGGTGACAGTTATCTGATATGATGCGGGTCAATGGGATGAAGCGCTCAACTAAGTGGGATAGCTTATTTTTATAGAGCGTCCAATTTTCATCGACGGTTCTTTCCTCGAGATTAACAGAGAATGATTGGTAAAAGTCTTCGAGGCATGAGTTGATAGACACATAGTCGGCCCTCGCGTAGTCGCGAATGTATTTGCAATAATGTGATTTCCGAGGAAGAGTGAGAGAGAGTGTTATGTCGATGACAAGATGGTCGCTGATTCCTGTTAAGTAGGCAACGTTGCTAAAAAGAGAAGACTCCTGACTTAAGCACAAGTCGAGTATATTGCTGCAGCAGTCGGCAATTCTAGTAGGCTGTGTGATAATATTTGTTAGGTTATAATCTAGGCAAAGATCTATAAATTCTTGAGAGGAAGTGCAAGTGGATGTGAAGGTAGACCAATTAATATTCGGGTAATTAAAATCCCCAAGAAGTACAACAGAAGCGTTAGGATTTTGAGTAGCGAGTTCAGAAAGACACTTATTAAGCTCAAAGGTGAATTCCTTATTACTATCAGGTGGCCTATAACATACGTCCAGTACAACAGAGGGCTCCGTAGGGAGGTAAACCCATACGACTTCTAGTGCGGTAGAAAGTGGAATGAGCCGAGACGTGATTTGATTATTAATAGCCAAAAGTACGCCTCCCCCCTTTCTAGTAATTCTGTCGCACCTGTACACACGAAAGTTTGGATAAGAAGAAAACAATTCAGGCATCTGATATGTCGGGATTCAACCACCGTCTCAGTAAGAACAATAAAGTCGGCGTTGCATGTTTGAATCAAGGAATTCACATCATCTCTCTTTGGGATTAGGCTTCTAATGTTAGTAAACAAAATAGAATGAATAGAAGATATCTTATTGATAACGTGGGGTTTAGCAGTTTGATTCTGAGTGGGCAAACGCGAAGAACGCCGGCATTGCTACGTACATTTTTCAACAACCGAGCCGATAGCGTCATCTAACACAAAACACTTGCCATCTATGAACAGTTTATCGTGACGCAGCCGAAAAAGCGCTCCCTTTGGTCTGGCAAAATCAAGAAGACGACGTCGTGCGAGCCTTATAGAAAGTGGAAAATCTTCACTAATTGCAACGCGTGAGCCCTTAAGCTTGTGCGCAGAACCAAGAATGCCCTCTTTTTCTTTGAACGATGAAAACTTGGCAATGATGGGACGAATTTCCTGCTGATGGAATGCTCCTAAACGGTGAGCTCTTTCAATTCCGGAAGATAAAACTTCGATACCGAGTTTCTCGGAACACGGGCTTGTGATCAAGCCCTCAGATTGAGCCCAAGTTTCTTTATCAGTGTTAGCGATTCCGAAAAATATTAGATTAGAACGGCGGGATGCGTATTGTGAGACCCCCCACGGCAGAGCCCCGCGAGAGAGAAAAGAAGGAGAGAGAGGAGGAAAGGGAGGAGAGAAGAGTACCGCGATTGGCTGGCGCAGTCACGTGGTACGCGCGCGCTACGGGCTGTTCTAAGCTGCGTGCAGCCCCCCTCCCCCCCGCTACCGCCGACGCGAGCAGACGCCCTGCCGTTTTGTTTTGGAGCACTCCACGCCCCAGTCGAAAAAGTGCATTGGTGCAGTCCTAGATATTGGAAGGTATCGTTAGTGTGAAACTGGATAACATACGCGCACAGGTCTCAATGCTGACTGGGCAGCTACGCTACGGCCGTTTTATGCTTTCTGCCGTAACGTTCGCGTACTCCAGGGCGGAAGGGTGTGTTTAGGCCTAAGGACCCGTGACCGCTGCCAGCGTTCCGAAGTCATTTACGGCCTGGAAATAAACCCAGCTCGTTTGGCTTTCGCTAAAACGTCCAGTGTAGCTAATGTTTTATTTCATTCGAACGACGCGCCGCTGCGGTGTTGTGTAGTCTGCCCTACAGCGATGCCCAACTCGCCGCTTGGCAGCATTATTCACGGGTGTAACATCATTCGCCCGTTGCTGGCCTCAACAGGAATCGCGCCAGGTACGTATGAGACGCCAACGGAGCACAAGCGGTGATCTGGACCGCGAGTGGCACGTCTGAATTGTGCTTTGCATATACACTGTCACGCCTCTGCAAGAATCAATCGCGCTCCCCGCAGCTAGTCGAAATGGAAAAGTGCATTGTCAAGCCTGTAACCCTGCGGCGAAATTGATCTATACCCGATGTCAGCTGTTTTGTGCTCCACTGGAAACGGTACTAAAGCGTGAACGCAGCTGCTTCGACCAGTGCCTTTTTTTTTTTTTTTTGCGCGATCACTCGAGGGGTTGAAGCATGTCCGCGGGCAGCGTGCACGCACTCGTACACCCACAGTGGAGTGACGCGAAGTGACGTAGCGATTGTTACAAATTTAGCGAAGGAAGCGGGCAGTGAGAAAATATTCCACAAGCCGACTGGCCATCTACTGTCATCGTCCTCACCTGCAGCGACGACTGGGCACGTGTGTGAACGAATTGGTTGATGTCAAGGGTCGTCCTCGCTGCAATGTGATATGCCCACATGCGGGTCCATATCACAAGAGCGAATGACATTTTAGCGAACGGCGACATTTGAGCGAATGGTTGTTTTAGCGAATAACGGGGGCGCGCGTTAACCCATCCGTCGCGCTGCGCTTTACGCCGCTTCGCGGCGACAGTCTGCGGCAACTCATTACAAAAATATGAACTCACTTGGCCCACCCGAAAACGCCGCTTCGCGGCGTCCGACTATTCGCTAAAGTGTCGTTCGATGAAACGTGGGCGTTCGCTAAAACGTCATTCGATCAAGTGAGTGCCTCCCGCCCACATGCCCACTGTTATGCGTACGCATGCTACAGACAGCAGGTGTCAGATTTGTCCTAGCCATGCTTACCTCACAATATCTTCAAAGGATTGTATTCACACATGTCCGCAAGCCCTGGATAGTTTTGCCCGAGTGACTTGGAGCCTGTGCTCGACACAGGGGGGCTATGTTGCACGTTTTGGACTCCCAGAAGACTAGGGAGAAGGAAGTGACGTAGGTGTGAATGAACGTGTCTTGGCAACTTCTGCAGATACTGTCATCAGCGACTACACCAATCAACATCCAGCGAGCATTGTTGACGTCACTTCCTTCTCCCTAGTCTCCTGGGAGTCCAAAACGTGCAACATAGCCCCCCGGTGCGAGGGCTGGCTTTGCCTGCCTGACCTCCATCTTTCTTTGCGACTACAAAAAGCTGGCCAAACTGGCACCTGGCATTGGTGAATAGGTAGTCTAGACATAAAGGGAAACCGAGGTCAGCCAGCGTGAACTTTGCTTCAGCAACAGGGTTTCAAAATGCAGCCGCAAAAAGATGCACTACATGTTGGGCACATTGCCATTGACGTTTCTGTTTCCAGCAGCTACAAAAATAAGCCCTCTCATCTCAGTTTGTCCTCTTTTCCAAACTTGGTGATGTTAACCACTTGCGAGGTTCCATCAACCCAAATTTCCACTACGGAATACTGACACTTCTCGCTGCATGACCTCCACTGGGCCATGTGCAGTCAAATCATGGAATGCCTAATTTTTCTGAAACCAGTAGGGAAAATATACGAGGCAAGACATTCTCAGATGATCAGCGTGGTCGACTATATATGCAGCAGACCCGACAACAAAACTCCCTGCACACAACTTTAGAAATCCATCCATTTATTTCAGGCACATTGCACTTGCGAGCAGGCAAGCACGAAAGCAAGTTTACATCACGAGCACTGGCAGTGCAACACAAGGCGCGCAAATACGCCCAACAAAAAATATGAAGCATAACGAAGAACTGTGGGCTAGTACTGTAGAAAGTTGTTAAAGATTGGTACACAACCTGTCTGCAAGGGAAGCTTGAGAAGTAGTGAGCCTATTTTTGATGGGACTGTCACATGCAAATGGCCCTTTATTATTTCTCTGCAAAGTCTCCTTTGAGTGTTATGCACTTCTAGTGGAGCTTACCCACTGAGAAAGAAGTAATTTCTCTTGGTCCTCACACCACTCACGTGCAGCGTCTATGACGGCTTCCTTGCTGGAGCGGCTGTCTTTACAGATCTTGTTTGAGCGCAGGGAATAGGTGAAAGTCCGATGGTGCCAGATCCAGTGAGTAGGGTGCCAAGGCATAAGAGTTCTAAGTCACATTCATGGAACTGCGGGGCAGGTAGTGAGACAAGCTGGAATGTCTTGGAGGAAAGTCACATCGCCCAAGTTTTCTGTGATGTTTCTCGACAATGGTGGCTCACAATTTTACAACATGCCAAGCTCGATGGATTGCTGTTAAAATGATGTGGGAAAAGTAAAACTACATACTGGCATGGTTCTTTTCTAATGTGCTTGCTTATTTTTAAGCAGGCTCACTACTTGTCAAACATTGCACATATGAATCCAATGAGAGGGGTAATCATTTTTAAGTAGCCATCAAAAAAGTGAACACTATTAGTGGTCCCAGTAAACAGGAATGAAGAGGAAGGAGTAGTAAACCTTAGTTTGTAGACAGCGGTCAGAGCCCCATTCCTTCCTGTGTGTGTTTGTGTATTTTGCACAAGCCAATGCATATAACAGACACGTACCAACTAGTTTAACCCATCCCCATACCTATTAGTGTAAAATAACATTGAAAGTTTAAACCAAGTGTACTTGGGGTCAAGAATGATGATCGTGGTCGCTGTTCTAGTGCTTAGAGCGTCTGCCCATTCCAAGTGCCCAACCCCAAATTTTATAACATTTGAAAGAAAGAAAAAAAAAATGTGCACAGTACACATATATACATGTTAATATGATGACCTAACAAGCACCCATCCCCCAATGGTTTGTGACTATCTCAAAATTTTGAGTGGGCACTTGCTCGGTAGGTAGTCTGCCACATGAAATCGAATACTTCTAGCCTTTGAATTTGGGACGAAGACCGCCTGTATGCTATATAGAAGCTGCCCACCAGGAAAAAGATAGCCAGGGCTGGTCAGATATACTCGAAAACCTATTCTGGAGCACAAATACTGCAATACATGTACTGCGAGGATAAAATACAAAAACAGATACAATTGTCTTCACAAGTGCAGCAAGAAAGCATTCTACAGGGTGATACAAGGAGACGCCAGGCTCTTTAAATCGACCGGAAAATTCGCTTTCTTAACCTATCGCTCTACGACTTTGTGCAGCGTTGCCCACGGATGGTGCATTTTTTTTTGTAAAATTTGCAAAGAGCGATTTTACCTGAGGAAAAAGTAAAGAAAGAAAAAGGCTTAGCTCCTATGGAAATGCAGCGACGCCACTGGTCTGCAAACAACAGAGCGCCGTTTCGCATGGAGGTAGGAAGCTTGTGGAGGAGACACGACGCCCCCAACGATGAGCAAAAACCAAGAGACGCTTGTGGACGAAAAGGAGAGCTGGCTCAACAGCTGTCCAATAGCATCTCTTGGTTTTTGGTTATCATTGGGGGCGTGTCCCTCCACGCTTCTGGCTTCACCCCTGGTAACCTCATGTCGCCTCCAGAAGCTTCCTACTTCCATAGACAAGAAAGGACGCCTTTAGAGGCTGTTGTAAAATAAAAAGAAGAGAACTTGGAGATGCCCGAGCAGGAAAGAAAGAGTGGCAAACGACTTTGAGGACGAGCCGAGACCGAGGCACCGGCCCCTTTCTAGGAAACCGCGAACAGGGACGGGGAGCCGCAAGGAGAGCGCGCCCCACTGTGGGGTCATAAATGACGAGCCCCCCTCTTGGACCTTGCTTTGTGCGGGCCACTTCTCCCTTCTTGTTTGACCGACTGTCGAAGGTGAACGTGCCTTCGCTCGCTTTACTTGAATCAGTTTTCACTAGAAATAAACCATGTTCTGTTACACTAAAAAACAATGAGTCCTTTCCCTAATTCCACACTGTTAAAAAGTTGGTGCCGAAACCCGGGAATGAAGGAAATTAGGACGTGACTTCAACGCAGAACATCCAACGACAGAAAAGGGAAAAAGACGAACGAGAAGAAGGCAGGAGCCATCTTGGATTCGCCAACGGCTGAGGCAACGAGCTCCGGACCATGGAACAACTCAAGGGGAAACGAACTGCCCTGCAAACACAGGTGACCAAACTCCTTTCTGAAATTGATTCATACATCAAAAGCAATGAGAAAAACGAAAAGAACCTCAGCATCTTTTCCGCAAGGCTTGGTGCCCTCCAAGCCCAACTGAACGAGGTGGACGCCGCCATCGAGCCACTGGTGCCGGAAGAAGCCGAGCAAAACTTTGTGCAAACAATTGAATACAATGATCAGGTCCTCACCTATATTGCAACACTTCAGGAAGAGTTGAAGGAAGTCTGAGCAAGGGCACCACAAAATTCGGATTCATCGGCGATGCACAACAACGGAAACGCGACAACGACTGCCTGTCGAGTGAAGCACCTGAAGCTCGAGCTGCACAAGTATGACGGCAAAAGCTTCTCCTGGCAAGAGTTCTGGGAGCAGTCCGAGCAAGTAATACCTTCGACAAGTTCGGGTACCACAGGGCTGCGGTGACCGGCGAGGCGTCAAGTGCCATCAGGGGTTTGCCTCTCACATCACGGTGCTACGAGGACGCGGTGCTTCTGCTGAAGAAACGCTTCAGAAATGAGGACATCCTCGTTCAGACACACATGCAGAAGCTCCTAGATCTACAGCCAGTGCGAAACGCCGACGACGTCCGGGGTCTCCGTTGACTCTACGACACCATCATCTCCCATCTCCGAAGGCTGGAGGCACTCGGACAGAAGCATCAGACCTTTGGTGCTCCTCTGTTTCCAATGGTTTACCGTGCACTGACAAAAGAAATCTTGCTGAATTTTAACAGAACGATCGTGAACGAGCAGGCATCAGACGTGTCGACGCTGGACGCTTCAGCTGGTGGGATGTCCACGAGATTTGAGGACTCTCGGGAACGGCCGATGGAGACAAGCACCATTGAACGAGGTATCGTGCCACTAATCTCACGACTGCTTGCCTTTTTGAGAGTCGGAAGTCCAGAACCGCGGGAACCTAGCTACACAACAAGCTATAGGCACGAGGCAACAGCCACGTGGATTAAGGGCAGAGAAGAAAAACGAGAAGAAGGGAAGTCCTGAAGAACGCTATCAATCCTCCGCAGCATTACTGCATCAATGAACGAAACTTGATAGCTGTTTCTTCTGCAAAGAAAAAACCGTGCAACAGCTGCCTGCCCTGCTGAACCCAAAGAGCCCGTGCCACTCTGTCCGTCTTTCTTTTTAGGGGGCAGACGACTGACGACGCTGCCAAGCATAGGGAGGAAAGATGTCTAAGGTGTTCACACCAACCTTCGCAGGTTTTGGACCCACCGACAGATGACAACGGAAGCCTTCTGGCGCCGATGGAGCCAAGAGTACATGGCGGAACTGAGGCATGTGCAAAGCCAGAAACAATGCCAAGAAAAACTGCTGGAAGGGGGTGATCTGGTTCTTCTTCGCAACGGCCTGCGACCCCGACAGCAGTGGGGACTCGCTAGGATCCAGCAGGTGTTTCCGGGAAGAGACGGCAAAGTATGATCATGCCTGCTCAAGATGCCCAGAGGGTCAACGCTCAAAAAACCTATAGTACAGTTATTGCACCCTCTTGAGATCGCATAACGGGACAAAAAAAAAAAAAATGACGCTGTCATTTTGGGGGGAACGTGTTGTAAAATAAAAAGAAGAGAACTTGGAGATGCCCGAGCAGGGAAGAAAGGGCGGCAAACGACTAGGACGACCCGAGATTGAGGCACCGGCCCCTTTTCAGGAAACTGCGAAGAGGGACGGGGAGCCGCAGGGAGAGCGCGCCCCACCGCGGGGTCATAAATGACGAGCCCCCCTCTTTACCCACGCTTGGGGGCCACTTCTCCCTTCTTGTTCAAACGACGGTCGAAGGTGGACGTGCCTTCGCTTGCTTTACTGAAATCAGTTTTCACTCGAAATAAACCATGTTCTGTTACACTAAAAAACAATGAGTCCTTTCCCTAATTCCACAGGGGCGTTCCCACCGACCGCGAGCTCTACTTTTGGCTTCACTTGGGATTTTCTTGTTTGGCCGCCTTGAGTTGGTATGTCGCCTCCTATTTCTTGCTATTTTCATAGTTGTTACCATTACTGATATCGATGAGTATGCATTATTTAACCAGATTCTAGAGCAGATTCTGTTCCCGCAAGTGTGGGAAGCATTGTTTCATAATTTATGATAACGCACCAGTAAAGCATATCATACAACACCAAAGCAAGTCTAAATATGTTGTTCAACTTGTATTTCTACGTGATTGCGCAGCAAGGTCTTACATGCTACAGCCAGCACGCCCCGCCATTTATAAAAAGCAGACGCCCCTCAGTAGAACTTCTCAATTAAAGAAAACAGATTATACAATCCGAGTTCTAGCACAATTTGCAGTTCAGCCTTTACAACTAATAAGCTCACATGCATTTTTATTTTTGCAAATTTAAACATGCGCGCTACAAGCAGCGAACACACTCGTGCCTACCGACACGAGGGCGTGAAAATTGCAAGGTTTTGCATTACAGCAGCTGAATTCCGTTATTTGTTCTACCTGTGATGATGATGGACTTTGAGATTTTTTACGTGCGAGGTGGACAGATATGAGACACCGAGAACTGCATTGACAACATCGACGTGCTTCGCGTCACTCTCACTAGTGACCGAGATACTTACCAGTGGCTGGAAAGCTACCTCCAAGCTACGAATATGTCATGGATCATGGACTGGGAACTTCCTAACCCAACAAGGTAATGGAAAAACTTTGCCTACTTTCCCTGCTCATATGTCACAGACCATACTTTGTGTTAATATCGTATGAATGTTAATGGGTTACACGGCCACCATTAGGAACTTCTAATTGGTTCCTTTGACACATGCTGGTCGTGATGAGGCCCCTCCAGGCTCGTCTGCGGTTGCTGCACCCCCTCAAAACGGCCCTCGGATCGTATGAAAGCGTGGCATAGTCGACTCATGGGATGATATTCTCTGTACATGCTAAAACTTGCACAATGTTTTTGTTCTGCAGCACCTTGGCAACTGTCAATTATCTATCTACATATCTGTTACAGTCTCTTTAACAGGCAGTAGTTGAAAAAGAGGATGGAACTTTGCAAGGAGAGGAAAGTAGTGACACATGAGGAACAAAGAAAGGATGAATATTAGCTGGTCCTGAACGGGTTGTTAGTAAAAGATACACCATGATACTTTCTTTCAAAGGATGCTGCTGACGTACTGCAGCAGATTCAATAAGAACACTGGCGGTGCCATTGCCTGGAGCAGGTGCTGTTAGAAATGAAGCGCACAAGGAGCTGCAGGCGATTCCTTTGCACCTGGTTTGGAAGCGGCCTACAGCAGTGCCAGGAAGCACGGGCGATGCATCAAGGTGCAGCCCACAGAGATTGCCAGGTGTCGACCAGACATCACTAGAGGCGCAGGTCCAGTGTCCGCCGGCAGCCCTTCCAAAGGCTCCGGCACCAAGAGGAGCAAGCAGGTACATGCCCTGCACTTCCGCATCAAGAGTGGGTGCCTCACGTCAAGTACCACGGAACCGGACACTAAACAGGAGATTGGCAAGAACACTGTTGTCACCTCCGACCATAGCTGCCTCAACTTCTCACAGACACTTTTTTTTTTTCTCTTTACCTACCGTGAAATATTAAGAATCTGCCCATGCAACAATAACCCCCCACCCCCACTTTTTGCAACATTTGCAAAATAGGCTAAGGATATTTTTGTACAAAGTTAAAGGGGCCCTGCAAGGACTTTTTTACTGGTTTTTAATTTGCACCAAACCTGAGCACACTGAATGTAGTAACTTAGTTAAACTTTATTTTTATCAAAATGCACTTTATTTTAATAGTTATAGGAAAATTAAAATGACAAAAACAAGCAAACAACAACGTTCCTCATGATGTCCTTGGCTGCTTGAGTGGCCGTGAACTAGAGGAGGGGTAGTGAGCTCGGCGAGCGCTCACGGCTGCCGCACTCCGTGTCGACAGCGCGAGGGCGCCACTAAAGCACGTTCTGAATAGGTTGTACGCAGCAGGCAGCCAGAGCGGCTCTCATTGCATTTGCTGCGTGATTAAACACTAATTCGGCATGACACTTCATTGGCTACAAATGACAGCAACATGGGGTAAGGATCAGTTCAGAATGGGAGCCACTTCGCACTGCAATACCGCCAAACAGCCAAACCGCAAGACAGAGCTTCTCGCCGAAGGCCTTCGAAACGCTCGGAGCCGGTCGGATCCTCCTGTCCATACGACCGCAGCGCCGCCTCGTACATCCGGGACCTTTCCGTGTCGGTGCCACTGCTTGGTGGTGGGTATGTCAACAGGTCATTTCTTGTTTTCGTACTTTATAAACTGCATTCGTTTCTTTTCTGACCTAAAATACTGAACAAAAACTATTTTTATAAATAATTAAAACGGTTTGCGCCACTTACATTTTGTATTTCGACTAAAAAGAAGCTTTTAGTGGCTCTGACCAGTAGTAAGCCCAGGACCAAAGACGTCACATTTTGCGCGCTTTCGGTACTGTGGGTCGCTCCCGTCGGCGAAGGAGGTTTCCGCGTCGTCCGGTTAAAATATGGCGCACTGATATTTAGTTACTCTCCCCGTGCCCGCTGGCTTGCCCGAACTCCAAGAGACTTAGAAACCGCAAAAAAGGTAGACGCTTAAATATGATTGCAGGGCCCCTTTAAGTACAAAATAAGCGATTTGATAACAGTATCCAACATGAGGAAGGTAACACAGAGAAGGGGACAGACAACAACAATGACAGAATCTAACTTGCAACAACATTTATTGGCCTGAAGTTACCATATATAGGAGAAGGAAAAAGAGGTGAGGGTGAAACATTACTTTTTTTTCTCTTATCACTGTGGCAGCTTTCACTTTCCCCTTTTCCCTCCTTCACCTATATATGTGAACTTCGGGTCAGTAAATGCATTTGCCAATAGACAATATGCGAAATGCATAGTGCCATTTAGTGAGGCGCCGAAGAGCATGCTCTGTCTCACTAGTTGGTTTCGGTGCTGGCAAAGGCCAGGGTGCAAAAGCGTAGTTCTGAAAAATCCTTTACTCGCACAAACATTCGCGCAGAGAAAGCGCTTTCGAAAACCAGAAGCCCAAGCCCGTGCCCGCGCCTTTGCCGGCACTCAAAGCCAAATTTCAAGCTGAAGTGTATGTCCGCCATGTTGGTTGCGGCGAGAAACCAGCGACCGGTGTGGCAATAAGCATGTACATGCGCAAGAAAGGCGTCAAACAATACTAACCATTAGCTCGCAGGTGTGAATGAGGAGCGATGAGAATGAGCAGTAGGCCTCAATTGCTACCGACAACGCTATGAAAGTGACAAACAGCAGAGAAATCTCGACGCAACAAAGATGGCAGCGCACAGAGTGTTGCCAGGCGTTCAAACAATTTCGCATATTGTCCATTGGAAGTCATTGTTGTCCATCCCCTTCTTTAAGTAACCTTCCATATGTTGAACACATATTTTTTGCATATTGATGACCTATGAAGCACCCATCCCTAAATTCTGAGGAAATGTCTAGAAATTTTGAGTGGGCGCTTGCTCAGGATTTTACGGTACACGGGTTTATGTTGGCAAGTCATGCCTATATGTGGTTTTGTTTGCTGTAGTTTCTTATCAGTGTTTTATGGTAGTGTCGTAGCTGGTATTGGAAGACACTTCACTCTCTGCTTCTCTACAAGCCCCTGCCTCAAGTTACGCAGCAAAGTCATAGCGCTATCTGCTTTCCTTCGCAAGGGTTTGTGTGGGGTGACAGAAGAGGTTGTCGCTCTTACCATCCAAAATGGTATGCCCCCTCCCCCCACCTCAGCCAATGTCATGAAACAGACAATGCACAGGGGCATCTGTATGAAATCATTTTTGCACCAGCGACTTTAAGCCTGTGCATAACACTTGTGGCAGAGGCATCTAATGAATTCTTCACCTATTGTAAGAGTTTGTGGTTTGTTAAAGGGGCCCGGCAATCATATTTAAGCATCTACCTTTTTTGTGGTTTCCCAATCTTGGCAACTGTTTCAATCACTTATGAAAGTAGCTTTTGTTCAGTATTTTAGATCAGAAAAGAAACAAATGCAGTTTATAAAGTACGGAAACAAGAAATGACCCGTCGACATACCCGCCACCAAGCAGTGGAAAAGGCTGCGCATACTAGAAAAGGGTAGTGGGATGAGGCACGAACGAGCAGTGAGTTACAAAGGTCCCGGATGTATGCGGCGGCGCTGTGGTTGTATACCGGCTCGAGGATACAACCGGTTCCGAGCGTTCTGAAGGCCTTCGAAGCAGGTTTCGCTTGCGGTTTGGCCATTGCGCGGTATGGCAGCGCGAAGTGGCTCTTGTTCTGAACTGATCTTTACCGTATGTTTGCTGTCGTTTGTGGCCAATGAAATGTCATGCCGAATTAGTGTTTAATTGCGCAGCACATGTATTGCGAGCCACCCTGGCTGCCCGCTTCATATCCAGAATATGCTTTAGTGGCGTCCTCTTGAGCCGTCAAAACGGAGTGCGGCAGCCGTGAGCGCTCGCTGAGCTCGCTACCCCTTCTCTAGTTCACGGCCACTCAAGCGACCAAGGACATCATGAAGGAGGTTATTTTTTGCTTGTTTTTGTAATTTTAATTTGCCTATAACTTCTAAAATAAAGCGAAATTCGAGTTACTACGTTCAATGCGCTCAGGTTCGGTGCAAATTAAAAACCAGTAAAAAAAGTCCTTGCAGGGCCCCTTTAAGAGTGCAACTATCTTTCGTCTGGACTGGTAGGAAGTTAGCGTAAGCACACACATGCTGTGATTTCGGGTCTTAACATGGAAGGTGTTATAGGCTCCTTGCACAGGACGTCATTTCCGTTGCCCTCCAAAGAAGAGGGGAAGAAGGAGCTCCCCTCTTATCAGGACCCTCCTTTGTACCTCCCGGATTTGTACAGGCGTCGCTATTCTCCCCCCAGAAGATTATAGAAGATTAACCTGTCACTCAAAATTCTTACAAAAGCAGCTTCCCTCTCCTCCTCTTACTTGGTGTTCAAAAGTGTGCGATGTGACGTCAGTGCAAGGAGCCTATAGGGCTTGCTTCCAAGTCTAGGGCATGATAAAAACAATAAACACGGCTGGTAAATTTAGCGGGCGGGTGGAGGTGTAAATAGTCAGTGTACATCAGTTTTGTTGGATATGATCAGAGTAATATGTTGTTCAAAATGTAACCAGCTTTTGTGTGGGCTAGCGAGGGCGTAACATTAATGAAGTGTGATTTTTTAGCAAAGAGTCCTACCATCCTCCCGCTGATGGGAGGCCAAAGAGTAAGCATATTCGGTTGTGCGATTTTTGTATTTGTTGCTAAAGGTGCAACAATCGTCTCTGCTAGGTCAGCTTGTTCAATGGGCTTTCAACACGTTGGCTGGATTCGCTCTTGTACAGGCGGCATCAAAATGAGCTGGCTTGTCGCCACACCGGCCGGAGTGGCAAAAATCTCACATGTGGTGCCACTGTCGCGATAGCACTGAGAGCGAGGCTGGAACGGACCACCGAGATTTCATGCATGGGCGAGGCTCCAAGGTTGGGAGAACTCGTTGCAGGGCCAGCTGTTGGTTTTGATGCATCATCACGCCTGTCATGTTTTCTTTGTTTACAATCAGTTGTTGTTGGCTAAATGCACAGCTTATCATTACCATTAACCTCCCCCTTGCATAAAATCACAGCAGCCTGTTCCAGTCTTGCTCTACACGGCTTATCCCGTCAGGGGTAAGCTGAATCTGGTCGTCGCTCCACCTCATTTTGATGCTGACTGTACCTGGGATGTTTCTGTGGTTACGGTACACAGCTTGCATGTGACGTCATTCTCAGCCATGCCAATATTTTATGCGCCGCGAGCGTTCGGTTCGTCGTGTCAGCTTCACACCACATAAGTTGTAGTTTGAAGAAACCACTAACTGGAACAATCTGTCAGTACCCAGCAATGGCGACACTTGCGAGCTATGTGGGAGCTGCAGGTGCACAGCAGGTGCTCAAGTGCTGTCAGGTTGTTCATTACACCACACGTTTAACGCTTAAAACTGCAGAGGTGCTCAGTATACTCAGTGTACTATCAACTCTTGCCTCTCCCAGTTTGAAGCCCTTAATGTCAACAAAATTATGTCACACTCTTCTTTACTGACTCATTTGTTCAGATGTCTTCTCTCTCTCTCTTCTTCTTTTTTTTTTTTTTTTTCTTGTAGTAGGCACAGCGCTAAAATTGTAAAGGAAATTCGTAGAAGCCTCAAAAAGGGATATAAGGTTCCGCTAAGAGACTTATTCCTTTTGCGTTGCTCACGCTAGCTACCATGATCCCCCACCCCTTGGCGCGAGTTCAAAGCTTTTTAGAAATTCAAACAAAATATTGTGTGCGTCCGTGCGCGCGAGCTTTATTGGGGAAGGTGTCATACGTACGTACATGAAGCTACGTCCACTGCTTTCGTTGCGCGAGCACTCGAGAAGCGGAAACACCTGCCTGGACAATGGGCACCCACTCTTACCTTCCCCAGAGCAAACTTTACGACTAGGCGATTAAACCGTATATGTAGAAGACACACTCCAAACCTTAGAGTGCAGAAGAGGAGCGCAGCTGCAGCTTAACCGTCGACGGCCGCCATTGATAATGTCGATGTGCGTGCAGTTTTTTGTGGATTGGAAGGCGCCTAAGTAGATTTCAAAATCAAATAAACGCTTGTAAACAGTGTTAGTAATTAAATTTAAATGTTTTAGTTTTTTTAAATAATTAATTACGCTATGGTTACGAAACAACGAAACCAAGGCCGTATTCCAAATGAATTCGAGTTACTCTGGCGCACTAGTGCTCTGGCGGGTTGTGTCACGTGACATCACAAATTGACAAAAACAATTAAAAACGTTGGACGCGGGTCTAGTAACGGTGGGACGTGGTCAGGTTTTAGAACGCCTAAGTAAAAAAAAACACCTAACACTAGAGTAAGATCGAGTGCATTTTGGAACACGCAAATACGACGCTAACGACACACACGACCACCACCATCATCATCATCACCACCATATGGACAAAATGGCGCCGTTATCTTCGGTCTTCGGAGAATCCTCCTTGGCTCGGAGTCGGTGCTCTTCGAACAGTCTTCGGGTTCGTTCTCGCGTTGTCCGTCTCTTTTAACTTCTACATGCTCTACACACAAAAAAAGAGGTACTGGTCCTGTTTTTTGTCCTTCTGGAGTTTTGGTACAGTCTGATCGCTTTTCATTGTGGTGGATATCGCGCTGATGTTTTTATTAAGGTTATTCACTGTTATTCCCCGTCATAGTCTTACGTTCTGCTCAGGAATTATACATGTTAATTAGCTGCAAACCAAAAGTCAGTATGTCCTTGGTCGTTTTTAATTGTGTCGTACTACTGGAACGCCCAACAGCGATTTTTTCCTGGACACCTCAGACATTGACGTATCACCACAAACTCCGATCAACGGTTGACGACGAACAAGTCCTTGTTTGTCGTGTTGTATTAATTTTAAAACCTCATAGCGCCGTGCTGTCACAAGAGAGAAAGGCAACATAAAAAGGACGTCAATTGCCTGACAGGCACAAAATAGGCCCATCTGACTTTTTATTGTCGCAGTCGCAGAGCGGCAGTCCCACCAAAGAACGCTGACAGCGAGGTTTGGGCACAATATTTTCGCACTCAGAACTGTGGCTGGCTCATATATGACGATAAGTTTATTTTCCCTTAACTTGTACTGAGGACCACGATGAGACTATTAATACTCTATTAAACTTTTTTTTTTAATATTAAATATTCATACAATGAAACGTGAGATCAATTACTTATTGTGCTGACAATGACTCCAGTCAGCTTCCATTTGTAGATACTCCAGTGTCCAGTTATGTCACAAGCCACAAAAAATGACTAGCCTCTCAACCCTTCCACAACCAGACCTGCAACGTTACTAATGGCGAATTCCACTGGGCGTTTTGGAGCGCGCCGGGATCAGTTGACCAAATCCGGACTGGAGCACACCATCCGAACGGGGTCGCCTCGATTTCGATCGCCCAGTGAAATAGGCTCACTCCAGAAAACTCGATCCCGGCACACTCCAAAACGACCAGTGGAATTCGCCATAAAACGCTCAGTTGGAAAACTGCCATAGAGACTAATCTGAAAAAGTGGCCCCGATCTGTCCTCAAGAACCGAGCTAATGACGAACACAACACCGCCATTTCTCCCGCAGCGGCCACTGGAGGAACTGTACGTTACTTCTATTTTGGCTTTAATCGGCCGTTGCTGAGCCAAAACAAATACAGCAGAAGAGGTTACAGGGGTGCCACCCCCGTCTCCCCAGCGAACGCACCGCGACTTACTACCGAAGTTAAAATGCACCTAGGTCGGGACGCGCTACCTGAAAGCACCGGTGAGGCATGGTTGTATAAAAACAATATTAATTGTGCTGAAAACCCTGCAACCTAAAGATTTTAAAAACATCACGCGCCCATCATTTGGTACTAAACTCCAATAAATTTCATACAAAAAGAGTCTTTTCCGTTTGTTTTTATGCAAAAACATGCTTTCTAAAAGCTCAAGGTGACCACAGTACAGACAAATGATAAAGAGTGGCGCTGTTGTCGTATTTAGCTCGGTCTCGGTGGACCCCAGCGGCCCAAGTTTCGACGGCGAGTTTCCCAACTGAGTGTTCTAGTAACATTGCAGACCTGTAAGTGACAATGATCCCATTTGCTATGGTTTATCCTCTTCATCTTTCATACCATTATGTCTGCAAACACTGGCGGAAGAGATACCTTGGGGTGCGAGTAAAATGGCGTTGTGAACACACTGGTCACGCGAAGAGTCAACAACACATAAAGAAGTGGTTGATTTAAAATCCTTACTCAAGAAAACCAACTCCCTCTACCGATACTGCGTTTGTCAGTGTGTATTTCGCCCAGGGAGTTAAACACGAAAGCCGTGTCATCCGACACTGCTTGTTTGTCTATTTCATAGTCTTGTTGCCAGCTTAGGTCCCTCTAGAGAAACAAATATGCATTCAGTGTGCTCTACGTCGTGTGCGCCAGATGGGTTGGTGAGCTCCGACAAACAGGTAATCTATCCAGTGTACTCTTTTGCTTGTTTTCGTTGGTTGCTGTTTGTTGCACTAGTGGAACGGCTGCTGTTTTGTTGCACTAGTGGAACAATTGTTTATTGCCCTAGTGAAATGAGGCTATACTACTTTTGGTGCAAAACCCCAGTGCAGATGATGATTAGATGCGCTCAGTAGCGGCTCCGGGAGTCAACGAGCTTGCGCTCTTTCCACTAGACAGCAAAAAGCGACTTTCTGTGCACGCTGCTCCAAAGTAAAAGAGTCACACTCTTGTTCACAGAGTCCTAAGATGGTGCGCAAGGAGTGAAAGGAGCGCGGCATTACGTTTTTCCGGATCGCTGACAAGTAGCACAAGAAAGACGGGACACAGAAGAAGCAGAACGCGAAACGAGCGCTAACTTGCAACTAAAAGGTTTACTGAAAAATTCTGCCGAGCAAACATACCTAGTGCACACACACGTGGCACAATGCCATAGCTATCTTGATGATAACAACACAGCCCATTCGGAAAAAAAAAATAAATAAATAAACAACAACAAAGTTATCTTCGTGATTCAAGGTGGCAATAGAAACAATTGTCGTGATCCATGTATGTGCACTAAATACAGCGTCATGATGTAACAGGAAGGGCGCAAAATGAGCATTAAAAAGACCAGAACAAGGAAACTGCCTGTACTCTACGCAACCAAAACAGAAAAAAGCCTAATCCCTCTTGATAAAATCACACTCTTTCCATTAAATGAACAAATGCGGCGGCTACACAACACAATTTGCGGCTCGAAATTAGTTTTCTTTCCGCTCGAAAACTGGACGGTTTGAGTCGCACTCACCCTCTTCTCCATGGTCACGTGCCGATTTCTATGGTTGAGACACAATCACCAAAGATAATCAAAGTCGTGGGTAATCGAAGGCACACACCCGATGCTAAATATAGACATAAAATATGATGCCCATTTTTTGTGGCTTGTAAAAAGCTGCAACTATGTTGAATGAAAAAAAAAAAAGTTGCAAAACCATGTGATTTTTGGTAACTTTCTCTATATTTCTTCTTCCCCAGTCCAGTTTCGGTTTCAAGCAGTTGCATTTTTTTACTTTATAAAAAATATATGTGACGCTGTCGCAAAATATTGATAGGGTAGTCTTCCGACACCATAATGTATTGCCTGGCAAAAAATAAAAGCAATTTTTGGGGGGTGTCACTGTCCCTTTCAGAACTTAAAAGCCATAATACTGTACTCAAGAAACATCACAAAAAAATTGAAGTCATGCCTTATGTACATAAAATATTGCACAGCTTGAAAAGAGTAGCAGCCAAATTCTGTGTGGTTGTCATCATTACGACCCTTTGCAAGTTCTCCAATATCTGCAATGCTCGGGACCAAAGGTTAAGTTGCTGGTTTGTGGTAAGAGGCATGGTAATCAGTGCGGCCTCACTTATCAGTGGTTATGGATCACACCTGCCAATGCACTACAAAGCTTATGGATGTTCATCTGCATTGAACGGTGTGCAAGTGGCAAGGCGTAGGAAAGGAAGTGGAAAGGGAGATGCTAGAAGCGGCTCCGATACATGACTGACCAAGACTCGTGTATTCGCATCGCATCTGTTCTTTTGATAGAAAATAGTATTTTATTTTATTTTAAAATAGTATGATTTTATTGGTAGGAATTAGGCTTTCTTCTTTTTTTTGGTTGCATAGAGTGCAAGGTTTCCTTATTGCGATTTGTTTTTAATGCACTTTTTGTGCCCTTCCTGTTGTCACGACGCTGTTTACTGTGTAGTGCACATACATGAATCACGACAACCTTGTTTCTATTGCCGTCTTCAATAATGAGATAACCATTATTTTTTCGTTATGCTTCATATTTTTTGTTGGGTGTATTTGCACGCCTTGTGTTGCACTGCCAGTGCTCGTGATGTAAACTTGCTTTCGTGCTTGCCTGCTCGCAAGTGCAATGTGCCTGAAATAAATGGATGGATTTCTAAAGTTGTGTGCAGGGAGTTTTGTTGTCGGGTCTGCTGCATATATAGTCGACCATGCTGATCATCTGAGAATGTCTTGCCTCGTATATTTTCCCTACTGGTTTCAGAAAAATTAGGCATTCCATGATTTGACTGCACATGGCCCAGTGGAGGTCATGCAGCGAGAAGTGTCAGTATTCCGTAGTGGAAATTTGGGTTGATGGAACCTCGCAAGTGGTTAACATCACCAAGTTTGGAAAAGAGGACAAACTGAGATGAGAGGGCTTATTTTTGTAGCTGCTGGAAACAGAAACGTCAATGGCAATGTGCCCAACATGTAGTGCATCTTTTTGCGGCTGCATTTTGAAACCCTGTTGCTGAAGCAAAGTTCACGCTGGCTGACCTCGGTTTCCCTTTATGTCTAGACTACCTATTCACCAATGCCAGGTGCCAGTTTGGCCAGCTTTTTGTAGTCGCAAAGAAAGATGGAGGTCAGGCAGGCAAAGCCAGCCCTCGCACCGGGGGGCTATGTTGCACGTTTTGGACTCCCAGGAGACTAGGGAGAAGGAAGTGACGTCAACAATGCTCGCTGGATGTTGATTGGTGTAGTCGCTGATGACAGTATCTGCAGAAGTTGCCAAGACACGTTCATTCACACCTACGTCACTTCCTTCTCCCTAGTCTTCTGGGAGTCCAAAACGTGCAACATAGACCCCCTGTGTCGAGCACAGGCTCCAAGTCACTCGGGCAAAACTATCCAGGGCTTGCGGACATGTGTGAATACAATCCTTTGAAGATATTGTGAGGTAAGCATGGCTAGGACAAATCTGACACCTGCTGTCTGCAGCATGCGTACGCATAACAGTGGGCATGTGGGCATATCACATTGCAGAGGCTAATTGGTAAGCACAGCGAGGACGACCCTTGACATCAACCAATTCGTTCACACACGTGCCCAGTCGTCGCTGCAGGTGAGGACGATGACAGTAGATGGCCAGTCGGCTTGTGGAATATTTTCTCACTGCCCGCTTCCTTCGCTAAATTTGTAACAATCGCTACGTCACTTCGCGTCACTCCACTGTGGGTGTACGAGTGCGTGCACGCTGCCCGCGGACATGCTTCAACCCCTCGAGTGATCGCGCAAAAAAAAAAAAAAAAGGCACTGGTCGAAGCAGCTGCGTTCACGCTTTAGTACCGTTTCCAGTGGAGCACAAAACAGCTGACATCGGGTATAGATCAATTTCGCCGCAGGGTTACAGGCTTGACAATGCACTTTTCCATTTCGACTAGCTGCGGGGAGCGCGATTGATTCTTGCAGAGGCGTGACAGTGTATATGCAAAGCACAATTCAGACGTACACTCGCGGTCCAGATCACCGCTTGTGCTCCGTTGGCGTCTCATACGTACCTGGCGCGATTCCTGTTGAGGCCAGCAACGGGCGAATGATGTTACACCCGTGAATAATGCTGCCAAGCGGCGAGTTGGGCATCGCTGTAGGGCAGACTACACAACACCGCAGCAACGCGTCGTTCGAATGAAATAAAACATTAGCTACACTGGACGTTTTAGCGAAAGCCAAACGAGCTGGGTTTATTTCCAGGCCGTAAATGACTTCGGAACGCTGGCAGCGGTCACGGGTCCTTAGGCCTAAACACACCCTTCCGCCCTGGAGTACGCGAACGTTACGGCAGAAAGCATAAAACGGCCGTAGCGTAGCTGCCCAGTCAGCATTGAGACCTGTGCGCGTATGTTATCCAGTTTCACACTAACGATACCTTCCAATATCTAGGACTGCACCAATGCACTTTTTCGACTGGGGCGTGGAGTGCTCCAAAACAAAACGGCAGGGCGTCTGCTCGCGTCGGCGGTAGCGGGGGGGAGGGGGGCTGCACGCAGCTTAGAACAGCCCGTAGCGCGCGCGTACCACGTGACTGCGCCAGCCAATCGCGGTACTCTTCTCTCCTCCCTTTCCTCCTCTCTCTCCTTCTTTTCTCTCTCGCGGGGCTCTGCCGTGGGGGGTCTCACAATACGCCGGCGGGATCTGCCCTCCGCGTCGTCGCAGCGCGCTTTTAATTAAGACAGCTCGTTTAAAGCCTCCGTAAGGTGAGGTGCAGTAGATATATCGCAATCACCTGTTTCTTTCCGGGAATTCAGTTCACTCGAGAGCTGGTCTACGCGTTCCTCAAGGGCCGAAACGGTCGCTTCGTACTGCTTTTGTTGCTCTATAAGCTGAGTGACTTCCTGCTGAAGCGTAGAATGACTCGCCTGAAGTTTAGTAACAGTGTCTTTAAGATTATTGAATTCTTCTATTTGGGCTAGAGACATAGGGCCTGGGTTCCTTTCCACGTCGCCGGAAAGCAGCAGCAAGACTCTAAGAAACTCGGTACAGGCTTAGCATGAAAATACAAAAATGACTGCGTCGCACGAAAGGGTTAGTAGGCGCTTCATGTCGATGGGGCACGACATTTCAAAAGGTAGGGTGTTATTTGGTTGTTTCCAATTTGCGTTTTGCATGTAACTAACCTGCGTCATGAAGACTGTTAACGCCGGCATGGCTTAGTCGTGCCCCAGTGATTGCAGCGGTGGAAGATGCTTTTGAAGGCAGCCGACGGACGGAAACGGAAACGTCCCACGGTGCGCCATCCTGCGGTTGTTGTCGGTGAGGGACCACGTTGGCCACGTCAGGAGTGAGGCAGCAGGAGCTTCCTCTTGCGCTGCTGAGTCGGTGTTGAACGGATGCTCCCCCGACCATGACGAAGGGCAGGCCCCATTGCCGTCCGAGGTACTTGGTGAAGCCGTGAACAGGAGCAACAGCATCTGCGTCATGAAGACTGTTAACGCCGGCATGACTTTGTCGTGCTTTGTCGTGAATGTATTTGTGTATTAGCCTTAGCACCAGCAACTGGAATTGCAACTCATCGTTAGTCAAGAACACCTAAAGACAACATTCCACAATGCATTAACGAAGGCCAATTCAGAGAATTGCACTCGACTAATAGGGCGAATATGCGGCGGACATCCGGCGAACTTCGCCCGGCGTCAAGTTTGATTTGCGCGCTGTTAAACAGACACTGTTTTGAAGCTACGAGAATAGCGAACGCCGTTAGAGAAATTCATTATGTGTTCACAACATATTCACCCTATGGTGTCCAGCCCTTACGACCACAGTATATCTGATCAGCCAGCATAAAAAGCCTCAATTTTCGTGTAAAAAAAAAAGTTGTGTGTCTTGTATTTTTTTTACAAATTGCACCAACGTCAGCCGTACAGATTTCAGCCGAGGCGCTCAAACCGCTGCGGCAACTATCAAACCTCTTTTTTTTTTTTTTTTGTACAACGGAGTTGTTAAGAGATAGTTTTCCCAGGATCGTTTCCGCCAGCAAAACAATGTCGACACGACAGTCCAGACAGCTACCGCCATCTATGAGCGACAGCGGCAACCAGACAACCGGCTTGGCGGTTCTCTGGTTTCCGCCGTCTCTCATAGATGGCGGCAACCTTTCCAGCCTTTCCACTCCGACTTGCCGACTTGCGGCCGGCCATTACTTTATTCCCACCATAGTAGTCAGTCAGTCAGTCAGATCAACTTTTTTTTTTTGCGCCCAGAGGTGGAGTAGGAGCCAGTACAGCTTCGCTGGTTTTCTAAACCAGAGTGGAAAGGCTGAAAGTTTTGCTTTTATCCGTGTCATATCTTGCGTCTATATATCGAACGACATATCAAAGCAGCCTCGTGGTCTGCTATTAAAACTTGTGGCGCTACATTTACGATTCGTTATGTCGTATTCACATCCTCACAAAACCGCTTCTTGACCTAAGCTTGTCCCCTTTTTTTTATCGCAGCAAGTGCCACAGTCGCTGCTGACCCCCTCCAGAACCTTGGGCCAGCTCGAGCAGGATCTCGCCGCCGCCAACCCCATCGATCCCGATGACTTGCCCGGTCCCGCTCCTGCGGATTCTGCTCCTCATCTGGGGCTCTTTCCTGGGCAACGGATCCCCGGCCGCGGCCGTCTTCGACTCCCTGGGCCCCTCGGGGCCCCTGCGCGTCGACCGTCGTCAGATCGAGCAGCTCCCCGCGCCGCTGCCGGAGCCCTCTTGTGCCCAGCTACGGGCCATGTGGCGCCAGATGCACCGGATGGCCCGCCACAGTCAGCTCACCAACGAGATCCCGCAGTTCCCGGCGGCCTATCCGTTCGGCTACGTGGCACCCGACGTGGGCAACAAGGCCGTCTACTTCTACCCAGGGGCCCCCGGCAACTCGAAGGCGGCCTTCGGCAAGATCGTCCGCAAGCCGGAGCGCGGGCGGACCAAGGTCCGACCCCGTCCCGTGGGCCGCTTCGCGGACACTCCACTTCCTAGGGCGGCCCTCGGCTCCTATGGGACCCTGGTGCGAAGTCCCGACGAGAAAGAGCACCTCAGGCGGCAGCAGGAGGACCCCGAGTTCGGCGTCTGGGGCGCCTTCCCCGGGGACGCCACGTCGTCGGCCTCCAGAGCCGCGGCCACTGTACTGGCTGAAGACCCGGACTCCCGGACGCCCAGCTTCGACAAGAAACTGGTGAGCGCCTGTGTGTTGGAGTAGTCACGGCGCTCTTTTATTTGTGCCCAACCAGCGCTGTAAGCTACAAGAACCCGGGTAAAAATCCTGCCCCCTGCCCGTATCGACCTGGATGAGCACCGTACCGGCTTGTGCTCGTGTACCATTTCTGTGTCGTACACGTTTTAGAGTTCATATTGCGTTGGGGAACTGCGCCAAGTGTCGAAAGTTATCTCCCCGATCGCTGCAGCTTACATCGATGGCGAGGCAGTGGCAAAGACGACTTTCTTGAATGTATTTTCATTTATTCACACTGCACCGGATGACAGACGCCCGCTACCGGCGCTCGGGACATCTCCCGTCCGACCCCCCGCGCCCCTAGCCACGAGGCTTGAAGACTCGTCCCTATGAAGACACCTACTCCTCGCTCGCGGAAGGGTGTCTTGGCCTTTCTCACCAGCTGTATCATTCTCCTAGGAGAGGGGGTTTTCCCGATAATGTACGCGAGCAACTAACAATGAACGAACATCCAAAAAAAATATGTATGGCAAACTGTTAGGCAATTCTTTTGCATGAGTGAAACGTTCTAACATCACAAACGTTTAGCGATACTAAAGTGGCGAAGCGGGCGAGTTGGTTCATGACATAAAATTTAAAAGCGCTAACAAAGACGAGGACAAAAAGGAATGGCGAACAAGACGAGCGACACCCTTTAGTTTCACGTATACACGCTCGCCTTCCCCGTATAAAATATTTAAAGTAAATAACAAAAAAATGACGCGTACTAACGCGCGTGTAAGATATCTTTTGTTTTAGGCTTTTGCTTTGGAACAGTTTGCGCTGCAGGCGTATGCAAGTGCAGCTCGAATAGCTACACTCGTAGCATGCTCCTTGGTGCTAAGGTAATATAAAAAAATGACCAACCGTTATCCATACTGGGGAAGAAAAAAATGCACTCTTATATCTTGATATATCGGTCAAACATTGATATGCATATTTGCATTTTATGAGAGACGTATCCGACGCTCGGATTCAATATTCGCCTTCCTGGCACGCACCTCCATGTCACTTTTCGAAGTGTCGCCTCATCGTTCTCTCCCACCTCTTACTTTTCTTCTTTTTTTTTTTTCTCTCTGGTGATGACACGAAGGGTTCACAGAGTGAGGGTACAGAGCATTGTGTACGGCAAGAACGTTTAAATACCCCAGGACCCGGCATGACGTCATGCTCATCGACGCCGAAAGAAGAAAATAAATAAATCCCCAACTGCCTTGCGCACCAATGCTGCTCTCATTGTCTGCTTGCCGATCGGTCATTGGGTCGGCTCGGTGGGCAGCGTTAGGCTTAGGCTCCGCCTATTCCGTGCCTGCAGTCTGCTCCGTCTGCCCACTGTCACGGCTGGCTTTCGATACAATCGGCGCACCCAAAAAAGTTTCGACGCGCAATCGCGGTCGCAGCAGTGCGAAAGAGAACGAACCCGTGCTGGAAGCTTCTACGGCATTCTCAACCCGATGCCAGCTCAGCGTTCGTGCCTACGGCGCCGCATATGCTCGCTTTCCGAAGTCGCACCATGGCGACTGGCTCTTGACAACGCTCCTAGCTCTTAGCGCGCCGTCTAGGCTTGTCCGCCGCACGCCGACTTCCTTCTGGCCACGCAAATGTTGGGTTCTGAATCCCACCTGTTCGGCGCAGATTTAGCGGACGCCGCCTTCTAAATATGGTGAAACAACCGCTCTGCCATCGGAATGCCGTGGCAACGCGGTTGTTTGTCCTACACGTATATGGTGGCGCCCATTAACCAATTTTTTTATTGGCCAAGAGACTAACGGCAGAATTCGTGGCAACGCCTATTTCAATTACACTTCGCCTCATATATGGAGAATACGGAAGCCAGCTCCTCCCCACTATAACCTCCTTGTGAACGGGTGACTTGTCCCATGGTGACGCGTGACATGTGTAAACATCTGAAAGAAGTTGGCAGGTTGTTGGCGCTGCAGATGTTTGGCAGGTAGCCAGCTCTGCTACCTTCTACCCTTGCACTACGCCACGCTTCTTATACAGTTGGGAAACCTGAGTTAGCTTCTGTTCTAACGCAATTCCCCATTACTGCGATAAGAAACTGAAAGAGAGGAGAAGACGAGACCGCGCGGGAACGTCAAAACTTCCAGCTCTGGTTCGAATGGTTATTGGGGAGGCCTAAAGTTGGTTGCCTTCGTCTCCATGGCACTCGTCAATCGCGTTCGAATGCTTGAGCCAAACGCCGGAAGCCGGCATTCCGCGTTTTAACGCGTTCGACGAGTGGATTGGAGGCAAAGGCAACCAGCTTTCGGTCTACCCACTAATCCTACCAACCAGAGCTCGCTATTTTGACGCCACCGCTCTCGTCTCTTTTTCTCTCCCACTTTCTTGGAGCATACGTTGAATCGATCGAAGAAAGGGAAAGAATGTGTCTCTTTGTTTCATTTTACATTTCCATTACAATGTTTTGTGTGTGACGAAACCCTGGAAATGTGCCACAGGTATATGGAATAGTCAGCAAACAGTGTAGGAAATACGCAACCATGTTCTTTTAATGATTAGAGAAAAAAATCCTAAGCAATTTTACATGACACACGTGTTAAGACAATCTGATCATACCTGATATCCAGCATTGTCATCAGTGAGAGGACAAACAAACGGATAGTGATAAAAAGATTATTTTTTGTATTAAGGAATAATACCTGGTTACAGCGATCAAGTAAGCACGTAGTAATACATAGGAATATGAGTGCATCGTAATACATTCGATGGAAAAGTAAAGCGATCGGCCTTCAAGCTTAACCAATATATCGAAAACTAAAAGCACCATTGTTATCGCCGTAATTTATAAGGAATCGGCTCGCATACTCAGGTTAAAGTGGCGGTGCAAAGATATTAAATTTGAATGTTTCCACTTCTCAAGAGCTCGCTGGCACTAGTGGGACTCAAGGATACTCGCACAAAACGGCACTGGACAAGAAACTCCTTTGTTGCGCTGTAATTTCAAGGACAAAAGCGAGCATTTTAGAGCCCAGTTCTTAGGCGCCCGTTTCCGGCTTGAGCGGCGTCGGCGTCGCCGTCGGCGTAACCGCGCGGTGCATGATGGGTAAATTTCCCCGCTAAATCTAGCGAAACATTTTCCCCGCTAAATTTAGCGTAAAGTATTCCCCGCTGAATTTAGCGGGATAATATTCCCTGCTAAATTTAGCGGAAAAATTTCCCCGCTAAATGTAGCAGAAAATCTTCCCCGCTTTATTTAGTGGAAAAAATTCCCCGCTAAATCTTGCAGAAAATTTTCCCTGCTAGATCTAGCGGAAAATTTTCCCCGCTAAATATAGCGGAAAAATTTAGCGGAAAATTTTCCCCGCTAAATTTAGCAGAAAAACTCCCCGCTAAGTCTAGCGGAAAAATTTCCCCATTAAATCTAGCGGAAAATTTTTCTGGCTAAATTTAGCGGGGAACTTTTACCGCTACATTTGGCGGAAACTTTTCTCTTAAATGGGGGCGAGCGGGAGAGGACGAGGGGCATAGCCCCCTCTCCGTACCTTCCCCTCCTTGTCTGCAAGAGCTGCGCTCTAATTTGGCGTTACAGGGAGTTGTAACCAGCTTTCATTTTTTTATTCAATCTCTTCCTCGCAAAGTTTCACGACGCAGCTGGGCGGTTGCAGTACCGCCCAGTGATTTGATTTGAAAGCGGCTCATAGATTGGATCAGAGCATTGCGTGGGCTCTCGATTTGGCTCTTCATAATCGACAGCTCGAGAGGTATTCGCGTAGTGGCCCGTGCCCAATCGCTGCAATGACGACAATAGCCGAACCATAACAATGTCTGTAACTCAGCAGCGTAAAATAGGCTCCATATTACGTGGCCGCTTATTCTGGGTGGGATTTGGGGGAATGAAAGCTGCTCGTTTTTCTTCAATTTTTTCTGCGCCTTCTAAGGCGCGTGATGAAAAACGAACGGGTGTTTCACAGGTCATTAACGTCAGGGATCTGTTCTAAGCGGTATTTGCGCAAAGTACAAAAATCGTTGCATCGCCCCTTTAAATGTCATACTTCCTGAAAAGCAACCATGATTGGTTGTTTCGATCGGCCCCTCTTGGTTATACACTCGAGGTGCCTGTGACAGGTTTTTCTTTGAGGAATAAGCACCGTGTTGGAAATAAGGTTGTATAGAACTGAAATGAATTCCACTGCCAGGAGGCGTTTGGTCCCAGCATAGAAACCTCAATTGCCCTCAGTCAAAGCTGTATCCCCAGAACGGGACAAAAGACGCAAAGATAAAATATTGTCAGAAATTGGGTCTTTTTTTGGGGCGCTAGCAATTTCTCGGGTTGATGCTCACCTCCTCGTATACCGGGTCGTTATACTTTCTCGTTGTTTTCCTTAGCCGCTTCCATACCGCAACGTAACAGTATGATGATAGATTGCGGAGTCTCGGAAGGGCGAGCGCTTCGTATCATTTGAGTGTTTGTTTCAAGATAGGCGAGCTCATTTGACATCATTCATATCTTTTTGCCCTCTCCAAACACCGCGTGTTTTTCTTTTTTTTTTTTTTTAACGTCAGTTTTTTTTAGTTATGCCCCCGTTTTGGCGTGTTTTTTTTTCGTTTAGGAGAAAAGAAAATGAACGACGGTCAATTCGTCACGGTTGGTGCGAAATATCTCCTTCTTTTGTGCAGTGGGAGGAGAAAGAAGAGGAGATGCCTCCAAGATACCGAAGGAAGTGTAAAAATCGCTTTCCCTCGTGACAAATCTTTATACGAATATGTCCAATAAACATATGAGAGCGTATTAGGTGCCCTAATAACATACTGTATATACACCTTATATAATTTGTAGGAGTCCTGATATGTGTATTGAGCAAACCATAAAAAAAACGTTTATTTCAGTAGTAATTCATGACATAAAAACAAAAAATAAGGCTCACTTCTACAATTCCTGTGCGAGATATTTTTCGGAATGTAGATTCGTATCATTTTAATGGTAGCTAGATCAATTGCCTGTTCATTGTTAAGTCGCAAAACATTGCTGAAAAAAACAAACAGAAATAATAATGATCCAAAGACAATCATAGAAATTCAGTTTGTGTGATTGATCTGCGAGACACCAAGATGAATCCTTTCGAAGCGCGAATATCCTTTCGACAGGCGATCGTAGGCCGTTGTTATGTTTCTGAGGCAACCTTTCAGTTACCCGCTGAACGACCTTCGTTCGGCGCACCCTGTCCTGGGCCCCTCCTAGATTGTTTATTCCCGCAGCACTAATATCTGTGTGGCGATTTCCCGAATCGAACTTTCGCAAACCCGAACAAACAAAACGGCAGGTCAGTCAAATAAAACACTCAATAGCAGGACTCAACGCGTCGATATGGCGCAAGGTATATTGAAGAAACCCGATGGACCGCCCAATCATATATATCGCCCCTGAACGCCTACCCACCACCGACCCGTGTTTACGCGTTCGCGGACGGACACGCGTCAGGTGGAAGTGACTGTAATATGAGTCGTCCTGGTCAAGCCAAGCTGCGGCTATCCGATCCTCGGCGACGGCACTATACTTAGCCACACGTGTATAGTCGTGGGCGAAGTCTATGAAGCCAGAGGAGCGTGCGTGCCTCGGACTACGCCCGCACCTCCTCAACGGCAAGGGAAACCACTTCAACCTGCACTAACTAAACTGGCGGATCCAGAATATGGCATTCCATTTCTTTTTTGTCGCCGACTCCTCATTTGCGGACAAGAAGTCACGTGAACAGAAACGATCCAAGGCTCTTGCGGGAAAGCGGCTTTTCGGCACGCCAAGTTTCCCGTGGCGCGCACTTGTTAGTACTGCGATAGCAGTTGGTGGGACACTTGGCGGGTTTCGCGCCGTCGAAGGCGCTCCCTATCGACGCGGGCCGCTTTCGGCACTCCGCCAAAAGATTCCAGATTTACGTCGCGCCGCTGACGTCACGCCGCTGACGTCACGCCGCTTACGTCACCTGTTAGCTGGCGTGAGCTGACACCACGACGTGCACATTGTCGTGTCGGGTCACGTCGCACAGCGACGCTGCGCGACCTAACAACGTCAGGCGATACCGTGAGGCAGGTGTTGTCATGACGTCACGTGACATTGAGGCGTCACGTGACGCCAGGACGGTGCGTAGAAACATGAACATGACACTGCTGATCATGAAAACAGTACAACGATTCGTTTTCGCTCATTATGCCAGAAATGTTCTTCGGCGATAAAGCAAATTAATATAGGTGGGTGTTCATCCGGCGAAACCATGGCGTGAAGTTAGGATGACGATTTCAAAATGCTTGATGACGAATTGCTGCGACCATTTTTTGGGCACGACGCCGACGCCTTTTCTCGTAATGGTACATATAAGGCCCAGTGACTTGTGCTTTTGACGCCGCTTGCTTGGTCCCATAAGCCCGTAGTGTGGGCTGCGTCCGGACTTAAGCGGGAACGAAGTATAGGTATAGAGTAATATACACAGGGTAAAGAGCGGACACTGCCATAGGTCCCAGCGGCCCAGATAGACCAGTAACAGGTAGAGCTCCTAGCGGGCGGCATTAAGCACAATCTGATTCCGGTTCCCGTCAAGTTAGTTTCGGTTTCGGTTTGGGCGGTTCTGTTCTGGTTCTCTTTTCTTTCTTTCTTTCTTTCCTCTCTGACTCGCTCCTCGCTCGGCTCTCGGGAGCTCCTCGACTCCCGAAGCCGCTGTTTTTTGTGTTTTTTTTTTTAATACTGACACACTCTTATTTTAATTATTACGATAAAATCCGTGCCAAATGTGTCAAACAGTATTTCAACTTACTTCACGAAACAGAGGTGTATTTCTTGTTATTTTCCTATTGTAAAAACATTGAAGTTACACAATCGCCACATTGACTCTTAGCTGGTGGAGCATTTTAGGGTCAACAAAAGTAAGTGGTTTGAAAACATTTTATTGGACCACATTCATGTATACATGATTTACTTAAGAAGTTCTGTATGTTTTATACGAAACAGATACTCGCAAAAATTAATTAATATGAAGGAGTTCGGCATATCGTACACTTCGTAATGAATTCTTAACGGAACCAAGTTAACAAAAACTTTCCACAGAGAACATGCTAAATGATCCATTCACTTTCACGCCGACTAGGGCACGGGAAGTAAGTGCAGAAATAAATAAGACATCACTATCATTGCCAGTCATAAGAGTATAATAAGAGTGCGAAGCACAGACCGGATAGTACAGATTCCCAATTTCAGGCTAATATAAAAAAACACCAAATTGCATAGCCTCAAACTTACTGCGGGCAAGCTATTACGAAACAATGAGAGCTCTATTCGAAATTTGACAAGATTCAACATCCCTAAACATTCTCCTAATTTTTCCAGAAAAGAAGTGTGGCTTCGGAAAAAAGCGGCAAAAAAACTATGGACAGTGGATACGAAAGTGGATACATTTTATTTCGAATATTTTTAGCGTCAATTCATTATTTGCTATAAAAATTCTGTAGAAAGTGAATAAGTATTTTTGATATGGAGCCGTGATACTCATTTGATGGAAAGGGGGAAACAAATGTTAGCAGTGCAAGCAGCACCGCCCAATTAATAAGCACTTTCAGTTTTTGGTTTGGCAACTGCCTCCGTTAATACACTATTAACAATTAAACCTGTCTAGTTGCTCACCAGCCACTGAATAGTGCAACCTAACTTTGTCCAAGTTCCGGTTAAGTAATCGAACATGCCAACACAAACGTATTCTGCAAAACATTTTTAAAAACCTTTTGTGGCACTCCTCTGAGCGAAGGCTAAAACCACCCAGACCTCAAAATGGGCGATACGAAGCGGCATACACTCCTCGAACATGTGCCACATTCTCTTTTATAGGAAGAAAGTGATTTTCTAGTTGCTGAATGAAATTAAAGGCAGCCTGTGATGGTACTACTAAGTTCCCGAAGAGTTTTCCTGGCACGTGGTACGCTTTAAGCACAAGAAAGTACTGGTGAGGCCTGGTCGAGTTATCAGACTCATCTCATAACAGTTGAGAACAGCCACAGCTATGGGTTGTCTGTTCAAGCACAAACGTTATAAAATAGCCCCAAACGTAATAAGTGGACGAGTCATCAATTACGTTATACTTGATGTCTGATGCCAGCTCAGAAATATCCTCTAGTGGCGGGAAGTTATCAATTGGAAGGTCGACATTCAACATTGTCTGAAATTGAACATCCATGGTGCGAAGATATTGGCAACTCCTTGAGGAGGTCAACCTTGTCATCCTCTACGTTTTAATTGTTCGACAGTTTGAACAGATTCATTATTTCTATGTGTTTTAGTCCGAAGGTGAACTGATGCACATTTGGGTTTGTGTTGCAGCCCAGCATTTGTCGTTTATAGCTCCAAAAAGTTTCTCAAGTGGGTCTTGCTGCAGGCGTCATGTAAGTAAGAACTTAAAGTCATGACTGTTTGAAAGCTCATCCCAGAGCATGAGGACACTTTTTATATAGTAACTTGCCACCCTATGATGGCTTGTGGCTGCCTCCTACTTCGGAACTGCTTTGCTGAAATCCATCCGAGTTGCTGGTGAAGGAAATCGAATATTTCAGATTCTCCGTTCAGAACGGTATGACGCAACTTCTGCGCTGTCTTCTTGAATTGTGAGCTATTTAGACAATCAAAATGTGCGTACCTCCTATCACAGAAATAGGCTGTAGCCATGGCTGCCTCAGGAAGCTCCTTGATATAAACAAGGGATATGATTGCAAGAAAGAGTGAGGCACTCGGTACCTGTGCGGCACGATTTACTTCAATTTTACTGAAAGGTTTGTAAAAAATGTTTCTCTCAGTAAGTTTTGGAGCCAATGGCAAGCTCATCTCATGGGTAGAACGATAAAATTCAACAATATGGGACCACTCAATGACCTCATTTTAAATGCAAAGTTTGTGTGATTGGACATTGCTCTTGGTTGTTTTAGGGAGGTGCGGGACATCAAAGATAAAGTAAACATATTCGCTGTCAACTTCAAAAAATGGTTTATCAACACACACACCAAATTGGTTGGCCAAGCTTACGTTTGAAGCCCCCAAATGACAGACCACAGCCTTTACTGTGAAGCCAACAGTCTTAAGCTTCCGAATGAGAGAACTGAGGAGACTGCGTTTAACAGAAGAAGTTGTTGGAGTGTGCCCAACAGTGTATGCAAATGGCCAAGCCCACCCCACCTCCTGGAAATTCCAGAGAGCACAACAACCAAGGCTCTACTGCAATGTTAAAGATTCGTTCAACACCGTCTTCTGTAAATCCATGGACATTGTCGTGTGCAGGGTCGTGAATTAAGTTCTTTTTTAAAACAATCTCATCGAAAATGAAGATACACAAACGATCAAGGGCCGACAGCCCGGCGGAAACAACAGCGCGAGAAACTCAAACCGATCGGATCCACAAATTCACGCCGAGCATGCGAGCACGCGGGCTATCATGCGTCACCGTGTTTGATGCAAAGTCGACCGAACATGATGCAGCAGAAAGCGCAGATGGACGGCACGCACGGCACGGACGAACGAGGGACGGACGAGCAGAGGCCATGCAGAATGTTGAATGCAGAGGCGACGGCGTGCAGGCAGGCAGGCCATGGCGGGCGCCATTCATCACGTGGTTTTTGTGACGTATTTGATTAACTCTATTTATTCATTTTAAATACTTTAAATATTTCTAAAGCATAACAACTTAAAAAAATTAATGCTTCTCATAGAAAGAGTTCTAATTAATATTAACCAAATTACAGAAAAGCGCCACATAGCGGAGGACATTAGACACACTATCTGGGCCGCGAATCGGCTTCTGTGTCCTCCTCTTTACGTTTACTATATTACTCTGTGGTATAGGCACCAAGTCGTTAATTATTGCGTTCTTTTCATACACTTTTAAAATTGTGCCCGTCTTTTCCCCTCTCAAAGAAAATCCCACTTTAAAAAAAAGAACGCCCACGCCGTTTGTCCCAGTGTCAAAAAATACTGTCGCCACAAGAAAAAAAAAACGCCGTTAACGTCAGTTTATAAGAAAAAGGTAATGCAAAAGAAACGCACGCTACTTTTTATAATGTAACCGTAACGCGTTCTTTTTATTTTTATGTAACGTAGGTCGGTAACTCCTTTCTTTATATTGCAAGTAACGAGCAACGCATTTCGTTACTTTGTTTTTTCGGTAACACCTTCAACGCTGGCTTTACTAAAGTCTCTAGATACAGTGGCTTAAAGGGGGTAGTGTAGTTACCGCGTAGCCTTCACCATGCATCGGGAACGGCCGCTCCTTGGAAGACGGTGTAGGTGGCGATTCGATCCGCAGCTCCGTTAGGGTGCCTACATCGGCCGCCAGATAGAGGCACCCTAACACGCTTCATAACTAATATAAATACCTGAAAAACAATAATTTGTTTCAAGTGAACTTTCAAGGGCATGGTTTGTGTTCGTAGGCGAATAAAATGTAAAACTAGCAGGCGACAGTGTAGTCGGCAGCTGCGAATCGGCCGCAGTTGGCCGGAGCCAAGCTGACCAAGCGGCCAAGCCGGAGCCATAGCCGGAACGACGGTGCTACAAGCGCCAGTGCCCACCCGCGGCCGTCTTCCAACGCTGTGCCGCTTCTCCGGTTTCGTTCGTTACACTACCCGTTTTAGCCACTGTACCCTAGATAAGAGCTTCCTACAAGTAGCGACCTTCTTTAAAGCGCCGACTGCGTGACAGTGCAGGGTTTAGGAAGCGAATGGGCGGAGCGCAGCAGAGGTTTGAACCGAATGACGCCATTTTATTCCCACGGAATGTGCTCGGTCATTTGTGTTGGTTGTCGTTACTTCTAAAAGAGTATCGAGGGACTTTAGGCTGTACGAGATTGGTCTAGCCGGTTATAGTCAGCCCACAAAGGAAACGAGCGCCGTGACGATACACTTTTGGTGCTGTTGGATTGGCTCCTATATCGAATCGTAGGGTCGGATGCGGCCAGACTTCAAGTGAAACTGTGTATATAATGTGACACTCCTACCCGAGAGGATACAGGTCACACGCTCGCGTGAGTGCGTCCGAGTGCGACTGCAAGGTACGGTTGCTGTGGCAACAGCTGCGTCGGCTCCAACAAAACGGAATATAAAACGGTTTTGTTGGAGCCGGCGCAGCTTTTACCATGGCAACCCGTACGTTGCGCAGCCGTCGTGGTTGCACGCGGTCGGACTCGACCCGAGTGTGCGAAACGCCCTTAAAAAGCTAAAAAAAAAATATATATATATATATATATATTTTTTTTTTATATATTTAGACTGGTTGGGATACGCGTGTCAAACAAATTAAGTTTACGCGAAAAAAAAAAATTACACCAATATTGACGGCGCGAGTCGCGATTTAACCGGTATAATAACCTTTTTTCCACCGGTTCTCTCTCTCGGCGTTTCGCGCGCGTGGAGGCGAGTAGATCGGCTTCGCTTTTACGTTGAGATGGAAAGAGGGTAGGACCCTTCCGTGACCTCATGAACTTTTGCGCGCAGAATTTCAAATAAATCTCTGTCTGTCAATATTGCTCTAAAATTATTTTATGTTTTTGCGTAAACGTTATTTCTCGACACGCGTGTCCCGCCCACACCTTATAAAAGAAAACATTTTTTTTTTCTTTTCAGAGCCTTTTTGAACAAACCATAAAATGACTTTTATTTTTTATTTTTTTTCTAAATGGTGGTGGTGGTGTTTGCCTGACGATCTGAATAGTTTTGAATGTTTAAAGAACCCGAGCAGGAATCTCTTTTCGCTCTAGTGCGTCCAGTTTTGTACAAAAAAGCAAAGATGAAAACTCGGGTCTGCCTTTCTCCTCGACTGGACGGGACTCAGCCACCAACGTGTAAATACACGTGTCCCTGACGTAAAGTATGCCTCTCTGCTCGAATCGGAAGTTCTCCTAGCCGAGTGAAGGAAGCCGCATTGGACAACTGCGTCACATGGGCGTATGCGCTCGTTCACAATCGATCCCTCGGCGATTATTTGAACTCGCGTTCGTGGCCAGTGAGTGCTGTGACGGCACTTATCATCGCATGCAAATGAAAAGTTCCACGGTGTGCTTAAAAATAACGGTAGAAGCTAGGAGTCATCGTACCGGTGCCCGAACACTTCACGACCACGTGATTTCTCGTTTCGCATTTGAGTTGAGAAGGAAAGCGAGGAAGAAAGAACTTTAAAGCTCATTTCATGGTCTCTTTAAGTCTCTAAATAATGTCCTGAATGAGAAACAAGTGGATCTGTACACAATCCAGAATTGGGGACGATGCCGAAACCCGCGCAGCCCTGTGTAGGTGACATGAACAAACATGGCTCCTTGCGGAACATGAGTAGATGCGTAGCCTCCTCGATACTGACAAAGCCTGGCAGATCGCCATGAGACGAAAGTCAAAAGGTAGACCGACACACAACGGATGAGAGGAGAGACATGTAACGGGCGCCCCGCTGCGGCGAGACGCCCAAACATACTTGTACCGAGCGATGGAATATTCGCTCGGGCTCCTCGCGTGAGTGAGTGAAAAGACGTTTATTGACACTGGAGAATGAAGGAGTCAACTTATTGGCAAGTTTAGAGATAGCGATCCTGCGCTACCACTTCTTTTCTCGTCGGGTTTGGAAAACCATGTTTCGGCTCCTCGCCCCTGCAAAAGCTGTGCGCTGACTACAGGCTCCCCGGGAAATGCTTTGTGCTACCAGATCCTCACGCTCCAAATCTGCTAGCGGACGCTCTATGGCGCCGTCGTCGAAATGCCAGGCTCTGTGAGTATAGAGGAGGCTATGGTAGATATAAATTAGCACCGACATAACACGTTAAAGAGCGCTTGTCCGAACTAACTGCCGTAAAATAAAAATAAATAAAATAACGCCATTATTTTTACGATCTTGCCTGCTATTTTAGACCCTTTCCGAAATTCAGCGCCATCTGGTGGCTGAAATGGCGGTTTAACTTTTGCCATACGAATGGCGGCAATGAACCCGTAGCCTGCAGTATTTTATCGGGCACCGTCACTTTTGCATGTCAACGGCAGACGAGAATAAACTTTTCGCTATACAGGTTTTTCTGGATAATCTCTTCCAGTGTAGATTCTTACAACGATGCAACCAGTCAGAACGAAGCGCCGACCCAGACAGACGCCTTGGTAAAGTTCTATAAGTCAAGGGGTTTCGAAGTCTATTTTGTGCCAGTAACAGGTTCACTGGGCTCGAATTAGAGAAATGAACACTTACGCAGCGCTTGCATTCAATTCCGGTTTTGCAACGTGCTAACGTCTAGAATGTATAGGCCTCGAATCCTCAGCTTAGGAGTATCTTCAGCATGTTCCTTCATCAGTAAATAGAAAGCCGCCATTGGTATGACACATATGCCATTTTTCCGATGATGATGATGGTGATCAAAGTGGCCAGACTGAATTTCGGGAAGGGTCTATTCAGTCTGCGCCATGCACCGTACTGCATCTGTGAGAGAGATCAAGTGTATAAATAAAAAGGGAGTGCGCGGCAGAGCATGGGTAAGAAAAATTATTATGCCGTCAGAGCAAATTTAGAGCTGTAACGGCTTGAAGAAAAAAACCAAGAGAATTAAAGGAAAAATTAATTTTAATGGCATAAACACACAAAAAAAAAAAAAAAAAACAATTCAAGGTGTGATTCTTTCTTTTTCTTTTTTTTTTTTACGAAGTCACTGTTTTGTGCAGTTTTCGGCTTCATTTTGAGAGAACCGAAACGCAACTTAGCGAAATACCGGCCAGAGATTGCCATCGTCGTTTTAAAATAGCGCTTCCATATTTTGGCGCTCTGCTTCGTAACTTCCCGAGAGGCTAAAAAAATTATTCGGCCGCGGTCTAACGTCTGAAAGTACTTTACTGTGTGCCAATCGTCGAATGCAGGCTAAAAGCAGACAGTTTGGAAGTACTGCCATGTATATCACGGGTTTTCGTATGCCACGCTCCTTGCGAGGCATCTTCTTGGCTGAACAAAGTGTCCACAAGATGTCAAGGAAGTGTGTTCTAAAGAATATGACAAACGTCGTCTGGAAGCCAGTCAGAACCCACATCAAGTTACTCAGAAGGTGGCCCAAGAGTAAGGTAATCGCCGACGTCTAACATATGCACGATTATTTCTTCGTTTGTTGATAGGATTACGCCTGAACTGCAAGCGGAAATTTATGTGTGTGTGTTTGTGTCTAGAGCGTTGTATTAATCCAACTCTCCATTTTCTTTGGTTAAGAATCAGTATTGGCTTGGAGCCTTCAAGCTTCTTCGGCCGTCATGCACACCGCTCAATCGATATCTCCTGAGTGGACATCTGTTTGATATCAAGCACGAGCCCGTTAAACATCACGTGGGGAAAACCTCGAACAGCGCTACATGCTTTGAGCTGCTTACTGATGGGTGTACGAACATTTGAGGCGACGCAGTGATGACCTTCGTCGTGGCTACGCCGCAGCCAGTCTTCTACACATCAGTAGAAACAGGCACCAACCGCTCACTGCGTCGTACATAAGTGGAGAAATCTGTAAAGTCATTGAATAGTTTTGAAGTAAAAAGCGGTAGTTTTGGTCACTGACAATGCTAATAACATTCAAAATGCGTGTCAAGTGGTTTCTGATAAATATCCACATGTTAAGTCATTTAGGTTTGCCGCTCACGGGCTGAAGCTGCTCCTGAATGATCACATGAAGCTCGAATTTCTGAAGAAGGTTTATCAGATGTCTAAAGAAGGGATCTGGTATGTCAAGCAGATTCGCGTAGTTTCTCCTTCGTTTCAACAGATGTAGGAGTGAAAATATGGCAAACGAAACTCTACGACTCACAAGCTTCACAGTAAAACAAGATGGGATGGGGCTACCTTCTCACTTCAAGGTTTGCTCAGGAACAAAGAAGCACTCAAGAGACCGTGATACTGGAGGATCCAAAAGTAAACAAATCATTGTGGCATGCTGTCTTGGACGAATATTGGTTTTCGAAAGCCCAGCGCAACTGTTCGGAACTTGTGAAGCCTATTTACTCGGCCATTACAGCATTGTAATTTGACAAACCTTTTTTGTCGGTCGTTCTCGAGGCTCCTTATTCTATTAAGACTGAAGTGATTACGAAGTTGGTGACAAGTACTTTGACATGCGGAGGACACGCCCTAGCAAAAGAGATTATCATCAGGCGCGAGGGTTTTGTTTGCGGCCCATCCACGTTACTGCTAACTTTCTAGATGCAAGATACAGAGCCGGACACATTTGACTGGATCTCCCAGCGAGCGGAACACCTTTCACTTAACCTGGGAAAATTGCTTTCTAACGTCACAAAATTCAGGACATCTACAGGAATTTGATACAAGGAAGCACTTTTGGGAGTCTGCAAAGAATCTGGAACCGTCCACTTGGTGGCATCGGCACCCCTCGCATGTCAGCTGGTGCACATTCCCCCGTCGTCTGCCACATGTGTGAACGGAACTGGTTTCGATTTGGAAATGTACATACTAAACTGCGCAACAGGCTCGCGTGTGAACGTATACGAAAATGTATCTATGTGCACTGGAACCTCAACGTGAAAACAAATTTGAGAGATGTTATGTCGATTCTATATAATGCGAAACCGACACAAAATAACCCAGTGATTTGGAGCCAATGCAAATCATGTTATTTTAGCTGTACCAAGAAACGATATTTTTGTTTGTAAATTTGTTGATATCTATTTTATTATTGATGTTATTATGTGCTATAACTACCGAATTCATTTTTTTTAAAGATTCTGGAAAACAAATATACGAGTTCAATGGCCCCATACTTCAATTTTCTCGAAAACTTCAATTAAAAAAAAATTGGCAAAAACTTAGGTTCTTTTTAGGCTGTTCAAAATTTCCTGAAATTTTACATCTCTAGGCACAACGGTAACTAGGAGGCCGATCGATGTAGCCAGTCGCGCAACGCCGACAGCACGATCTGAAGGTTATCATCATCTTTCGTTTGAGCTTAATTTTGCGGCTAAATCACTCATAGAAATCACCGGGACAACGCTTTTTTTTTGTGTATGTTTTGTGTTGGCGTACCTTTTAGCTTTTGACTGCGCTCTGGCGTAATCCAAAACCAAGTACAAGAATTCCGCCTGCTCGGTTGCGAGACTCCTAACGGCGCGCGACTGAACAAAAAAAGAGAGTGCGTGCCGGTGCTGGTACTTTCTTTTTTTTTTGTTTCATTTTACTCGAAGGATTTAATTTTACCAACTTTAAGATAAGATTCCATGATATGGGATCTTCTCAATATCGTCATAGCTAGTCTCCTAGGTCGCTTGCCAGAATCTTGACCACGGGTAGACATGCCAATCTACAAGGTGATTCAAGGAGACGCCAGGCTCTTTAAATCGACCGCAAAATTCGGTTTCTTAACCTATCGCGCTACGACTTTGTGCAGCGTTGCCCACAGATGGTGCATTTTTTTTTTTTGTCAAATTTGCAAGGAGCGAACTTACCTGAGAAAAAAGTAAAGGAAGAAAAAGGCTTAGCTCCTATGGAAACGCAGCGACGCCACTGGTCTCCAAACAACACGGCGCCGTTTCGCACGAGAGGCAAGAGATGGCGCAACGAACGCCGCCCACGAACGTGCATACGGCGCCGAGAGCCGGCGTTTTTAACATACGATCTTTTCGACTCAAAAGCGGCGCGCGTTCCGCAGGCGGCGACAGTCGCAGAAACAAAAACAGGCGCGGTGGCAACAAGGAACTGCAGTTTCTTGTCTGCTAAAGACGCCGTCTCTCGGCGTCGTACGCTCGTTCGTTGGCGGCAGTTGGCGTCGCGACCACTTGTGCCATTTCTTGTCTCCCGTGCAAAACGGCGCCGTGTTGTTTGAAGACCGGTGGCTTCGCTGCGTTTCCATAGGAGCTAAGCCTTTTTCTTTCTTTACTTTTTTCTCAGGTAAGCTTGCTCTTCGCAAATTTTACAAAAAAAAAAAAAAAAAAGCACCATCTGTGGGCAACGCTGCACAAAGTCATAGCGCGATAGGTTAAGAAACCGAATTTTGCGGTCAATTTAAAGAGGCTGGCTTCTCCTTGAATCACCCTGTAGTTTGACGACATTTGCATTTAGATATCACCACTGCAGATTAGGCAGGGCTGAAGCAGTGATCGCCAGCTTGGATATTATTGCATGCTTTACTGTTATTGCACGTTTTTCTCATGTCGCCTCGTACGATATAAAAAGACATGCTTTTTTGTAGCTATTTCCGTACCTTAATTAATTTAACTTGGCCACGAGTTGCCGTGACAGATAGAGCATGTAATTTTTTTCCAGGCAAAAATCACCGTGGCTATCGACCGGAGCTTTATTTTTTAAGGTGCGGATCAAAAAAGTGCATAAATACAAAACATCCATTTTACACCACAAACATCCATAAATACAAAACATCCAAATACAACATTTTGGTCGACTTCTCCTCAAGCTGACGACCAGTCCCTCTTATTAAAAAAAAGAAAATCTGCCTTGGCAGTTTTTCGCTTTTCTTTTACTTCATACCAGCTCAGCGTTCACGAGTCGCCACGCGATGAGAGTTGTGCTCAAATTCCAACCATCGAAGTAAAAACAAATAAAAACCATTCAGAAACAGACAAAGGGCCTAGCTTCACGAGTTAAGTATTTTACGCCGCTGCCGAGCCAAAAACGTGTCCGTGTGCCCGCGCTGCTGCGCGTAAACAGAGCTGCAGGAATGCCAGCGTAGGCTACTGCCTACGGGAACGCTCATTCAGGAGTCTTGGGAACTTCCTCTTTTTCCTTTACCGTCGCCGTGAGCCGTGGAAATAGACGCGCCGTGGAAGCCAAGGAAAAGAGCGGAATAATGGCGCCCCTGCCACGGCTCATAGACTTCAGCGCATAGCGTATAGCCCTCGAGCTCCCGGGGATCCAGTATGACTCAATGGAGTGTGGTGTTTGCCAACCCCCCCCCCCCCCCCCTTCTTTTTTTTCTTTCCTCTCCGCTTCGGTATTTTTTTTTTTTTTTTTTTGTAGAAACGCGTTTTTGTGTGTGTGTGTGTGTGTGTGTTTTTTTGTCAGGAATATTTCTTGTATGTAGTTTACTTTTTATGTTTGTGCCACGAATCTGCGCGAGATTACAACAGCTTCTTCAATGGCGCGCCTTGTTGTAATCCTTGCTCATCGCTCTGCGCTGACTGGGGACACGAGGAAAATTGTGTCGGGAACTTCTTCGTCGCAAACCGTAGGGCCAGCTTTGTTTTCTCCCTTTTCCAGGGCATACCTCACCAAGCAGCACGTCGAAAAAAAACATAACTTGGCAACTTGTGCCAAATACCTTTTTGCTGCAAGGCGTAAGGTAGAATCAAGATACTTTGCCTCGGCCCTGACTAGCTAGCTAGAGAAAGGCCAAAACTCAGGCTTTTTGCCAGATTCGCCACAGTTCCGTGCAAGAGTCAAAGTTGGCAGCTGAAAACCGAACAACCAGCAGCTAAGTGTTTTGGGAGTTTAGCACCAAGAGACCTAGACTCTAACAAAGGAATGTCGAGTTTGGTTTTACGTTCGTCGTCGTGCTTTCGGGGCCCTGAATCGCAACACAAAAACCAATCTTTGACTAGAAAAGACTGTGCTATTTGGACTTTGAATTACATCTTGTAAAGCGCAATAAAATAAAATTATTTCCTACTGAATGAACGCATAGTGTTTTTAACTGCTTCGTTCTGGATTTGAGAAAAAAAAAATGAGTAAAATATCAAATAGACGCATCCTTCTTCCTATCTGTTGCGTCCATCGAGTCACTGGAATGAGGTCGTGAGTAAAGAAACGTTTCTTCATTCAAGGAGGACGTTCTAGAAAGAACAAAATTAAGGAAAATAGTATGAAGTTTTAGTAGATCGTTTCGATATCTCCGATACCTCTTATAACGACACCCGATAACAATACGATGCGTGCCCAAAGTATCGGGAATCGTAATCAGAGTCATCGGAACGATCTGCAGAAAACCTTTCTAGTGAAGACAGTACCGATAAGCAAAACAACACAAAGCAGAAAGAAAAAGACGTGAACTCCTCCTTACTCACTGGACGCCATATTTATGGGCGATGTTCAGAGTGCACACTCAGAACGAGCTCGCATTAATAGGTGTCATAATCGAACCAGACGCCATGCAAGCCCCAGTGCAAGTGCCTGCAGCCCGCGCCGCAGCACGTGTACTTCTTCCCTCCCAACACTTCTTCCCCTCTCGCGAGGAGTAGTGAAATATATAATTTTTCCGAGCAAACATGCACGGAAAAATGTTTGTTAGAACACAACAAAAAGAAATATGCAGAAATGATGCACAGCGAAATGTTCGTCCACTGCTTAGGACGAAAACCGCACCACGGGCTTCCGCGCTCGTGTACCTCGACGAACTGGTGTCTGCTGATGTATCACCGTAGTCGAGGCTGTGATGTCAGCAGCGTTCGGATTGACTGCGAGGCCAGTAGTTGCACTGGACTGGGCGGGTTGGTGCACATCGTCCCCAGAAATCACAGTTGAATTTGTGCCCACATCCGGAGAGACTTCCGTCGTAGAGGGGGTGGTGTCAGCAGCGTTTGTGCCTACATGGGGCTGGTCGCCACTTGGTGTGCATGGACAAGCTGTTCATGAGAGTTCCGCACTACCAGTAAAACTGTGGTGTCTCGGTTCTACGCGGATGTGATCGTGGTGCCTTGTCCACCCTCTGCCATCTGGCAGTTTCACCGTCGATGAAGAATCCCTGGTCAGACTCTACAGTAGCCGGCACCCACCTAGGGCCGGGTCGGAAATTTCGAGCAAAGACTGGTGTTGCGGGCTTAATATCCGTGGCCCTAGTGTATGGTTCATTTTTGCGCACGTCCTGCTGGAGCTGTTTTAGGTTTACTGTGGTTCGAAGATCTGGTCGCAGCAAGTCCAGCGCAGTCTGGAGCTTCCGACCCATCAAAGGTTCAGCAGGACTACAGCCCGTCACTTCATGCGGCGTCGTCTTGTATGACAGCAGCAGTCTGGCTATTTGCGTATGAAGGTCCCCTAATCCGGCCTTCTTCAACTTCTGCTTAATCGTCTGCACTGCTCGCTCGGCCGCTCCATTGGACGCGGGATGGTACGGGGGCACCAGCACTTGTCTTATGCCATTCTTCCGTAAGAATGTCTTGGATTCTTCGCTCACGAATGCCGGTCCATTGTCTGATACAACTACATCCGGCAGCCCCTGAATAGCGAACATCTTCCGCAGACAATCAACTGGTACAGACGTCGAGCATGTGCTTACTGGAAATACCTCGATCCATTTGGAATAAGCGTCGACGGCAATGAACAGGTAGGTGTTTCTCAGGGGTTCAGCAAAGTCTACATGCAGTCGAGACCACGGCCTTTCCGGAAATGGCCATGGCCTTACTGGTACCGATCTTGGTGCTCGCTGATGTTCTTGACAGGTACGGCATGCCTCCACTGCTGCCGTGATGTGCTCATCCAGAGCTGGCCACCATACATGGCTCTGGGCCACTGCTTTCATCTTGGAGACTCCTGGATGACTTTCATGTAGCAACTGGAGTACATCTGCCTGTAAAGACGTCGGGACTACCACTCGGTTTCCAAGTAAAATACAACCACTCTGAACGCTCATCTCTTGAAACCGTGATTCGTATGGCTTCCACGGATGTCCACACGGCGGCCTTTGACCAGTCCACAGTGCTGCTCGCAGTTGTGACAAGCACGGATCTCTGCTCGTAGCTGCTGCAACCGTTTGGGCTGACAATACTTTGGGGTAGCATCCTTGGAGCATGAACACCTCTGGAGGGCACTCGACCTAAAACTCGCTTGTAGGTAAGGGCAGCCGACTCAGTTCGTCTGCGTGAGGAATCTGTCGGCCAGGCCTGTGCTTCAAGGTGTAACCATACCCCGACAAGAACAATGCCCAGCGTAAGATACGTGGCAAACATGACTCGGGAATGGGCTTGTCAGCTGCCAACAGACCCAGTAGTGGTTTATGGTCAGTGGCTGCCTCAAACGAACGACCCCAAAGATACTGCTTGAAACGCGTCACTCCAAACACCATAGCAAGCGGCTCCTTGTCAAGCTGGCTGTAGTTTTGCTCGGCAGCAACCAGGCTCCGCGACGCAAATGCGATAGGTCGCTCTTCTCCCGACGCCTCCCTCTGTGCAAGAACCGCACCGAGATCGCACGGAGATACGTCCGTGACCAACACAGCTCTCTTCTTTGGGTCAAAATGGGCCAACATTTGTGCTGATGCCAGTAAGGACTTACTCTGGGAGAAAGCCTCCTCTTCAGATGACGTTCAGGTTTATGGTACGTCCGGAACCAGCAGACGATTCAGCGGGTGCAGTACTGCAGAATGTCGGGGAATAAACTTGCGATGAAAGTTAATAAGGCCCAGGTAGCTTTGGAGGCTTTTGACGTCCTGCGGTCTCGGGGCCAAGAGGACAGCCTCGACAGACTCGACGGGAGAGGAGCGAACTATCCCATCCTCGTCGCCAGTTGTCGTAATCGAACCAGACGCCATGCAAATCCAAGTGCAAGTGCCTGCAGCCCGCGCCGCAGCACGTTTACTTCTTCCTTCACGACAATAGGTTGCTAAGGCCGGCCTTCTTGATGGTGTGGAATGCACGTTTCAAAAGGACTGCGGAAGCTCGCCGTCAGTACGCGCTCAGCATCCGCGCACACCGATATGTGGCCGCCAGCGAGTACCGGGAGAGTTTGGTCAATGGGCGGAGCAAAGGTAAGCAAAAACCGCCGTCAGCGCCGAATACACCCCCCGCGGTTAGAGCGTGAACTAATGGTGCGACACAGCGTCCACCAATCAGCAGACCGCGACGTCCCAATTTTGGAAACAACATTTAAAGCGCGAAATAGGAGCGTTCAATCTCGGCGTCTCGGTGGCAGTTTGCTCTGGGCCAGCTTGCTAGAACAGCCTCATATAGCGAATTCCACTGGTCGTTTTGGAGCGCGCCGGGATTGACTTTTCTGGAGCGAGCATATTTCACTGGGCGATCAGGATCGAGACTGACGTGTTCAACTGATCGTTTTGGATTAGCTCCCGCTCCAGATCTCAATCTGGATCCGAGAAAAGTCGCTCCCACGATTTCGGGGGGTTCAACCGGAATCCAGCCGGGCCAGCCCTTGGCACACACACGTGACTTTCTTTCTCGTGGGGCATCTCGCCAGTGATCTCGCCTGATCTCGCCTCAGAAGAAGAAGAAGCACGTCGCGGGCTGGGCTCCTAGATTGTCTCGACATCAGAAGAATTCGTATTGGCCGCTTGCTTACCCCTTGGCTCGACAGCCGGTTCGTTTTCCAGGAAGGAGAAGAGAAGGCATTTGCCGCGCTACGGGTACTCCGGCAATCTTTGCTAGAAGCGCCTGAGCCATTCCTGCCGCACGTGCGTCGAACACGTGTTAGCGCCGCGATTGCGAAAACGTCTTTGAAACGACCGCGGCGGCCGCGGAAAGGGGATTCGCGGGCATTTGAATGACGGGAAGGCATCCGCCGATTCCGGAGCAGTGGTCATGTTCAACTGGGGATCCGTAGGCGGCGCGACCCCGTTCGGATCGTGTGCTCCGGTCCAGATCTGGTCAACTGATCCCGGCGCGCTCCAAAACGCCCAGTTGAATTCGCCATTAGCGGAGATTGGGCGAAAGAAAGCACTGCAAAGCCTGGTGCGCGCAAGCCTCTTGAGACGCGGCTTGAGTCCCGCTCGGCTCGTGCGCTGGCTTTGGCCGTGTTTTTTTCCCCCAGTCTCAGCTGAGACGCTGTTTCTAGCTATTCGGCCCTGGTTTGGAGCACATGTTCGTTTATTTTACCGTTGATTGTGGACGTGACGAAAACCTCCCATGCGCCAAGTTTTCAGACATCAAGAGTTATACATTTTACTCAAGCGACCCTAAAACGGCTTAAATTAGTCGAGTCGCATATTTAGAGCTCAGGATCACCGCTAGGGTTTGTTTCGCAGCCTGTGGTTGGCCTCCAGATGCTCGCCTATTCCAACCAATGTATGGCCAAACTCTCCCAATACAAGGTTCGAGTACCCCCTTTATACACCTTTCAGTAAAAGCGCGGGCGGGCTAGCGCACAGCAGAGCCGTGTCTGCAGAGAGTTTGGTCAATGGGAGGCGCGGGCAGAACCAGGTCGTGCACCAGGCACAGAAAGTGAGCTTGACACGCTCCCTTGGCCAACCAGAAGCCTAAAAGAATCCCCTAGCGGTAATAGCGAGAAACTTTTTTGGTCAAAGGTATATGTTGGTATATGGTTTTAATAAGCGCGCAAGAGTGAAGTGTACTAACTCTTTATGGTTGAAAATAGGGTGCACCTGATGTTTCGATCATGATCATGCAGAAAGGTGTAAGAAACGAATGCGCCGCCCAACTCTGTTTTTCTCGGTCAGAGTGTGACCGCTCTGACGGCAGATTCCGAGGCCTCGGCGCTTGGCGCACGGATGAATTATGTCGATCGCTTTGGTACTTACACTCTTCCACCATGACTTTGGATGACCATGATTGAAACATCACTTGCACCCTATTTTCAGTCACCCAGAGTAACTCTGACGCACTTATCAAGTTCGTTTCTCGCGACCACCGCCAGGGTAATATTTCCGGCGTCTGGTTGGCCACATTCAAATTTGTGAAGACGTCCTGGAACACGCCCAGCCCGCTTTCAGCCCATAGCGCCTTCTCATTTGTCTCCTTTACTTCCCAAGGAATGGCCAAACACTCTACATATACGGCTCTGGCACACACGAGCAGGGCTCTAATCTGGACACTTGGCGAAAAAGAAGGCAAGAAATCCAGCGGCTCTGATTGGCAGGCGCCGTGGTCAAGTGCGGAGTTGGCCGCCAGATTTCTCGCCGACTTTTTCGCCAAGTGTCCAGATTAGGACCCCAGCTCGGAGCCCGTGGAGCGAACCCTGGCGCTGCAGAACCCAGGATCCTGGGTTCAATCCCACCCGTGCCCGTTTCGATCTGGATGAGCTTCGTACCGGCGTGCGGTCCTGTATCACTACTGCGCGATGCAAGTTAAAGACCCCAGGCTAGCAGTTGTACTCCACTGGCTAAATTTCTCATCTACAGCTGGGAGACCCGTCGCCTGTTTAGGCGGATTAATTTCTAAGCTTTATAGACATACACACACACCAATTTTTGTAAGGTATTCAGTGAAGCCCAACCTCCAAAGCGACCCTTTGGCATTCGGTAACACTTCGACATCGCGTGAGCACGCGCAGTCAGAGAAGGACGGAATGCAACAAGCCTGTGTAAGAGGCAAAGCTCCCATAGAAGATTAGGCGTTGCAACAGCTTATACCACGATTTTATTCTGAACTCTGAGAGTTACTGCGGCCACATTCATTGTAGCCGAATTGGAACCCGAGTGTCCGATTGTTTTGTCGAATGTCGTGACGCAGAGCTTGTGTTGAATCTTCCAGTAGCAAAAACTCGACAAATTCGCTTTTTTGAGGCCGTCAGCCGCGAGTAATAGCAACTTGCAGTAGCGGCCGGAACCCGCCCTCTATACAGGAGTGCAGTGTTCTATCGGAGGTGCAGTGGAAAGAGCGGCGGCCACTTACAAAGGCGCCAGTGAAGAGGGACGATGTTGAAAGTCGCGCGAGCGAGACGTGGAACTGCGCAGTTCACTTGACTAGAAGGATTTCTGGCAAACAGGCTTGTCGAAGCCGAGGAACAAGGCGGGAAAGGTGGTACACTCTAGGAAAAAATGGAGGGAAAAGGTAGCAACGAAGCATTTTCCTCCCTTCTACTGACGCGCCCCCCACCGGACACAAGACGAAGGGAGGAACGAAACGTTTTCCTCCTTCTCCGGGCAAGCGGAAGAAAGCTTTCGTCCTCCCGACTCATCTTCTTACGGTTTCGTTTTTCGAGCACGTCGCTCAAGTTGTTTAATAAATGTTGTTGAGTTGATTCAGCTTCAGCGGCAGTGAAGGCCGCCTGTAAATCCGTCTCCCAGTCCAAACGTACACAACATTTCGGTTGCATTGACGTTTTTGCCACTAATTTTACCAAACGAGCAAACGAAGCCGCTAGAAACAGTGAAGACCCTGAGCAGTGTCAGCATGAGAGATCGGTGGCCGAGTGGGCTAGCGCACACCAGCTCGGGCTTGGAGCTGATGCTGGCAGGTGGACATTCCGCTTTACATTAAAGAGTTTAAGACCACTTGAGGGATTAGGTGCAATCGATCGACGTGGGGATAGTGATGTTGTAAAGCTAGTCTCAACAGTAAGCTCCTATCGTACAGTGGCCAATGTGACTGTCGGTTGTCTCCTCCCCGAGAGTGATTGCGCTCTGGGGAAAGGACTGAACATTATAAAAAATATGACGGAAATTGCGTATATATACAGTTTGGAAATTCGGCATTAAAAAAAATTGGTAAATAAAATCGACAAAAAAAAACTGTCCTTTATTTTGATGTTTAAAGGGGCTATGAAACAATTTTTGTACTTCGCGCAAATACCGTTTAGAACGGATCCCTGACGTTAATGACCTATGAAACACGCGTTCGTTTTTCACCCCACGCAATAGAAATCCCAGAAAAAAATTGAAAAAAAAAACGAGGAGCGTTCACCCCCTCAACTCGCAGCCAGAACAAGTTGCCACGTGATCTGGAACCGATTATATGCCGCCAATGTTAATCATGGCCACGCGCTGGGGTTGGCAAAGCAGAGGGCACGCGCTGAGTTCCAGACATTGTTATCGCTCGGCTATTATCGTCGTTGCAGCGATTGGACACGGGCCACTACCCGAATGCTTCTCGAGCTAGTAATTATCACGAGCCCAAATCGAGAGTCCACGCAATGCTCGGGTCCAATCTATGAACCGCATTCAAATATCGTCACTTGGGGTGCACTGCGATCCCCACGTTACGTAATCAAATTTTGCAAAGGAGAGATTGAATGAAAATGATCGCTTTTGTCCTTGAAATTACACCGCAACAAAGGAGTTTCTTGGCCAGTGGCGGTGCGTGCGAGCATCCTTGAGTCCCACTAGTGCCACTAAGCTCGTGTAAGGTGAAAAACATTCCAATTGAATGTCGTTGCACTGCTCCTTTAAATATACTGCCGTTCCTGGAGAAACTGCACTCCAAGTGGCGCGCTGGGATGAGCGCTAGAAGTTTTCGAGCTCGCCACGGCCTAGCTTCGTACACTTAACACTTGCCGCAAGTCGCGGCTTTGACTGCATTCAAGTTGATCGAAAAGCGAATTATCTGTCCGTGAAGCATCGCTTCCAGCTGAGTGAATATCCGCTCTTCAGAGAATAATTCAAAACGACAATTGCAGCCGTGCGCGAACAGCGCAAATTTAAAAACAAACACAACAATAGGAACACTGGCTACGACTTGCCGTGCGGGGAAGCAAGCTCATGGCTTGAAACCGCATTGGAGTGTCTTGATTTAATGGTTTTCAAATAATTACGGCATTATTGAGCGCTTACTTTTTACTTCGAGATTCATCCACTGAGCCATTCAAAATACTCTCAGAGGTATGACATTGCTGGGAAAAAGTCAACATGCTGGGAATATTTTTTGTTGCTTAGTCAGTCACCGAGAAATGCCGTATGCTGAAAACGACCCGTATAAAAGACGGAAACACAGAGCTCGGAACTAGTGATCGAGTTAGTGTGCTGTTGTATTGACGTTTGTATGTGCCGTGTACGTGTATGCGCTCAATGTATGTTCATCTGATGCTTGCAGTATGCACAATATGTGTACATGCGTGTATGATAAAGGTTTCCGAAGATCCCGAAGCGCAATGGTAGTGTGAGCAAATAAAAATATTTTTGTAGAACATGAATTGGGCGGTACCTAGCGCCACGTAGCCTAGCTACTTGCAAAGATGATGATGATGATGATACTGCGGCTGCTCCCTTTATAACGGGCGGGCTCGAATAATCGTGCCCAACCCTGGGGGTGAATTCAGCGCCCCCTGTGTTGTGTATGATGCCACCAATCCTCCAGTCGTCTTTTCGTCTGCTCGATGGTCTTCCAAAAGGCTTCAGTAGTATTGGTTGTCTCGCTTGTTGAGGAGAAGCCCGACGCTGCCGCTAGAGGCGGGACACCTTCGTGTAGTCGGTTCGCCTCTTCGGTGGCAGAAGTGGCAGAAGGTCGGATACCGCCAGAACGGAGTATGGTGTGCTCTGCGGTTTCGCTCTCACCCTCGCATACTAGGCATACAGTCGACTGCACACTATTGTCGAAGCGCTGTTTGTACACCAGTGTGAGCAGGGCTCCAGCACGAGCCTCGAACAATAGGCGGCTTCCCAAGCTGTTGTCGTACAGCCGCGTCTCTGCCGTGATTTGCTGTTTTAACTCCGCATTCAAAGACGTCGTCGGGACGCCACCTATTAGCCCGACTACACATCCATCACCTAACACTGACAGAAGAGCGCGTACGCATCCCCGAAGTCTGGAGATGCGCCCTGCACTTGCGCCCTCTTCCAGCCAACATGACACGTGACGACCACAGTGGCAGGCGCCTTGCGCGGGCGGAGGCACTGGCCCGCCACTATGGGTCCAAACCCGGAATCTTCTATGTGGACGCCTCCGGCCCTCACCATGGGGGGAGGTACACGGCTGCAGTCGTCCACCAAAACGTCCTGGTGAACGGCCTTACGTTCAGAGCTAAAGACATAACACATGCGGAGGAGATCGCCATCGCTCTAGCCGCCGCAGACCAGGACTCGAGAGTCATCATCACCGACTCGAGAGGGGCCTGCAGAAATATTGAACAGGGGTACATTCCTCTCTTTGCGTATCGCATCCTTAAAGATAGTGACTACCTCGGGGCCCCCGCGTCTCGAACGATCGTCTGGGCTCCTGCTCACATGGGCCTCGAAGGCAACGAAACGGCAGACGCCGCCGCCCGCGCGCTCACTCTCCGGGCAACGCCTTCAGACCCTTCTGAAATGGATCCCGAACCCGATCCAGCCCTCACTTTTCGAGAAATTACTCAATTATACCGATTCGGCCACGCAATTTATCCTAAGCCCTGTAAGGGCCTTACAAAGGCGGAGGAACGCACACTCCTCCGTCTCTACACCAAAACCCTGCTGTGCCCGGCAGTTTTAAAACACTTTGATCCTGCTTATACAGGAAAATGCCCGCACTGTGCGGAGAAGTCTTCGGACATCTTCCACATGGTGTGGGCATGCCAATCAACCCCGAACCTCGTCCCAAAACCCAACCCCACCCGGGAGGACTGGGAGGCAGCCCTGCTCGACTGCTCCGACCTGGAGGGCCAGGAGGCCCTGGTTGACCGAGCCCGAACCGCGGCAGTCGCCAATGGGCTCCTGTACTGAGGAGTCCACCTAGTGCTTGTGAGAGATGGCCCCCTCCGGGCCACCTCAAACTACCTCCCTCATGATATACCTTTAATAAAGTTTTTCATACATACATACATACATGGTAAGGGTTGACTTTGTCCGGGCAGCCTCCAGTTATTGCACATTCTCCTGTTCGCGGACCCTCTTCCGCACCACAGGCTCCCATTTTTTCTCTGTGGTCGCCTCCACCGGTTCTGTGAAGAAGCCGAACTTTTTCTCAAGCTGGTAGAGGCGCTTTCGCCAACGGCTCTGCAGAGAAGTCATATGTATGTATATGAACAACCTCTTGGCCCAGCGGCACCGGTCCATGAGTCGAAGCCGCCCGTCATAGGAAACCTTGCTTGTCGCCTCCCTCGCTTCGAAAGACGACCAGCACAGGTCCCCCTGCACTGCCTCATTCGCCACCGTGCCATGGCATCCCAGCGCTTGGCGTCCCACTTCTCGTTGTCTGCGCTCCAAGGCGGTTCTTGTGTCACCTGGTACACACACCACTGCGTTGGCGAACGTCAAACCTGGCACCACCACCGCCTTCCACATTTCGCGGCTCACTATGAATCTATTACAGCTCCATAGGCTGCGCTTACGGAGGATGTTAGCTCCCCGTGTGGCGGATTGACGGAGGTGGACGTAATGCTCTTTCAGGTAGTCTGCCTCGTTGGACAACTCAACGCCTAGGTACTTATACTTATTCAGTACCGGTAATACGTCAAGCCCTAATCTGAGGCTATCGAGCTTTTCTTTCTCAGTGCCCGCGAATTGTATCACGGCGGACTTGGATGTGTTGTACTTGAGACCAAGCACGGCAGCCTCATCAGCACATATGTAGAGAAGTTGCTGCATCGCCGTTGCACTGCTTTTACTCTCTGCTTGACCCTGGCATCTGGTGGCAAGCGATTTAACCTTGTTTCACACTACACGATAATTTCTGGTTACCCTGTAACAGCGGCTTCGAGTTTGTTTGCAACGCTGAAATGTTTCGTTGAGCATCTTTTTAAAGGGGCGATGCAACGATATTCGGTTGGAATATTTTTCACTTTACACGAGCTTACTGGCACTAGTGGGACTCAATGATACTCGCACGCAACGCCACTGGCCAAAAAACTCCTTTGTTACGATGTAATTTCAAGGACAAAAGCGATCATTTTCATTCAATATCTCCTTTGCAAAATTCGATGACGTAACGTGGGGATTGAAGTACACCCAAATGACGATATTTGAATGCGATTCATAGATTGGACCCGAGCATTTCGTGAGCACTTGATTTAGGCTCGTGATAATTACTAGCTTGAGAAGCATTCGGGTAGTGGCCCGTGGCCCGCCTTCAAATGTAACTGATTCACACAAGAGTGCTTGCTTACGCTTTCTTACATCCGTGCTTCGAATGTGCATGCAAGTGTACTCATTGAACTAGTTGCCATGCTTCATACGAAGAACAAATGTCCCGGTTACTCGAGATCGTAAGCGGACGTAAGGTTTCGCAACATAGCTCGACATAAGCAAATGGTACTGCGTGTCCGGATTTTAAGGTGCAATGCTTCGCTTCTGGACGCAGGCAGTGCTACTCATGTTATCACGCAATCAGTGTGCGAATTAATAGAACGCTGCAACGATTTTTTTACTTTGCGCGAATACTGCTTAGAACGGATACCTGCCGTTAATGACCTGTGAAACACCCGTTCGTTTTTCACCACACGCAATCGGAGTCGCATAAAAAATTAAAGGAAAAAGAGCAGCGTTCACCCCCCTCATCTCGCAGCCAGAACAAGCGGTCACGTGATCTGGAGCCGATTATATGCTGCCAAGGTTGATCATAGCCACGCGATGGGATTGGCAAGGCACATGACACGCGCTGACTTCCAGAACTTTTTATAGTTCGGCTATTGTCGTCATTGCAGCGGTTCGACACGGACCATTACCCGAATGCTTCTCGAGCTATCGGTTATCACGAGCCTAAATCGACTCGAGTGCCCAAGCAATGCTCGGTTCTAATCTATGAACCGCATTCAAATATCGTCACTGGGCTGTACTGGACCACCCAGCTACGTTATTAAGTTGTGCGAAGTACCACTAAGCTCGTGTAAAGTGAAAAAAAAAGTCAAATTGAATATTGTTGCACCACCCCTTTAGAGTAAGCCGTTGCTGTTTCTTGTTTCGAAGAGCAATCTCGTAAATTACTGTGAGAGTGCGAGGTGGAGCGAAAAGACAAACACAACCCCAAGATATTAAAGGTGTGCTAGAAACATCTTGAGCAAACTCATCTGATCATTCGGGACTGCGTTTTATATAACTATCGGTTTGCTAATTTTTTAAAGCTCGGTAGACAAAATCGCTTACAAAGAAGGCGAGTGAGTTTCTGAATGTCTGACTCTGCCCAGAACTGCGGATTTTTCTGAAAAGGTATTGCCGTGTTCTGCAACGATTAATAATCCTTTGTGTTATGATATACTTGGCACAACAGCAGGCAACGGCTTGTGTTTTTATTTTTCTGCATGCGCCGTTTGGTCTCCATTGGTACAGAATCTCTAAACCTTAGGAAAAGAACGCTGCGAGGTCTTTAAACACATTTACTTTTTCCCCGGTGCTCCTTGGTGCCAAAATTAATTAATGCATTCGCGCTATTTCGCCAGAACGGTACATAAAATAAAAAAGAAGGGCAACATTTTCTACCCTGAACTAGCCAATGGAATAGTGCAGAAACGCGAAGTAAAGTTCAAACGATTGGGAAACCCTCCAAAAATAAATCACTCCCAACCGATTAACCCAGTATAACTTTTCGCTATCTGGTTAATGCAACTGGAAATCTATCCGGATTCCATCTGGATTTCAGGTTTTCAAAAAAGTATTCGTTTTTATGCAATCTGGATTTTAGGTTTCCAGAAACAATTTCAGTTAGATGTCCAGTTCTATAATCCAGATAGTGAAAAGTTATACTGGGTTTTCCGGTACATCGAAAAACCCAAGACAACAGCACTGCACACAACAAAAGCAGCCCTATAGGACTCTTTTTGTTGCGTGCAGCGCTGTCAAAGCCTAGGGTGCATGCGTCTAGCCCTAGGATATAGCTCGTAAAATTTCAGCATCTACACCTTTTGAGTTTACAGCTTTCGTGGATATATAAAAACCACCATCACGGGGGTGATAGAATTACTTTTATGACATGCGTGAGCGTTAATATTTAGCGAGCGTGCTTTCCCGCTTTGACCTTTGTGGCCGTCCATACCACTTCCTGTTTTAGATGCCGCGTTCATTTCAGTGCCGAGTGTCACGCAATCGTTATTAATATATGCGTGTTAACTGGAACAATTCGTTACGCTTAGCCCACCTCATTAAGGCCCCTTTTGTTTCTTTCTCGCTCCGAATACACTGAGTTTTATTTCGATCCAGTAGCGCAAACCTTCACAACCCGTCTACAATTAGTTCTCGTTACACCGCCAGAGCAACAAACAAACAAAAAAACCTACTCGTAGAGAAACTTTTTAAAATTATTATTTGATCTGTAACTTGGGTTTTAGCAACGCGACCCCGAAATAGCTACTGCTCGTCGTTGTGTTTTTCTTTCACAGTGGTTGCGAAACAAAGCTGCTTTCGAGTGAATTTTTACGAGCAGAGCGAGGCTTTAAAAAGGGACAGCTATCTGATGACAACTGAGGCGTTAGTTAATGCTGTGTCTACAAAATGCGTTTCCTATTTTGTGCTGAAAAAAAGTGGTCGCATTAAAAGGAACGGGTGCATCTTTTATAGAATCGTAACCGTCGTTTCATCCACCTACGAGGCCCCGGCAACTGCCGTCCGCGATATGGAAACGCAGCGCTGTCGCGCGCGTACGCCGTGCCTTAATGACTGTGAGTCGTCTTTCCCGCGCTTTTCCATTTCCGCCCCAAGATGGATTTTTATTTCTGGTGTTGGCGGTTCATGAAGAGGGGAATTTGTTGTAATACCACCTCTCAGAGGTTTAAGCCTCGCTTATATTGTCGGCCGGAGCTGTTCCTTCTGCATTATACAAAATGATACAGAGCCGGGATTACAGAAGGCCCGGATTTTCTTTTTCTTTTTTCTATTGCGTAGCAGCCTGTTGAAATCCGAATTTTACGGTCTTTGCGGTTCCTTTGTTTGGTTTTTTTTTTCAGCCTGCATAGCTTAAAAGAGTCATATAATATTTTTATTGGGAACGAAAACAGACTGCGTTCATAAGGCTTAGACATCTATAAAACGTAATGTAGAAGCGCTTCTTTTTTTAACACTAATTTATAAGGCTAATATGCCATTTCCTTACCAACTACCTGTTTTTCCTAAAAAAATAACTTTTTTTTTTCCTTTGACAACTGTGAATCCGCTTTGTACAGCTCACTGGAATTGGAACCGTCAACATTTTGGCCCGTCGGTAATGTAGTTCCGTGTAACCGCGAAAAAAAAAACTGAATGAAATCTAAATTTCGAGTTTTGCTTTTGATGTAATATGCTTTTGACGTAATAAATATGCTTTTGATGTAAGGCTCGTCCAAATATCAGCCGTTAAGTCCTTATATCGAACTCTTTTTGTTCACGTACCGTCACGTTCCGCCCGTTTGAAGAAGCGCGGCGGACTGAGAGCCGAAATCCGCACATCATCCCGCCACATCGCTGTGTCCTTCCGCTGGATAAACTCCCCAGTGCGCACTAGACAATACGCCTCAGTTTAAAGGCCAAAACGAAGCCAACACTACGGGCCGATCGTAAACCACTCAAGCAACGGCAAGAGCTCGACATCAAGCCGTATAATCACATCGGTTAAATCGATCGAGTGCAGTGAATGCGCCGTGGGACTGTGTTTTTACATAGCCTCCTCTATACTCGCAAAGCCTGGCAGTTCGACGACGAAGCCATAGAGTGACCGGTCGCCTATTCGGAGCGCGAGGATCTGGTAGCACAGAGCACCAAAGAGCCATTTGTTGGGGAACCTGGACGTCAGCGCACAGCTTTTGCAGCGGCGAGGACCCGAAACACACTTCTTCGATCGGGAGAAGAGTGTTTTGGCGTCTCGCCGCAGCGGGGCGCCAGTCACGTCGTTGTCCTTTCATCCGTTGTCTGCCACTCTACCTTTTTCATTTCGGCGGCCGCTTCTCATGGCGATCTGCCAGGCTTTGTCAGTATATAGGATGCTATAGATTTCCGCGTGCGCGTTCGCGTTCGCATTTTTTTTTTATGCCTTGTAGTCTACGACTGCGTTCTCACATGTGGTGAACGAGGGTAAACTCGGTAGCTCTGAGCGTGAGGAATAATGCCGCGTTCTTTGATTCAAGCGACCATCATGCGCTTCTCAAAAACATGTAGCGTGGTCTTTTTTTTTTTTTTAACAGCTTTTGTTACGCGATTCGGTCTTTTGCCTTCTTACCGGCGAATGACACAATATCGTGGGCTGCAGATGTATAATGCGATGCGCGGGCCTCGATAACACTCTGTGTTCCTTAAGAATATGGAGGGTGTACGACATCTAAAAGGGAAGCGTCGCTCTGCCTCGGAACAGAGCCTTGGAAGCCTCTGTTGGAAGCTGGTTGGCTGCGCCACCAAGGACAGCATCCGCGTTGCATCTCTTAGTGAAACTCTAACCGCTTAGACCCACGTTAGGAGATTACCTCAGTTCTGGGACTCCCATGGGAAGAGGGTACCCCTCTCACTCTCTTCAGTTTGCCTCCCGTCGCTTGAAGCGCCATCTAGATATTCGTCTTAAACCCTCTGTGCCCTATAGAGTGTATGGTCAAACACCATCTAGACGCTGTGCTTCGTAACAAACGTTTTCCTTTTGTATATGTTATCCGGTAGCAGCCGTCCCCTAAAATGGTGGCGTTTCGAACGACGGGAGGCTGAAGCCTGCCAATAAAGGCGTTTCTTTACAAGTACTACCAACCCTTGATGTGGAAATACGCAAGACACGTACATGCCACGAGCGGGTGCTCCGCCTCCATTCGCTTGTAAGGGCCGCTAATTTCAGTGCTCTGCCGCCATTGGCTTCCGAGGGCCGCTCGGAACTTGGTCTTCGTGCATTGGAGCAGTTGACGCTATTTGCAAGACAAACGCGGACAGATCGAGGGGCTTTACGGGAGGCGACCCGTGGGTGGAGAAGGGAGGTATACTGATCGTTCAATCATCGTCTATGGGTAGTTCCGTAACTGAGTTCTATTTCATCTTACGCTGTATCGTCGGATAGTTTACATGCGGAAGCTCCTTGCTCTAGGGAACATGTCCGCGGCACAAGTCCTCGTGCATCAAGTGCAGCTGCCAGCGCTATGAGCTAGTGCTTCTAGCCTTCGCTGCGGTACGTGCATGAGGTGAAACGGAGTATAGACAGATAAAACTCAAGAAAGACAATGCGAGGGGAAAACGACGCTCACGAGAAAATTCGTTGTGGAAATGAGGTCGCTCCTCTCCAATTCAGCCTCACTTCCTATCTACTCCATTCACCCCAACGTTACTGTTCACCCTTAATCTGAAACTGTAGCCAAAGCCACAAGCGCGAACTAGACATATTTGTGCTCGTTACTTGAAAAATGTAATGGATTACAATTACAAATTACCACCCCCCAAATGTAATGGATTACCGTTACAAATTACTTTTACTGAAAGTTAACGAATAACTTTACTCGTTAGGTTACAAATTACTTTCACGTTACTTTTTCCGTACACTTATCCAGAAAACATTAGAAATAATTTTGATATTTTTCAAAATTGTTCTGCAACACTATTTTTCATTTCTCTTACACCCGTATTATGGTAGTCTTTGTAAAAATAAAATATTGTAAAGTGTAAGTGCACTCCGTTCAACTGTAAGCTGACAAGACACCGAAATGTGCCACCACACCCGCCATCCCGTTAGCTTACGGCCTCCGGAAATGATCCCTGGAATTGTGCAGACACATCTAGCGGTGTGCATGCTCAGCAGCAGCGTCTACCTCCGCTACGAGATTCGGAGCTAAAGAAGCGATCTACGAAAGCTCCCTTTTGACTCGGGTGTTTCGCCTGTTATTCACAAGAAAAACTTTGTTCTAACGCTAACAATGTATAGTCAATGCAGAATGCAGGTGTCCCAGCTTACCTTGATGTGTCTCCGTAGATTAGACTTTGTTGTTCTTGCTGACGACAATATGTGTGTGCGTGTGTGTGTGTATGGGGTGGGGGTAAGCAAAGTATGCGCTGTAACTCTAGGTTTCCATTCTCTTTAATGCCCTGACTTTTGAACATCTCATTAAGAGATGGCCATGGAGACGACGTACACTTCATGATCGAAAACTCGACCAGTCAGAGAAAAAGTGGCGGTTACGAGTTACCGATCGTTCATCGGTTCTCACTTTCATACAAATTTTGTGGAGGCCAGGGGAGGGGAGGGCATAGAGAGTGAGAGTAGCGGTGGCCATCGGTCTCACAAAACAATAGAGGATCACGCCACTTTTACGCGTTCTCTCTCTCTCTCTCTCTCTATGTCAGCACTCTTTAGATGGCTATACCCCCCCCCCCCCCCCCTGTAATGTGAGGAGTGGACTCGACCACCATGCCAAGACAAGCAAACCACAAGAACTTTCGTCCGTACCCTCGATGAGGATGATCTCAGCCTCGCGCCGGGCGCTTTTCAACCGTGCCTCAAGAGCGTGCTAGAATAAAGTAGCGCACATCAAAGACAAAGAGAATTCGACCCCTCCGCGCGAGGCTACATCGTCTGTTACGCGAGTTGTGAACCCGCGAATCGAGGGGGTGCGGCTACTTTCGGCTATTCTCCCCTTTCTGATGTTTTATATTTTGTTGAACTTGCTCTCTTTATGCTGCTGAATGATCTGCTCGTGTTTCTCTAGTTACTGTATTATGCTCATATTTTTAAAAAAGTAACGAGTATTTAGAGTAATCTGTTACAAATATTTTGTAACAAAATTACAGAAATTAAATTACAAATTACATATAAAAAAAGTAATGTAGCCATTACAAAATTACTTAAAAAAGTAATGGATTACTTCCCAAGTCTGGAGCTATCACGCTCTCCTGGCTTTGAGACATGTATTTTTACGCGAGTTCTCGTGCAGAAATCCTTAAGTTCCCCGGGGATATCTATAGAAGGCACTAATACACTCTTATTTAATACCTACTTGAACCTCAGGATTGTATACTTTTATTCCTGGGTCCGATATAATATTGTTGCATTGGGTCCTATGGGCCACTTTGACAAAATTTAAATTTCTTCTCACTGAAATAAAGAGCCGTAAAGTTCCCGAGGAATATAATAGCTGCCGACTCATAGCACACACCGCAGTTAAAATTTCGGTATTTTAATTCATACTTTTGATTCCTCGAGACTTTCAAACGCGGCCCGCTTTTTGCCCCTGTAGAGTTAGCACCCCGCCGTGCACCGAGAAGCTTGCGGCCAAGCTACCGTACATGGGCTTATCGATAAAAAGATTTGTACGATGCGTTTGTGGCAGCATATTGACTAAGAATGTGGCGGTTAATATGATTATATAATAATTAGATGTTTACAGCAAAAAATTGGGCCCTGGATTTCAAATATACGCAATTGTTATGTAGGGTCAGAAACACTTGCATTGTATACAGTTTGCTTTGAATTTGCCTGTGTACGTAAAGTTTTAGCTCGGTTTCAGACACAAACTGAGAAAAATTCTTTCAGGCGTGTGTAACTAGAAATAACTAGAAATATAACTAGAACAGCGCGTCGATGGCCGTTCAATTGTGTGTCTTTTTATCTATCTTATTTTATTTATCCATATATACGCGTATAAATAAAGAACACAACGACGACGACGTTCAGAGAGAGAGAGAGAGAAGTGTTGAAAGGAAAGGAAGCCTGGAAGGACGACACACCGGACGGAGGCGGTGCCTCAATCTGACCCCTGGTCCCTAGGAAGCGGCAGCTTCTACTTTGCCTGGGCTACCTCCTTGGAGTCTGATGCTTTGACCCCAGTGGACCCCAGTGAGAAACAGCGCCATCATGTTCCTGAAGCTTCTTCATGCACCGATCGAATGGCGTGCCAGATCCCCATGGCTTGCTGCTGACCCGCCCAACCAACTTCCACAAAATCTGGACTTCTGCGAATCGGACTGCCATCCTCCCCAATACCAACAATCCATGTCGTCGTCATCATGCATGTATATATTCATCACATTATCATGTTCACTAGACGCGGCACCGCGGGACTCGATGGTACGGGCTGCTGCCTTTCCGCGGTGCCACGCGTCTCCAGAGCCAAATAAATAAAAACTAAAAACTAAGGACTAAAGACAAAATGCTTTGCTGACCAACAGCCGGTAGCGCCTTAAAAGAAAGAACAATAGTGTTTCCTCGTTTAGAGGATACGAATTCCAAAACTACACCATACTAGTGGGGCTCATCACTGGAACAACAGACGCAATAGAGAAAATAACAGATTCTCTTGAAAGCAAAACGGTAAAATAGACATAATTGGGCAAATTTTTTGTTTCCAAAAGCCAAAATCAGAAACCTAAACTAAACTAATGTTTGCTGGAACTCGGGGTATATCGTGTGCATCATTTCGAAAAAGTATCAATCGAAAACACCACGCAACACATTTGACGTTGTTTCACACCTCAAGACACTGGCTTGCACTGGCGCACCGATCGCCGGCGTAGCATAGCGCGTATTCGTGAAATGTCTGCGACTGGTGATGATAATAGCTTATTTGCCAAAAAAAAAAAAAAAGAAAACTCGGCGCGGACTTTTCCTCCGTCGGGGCTAGATTCGGCGCTAGATTCGGCGCTGTAGGCGTTCTGTCTAATGCTAATGAGCGGACTGGAATGTATTCCCCCTAGTAAAGTATTTGGCCGGGAGCAAACGGTGAAAAGGGTTGGAGGCCGGAGAGATCCACAGTAGAGGAGGTTCAGCTAGCGGTCGCGTGCTTCGAATTCTCCGTTTATCTTGCTCTAGGGTGCCTACATGTCTGTCTGTCTGAGGGTGGGACATTCATTGTCGCCCTGAATGTGCCAGCGCGTGATTCTCTCGCGCACTCGGTGCGCGACTTGGGCGGAAAAATGGCGTCTATGCATTAGCCAAAGCTACGCGCTCGAGCTGAGTGACACCAGATTGTGCGCTCTTCAAAATGCATATAAAACGATTGGGCTGAAAAATGACTGAGATGTCACCACTCAAGCAAAAGCGCGCGTAGGTATGACGGCACTCTATCTTGCTCAAGGTTGATACGCCACGTGTCGTGAGAATCGGGAACTAAAACAGCGTGCCTCAGAAAGCTGGCCATGCGGGCCTTGCGGCTCCCGGAAATTGCGTATTTCATGACGTCGCGCTGTGTCCGTGCGTTTTCCGGGAGCGCATAAGAAAGTTGGATAATTTCAACTTTTTCTGAATGCGCAAGAAAACGCGCTGTGACGTCGTTTCGTAGGGCTCTCCTGCCTCCCGGCCAATCGGTGGAGGGCAATAGTTCTTCCGACTCCGCGTTTCTACGCCGTCTGGCACAGATGCTCTCTCCTTGCTTGCAAGTATGGCTGCGTTTATGAACTTTCCCCTTGTTTCTGATGCGAGGAAGGTGACTTCTGCAGCCGAAAAGAGGACTGCTGCGGAGGCGCAGAGGAACGACGAAGCTGCATTTCAATTGGTCGTAATTTCACCGTTAGAGTGCGCTCAATCATGCGTGCGTGCTTGAGCGAAGCAGCACCGTCCTAACCAACGCGCATGGTTGTGACTCAGAAAGCGCCCTAGAAACAACAAAAACGTCACGAAATACGCAATTTCCGGAAAGCGCAAAGCTTACGCGCGCGCAAAAACGCGTTGGTTTTGGTCGCGCTTAAAGGGGGGTTGCAACGATTTTATGATTAAAAGAATTTGCATCTCGACATTTTCACGTTGTCTATCGTGTCCCGGGGTATAGAGAAAACACCTTTCATTAATAATTGTCGCGATTCCGCTGCATAATCGCAAAGCAAAAGTCGAGCTTCTTCCCCCACCTGCAGCCGCAAGTGGCAACCGAAGGAACTGCGGCGAGAAGATTACGTGACCTCGCTCGGCTCTAAGCTGCAGCATAACGCCCGCTAATGTCAGCAGAAAGAGGGAGAGGAAAGGTCCTTGGAAAGAGCACACAGGAACCTACAAGGCACTCCGAATGACGTCACTAGGAGTGCGACAAGGTGTGACTCTGAAGACTGGGAGTGGGTTGAGGGGTGCCCGAAATGCCAATATTCATCTTTTTTTTTTCTTTTTTTTTTTACTTCACAAGTAGGACCCGCAGGCCAAAACAGGTTTCTGTTCTTTACTTCAGAAGTGTCAGAGGGCAACTACAACAAAAGTTTGACCGAAGTCCGGAAAACGTTGCACCCCCCCCCCCCCCCCCCCCTTAAAGGTAAACACCGACAGGGTCGGGGAAAGTCGGGGGAACGAAGAAGAAGGGGTCGACTTTAGAGTAAAGAGTGGAAGCATTAGTAGCCAAAGATGAGTCTTGTTTAAACTTTTAGAGAGTTCAGTGCGCAGATTAAAGATCAAGCGGTTTTCTTCCTTTTTACGAGGGCACAAGCAAATAAAGTCCGATTTGATGACACAGACGCGCATATTCAATTCACTGACTCCATTTTTAGAGAAGTGATCGAAAACGTGCGTAGAGAGTTTAATATCTAGTTTATTATTACGCTTCATGGTTACGCGGCCGCGGTGTTCACGAAAACCTGCACGCAGCTTGCGATCAGTTTCGTCAAGAAAAAAAGTGTCGGGGCATGTGGTGCAGAAATTACGTAAGCGATGTCAGCAGATTTGCAGGTATGGTGGTCAGGAGTTTTGTGTATGAAATTAGGGGGAGGAGGAGCGACATGCTTGAAGCTAAGGAATCTAGGGCCGTTGCTCGGTGTGGTACTGCGTGATTGTTGTGGCGGGGGGGGATTTAGGGGCGACGGACGGAAGACGGCAATTCAGACTAAGAGAGATTGGAGGTTTGGGGAACGGCGGTAGGCGGCAGTTGGGGCTTTAGAAATGTGTCTGGAAGGCTGTAGGTAGTCGGTGGCGTAGAAAAGCTGATGGGTGAGTTTAGGGAGATAAGGGTGGTATGTAATGACAAGAGGGTTGGTGGGATTTTTCGGTCTGGGTGGAGAGAAAAGGGTGTCGGAATGGGAGATGTGGATAACGCCGTCTAATGCATTAACAAGGATGCACGAGATATTGCACAAATTAATAAAGGTATTGATAAAGGTTATGCAGCACACACGATTCTGGGTTCTTCACTCTCTTGGCCAACCCCAGATTTCATGGGGCGAAGGTAGAGGGCGTGACTATGGAAATCATCATCGTCACTGCATATGTAAGCGTCGGATGCGGAGAAATTGTGAAAACGGGATGGAATTGATTTGGTGTTTGAGGTGGCAAGAAGAGTTGTGAAGGTAGTTGTGTGAGTCGGCGGGCTTGTAATGAACCGAGGTGAAAACTGAGGAGGTGTATTTCAAAGAGGGTTGATAGTATTCTAGTTGTCGAAGGAAATACTTGACCACGTGCGTCAAGCCGAATCCGAGTTTTGATTGTGCTAGCTACCGTTCCAATTTTAAGTTCATAATTTATTATTTGAGCGTGTTACCAGAAAGAGAATCGAGTACTTTTACCTTCGTTACCCGAAAAATTTGTGAAAATGGTATTCGAAATTAAAATGAGTTTTTTGGGTCTTTGATGTGTTTTTAAATAAAAGTTCCACAAGCTTCTTCCTTTTTTTTTTTTTTTTTTTCCAGCCCGAGATTTGAGGATTATTCACACAAGGGGTTGGAGAGGTTTACAGAGATCGAAATTTTGAGCTTATTACAATTTAAAATCGAGGTTTTTTTAAACATTTGAATTCCGGAACCAATGCACTTTAATAGCATTTTCAAACTCTCGAAGTTGTCGCGGTAAGAGATTCAACATTTTTCCAACTTTCGAAATTATTACGCTGGCGAATTTTACGATTTATGAATGATCGAACCTGCGAAGTTAAAAATTAGGTTCCACGAACTTCAAACTTCGGAACAAAGGTTGGACGAACTTGGAACCAAAATTGCCTAGAAGACCCCAAAAGGTAGAGTTAAGGGAGTTATGCAAGTTATGCCCATCAGACTGAAGCTTCACTTAGCCGATTCTACGTTGTGCCACAAACAACTTGCTTTGAATAGCTTTGGCTGTGAGATGCTTTCCTTCGGCTCTCGGCCTCTCCCGCATAAAACCGCATATTCTGCCCCCTGAGGCAGTTTTCGGAAATACGGGTTCCTGGTCTACAGGTTCGAAACCCGGTCGATGCGCTTCGCTGAGGCGTCGTTGAGCATCTTCGTTATTTTTCTCACGAAATTCCTCATGTAAACGGTTCGTTCGCCTTACCGCGGTCGGGAAAAGGCGCGCAAATTGCACGACGTCGACGCACGACAGCAAACACTGATCGGCGCTTGCTCCCTTAGCGTTTGATTTATTGAGAATGAAATAGCCGACTGCATTATAAAATGTCAAACAACTCCGCCTATTTAATGATTTACTGAACAAGAATAGGGTTAGAAACTGCCGATGAGATAGATTTGCAATTAATGGTCGTGACCTGATGAGTTTTATTTTCGGGGCCGAGGGCACCCCAAGTAGTATGGCTGCGTGCTCCTCGACGTCGAACTGTGTTGGGTCCCGCGCCGATGTCCGTGCGTCTCGGCATTTTCTGCATCCATCGGATCATCACACCGGAGATACACGTCCTAAGCAACGAAAAATTTGCGAAGAGCGAAATGCCGTGCATTTGGTTCCTTTATGTGCACGCGTGGGGTCTCGTTTATTTTGTTGCTTCATCTCAGCATCGTGATTAGGTGGCGTTCGATCGAACTGCTGCTGCCAGTTACCAATTAGGTATATATACGAAGGACGCTTACCACGTTCCTCTGGCCCTTTCGAGGCGTTTCGGTGAACCGTTCAAATGCGGTGTCGTGGAAAGCGTCTCCGACTGCTGTGTTTAGCGTCCACAAATCTCGCCCGTACATCAAAAGTGCGCCGGAAGTGGCAACAAACGACGTCGCAGGAGCCGGAGTGTCACGCTGTCGGATGTCCCGACCCTGGCGGTTGGTGCTACACAAGTCCCGGTAAAAAACACATCAGCGAACGTGAGTTTCGCTGTCGTCGTGGCGTCCTTTCTATCGAACGCCGCAGATTCCGTGGACCGCCACACTGAAGAGAAACCTGCAGCAGAGCAGGCGTCTGTCACATCCACTCAAGGCTACTTTGACACCGCCAGGATCGCTGCCAGCGATAGCATTCTATGACGTCATCGGGCAGAAGTCGAGAGACCACCGTTTGGGACGCGGTAAATACACCGGACGGAGTCGCGATCTGTAGGCATCACAGATCGACGCTTGTTTTGGCAAGTTACGACAAAGAACAAGTGGTACCGGGCTGTGTCTGTGTGTTTCTTCTTTATCTGGTCCCTCGTCCTTTGCGCCGCTTTAATTTACAAATATGTCGTACCAACTAGCTCAAGCCTCAACTTGAGTAGTACGGCACGCGCCATAGTTGCTCTTTTTGGAATTTTCCCAAGATAGACTCATCAATTTTTTTTTAATTGTGAAAATTAAATATTTGTTTGTAAGATACGAACACATCGAACTTTGCTCGACCTTTTAAAACGTACATCGCAAAAAAAAAAAGTTAAAGTTTCTAACTTTTCGCATTTCAATACTTAAAAAAAAAAGTTCTATATTTCAAATCTTTTTTTATTTTTATTTTCTTTATTTTTTTTTTTTGTTGATAAATTTGAGATAATAGAATGCAAACTTTTAAGAGCCTCCACATCCTCGAACCTTGCAAATTCGAACCACGGCGGGGCTTCAAATATTGTGAAGTTTTAGATTTCGAACCTGAACGGGCTTCAAAATATTGGAAACCTTTCGAATCCAAACACACGGAGGTTCGCAGAATCTCTAGTAGATAAAATATTTTTTTATTAGTAAGTTTACAGAATTCAAGACATTATACTAACACCAAAGGATGATAAAAGCTGATTTACATATAGTTAAAATTTGAATGGCTCAACACGGTAAACGCCGAACTTTCTATATACGAAATATAAACTGAATATAAATTTTCAAACATTTCTTGAAGAACAAACTACAAAAACATAGAACACTAGCACTAAAGAGTAATGGTTAGTATTGCGTATATGAGGGAACGCAAGCATTGTGCTTTTCCGTTGCGTGTTCCCCACTGCGCGTGCGCGGAGTCCGAAATGCGGTCCTTCCCGTATGGCGAGGACGCGCATGCACAGCGTGGAGTACGCAACGCAAACGCAAATGCACATCACTTGCGTTTGCTCCCATACGCGATACTAACATTTCGAATTACTTTTTCCTTCTGCGCTATCGGGGAGTAGATTGACCAATCCCACCCATAGCCTCACCTGTGTGTGTGTGTTTTTTTTTTTTAATTTACATATTTTTTATGTTTTTTTTACAAAACTAAATTACACATTGTTGAACGCTCATTCTTTACACAAAATATAGCGCGAGAGGCCCGAACGAGATGCCAAATTTTGAGCACTAAGCGGAATCTTATTCAAAAGTTAAGAGATTTTGTGAAAATTTCAATTGGAAAATGGTGGCTCACGAGTACGTCAAGCTCTATGGCGCTAGAAACAGAAAACGGGCGAAAATGAGACCCAACTTTTCCATTGAAATTTACAGAAAACCACTTACAACTTTTATATAAGGCATCGGTTTGTGTTCATATTTTGGTATCTGATTCGGAACTCTAGAGTGACGTTCGGGCGAAAAATGAGCGTTCGCCATTGCATATTTTATATTTGGTATTAAAACAGCACTTTATTTTTTTTTGAGGGGGTGGGCGGTTGTTGGAATGGAGGGAAGGGGGGGGGGGGGGGGGGGTGTCTGTGCTATATTTACCATAGCCTCCTCTATACTGACGAAGCCTGGCAGTTTGACGACAAATCCATAGAGTACCCGGTCGCAGATTTGGAGCGAGAAGATCTGGTAGCACAGAGCATCAAAGAGTCATTTCTCGTAGAACCTGGACATCTGCGCACAGCTTTTGCAGCGGCGAGGACCCGAAACACACTTGTTCGCTCGGGAGAAGTGTGTTTACGCGTCTCGCCGCAGCGGGGCGCCAGTCACGTGACTCTCCTCTCATCCGTAGTCTTGCCGCTGAACCTTTTCCATTTCGTCGGCCGCTTCTCGTTGCGATCCGCCAGGCTTTGTCAGTATATAGGAGGCTATTCTTCAACTCGTCTTCCGTCTTTGGCGCTGCTTTTTTTCCCTTCAAGAATCCTCGCTGTGGTGAAGGCGTCTGTCTTCGCGAAATTTTTTAACCTCAGCAAGCATTGATCAAGCATTCAATGTTCGAGTTCTCTAAGAAGTTCTGAACTCATGATATCCTCATAACTCGTCCTTTGTAACTAGGGAGGTCTCGCGACGTCGTGGCATCTGGTTAGATATACAGGTTAATTTGCGAAGACTTAACTTGTTCTTAAATAAAATACTTTTTTTTTGTGAAGGTGATTTGATGAAAACGTAAAGTCCCGCAGACCCACTGTTTGTATACATCATGCAAAAGACACGGTGTTTGCTGCATACACTATGACAGGATTATCTCGAGACTCATCTCAAGCATCTTCGAACCATGCGGGCTTCGAGCATGCTTCAAACACGTCTGCAGACTGCTTTTGTAAGATGTATTAGGTATGGTGCCGCTGCTTAAGACTCAAAAGAAAGACGCGAGAGTAGGACCGAGACTCAAAAACATTACGAACAAAGAAAAATAAATATGTAGTGTCGCCGCTGCAGCAGACGGCTGTGTTGCGGGCGACAGCTCACTCTGATTGGCTGGCGTAAAGTGATCAAGGTGCATAGCGACAACCAATGACGTTCTTGTGAAAAAGCGCACTATGAGTTTCGGCACATTAAAAAAAAACTGCGCCAAGATTTAATAACTGAAAAAAAAAGTATTTTACGTGATACGACGTTGTCACGCAAGACGGAAGTTGTGCCACGAATATCAACATCATTGGAAGACTTTTCAGCGAAGAGCAAGAAAAAAAACGTCAATGTCTCCGTGGTAAGAATAATAGAGTCGCTTCACGGCTATAGTTTAGAGGTTTTTAGAACAAACTTCTTCAAAGAACTGGCCAACCAGCGCAGGACGATGGGCAGGCGCAGACTCCATATCGCCATTTCTTTCACCGAGAATGCTTTTCAAGCGTCTGCGAAACATGGAGCAAAGTTCGGCCTATCTCATTAGCTCCATCAAAAAAAAAAAAACCTATTTTTTTAGTACAAGACAGAAGAACAATTAAAAAAATAATAAAGATACTAAACTAGGCGAAAACAGCCTTCTGCTCTAGTTCCTCTTTTCTTCGTGCGACCCATCTCCCGAAATCTCTCTCAGCGCTCCTCCGAGCCGCTTTTATCTCGGGTTGGCGAAGTCGCGCTGCGCCGGTCGGGATGGTTTCCAGCATCGCGGCGCGATAGAGGCCCCCCCAAAGCTGCGCTTTTCCCGCGGTGTGCCCCTTCGCAAGCAGCTCGCAGACTACTCCCCGTATAGTGTACGGAAGCGAAAGTAAGGAAGGCGGAGGCGGGGTTCGTACGCAGGCTATTGCCGGCCCCGGCAACCGGTGGATGGAATCTGCCGCGGCATTGCGCTTGCTTGTTCATTCTCGCTCGGCTGCTCTGTGATTGCCTCCGGTGGTGGATGCCCCCCTCTCTCCTGCCTCCGGTTTCGCGGTGCGCAAGCCGGGGTCTGCGATGTTGCCGTTTTTAGGAGGGGGCCCCGGACACCGCATGCGCGCTTCTCTACCCGCCATTCACCGTCGGTTGACTGGCCCCTGACATTTGGCCTGCAGGAATGCCTGAAAGGTGTACGCGTTGCGTGTGTGAGGAAGTGTGCGCGCTTGCGCGTGTGTGTGCGTGGACTTGTTTGTGTTTGTTTGTGGGTGTATGTGTTTGTGTGCTTGAGCGGGAGACGAAGAGAGAGAGCTGAGAGGGGAGTTTTTGGTTCGAGGGGATATATACAGGGAGTTCAGGAGAGAACAGCACCGCGTTTTTCGGCCCGGCTAAATGAACTATGTGCTGCGGAAAGCTCAAGCTCCGTGAGAATGTAACGCTGGCAGTTGGGGATAGAACGCGAAAGTTTGAGACCATGAATTTACCTGTATTAAAAGGCAATCGAAAAAAAAAACGGACATTTTTTATGAGCCACGACAATAACAGAGATATTGTCTTTACACACGCTCAGTGCAGGCGGTGACACGTATCCAACTATCATCCGCTGTAGCCAGGGAAAGTAGAGACTTTTAGCAGACCGTTACCGTGTTACGCGTACCGCACTACCGGAGCCCTTGAAGCATGTTTTTAAGCTCGCGACCTAGTGGTACCGTGACTGCGGGCGCACGTTTAAAAGCATGCTTCAAGGGTTCCGGTGGTGCGGTACGCGTAACACTGTAACAGTTTGCTAAAAGTCCCCAAGGTTAGGTAAACAGGGCCATTTTGTTTGGCTTCGTGTGGTTCCAGTAGATATTGCCTTAGTGTTGATCGCAAGCTCGCATTGAGGATCTAAATGAGTGCAACAAGTCTTTGAAGGGGCCATACAGCGATTGTGAAATCGAACTTCATCTACCACACGTCGTAATAGGCGTCAAAAGAAACCCAAGAACGCAAATGAGAGAGCGAAAAAAATATTTCTTCGATATAGAACTTTTAAAAGAAAACCGGTCTCTTTTACACCTGCTTTCTTTCAAAAGCCTTTTCACTGCGACGCATCCGCGGAACCACAGCACGTCAGCCAAATCCACGTCGCCCATTGAGTAAGAGCCTACCTCACTAGCACCGCTATCATAAACAATAAATAGCCGGCGAATGTTTCCTAAAAGTTTTGTTAAAGAATATTCTGATCTACATTTTGTAGAATAATTATAGATGTGACGAAAATCGCCGAATGTTATAATGCTCAGAGCCAGGCGCCATCTATCGTGTGGCAAACGAAGCAAGAGGAAAACCCTACTGCGCCTGCGCAGTCAACCCATGAGCGTCGTCCGCTGAACGGGTTTGCTCTGGTCCCCCTTTCATCGCAGAGCAGAATTTCGTTTTCTGGCTGCTCGGGTAGGGTTTACATTGTTTGTGATCGATCGCTCGGTCGCTACGCCGAAAGGCTGCAGTGTACCGAAGTGTACGAATTACAGTTTCTGCAGTCCGGTAGTTGCGAAGAAAAACAGTCAAAGTTTCACCGCTTGCTACTCGATGAACCACGTCGAAGCACTTCGTGCAGGCTCATCGGTTTGAGGGACCCCGGGTCTAAGGTCATTCGTGTATGCTCGGAACATTTTGACACCGAGCGCGATTACAGCCATATTCACAATTTTCTCCGTGAATGCGGGCAGGTTCCAGAAGCTCTCCGCCGATTCCGATGAAGACCTTGAGTCTTCGTCGGAAGACTCGCAGCACTTCCCAACAGACATACCGTCGTATGGGAATAGTCCCATGCTGTGGCTGTAGCGCAACATATCTAATTGTACTTCTCTCAGCCGCGATGTGTCCATGGCTATTGTGGCGATGAGATGCGCCGATTCAGAAAATATGTCGGTGACATCAGCGATATCGGCGCAGTAAAACCTACCGGCCCACCGCCAACTCGCCGCCGCTAACGCTCCCATTCTCCTACTGCCGAGAGAACTTCAGGTTCCAATGCCGGCGGACGTCACGACCAGGGTGTAAGATAGACAGGTGGGGAAACGGCCCATAGAAACCTACCGCAGCGCCGTGACCGGATTGTGTACTCGTCTGCTTGCGGGTGGCTTGCGGGTACCCCCGATTTGCGACAGATGGCGCTGCGGCGAGAAGAAAAAAATTGGAATCGAATTTGCATGGAACTCTATGGGAGAGTGCGTAAAATAAACTGAGAGCACGACAGTCCTCCATTGAAAATCCACGAGAAACTTTCTCCGTCAGTTCAACCGGTCGCCAGCGTTCGCCCACCTAGAGTGAGAGTTCGCGGTGCTCCACATAGATGGCGCCACAGAAAAAGAGAAAACCGAGGGGGACACAATCCGGTCGCTCATTTGGCTCTCGTTTCACCACCTGTCTATCTTACACCCTGGTCACGACCGTCAAAATTATTCCGCAGCTTGTTTTGGGGTGTATCTCAAAACGTCCAATTCGCATTTGAACCTTGCACGTTTCGACCCATTCTCATTTGGTCCTTCTCGTTTGAACCTTCTCATAAGATCCAAATCGTGTTTTTCGCAACTGGACCCATTTGCATTTCGCCCGTTCGCGCTACGAACAAATGGCACTAGTTCGGCATGCTTCTAATGTCGTTATGCCTTCGCGGCTTTGTTAATGAGCCAGGCACGTAGCCAGGGGGGAAGGCCCATGGGGCCCGCCCCCCCCCCCCCCCCCCCCTTTCCCGAAATCTTCCATTTTGCTGGGACCTCCTCTCCCCCCTCCCCCCGAAACAAAATCCTGGCTACGTGCCTGTGATGAGCCTTACCTTGCTTGGGCCCCCAACATACCATCAGATATATCTTATCTGTAGAGGTACGCACTGAGAATCGTACATTGACGCCTGCTTCCCTTCCTCTAAGCAAACGAGAAAAAAAAGCGATGACCGTTTCAATTGGAAACTTTGTTTGAACAGAAATAGCATACATAATAACAGTGGTTCTTAACCATTAATGTTTCGCGGACGCCTTGCAGAAAGGCGGAGATGATGGAGGACCCTGTTCGGGGTGGGGGGAGTAGAAAGGTATAGGTTATCATGATAATGATTTAATAAATGGATATAACTAATTGCTAATGCAAAGTAGACTTATCCTATTGACATACGCACGAAAGTACTCTCCCGAAAATAGGAACGTTTCCTCTCAACGTGAAGAAAAACAACTAATATTGCCGTGCCTGACTGGTGAGAAAGGGCTTTGCGGACCCCCTTTTGAGAACTGCTGCATTATAGAAGTGGTGGCATTGTCCCAAGTCGAGAGACCTCAAACAACGTGACATTTCGGAATGTGATCTAGCTGCGATAAATATTTGGTCCGTTTTATTGTCAGCTAGTAGCTCTTCACCACGACCTCGACGCACTGCTAAAATCCTAAGCAGAGAGAGTATGCCTGTAGTGTGGCACATACACACACACAGATTATATCATTGTATTATTATTACCCTAAAAAACGATTTTGGTATAGAAAGAGTGAAGCGCGACGGGGCCAAAGCGACATATTTTTGACAATGGCTGTTTTGAAAACGACCAGGTGAAAAGGGCGAAACGAGAACGGGCCCAAATGAGGAGGGTTGGAATGCGAAAGACAAAACGGGAAAGGACCAAATGCGACAGGTCCAATAGAGAAGATCTTTTTGAGAATGGCTGTTTTGAGAAGGGCCAAGTGAGAAGGTCGAAACGAGAACGGGCTCAAATGATAACCACCCCTTGTTTTGAGAACAGTTGGAGAGAAAGTAAAAGCCGATATTTCATTAATTTTTTTATGTAGAAGTTAATAAACCGAAAGGGAAAACGGAAGCCTGCTCGGCATTCAGTGAACATTGAAGGTTTAATGTTAAAATGATTTGGCAAAAGTAAAAAGGTTATTTGATCATTCCTTTAAGCCCTTTAAAATTATTGAATATTTCATGTTTTATTTTATTTACTTAATGTACATATCAGCTAAAACCTTCCGCTCAAAATTACAGCTGTCGTTCTGAAGTCCCACCACAAAATTCCCTTCTCCTGAAGTTTGTCCCAGCTTTTGCTAATATTTGCATTTACGTTAAAATTTATTTTGTGGATTTTTCTTTCGGCCGGGCGCTGCATTTTTAAAATAAATTTGTAGTTTCGCGGATGCACATCAAAAGGAAGGGAAAAAACGAGACCAATGGTGCCTCCACATATTATAAATATTCATGCAAATGCCGGTATCGTTAAAAAAAAAAAAGATGCGAAGCAAAGCTCTTTTAGAATAAATGTTATCAAATTTCCCTTATTAATGGAACGATGATGCAATGCAAAGTTTGACGAAGTCCCTTTTTAATAAAAATTTAATCACTTGTTTGAAAACATATGAGGTTGACAACATTCCGGTAATACGATGGCACACTTTTTTCTAGAATTAATGTTTTGTTTTTTGTTTTTTAATAACGAATATTAGGCCCACAACAAGCAAACACTAAATAAATTCGTGTAAGGAAAGCGTTGAGGTAATTGAGGTTGAGTTGGTGCATAATGCAGGATGGCCCGTGCCATGTTCTTTTTTCTTCTTTTGCAATGCATTCTTGCATTTGTCTTTTTTTTTTTCATTTTAAAGAAAACTAGGAGGCTAATTTAAGCAGAGACGGCTCCTTACGTGACAAAGCGAAGCAAGAATTGGTTCTTATTTCAGAGGGGATTTACGCTTTTTACAAATAAATTACTATGTAAAGTGAATAGAGTTAGTTAAGCCAAGCTGCGCTAAGTTTTATAATGGATATATTGAGGCCGCCTTTGCTGTCGCTCTCTTGGAATATTTTGGACACTGCAGTATTCCGCTCTTAGAAATGTTAATCTATATTCAAATAGGATATTTCTACATGGAATCCGCTGCAAAAAGTGAGAAACCGCACGGTTCAACTTGCTTGGCAAAACATGCGTAGACTTGGTAACAAAAAGAATATGACGATAAATCCATAAACGGGATCAGTTTCCAGAAATGGCAGCTTATCATGGGGTAATGAGATGCTAATTTCGTAGATTCACTAAAGATTTCCATTCAGAATATTGCCAGAGATAACCACTATGTGCTCTCGGTATTGACGTTCGAAGTACTGAGATTATTATGACTTTGGAGTTTTAGGTGAAATTAAATACGCCTTGGCAAAAGAGAGCTGTTGGACTGAGCTAGTTGTTTAGCTTTTGACCAAGCGCAAGAATTTCTTCTTCACATTGTACGCCTTATCTCTTACCAAAGAAGGTATCGGTAAGTGGGCAATAATTTAGTATACGCTAAATTTAGTATACTTTCGTGGTTGCAAATGTCTGGCTGTGCTAAAACAATTTCTTGTTGTTGTTTTTCTGTTTTGTTTTTAGGCATGAAGCGTTTTTTAACGGTAGCCTTTCCCCTCAAATCCCAAAATTCTGTCTGTCCGTCCGTCCGTCCACCCGTCCATCAATCCATTCGTGCAATTCCCGCTAAATATGGCAGGGTAATTGATGCCACGTCAGTTTTCATGGGCCGTTTTCTGTGTTCCTGCTTATGCTTATTTATTGAAGCCCACCAAGAGCAACAGGCCTTCTCGGTGGTGCGTCACAACACAGACTAAGAAGAAACACACGCACACATCAGACACACTAACATTATGCACACAAAATACCAAACTAAAGATAAACTTTTTTTTCACGAATTCTAATATAGTTTTGAGACTGCTAAGCTTTTTTTAAGGCGGCTTAGACTCATGAACCTGTCAGACTCATAAACCTGTCAGTACGCACCGTTTCGGAGAAGAGCAAGCCGGCGGCGTCGGCTCTGTCGCCTATTATTCGTAGAGAGCCTAGATTGGTAGAAAGTGTCCAACTCAAACAATAGGGAGCATTGGCAGTTTAATGGCGGACGCCTCCATCGGAGATTGGGCGCAAGTGCGCATGCGGTGGGTTATCGCGTGGCTAGGAGGAGAGCAGGCGGAAAGGCGGAGACGCTGGCGGACGACCAACGCATTCGTCAACAGCTCGCATTGCAAACGCGGCCAATCAGACCACGTGACCCCGATCGAGCAGTTGGGAATTCTCTGTATACAGGCTCTCTGATTGTTCGCGGCCACCTAGCGGTTGTTCCCGCCAACTTGTTGGGAAGCAATTGTGACGAATCGCGCGGGACTAGTGTGCCCGTCGTTATTACGGCGGGATTCAAGGTTCTGGCTCATGATTACGTAATATGTACTTACAAATTTGTTCTTGCGTAGTCTGTTTTTACCTCGTTTGTAAGAACAACGTTTCGTAATTCGTTGTTACAAAATACGCAACTGTTTTTTCTTTTTTCGTTGCTCAAAACTTGGGCGAACGGAACCTCAGTATACTGAGATTCCGTTCGCCCAAGTTTTGAGCCAGGAAAAAAGAAAAAAAAATTGCGTATTTTGTAAAAACAAATTACAAAATTTTGATTTTTTAAAGAAATAAGATTTTTTGTATATATACAAAAAATCTTAAGGGTCCAGGTGAGCTGGTGAATATTAACCATGCTTAATTAACCCGCGACTGGGGTAGAGAAGAAACAGCAAAACGTCGTTCTGTCTATTTTCTGTCCCTTCTACGTTTTGATGTTTCTTCTCTACCCCAGTCTCGGGTTAATTCAACATGGAATTTGAGTACAGCGGCTGAAACGGCCCTGCCGATGAAAATGATCTGTTGGCCGCTAGGGACGTCCTGGTCGTGAATAGAGTTATGTTCGCTCCTTTCCCCTACACCGATTCAGTCTCCCCGCTAGATTCAGGTGGACAATTGATCTCACATAACATCACCTCACGTGAACTATACAGCAATTCAGAAACATCTCTAAATTTGGCGGAAAAATTGATATCACATTATCTTACGCCACGTGAGCAATACGTTCATTTAGTTTGCCTAATAATTTGGCGGGGAAATTAACTTCAGGTGTCCTTATATCTCGCTATATTTGGTGATAAAATTGATGCCACGTCACCTGGCGCCCACTGACCCATGGACGCTTGAAACGCGCTCCGGAGTGAGCCGCCATTGCCGAACTTCTCTTGTCTTAACGAGATGCTGAGCCATTGAAGCGGGCGTTGACGAGCCTCCACAAGGGCCTATGTTGAGGAGAAGGACTCAGTGACACTTTAAGAAAAAATGGAGGAAAAAGTTAGCAACGGCGCGTCTTCTTCCCTCCTACTGACGCGCCCCCAAGCGGACATCAGAAAAAGGGAGTAACGAAACGTTTTTCTCCTCCAGGCGGACGGGAGAAAGCTTTCGTCCTCCCGACTCATCTTCTTTCGGTTTCGTTTTTCGAGCACGTCGCGCACGTTGTTAAATAAATGTTGTTGAGTTGATTGAGCTTCAGGCGGCAGCGAAGGCCGCCTGTAATTTTGTCTTCTAGTCCAAACGTGCAGAACATTTCGGTTGCATTGACGTTTTTATCACTAATTTTATCAAACGAGCAAACGAAGCCGCTAGAAACAGCGAAGTTCCGGAGCAGTGCCAACAGCGCTACATACACTGTGTAAGATGGCCATCTCCGGATTGCGGGACCCACGTTAGAGTGTGCTCTACTCACGCCGAACTACAGTAGCGGAACCACGCGGAACTGTGTCGACGCTTTCGACATTATGGAAATCGCAGGGACTCCGTCGAAGACAGGCATGTTTTGCTGCCGGCTGCCTGGGTGCTTTCCGGGCTGAGTTCGATTCTGTTTTTCAATGCCGAGTGCCAACCGGCGTTCAACGTGGTTCTGTATTTCTGCGTGTCAGCAACATAGCAGTAACATCATGATGGCGGTGTTGTGCGCTGTGAAAAGAAGACTGGAATTATCGCCGATGTGACCGTGTGTTCGCGTATCAGTGGTGTAATTACAAAGTGAGATGACGTAAACTGGTCGGGCATTGATGCCGCCGGTCGGGCCGTGATCGGAGGGGGCGGGGTGTCGCAGGTTGACATTCCGCTTTACATTAAAAAGTTTAAGACCACTTGAGGGATTCGGTGCAATCAATCGACGTGCGGATAGTCATGTTGGAACGCCGGTCTCAACATTAAGCTCCTATCGTACAGTAGCCAATGTGACTGTCGGTTGTCTCCTCCCCAAGAAGGATTGCGCTCTGCAGAAAGGACTGAACAGTACGAAATTACGACGTAAACTACATATATTTACAGTGTGGAATTTTAGTATTAAAAAGAGTAGTAGGTAAAATTGGAAAAAAAGGAGCTACCCTTTATTTTGCTGTTTAAATATACTACGGTTCCTGGAGAAACTGCCCTCCAAGTGGCGCGCTGGGACGAGCGCTAGAAGTTTTAGAGCTCGCCACGGCGTAGCTCCTTACACTTCACACCTGCCGCAAGTCGCGGCTTTGATTGCATTCAAGTTGATTGAAAAGCAATTTCTTCGCCCGTGAAGCATCACTTCCAGCTGAGTGAATATCCGCTCTACAGACATTATTTCGAGACGGCAATTGCAGCCGTGCGCGAACGGCACAAATAGAAAAACAAACGCTGCAATAGAAATACAGGCTATGACTGACCGTGCGGGGAAACAAACTCATGGCTTCAAACCGCATTGGAGCGGCTTGATTTATTGGCTTTCAAGTAGTTACCGCATGATCAAGCGTTTACTTTTTAATAAGAGATCCATCCCCTAAGCCATTCAAAATCCTCTCAGGGGTCTGACATGCTGGGAATATTTTTTATTCCTTACGCAGTCACCGAGGAATTCTCTACGTTCAAAACGACCAGTATAAAAGACGGAAACGCAGAGATCGGGTGTAGTGCACGGGTTTGAGCGCCGTTGTATTGATGTTGGTCTGTGCCACGTATGTGTATGCGCTTAATGTATGCTTGTAGTACGCGTAATGTGTCTACATGTGTGTATAGTGGAGGTTCCCAAACATGACATCCCGAAGCGCAGTGCTGGCCTGAGAAAATAAAACATTATTTTGTAGAACATGAATTGGGGGCTGTACCTAGCGCCACCTACCCTATCTAATTGCAATTACTCTGCTTGACCCTGCCATCTGGTGACAAGCGATTTAACCTTCTTTCACGCTACGCGATAAACAGCGGCTTCGAGTTTGTTCTTTTGAGAGCGGCTTTTGGTTTCGCGGATTGGTTTTCCATTCCTCTGTCATGTGCGGTTAACAAAGGAATTGTGACTCGAGGAACAGCAAAGGTAAGTGCGTGAAGTAACTGGGTATCGGTTGTCTCCGTTTAACATCGCAGTGCTGACGATGAGAAGACTGAGTAACTGCTTTCAAAACGGAAGTTTCTGTACCTGCGGGGGAATCTGGCTTCGGAAATAAACACAGTTCGAGGAAAGCTCGTTTTACGCTTTTATTTGCTGCTCCTCTTCTCCCGTACAAGAGACGTAGCGTCCTCGTTAAGCCTTATTGAGCTCGATTTGCTCGATTCGGGGCCGCCATAATGAGGTGCAGGTGATGGAGGAACTATTTGCTCCCCTGCTTCTGGGACAAAAGTTTCTCCCTCTCTAATGAAACAGAAGACCGTTTTTTCCCTTAGGGAGGACTATCGATACCTTTTTTTCTAAGAGTGTAGCACCTAAAGGGGCAATAACCTGTCCTGCTGCGGTAATGATGAAGTGAAGCGGACAGAATAACAGGAAACAAAAACTGATGGTCGGATATGGCGGCGCCCATGCACGACACCCTGAAAGCGTCTGTATTATATTACTGTGGGGATCGTGGTTACGAGGAGACATAGTCCTCTCGCGGCCTCGAGTCTTCCTCTCCCTTGGTCCGCGAGGGTAATGGGAGGGGAAGACGAGGACGGCACGGGGCAGAGCTCGGGAGGCGAGCTCCAGGATGGTCTGGCACAGCATGGCTAAAGGTCAAGGCGCTATCTCCAGCTCCATCCAAACCCGCAGAATATTGTCCGGGATTCAAGTAGCGACACCTCCGACGGCAGCGCTGCGGCCAATGTTACGCTGTGGCGCAGCTCCGGGCCGCCCAGTGGCGCTTGCGGCCTACTATGTGTAAAGCCCCTCTATCCAGGGAAACGTGGCGTCATTCGTTGTTGTGGAAAGGCTCGAGACACGTGCCCCGCGACGCTTCTGGGAAAAACGTGGCGTCTGAAATCTAGCTGGCGTCTGAAATCTAGCTCAGTGCTGCACTGTGCCACCATGAGCTCCCCAACGGCTGCATGTTGCACGTGCCTCTTGAACCGACGCACCTTGCGCTACTTTGAAAACATCAAGGGGCTTTAACTATGTGCCAGTGCCGCTTTGCAAAAATAGGTGCTGGTTCGCCTCACTGGAGAGAACGTAAGACAGCGAGCGCGTATCCAGTTCGTCCCAGTACAAACAAAAGCATCAGGTAGATCTATGCTCACGCGCCTGTACTCTGCCTGTAACTATTACTATAGTTTTTTGTTTCATTTTATGTGGGAGCAAGGATGAAGGTACAAACACGAGCATGTTGCCATAAAAAACGCATACACTACACGAGCGCGCGTGCTTAGCGGAGGTCCAGAGTTCGCTCTCGTAGCTTCTGCCATATTTCGTCTCCTCCAGAGCCGTATATATAGATAGTTTGGGAATTTATCAAGAAGTATGGGAGACAAATGAGGAGGTGCCATTCGCCAGAACGGGCTGGGCATGTTCCAGGGAGCCTTCACAAATTCGAATGCGGCCATCCAAAAGCCGGAAATAATACCCTGGCGGTGGTCGCGAGAAATTAAATTAATAAGCTCGACGGACTCGCTTTTGGTGTCTGAAAATATGGTGCACGTGGTGTTTTAATCACGGTCCTCCAAAATTCTGGTGGAGGGGAGCGACTAGCGGAACGATCGACATAATACGTACGCCAGGAGCCGAGGGCCGGGAATCTGCCCTCCGAGCGGTCACACTCTGTGCGAGCAAAACAGAGTTCAAGTGGCACATTCCTTACTTACATCTTTCTGCGTAACCATAATCGAAACATCACGTACCCTATTTTTTACCATGAAGGGCTACTACATATAACTCTTACGCGCTTATTAAAATCATGTACTTATGATCAAAACTGTGTCTTGCTAAGAAGAAGGTAAGGGCAGGAGGAGAAAACAGAGAGGTTAACCAAGGCGGCCTGCCTCGGTTGGCTACTCTGAGTTGGGGAAGGGGATGAGGGGATAAAAGAAGGAGGAAAGAAAAAGTAGAGGAGGAAAAAGGTAACACACTAGCACTCACGTTAACACTGTGAGGGCAGAATCAATAATTAAGAAAATACCGCAGTTTCCAATATGACAATAAAAACTAAGAGACTGAAAGTGCGTGCTGGATTGTCACCAATGTTCACCCAAAACACTCGAGTTTTTGTACGCGCCAGCGCGAAGTCCAGTTGCGCACGTGTACACTTACAGGAATTATAAAATGGATAGCCCTCTATACGACAACAAATAATGAACACTAGATAAGTTTTTACAAACAGAACTCGAGGCGAGTTGCTGATAAAAATCGCAGAAGGGCTTTTGCGGCCTTCTCCTCTTTAAGTGGTGAGTCCCAGGCCCCTAGTATTTTGGACGTAGTAAATGGCCGGTCGTCTAGATGTGAAAGAATCCTCTTTAGGAGTACCCTTTCTGCATCGTAAAGTGCACATTCACATAATAAATGAGATATAGTTTCCACACAATCACATCCTGGACAGTTCGGAGTGTGTGTTTTTCCGATTCGGTGCAGAAATTCCTGTGTGTAGGAAACGCCCAGACGTAATCGGTGTATAACAGCTTCCGTTCGCTTGGGTAAATTACGTGACACACGGTATGTTAGGTCAGGATCCAGTAGATATAGAGGAGGGTAATGGTGTGCAGAGCTCTTCCAGAGACTTTGTGTTGCATTTCGGGCGTGGAGATTTATCAATGAAGTGACGTCGCTTCTGGAGTAGGGTATTTCGACGTTGGGGTATAAGGTATGGGCGGAAGTCGCAGCTCCATCCGCAGCTTCATTTCCAGGTATCTTGCAGTGTCCAGGAATCCACTGGAACTCGACAGAGTGTCTTCTATCAATACATTTCTGAAGATGGCATAAAAGTTTGAAAATAATTTGCCCATTTTCACTTCGTCGCAGATATGTGCAGATGCTTTGGAGTGCAGGCTTAGAATCTGTAAACACCGTCCATGCCTGAGGTGGCTTTGTCAATATAAATCGAAGGGCTTGATGTAGGCCTACAAGTTCAGCCGCTGTTGAAGATGTCTTGTGGCTAAGCTTGAATTTTCTTGTTGTGGCATACGATGGAATCACAATGCTTGCGGTAGAACTATTTTTGACACATGATCCGTCCGTATATATGTGAGTTTTTGACGCGTGTAAACAGGCAATGGTGGATAAAGTGAGTTGTTTAAGTACTATCAATGGTGTATTTGATTTCTTCTTGATGCCTTGAATGTCAAGTTCAACAACGGGGAGAGGGAGTCTCCATGGAGGTATAGTTGGAAGAGTAAACGAGTTTATATCATCAGGGATGTATTGCTCCATTTTTGATAGTGCCATCGAATATTCTGAGTGAGGTCGCTTAAAAGTAAGATCAGCCAGTAAGTGATGACTATGATTAGTAGTATGTCTCAGATGAACTCTCAATGTTTCCTGCATCATTAGTATTTCTACAGGTGTGGCGCGTGCCTCGGCAACTGTGCCCAGAGTCGAGGCACAAGCTGGTAGGCCTAAACAGCCACGGAGGCCACGTGCTTGAACTGCTCTGAGAGCTTTGATGTTGGTTTGACACGTACCATGTAAAATGGGAGCGCTATATCGAAGTAAGCCGACAAATAAGGCCACGTATACCTGTAATAGAGATCTTACTGTCGCGCCCCACGTGGTTCCACCGATGAAGCGGGCAAGGACACTAAAACTGGCAAGCTTTTTGCGCAAGTACAAAATATGAGGTGACCAGGTCAGACCCCTATCGATGGTTACTCCAAGAAATGTGTGGCATTTAACGTACGGTATTGTTCGTTTGCCTATCTTAAGTGGGTATTTGTCCATTCTTCGGCGGGTGAAAGCAATAGCTGCTGATTTGTCAATGGAAATTTCGAGTCCACGGGTATTAAGATAAGTTGTCATTTTCTTTAGTGCAGACTGAACCCTTGCCTTTGCTTGAACTCGCGTAGATCCAGAAGCCCATATACAGATATCATCGGCGTAGAAAGATGCCTGGATGGTTGGGGGCAGTATTTTGGCGAGACGAATGAGAGCGATGTTAAATAATATAGGACTGAGGACGCCCCCCTGAGGGACACCACGGGTCACCGGATATGAAGGCGTATTTCCTTCTTTTGTAGACATAAAAATTGATCTTCCTGTGAGATAGCTTCTTATCCACCTATATAAGTGTCCCCCAATCCCAATTTCGCTGAGAGCCTGAAATATCGCTTCGTGAGTGACATTATCGAATGCTCCTTTGATGTCTAAGAAAGCAGCTATTGTGAATTTACGATGTGCTCGCTCCTGTTGTATGAAAGTTACAAGGTCAAGGACTCCATCAATAGAGTTCCTTCCTCGACGGAAGCCTTGCATGATTTCTGGATATATCCCTTGCTGTTCAAGATACCAATCTAGACGGCGGTGAATCATTTTTTCCATGATTTTTCCAATGCAACTCGCGAGCGCGACAGGACGGTACGAAGTTAATTGAAGTGGCGATTTGCCCGGCTTGAGAAGTGGCACAATCCTTGCCTCTTTCCACGAGCCAGGAACATTTTCATTGATCCATGAAGAGTTGAATATATTCAAAAGAAGCTTTCGCGCGTCCTTCCCCATATGTATCAAATAACTGTACTGTATGCCGTCAGGTCCCGGAGAGGTGTGAGGTTTCACTGAAGACAGTGCAGCATCGAGTTCGCTCATTGTGAAAAGGTCGTTCATAGCCTCTTCACGAAGTACTGGTTCGACTGTGATGCGAGATGGAGATTGGCTCGAAAGGGTTGTGTATGTTGTCAACAAAATGCAGTACTGGCTTGCCACCTCTTTCTCTGAACAATTTCTTGAAAGCGCCAGAGAGCGAAATGGGTGCAGTTGCGAAGGAGAAGATTTGAGACCTCGTGAGATCTTCCATATTTTACATAATGGCTTTCTGGGATCTATATTTTCCCAGAGCGTCCTCCAGCAATGTCGAGCTAGCTTCTTAAAATGACGACAGATTTTCTTTTGCACTCTGCGCAATTCGCGGAGATCTTTGATGTCTTTAGTTTTTCTGGATCGTCGCTCTGCCCTCCGACGTATAGCGCGGAGGCGCTCGTATTCTGCGTCAATTGTTTTTTGCGTGGACGGGACGTTAAAATCACGTGTTGCTTTTTCTGCACAAGATACAATGACCTTTTCAAATCGAGATAGTTCAGTAACATTTTTGCATTCGTTCGTCATTGCTTCTTCGAACATATGCCAGTTGGTTCGTCGTAGGAAGTTTGTTTTTCGGACATTGGTGAACCCATTAATTATTGTGTATGTGGGTACGTGGTCACTACCACGAGTTTCAATGTCTGCAAACCATGTTGTTTGCGATGTTAGTGCTGCCGAAACAAATGTTAAGTCGAGGCAGCTGCTACCTTCCGTTCCGTAGAAATACGTCGGGGTTCCGTCATTAATGGTAGATAAGTGGTAATCGTCGGCTAATTCTGCCAAGTGCCTTCCACGCAGGTTTGTCCGAATGCTCCCCCATATTGGATGATGGGCATTAAAATCACCTGTTAGAATAAATGGCGGTGGCATTGTATTTAGGATAGACTCCAAATGCTGCCTGTCAAATAAGGTCTTTGGTGGTATATATGCTGCGATTGTTGTGAACTTCATTTTCCCATTTGAGATCGTCGCGCAAACATATTCGTTGGTCGGGTGGGTTGAAACGACGTGTGCGGTATATGTAAGATCTCTTCGAATGAACATTGTCACGCGACTTGCACTATTAGTGCTTGATGAGTCAAATTTTTCGTACCGTGATAATTGAATGTCTTTAGGTAAGTTCGATTCACAGATTACAATGATGGGGAAGCTATATTTATAAACGAGTTGTCTAAAATCAGAAAGTCGTGATCGCAAACCTCTTGCGTTCCATTGTATGATAGAGGCTTTCTTGTAATGTTCATCCATTGTACTGACGTACGCTATTTCTGATAGCGGTGATCGCTAATGGGAATTATCAATCGCTCCATAGTAAGCAGAGCCTCTACTTCTGGAATGTTGTTTGCCCCAGGGTATTCTTGTATGATAGCTTTTAACGCCACAAATAACATGGGTAGGAGTACCTGCGCAAGATCTTTTTGTTTTCGTGGATGCTGTGACTGGTTTGACATTGGGTACGTTGCTGGTGTTCCAGCGGGAGGCGCTTGAGTTTTCCGAGATCGACGAGGTGCTGGTATGGGTGTTGGCATTGTCGACCGCCCTGGACGCTCCTCCAAGGGAAGAAAGTCGTCCTCTTGTGTATTTCTTTGATCTTTTTGAACCTTGCGAGGACGCTTCAGGATCTCACTGTAGGTTTTCTTTGTAGGTGCTCCTCCGTTGGGATGTTCTGCTCGTGCTTGGCGGCGAACAACTTGTGGATTTGGTGACGGAGCTCGACGCCTTGTTTGCCTTCCGTTGATGATAGAGCGTTGTTTTGCAGCAGTGGCGGCCTTTTTTCGCGGACATCCGGAATATGTGGATGTATGGTTGCCGCTGCAGTTGGCACATTTTGGTTCTTTTCTGGAGCTACACTCCTTGTGGCTGTGTGGTCCTGCACACACCTTGCAACGACGCTCTCCTCTACAGTTCCTGGCGAGATGTCCATATCTTTGGCAGTTGAAACACTGAACTGCCTGTCCAAAGTATTCTTCAACGGGATGGCTTGTGAATCCGAGGTAGATGCGCTGAGGCATGGCTCGGTCCGTCCGAAATGTGAGGACGACTGTAGTTGAAGGGTGTTGTTCCACAATTCCGTCGTCCTGGCGTCGGTAGGCCACTTGACGTTGAAAAGACGTGACTCCAAAGTCTTTTAAATAATCCAAGAGCTCATCGTTGCTGTATTCGAGTGGCACATGTTTTACTTTTCCATAGTTCCTGGAATATGTCTCCGGAATATGAGCAGTTACCTGAATCTCTCCGAGAGAGGTGACTGCGAGAAGCTTGTTTGCCGAGTCCAGGGATGAAACATTTACGGAGAGATTGCCTTCTTTGTTGATTTTGTGCGAGACAATCTTTTCTTGCGTGACCGCTATGATCTCGTTGGCAAGCACGTTTGGGTTTACACGCCAGAAGGACGTGTTTGGTGTTGTCGGCTTGAAGACTACGGGAATTCCTGTTGCCCGGTTTTTTCGGTATGTCACGACTGTGTACGGTTCGTCATTGTCGGTCTCATCGGTTATGTCCCTCAATGAATATAATGAGGTGTTATCCTCGCCTTGGTCCCTCTCGACATCGGCGGTACGGATTCGTTTGGATGGGATGTTCTCGTCCGATACTGTTCCACTTATTTCTTGAACAATCAATTGAGGAGGGTGAAGCAGCGGGCGTCCATCCTCCTGTTGGCCATTGGAATTTATGTGGTCGCTTATGGCGTCCATCTTGTCAGACAGATTGGGCGTCAAACGCTTTCTGCTACTCACAGAAGAGGTTGGCCCTCCATTTGCGGTCGGCGGGCTGTCGCCGAGCAGAATTGTTGATGGTAGATGGTTTCCGTTCGAGATGAAAAATTGAATTAACTGGCCTAAAGCGTTTGGTTCTAGAAGGAGCGAAAAATCGAGCTTCTTGCTCTGAACACTTCTTCTTCCTTCCTCTGTGTCTTGCTAAAACCGCTGGAGGATTCTTTTCGGCTTCTGACTGGTCAAGAGAGCGTGTCAAGCCCTTTTTCTGAGTCTGGTGTACGCCCATGCTCTGCCCGCGCCTCTTATTGACCAAACTATCTCTATACACGGCTCTGGGGGGCTATGTTGCGCTTTTTGCACTCCCAGGAGACTAGGAAGAGGGAAGTGACGTCAACGACACAGCAAATGCAGATTGGGTGTTGATTTCGGTTTCTTCTGTCAACATCCAATCTGCGTTTGCTGTATCGTTGACGTCACTTCCCTCTTCCAAGTCTCCTGGGAGTGCGAAAAGCGCAACATAGCCCCCCTGGTCTTCACCATGGGCTACACTAGAGCTACTAATTATGCTACGCTCTAGAGTAATGACACTCCAGCTATCTTGGTGCTTAAAGTCATGATGGCCAATCATTCGAAGCCTTATTTGAAATCGCAGAAAACGCTTTTCCGTCCTTCAGACTTGTTAAAATAGTTCACGACAGAGCTAAACAATATGACCTGAGCTTCGTAACATCGCATGGAATGCTGAGGAAGTCGCTTTTTTTTTTCTTTGTGACGATCGACAGTGGCGTCTGCTCTGCACTGTGAGCCAAGATGGAGGCGTCCACTAGCAGATCGGGGACCGGAGTGCCTATGCTCGAAGCGTAGCTTAGTGTCACTAAATAAGCTATGCTTCAGAGTAACGTCACTTGCCCACCTTGTGGCTTAAAATCCTTGAAGCCATTTATCTGAAGCATTATCTGAAATCACAAGGAACGCTTTTCGGTACTCCACAAATAATTAAACAATTCGCGACAGAGCAAAGCTATATTGCATGAGTTTCCTAACTCCGAACCTAGTGCTAAGGAAGTCGCCCTTCTGAATAATGGCGATCGGCACTTCCGTTCGGAACAAACACCGAGATGGCGGCGTCCACAACAATATCGGGACCAGAGTACCCATACTCAAGGCGTAGCTCATTTAGTGGCTCTAGGCTACACTTATCTGTCACCTGGGTTCTGGTTTCTGTATATTTATTTCTGGTGTAGTTTGTTGTCACCCAAGTTCCGGTTTCTGTATATTTATTTCTGGCGTAGTGTGTTGTTGTTGTTGTTGTTTTTATTTTAGTGAAGAACGAACACTACTAGCGCGAGGTCAATGCAAAAAAACTTTCACATGCTGCGTGCAAGGACGCACATTATACTCTGTTCACCCTTAAGTTGAGGCTAGAAGCTCTGCCTTCTGCGCGAGCTTTCTGGCCTTGCTAACACAAGTGTGAACGCGCAGGCACGCGCAACTAATGCACTGCGAAAGCCTGCGAGCTCGTGCTTAAAGCGGAGCTTAAGGTTGAATGGAGTATTCGCAGCGAGAGGCTTCGGTATCGCCACCTTTTGAAAGTTTTTCGCAACCCAGAGTGAGGATACTTCAACTTCCTCTGCTGGTGTAAGCACGTCCAATGCCAAGCTAATATGCACCATGAAAATTAAGAAAAAAAAAATTAACCGCGTGGGTAGCGCGTGCACTAATCAAAGTGAGGTAAAGCGCTGGATGGATTTTATGAGCAAGTACCGTCAAGCTGGTGCGTAACGGGACCCACTTGCGTCAAAAATGACAGAGCGTCGCCGCCAATCTAGTTTGTCGCGGCGACGCCGCTCGTCAGCATCTACACTAGACGAATAGAAGCGTGCTCGCAAACCGGCAGCGCGTCACCGGCACTCACAACAGACCAATAGGAGCGTGTGCGTTTGGATGTGGGATGCGCCATGAGCCAAAAATGGCAACGCATCGCTGGAATCTGACAGGAGCGTCCGCGCTACGATCAAACGATGGTGGTACTTAGACAAGTCAGAATATCCAAACCTCTAAAATGAAGCAAACCGAAGCGCCCCTAGCGAGAGTTTCTCACAGCGAATAGACACAACTTCAAAAATCCCAAGATCGTTGCTTTCTGGGTTCCGAATGGATATAGAGTATCAACATTTTGGAACTATAGACCCTTCTTTCTCTCTTTTTCTTGTGTGCAAACACAAACTAGTGGCACAAAATCTCACAGAAATTGGGGAATAAGCTATAATATGAAGTCACAATACTGCCAATGGCACATGATGCCAACATAACTGAGAATACGTGGGCTACAGAACAGCGCAGGCGCTTTTGTTGCTACCTCTTTCAGGGCTTGTGTAGCAGTGCATGGCTGAACTAGATACTTGTTCATATTGTGAAATCTTCAATCACTCTTGTGTCAGTGAGTAGGCGCAACTGAAGGAACCGCAGTCACTGTAAGTTTCTTATAACTTTATTAAAATTTTCACACAAGGTGTGATGGGGATCTTTCATGGTTAGCATAAAAATAAACAAGGTTATTGGTAATGATTAAACAAACCCGGGACTGCAGGTAACGACACACACACTCAAAAGTTTCAAAAAAGGGTTTTGGCTCACAATTTTCCAAACGATGCGAAGATTTCATCCTACAACAGTTGTCTGGAGCTAAGAACTTCTTGTCAGTTATAGAGCACTTCAAGTACCTTGGTGTCACGTTTTCTAAAGACCTAACCTGGACCAAGCATATTGACACCGTCTGCACATCGGCATATAAAAAGCTTTGTTTTTTTTTAAACACACAACGAAAGAGATCAAGACGGTTGTTTATAAACCATACGTTAGGCCCATCTTGGAAAATGGTAGTGTCGCCTGGGATCCTTATACAAAAAAAAAAAGACCTCGATAGGCTAGAAAAGGTTCAGCGATAAGCTGCGCGTTTTATTCACTCTAACTACAGACAGACAGCATCCCCAACGGAAATGCTCAGAGCTAAACCCCTGCACATAAGGCGAGAAGTCGCGTGTCTGAAATTGCTTTGTTTAATGATCAACGACAAACTAAGCTTAAGCCCGAATAAATACGTTCTCCCATCAAGCTCAAAACGATCAAGTAGACTGAATCATACAAAAACATGTCAAAGATATAAAAGCCTTTAAATAGTCTTTCTTTTTAAAAACTGTTGAGGCTTGGAATTCAATGCCCAGTGATGTTGTAAATTTGGAAACCGTGTCCTTTGAAGATTCCATTGCAAAGCTGTTAACGCAATGAGAGCTTAGAGTGATGCCATTGAAGTGTGCAATTTGTAATAATTATGTGGGTTAATTTGTTCAATTTCTTTATTTCTTTAGAGGACCAAGGTTGTGCCTTGTTGTCATTGCTTGTTCGAACAGCAGTATCTGCTACATTGTCCATTTCTTATGCTTGCGTTTTTTATGTGTCATCACGAGGATGGATGCGCTCCCTGTAATAGGCCTCAAGAGAGCGTTGACAGTATTTTTCAAATAAATAAATATATTCTAAAAATTTGAAAAGATGTCATATTTTATTTACCGCACGGTGTTGTAACAAGTGGAATTCATAAGATAAATAAAATCAAATATCAAATATTAGTTTACTAAAACACGTTCACACAATCATGTTTTATGAATATAAATCAAATTTATTTTAATCCCATACGATTTCTTTCAAGTCAATTTAATAATATTTTAATTACTCGATCTGCCAAAGGATGGATGTGATAATATGGTTGTTGTTGTTGTTGTTGTTGTTTTTAACGTGGAGTATGGATTGCTTAATGCTCTGAGTAAATGAAAAGAAAGTGGAAGAGTAAATTACTGCAAATGTATATGTGCCACAGAGTGTCAGCTTAATTAAGGACTTTCTATTCTTAATGCGAACCCCGCCATACGTCTTGTTGGAGCAGAAACAGACTGATTTTATTTTACTTAATGATAACGCATTACTTGCTATAATGCGTTACAAAATCTAACTGTGAGCAAAACAACCTCAAACCATCTTTTCACTTCTCTTAAAAGCCAACGGTCGAAACATTTTCTGCCAGTTTGCTGCACATTGCGCCTCTGTGGCTATTGCGTGAGCAGTGCACTCCGGGCAAAATATGAGCAGCCTCTTGGCCGATACAGAAGTCCAAAGCATCAAAAGAAAGTATTCAACAATGAATTGTGGCCTTTGGACTGAGACATAGTTTGCAAATCGCCCTTTTATATTTTTTATGTTAGCCAGGCAGTGATTTCATAAAACAAGTGGGACGAATATATATGACAAAACGCTTACGCTAGCCAATGTAAGATCAGGTTCACGTATGTCTCGATTGTCCCTCTCAAACACTGTCCCTGCCGGCCTGAATGTGCGTGTATCTGCGTGAACGCATTAATTACAGCCTAGAACCAAAACTCATCTTAGATTCTGTGACTAATGCCACCCATGAACACGGAATTTGCGACTTTCAAAATTCCTCCGGTGTTTCGGTTGAGGGCTTCATCGACCTGATAGATATTTATTTACAGTCCACTTTGGTATAATACGAAGGAAATATTTACAGACAAAAGAAGGGAGTTTGTATAGGCTCTTGCCTTGCACCTGTCCTTAGTGAAATATTTCTTCTCTTTGTTGACAGGGCTATCAACGATCAGTCGAAAAAGTCCTTCCAGGGTTGCCTAGTTTTTAGGTATGTTGACGATTACTTGGTAATTTATCCAAATGCTGCGTCCGCTGACAGCATCTTTGAAGTTTTCAAAGACTGTGCGGCAGGGCTTACTTTTACCCGGGAAAATCGTTCAGTGGAAGGATTACAATTTCTGGATTTACGATTGCATCCTCAATCGTCAGGTGTTTGTTGGGCCTTCCAGCAGAGGTCGGAGAAGCCAGTCGTCCCTTTCACCAGTGCTCACTCCAAGTCCGTTAAGCATGGAATAGTAAGGTCACTTTTCAAGTCCTCATTCTCCAAGTCGTGCAAGCATTTCTCGTAAAGTAGCCTTAAGTTGCAGCAGCAGAGGTTAGAAAAAGCAGGCTTTCCTGCTGACCTACTTCGCTCCACCCTTGAGAGGTTCATTATCAAACCACAACTTCCGCAAGTTGTTTCAAAAAAGAAAGGTCGTTTCGCTGTGATTCCCTACATGCACAATTCCGCGCACCGTTTAAGGTCTATCGCGTCCAAGTTTGACACGAGTGTGGTTTTTTCTTGTCGTATGCGCCTCAAACAGATGTGCAAAAAGGTTAATGGGAGCGACAGTCCCCGAGGGTGCAATGTAAAACATGCAAAAAAGTTCGTAGAATGCGAAGAAAGGAAGGTTTATTCGATTCCACTAAGCTGTGGCAGTCAGTACATTGGACAGACTGGGAGATGCGTCAACCACCGACTCAGAGAACATAACTTGGAAGCATCAAAGGCTTCAACTGAGTCGTATCACCCCATTGTCATTCACAGCCGCACATGCGATGACTGTACACCTAATTTTTCTAATACTAATATACTGGGCGGGCACAATAACAGATTTGGGAGAGAAATCATTGAGTCATTTGCCATGGGGACTGTTAACAACAACATTTCTGCACCGTCATTATCATTGACAAAGACAGAGGTCGAATTCTTAACACCAGAGATGACTAGAATATTGACACCTCGTCGTGACGCTACAGCTTTTTAAACCTTTATATTTATAGTACAATTCCCTTTTTGGACTGCAAACAAGAATAATTCCGCATTATCACTGACAATGACCAAGGTTAATTCTAAGTAATCGAAAATAACTTGATTACTGATGCGCTTTTCAAACTTTTCTTTTAGTGTATTCCCTTTCCTGTATAACTAGTATCTCCTTTCCCTCTTTGAGAACGTTGAGACCCTTGGGGGGCGGTTTTATCGTTGTGCCATTCTATGCTGTTGCTAAATGAAAGATGTCCTGTTCCCGTCCTCATCCTCTCTGCTTTATACTTTCAAGTTTTGTATCTATTAACCAACACGCTCGTTTTCAACTGTAACCAAAAAATATATATATGGAGGGTTTTCTTTTTTTTTTTATTATTCTTGCAGATTCTTTTTAAAAAGCCATGAAAGGTACACCTATGCTGTTTGTGCGAGTGAGTTTTATGCCCAGGGGGACATTATGTGGGTGGCTAATCTTTTCGATAAGTAGGCTAATGAATTAAAATTAACTAATTAACTTTCTAACTAGTGAAAATAGACATTTGGTTCCAATGGGATACTTGCTGAGCGTGGTCCGAAATTCCTAAATCAGCAATTTTTAAAAACACTTTGAGCGCGTGAGAAGCGCAGTAGCGCACTAAAGTTATTACTCGTGGAGCAGGTACGAGGCTGGGGCTGGATAAGAGACGGAGAAATTGCGCGGACGCCCTACGGAAACCGCTAGCCTTGTACCTGCCCCACGAGTGGGAACTTTAGTGCCCTACTACGCTTCTCACGGCTGAAAATCTTTCTGAAAATGACTGATTTAGGGGTTTTGGATGACGCTGAGCAAGTTTCTAATCGGAACCATATGTCTAATTTCACTTATTAAAAAGTTGATTAGTGAAATTTGAATAATTAGCCGACTGATCGCAAAGATGAGCCACCCACATAATGTCCCTCTGGGCGTATAACTCACTCGCACAAACCGCATAAGTGTAGCTTTCATGGCTTTAAAAAAAAAAAATTACATGAATAAAAAAAAAAAACCTGTGTATGTATATAGGTATGCCATCTCCTGACGGAGGCGAGTCTCTCGGCGAAACTGTCGCAATACTGCCGCGCGTGCGGCTGGCCATGTATGCAGCGCGCGCGTGGCCTAACGGTTATCGCGCTTGCTTTCCACGGTAAAAGCCAGGTTTCGATTCCTGGCCGCGGAGGAACATTTTTGTTGACTCTGTAAAGTAATGTTCTGGTAAATTCGAGAATCATCTTGCTGATTCGAGGTTAGAATGTTCTACGCGCCGAACCTTCTACGCCAGAAACCCACGAGGGTACATAACGGGTTCCGCCAGGCGAGCGGAGTCAGTTTCGCCCCAGCGTTCGTCTCCGCTGCTACGCCGACTTCGACGCCCGCGACGCTCTGTTATTATCTTTTGTACCTTTTTTATTTTTGGCACAAGTTCGCCACATTAAACGTTTATTCCTTCCTGTTTATTTCTTGTTTATTGGTCACTACCCGTGACAATACATACAATAAACTCCTAGCATAACAACTCCGCAAGTAGGGATATCTGACTTAGTACATTTTCCCGGTCTATTGTTCTCGAACTACTCTGCCTCAGCTATATATATATATATATATATATGTACAGGGTGCTTTTTTTTTATTCTTACACATTTGTTTAAAAAAAACGTAAAAGCTACACTAATGCCGTTTGTGCAGGTTGGTTATACGGCCAGGCGGACAGTATTTGGGTGGCTAATCTTTGCGATAAGTCGGCTAATTAATTCAAATTCGTTAATTAACTTTTTAATTAGTAGAAATAGACATATGGTTCCAATCAGAAACTTGTAGAGCATCATCGAAAACCACTAAATCAACTATTTTTGGAAGGATATAACGCCGGGGCAGCATTTTACAGCGTTCTGTAAAAACGCTCCATTTGGACGCGTTTCTAGATTTCGGTTTCTTATCGGAGCGCATCTACGCGCCTGCGATCCTGCTCCCCGGTGGTCGCGGCGCGAAGCCACCTCCTCGCCTCCCTCGTAGAATGGAGGGAAGTACGGCGCACCTGTGTTGCGCGTCTCAGCCACTGGGGAGCAGGACCGCGGGCGCGGTGATGCGCTTTGATAAGAAACCGAAATCTAAAAAATTTGGGTTGTGTGTGTGTTTATACAGCCTAGAACTTGGTCTGCCTCACAGGGGCAACGAGTCTCCCAGCTGTAGATGAGAAATTTAGCCAGTGCGGTACAGCCGCTAGCCTGGGGTCTTTAACGTGCATCACGCAGTATTGATACACGACCGCACGCCGGTACGATGCTCATCCAGATCGAAACGGGCAGGGGTGGGGCTCGAACAAACCGAAATCTAGAAACGCGTCCGAATGCAGCGTTTTTACAGAACGCTGTAAAATGCTGCCCCGGCGTTATATCATTCCAAAAATAGTTGATTTAGTGGTTTTCGATGATGCTCTACAACTTTATAATTGGAACCATATGTCTATTTCTACTAATCAAAAAGTTAATTAACGAATTTTAATTAATTAACCAACTTATCGCAAATATTAGCCACCCACATAATGTCCGCCTGGCCGTATAACCGACCTGCACAAACCGCATTAGTGTAGCTTTCACGTTTTTTTTTAAACAAATGTGTAAGAATAAAAAAAAACACCCTGTATATATATATATATATATATATATATCGTAAAAAAGAGATAAAGGCTTTAAAACGTATTTATTGGACGACGTTCCGAGCGGGGACCGCTCTTCATCAGGTCTTAATGTTGCAGTGAAAGCTGGAAGCCCGCCACTTGACGCGGCGGAAAAAAAAAACCACTGAGGAAAGCGAAAAAAAAACTTCTTAGGACCGACCATGGGTAGACAAAGGCCTTGGCCAGAGAAGGGGCCCCGCATGCATCCCCAAACAACCTCCCGCTATGCACCGTTGGGGCTCGGCAGTGTCCAGAACGAAACAAGGGAAGAAAACAAAATCAAGTGGGCCCAAAAGCGCGCCCGGTTGCCGAAGAAGAGCCAGCAGAAACACAGGAGCAGCTCGGGCGCGAACCGAAACGCACGATGGTTCAAGTTACACACCAAACAACCCATATATATATGTATATATATATATATATATACAGGGTGTTTTTTTTTTGTTTTTTTTTAACCTTAACAGATTTGTTTAAAAAGGTCGTGAAAGTTACACTTATGCCGCTTGTGGAGGTGAGTTATACGGCCAGGGGACATATTATACGGGGCTAATCGTAATGATCAGTTGTAATTAATTAAAATTCGTTAATTAACTTTTTAATTAATGAAAATAGACGTATGGTTCCAATCGGAAACTTGCTCAGCGTCATCGAAAACCACTAAATCAGTCATTTTTAGAAAGATTTTCGGCGCGTGAGAAGCGTAGTATTGTACTAAAGTTACCACTCGTGGATCAGGTACAAGGCTGGGGCTAGATAAGAGACGGAAAAATCGCGCGGGCGTCTTACCGCAACTGCTAGCTTTGTACCTGCTCCACGAGTGGTAACTTCAGTGCACTACTACCCTTCTCACGCGCTCAAAGTCTTTCTGAAAATGACTGATTTAGTGGTTTTCGATGACGCTGAGCAAGTTTCTAATTAAAACCATATGTCAATTATCATTAATTAAAAAGGTAATTAACAAATTGTAGTTAATTAGACGACTGATTGTTACGTTTATCCTCCTATAAATATATATTTTTTTTTATTCTTGCCGATTTAAGTCGTCAAACAATACTGGTGTAATATAAACCACGCTTTGAATCATGATTTATATCATGTTCTTAATTTTATTCTTCACCCTGAAGGGAAGCGTACGCATGCTAAGCTTTAAACCTCGCTTAAAGTGCATGAAAGCATTGGCCCCTAAAAAGGATGTTCGCCTGCACACTTCAGAAAGCTGTCGCCAAGTATTCCATGGCAACGGTGTTTATTTTCACTAAAACTTAAGCCTATTTATTTGCTTGGGAAAAGATACACCCCTCTTCACCAGGCTAAAATCTAGTCACTGAGTATTCACGGCTCCAGTAAAATCAACTTGCTGCGTAGCGTTAGCGTCGAGAAGACCCAAAATGAGAATGTTTAGCTACTACCGTGTACGCTTGCTGCTTTGTTCTCGTGGACAACATGGCTTCACGCGCTTGCTACTTAAAATCAACTAGACAACCACTCTCAACCGACGCTACAACACGCTAAACAATTTCGAAGTACTTTAAGATATCCTAATCGTTATCAATATCCTTCATCCGCAAAATGGAAAATCAATCTATCGCAGCATATCTTCCTATCCTAAACTCGTAGTTAAACTCACTCACTGTAGTAGATTTATAAAATACAGATTGCCGCAAAAGTCGCTTCAGCACAAAATAAATGATATTAATTGCTTATTCACTCTCTGGCTTTGATTACTAAGGTCAAGGAGAATATCAGAACCCTCCCATTTGAAATATCAGCAAATTCGGATGTCATTACAAGGATCATAAAATCAGAACCTGATCGCAAGCTGGTGGGCATGCAAGTCCATATTCACGCCTGTCAGATACATTTACACGAAGACCGAATTTTCGCGTACTACCAATAAATTGGTTGCAATCAATCGGTCCTGAGAAATAGTCAGACGAAGCGTCAACATTGCACAAGCAATATCCACTCTCTACTGCGTTCAGCATTAGCTTAAATTTGCACAAACGCGTGTACCTATTTTATTGTATCACAAGTTAATCTGTGCAGGATGCTTATCATCACAATGTTCGAAATATGACAAGGGCACCCCTAATGCCACAACACTATTTCACGCCTTTGTCGACATTTGTTGCCGAAGTGTAGTCATATTGACCTACAAAGGCCTGATTAAGCTCGGCTACAGGAGTTTACCAGCTATTCACCGCAAATTATTTATTGTTTACTTCATACGTGAACCCGAGGACTACGTCCCATTTGGATCGGACAAAGTTAATGTCAACCGATATCTGCACTTCGACGAAATTCCAAACGACGACACGTCGCTAGTTCACAATAGTTTGACAACCTAAACAGGTACGTCTTGCAGAGTTTTCCCCCAATATTAACCGAAAGTCTAGGTATGGCCACAGGGACGATTTGAGCTAACGTAAGAAAAAAAAATATATATAATTTACTGGAATCATTTCTTTCGGCACCGGGAGTTTGAGCTGCCCTTGGAATATGGCTGCACCAGTTCCCGTGCGAAGTCACCAATCTAGCCAGGAAAGAATAATTCCTCGCCTTCACTAACACGACAGCACGTCGATGTATGGCTATAAATGTTTAGCGAAGCGTGCGATCCCCACAGCCCCGAACGACCGTGCTAATTACTTTGGAATGCAAGTAAAAACGCGCCATATGCGCGAACGCTAAAAATGGCACCAACGAGAAGCTTTTAACTGACAAGGGCTCAGTTCGGAGGCAGCTTTCTGGGACAATAGAGAGTTTTAGTAGACCGTTTTCGCTTTCTCGCTCCGCTCTATGGAAAGCGGACTCACAATCGCGGCATGCGCGAACCGCTCTGAAATTTGAGCGTGAACCGTCAGCTCCGCTTTCCTCGCCATTTTAGGGAGCGCGCTCCACTCTCAGTAATGCTTCAGTAGATGGTGTTTTATTTTTTGGAAGAGAATTTGGAATGGGTGCTCGCCACTATAAAGCATGCTTGGGAGTGCACTTGACCGTTATGAACCTCGCTGCACTATGATGGCTGCGCAGACTTTGTTTGAAACGGCGTCCTCCAGAAAACGTTTCACGGTAGTCGAGAACCTCTGACTGCTTCTGGAAGTCGCTGGTCGCGATCCTTTCACGGCCCGTGAACGGTGGGAAGAGGTACCGTCTTGTCTAAGTCAGCGGGTTCGATTTTTTTATGCCAGCAGTCGGCAAACGGACAGACATTTTGTTTGGTTACTTTAGGCAGCAACACAGTGCAAATAGACCGATCTCACCAGCCAGTTTGACTACGCCACCGCTGCCGCAGTGCATCGAGGGAGCTTCAGTCTTTCTGCACGTGCGACAACCTCGCTGGAGCTCTGCGCGTGTGGAGCATGAGGCGGCACGAGCCGTCTTGTACACTGCTGCGTGCCTCCTGCGAACTAAAGTTATGGCGGCGTCACGCATGCGCCGAGCGCTTGGTGAGATCGGTCTATTAGCGAAAGTGAGTGCTCCATTTATATCTCTACTTTTTTGTTTTCCCAATGAAATAAGTTGTTTCTTCTTCCTATGCTTCGGTTTGTGGTAGAGTACCTTGGTGTTTATGTACACTGCGAGACACCATTAGCGGCATCAATGAATTTCCAGTTTTTATTTTTCACCCTAAATTCGAGGGGCTGACATCAACCTATTGCTTGGAATAAAGCGCTCGTTTGGGACACTAATCTGAGCGACAAAATTTCAGCTCTCTCAATAGAGTCAAAGAAATAAACTGTAAATAAAACCGATTTTATCGTGTTCGTATTAACAGTGTAGCGCAGTGTACGTATTCGCCTTGGGGGATGACGTGAAACCATTTTGCTTGACTACACTTCTTTTATTTTTTTGTGTGTTTTTGAAAGTGCGTTTTTTGGCTTGAGCTCCTGCCTAGTTTTAGCCCCACTTATGCTACGGTGTTTTCTTGCAATAAAAGGCCACGCAACACAGGCTACTTTTATAATGCTGAAGTCAACAGTAATACTGCAATTTGATTTGATGCAATATTCACAGGCACATCTAAGAGGTAAAATGGCAGTCGTTAGTAAATGTTGTTTTATTAAAATATCTCTAGATGCCTTTCAGCCTAGTTGGACAAGTATTTCGCTGAGTACAAAAGCTTGGATATGATTCACTGAGATCAGTTTAGGCATTCTAATACTGAGCCAAACAAGAACAAAAGTTAGATTCCTTGCCTTATGCCCATCGGCTTCGTAGGGTTCGTCCAGCTGACAAATTATGCTGTCTGCGCACATCACTGCCTGGAATTTCACGACGAGCACCCTCTTGTGACCAGAAAAGTATGGCTTCTGATTCTTTGATGGACGGCATATGGGCATGCACTGCGGTCAACGAAACCCGAACAGTTGTCCAGGGTTGCTCCCTTGTCTTTGACGGCCTAATAAAAAAAAAAAAGGCACTCTTACAACACGGCAGTATTTAAACACTACCAAAACATGTGATATGGGACTTGTTACTCATATAAGATAAGGCGTATTTCCATGGTAGGGTTGTAAGAAAATGTGAATCGCAAATTAAGAAAGATTTAGTTGTTCCTTAATTCGGCTAAGTTCTGAGGCCGTCAAACTGTGCATGCGAGACCCGTTATGCCGGAATTCGAAATGAAACTTCTGAAAAGCATACTAACCTACCGCTATTGCTTTGAAGTCCAGCGTTGCGTGTGCTAAATTTTGCATTGTTTATGCCTGTGTGGTTTTCCCCAGACAAAAACTCTACGTGGAATATTCTTCCGACCGTTTTTGGTAACTCCTTTCAAAACACCGCCGGGTAACATATTCGGTCGCTTTCATTGGGGGGGGGGGGGGGGGGGGGGAGGGGGGGGCCATCGTTTTTGTGCGAGACTTGTGACTAAAACCGAGTTCATATCCAGCATTGACGCAGCATTCGTGTCAAATACATTTAGAGTCACATCCGCGGCAAACAATGAGGCAGCTCTCTTGCTTCCTAGACGCTTGGCCAAAATAAGGCGGCCTCGAAGAATAGTGGCAGCATTCCGTGTACTTTTAAAAAGGCTGTATTCGAGTCTCTATTATTTTTAGACGTACTAAGAAAACCAAAGGCGAGCATTTCCGGAAGAAAGTTAAACGATTTAAAAATTTAGCGCGAATGTGAATAAATAAGGTTGAGAGGGAACGGTTTCTTTGGTGCAGCTTGCGAGCGCAATGCGGCGTGGAAAACTTTCAGTAGCATTTTCGACAGGAGGACATTTTTGACAGGACATCTGACTGCATAGTCATACAAGGTCCACAAAAACGCGACGAATTTACCAATACCGTGCTGGTCGCAAAGTGATACTCGTTCGCTTCGTTTGATTATGCTCTTTTGTTTTACATAGAACTTAAATGGAATGGTTAACTTTTCACGCGTGGGGCGTACGCTTTACTTCTTGATTCTTCGCTTTACTTCTAGGCTGAAGTCGCGGTGAAAAACATTGACGCGTATTGAGTCAGAGCAGCCATATTGAGATGTAAGCGGTCACGCTAAGGTTGCTGAGGGCAGTCCGCTCCGCAACTTGTGAAGCGGAGCGCACGCTCGCTCCGCTAACTATACGCTCCAACTCAGAACGGGCCACGCATTCGCGGTGGGGACGATGCTTCTTGCAGAGCGTAAGGTAGAGCATAAACCTGGACTACTAATACTCACATATTACGAACGCGCTCGTCGTGACTAGTCCTGACACTGCCCATGTACACCTTGTTTTTTGTTTTTTTTTCTGTGCCGAAACGAAAGTAAAGGCGTAAATTTTAGGCGTATCAAAAAGTGTAACTTTTTACCAGACAGGGCAGCTATGCTAGAAACAATGGAAATGCGAAATTTACACAAACCATGCAGGATCTCACCTGTGAGCACAGCTCCAGTTTCGCGAGGGTCAAACACCTATGTTTGTTCATGTCAGCGAGCAGGTGGCCGAACCTCTCGTTGATGGGACCCACGATGAGGTTCGCAATACTGGAGAACACCGACGAGGTCCGGCCAAACGCTCATTCAGGTTCAAACAGATGGTTTGGATAAGCCAGCCGACAAAGAACCATGCAAATCGTCTCGCGAGATCGGCAACACCCTGCGCCGATCTGTCGAGTGCTGGGATTTGGAGGCCAGCTTGCAGAGCAGCCAGGTCCTTCTGGAAGCGGGATTGCCTCTTAAAAGATTTCTCTTCTACGTTGGAAATGTCCAACAGACCACGTTCGGAAAGGAAGCTTCGGCGCTGCATGGCATGATTGATACGAATCATATATTCGATGTCTCGCCAGCTTAATCTCGTTAGTAGAAGTCTCCTTCCTTGAGAACAGCGGGGATCCATCATGCAGGTGCCTTGCTAGCCTTGTGCAACACTGTACTAGTACTTCGAAAAATGGTGTACTTGCAATGCGCAAACTTCGTCCTTTTATTTAATTTTTCTACTTCGAGTACGTAAATCTGTTTCATTTTGATCTCACCAAGCGTTCCGCGCATACGTGACGCCGCCATAACTTTGGTTCGCAGGAGGCAGGCAGCAGTGCCGAAGACGGCTCGTGCCGCCTCATGCTCCACACGCGCAGAGCTCCAGCGAGGTTGTCGCACGTGCAGAAAGACTAAAGCCTGGTTCAGACAGTTGCGTTTGACTGCGTTTGACTGCGTTGCGGCTGCGACAAACCAGGACATCCCTGCTGCTTATATCGCGTGGCAAGATGATTCCTTGAATTGGATTCCACGCTTCATACGAAGCACAGATGTGCCGGTGACTCGGTTTCGGTTCTCGACGCAACGCAGTCAAACGCACTCAAACGCAAGTGTCTGAACCGGCCTTAAAGCTCCCTCGATGCATTGCGGCAGTGGTGGCGTAGCCAAACTGGCTGGTTAGATCGGTCTATTCGAGTGGAGCAGAAGCTACAAGAGCGAGTGCCGGCCTTTCAGCGTCCTCGACCAGCACGCGCGCTCGTGCGCTGCAAGTGCCGTTTAGAGCAACATGCTCATGATTATACCTTCGGCTTTACTCGCACACAAGCTGGAACGATTGTTTTTATATTTTATAGCTTAATATTCTTTGAGGGTGTGCCTTTTATTTTGTGTTTATTATTTTCGCCTTCGTCTTTACTACCTTTACAAACACGCTCTTTTTCACTCTATCGGTGTTAACGTTTATTTTTGTCTTACTAGTAGTATAAACCTCTGCTTGTGTGGCTACGGAACATAATTTTTCGAACGCTCTCGAAACGCTCTTCCGCTGAAAAAAAAAAACGGTCTACTAAAAACTGTACTCCGTGGAGCGAATTAAGGCTGAACTTCATGAAGCGAATTATGCGACGAATAACTGACGAACGCGCCCGACGGCACGCTCGCTTGGCGCGAGACATAGCAGCCACTCTGCCGATACCACGCGCAGAGCAAAAGCCGCCGGGAAAAATTCGTCAATTATTCGCAGCATATTCGCCCCATGGAGTTCAGCCTTAAGGATAAAGTTCATGGGACGAATATGCTGCGAAAAATCGACGAATTTTGCCCGGCGGCTTTTGCTCTGCGCGTGGTATCGGCAGAGTGGCTGCTATGTCTCGCGCCAAGCGAGCGTGCCGTCGGGCGCGTTCGTCAGTTATTCGTCGCATAATTCGCTCCATGGAGTTCAGCCTTCATGCGACGAATAACAGACGAACGCCGCCCGACGGCACGCTCGCTTTGCGCGCGACATAGCAGCCACTGTGGTTATTCCACGCGCAGAGTGAATTCCGCCGGGCAAAATTCGTCGATTTTTCGCAGCATGTTCGTCCCATAAAGTTCAGCCTTATAAGGCGTTTTTGGACCTCCGCTTTCCATTCCGGCGAAGCAGGCCACGCATGCGCAATTTGGCACCCTCAGAGTGGAGTGGAAAACGGAAACCATTTACTAAAACGCTCTTATGAACCAAGCTTCCGCCAAGTGCACGTTCATCTCGAGTGCCGCTCAATTCCATGCACACACCGTCTTCACTTCTTATGAATTTCAAGTCAAAGTTGTGTCCGATGATACTGTGCCAACACATCTTCAAAGAACGAATACCACGCAGAAGTTGAATGGGGGTTATTTCATGCGGAAGAGGTGTCGGAAAAAACGAAAAATGGCACGTCAGATTGCCTTCGCTTTCAAAGCGTCTTTTATAAAGCCACAGCGGTGGCGCCATCTGGATTCGTAAATATCTAGAATCGGAGGTAAAATTATACTGTGATATCCAACCGGATCGGAACCCGAGCGGTCCAGCGCACACTGACTTTAGCGCACACCAGCTTAGAACACGTGGAGCGAAAGCTCGCACTGGAGGATGGAGGACCCAGAGACCCTGGTTTCAATGTCAATCCTTGCACGTTTCGATCTACGGCTCTAATCGGGACCCATGGCGAAGAAGTCTGCGAGGAATTCGACGTTTGGGATTGGCTGGCTCCTCCCTTGACCTTGAGGCCGGCCAATCACGGCGGTCCAATTTCTCGCCGTCATTTTTCACCAGGAGTTCAGATTAGAGCCCCTGCATGAGCATCGTACCGGAGTGCGGTCGTGCATCACTACCGCGTGGTGCACGTTCAAGATCCCAGGTTAGGAATTGTACTGCACCGTCTAAATTTCTCATCTACGGCTCAGACACAAGACACCTATTAAGGCTGACTAACTTCCGGTTGTATAAACATACACACAACGTTATATACATAATACTTAGGACCGAGTGCTACAAACACTATGAGCTAATGGGGCCAATCTACTTACTCAGGAAGCGCTAGATCATGGAATTTATCGGGCTTCTGTCTCTGCGTTACCGCCAACTGACCCCAAAACCCCAGTCCGCAGGTGCTGATCGACTCGTCGTTCAAGTAGTTTTTGATTTTGGCGTAACGCTTCAGCCATCATCTCCATCACTCTCCACACATCAACTGACGAGTCGGGCTTGCGGTCGTTGTTCGACATTGTAGGTCTGGGCTCGAGTTCTCGGACGTCTCGAGTCTCAACGAAGGGTTGCTCTCACTGTGTCACACGCCTGGTTTGGGTTAGGCCTGGCAGCGTTGAGACTCCTTGTCCTCCTTGTCGAACCATCGAAACACGTCGCCGATCAATGTAAGCAGTAGTTTGCAATCCCACTTTTGGTTGTTATAATAAAAAAAAACACTGAATTTTTTTTTTTAGTTAAAGACGAGAATACGAGATTTATATACTGACTCGGAGCGAGCCCTAGACCCATCCGGTCGCCTGACGCGGGCGCACATTCCTAGAGACGTACAAATGCATGATGGCAGGCGTATTTCAGTGCTGACTTTCATGGCACATAGAATGGCTAACACATGGTGACAAAATTATCTGCGAGCACGCCTCAAGCGTCCCAGAAACATTACTGCTCCATGCGCATGGATGCTGAGAACATGACTGAAGACGGTTTATCATGACCAATGTGGCGTCATACAAGGATCAAAGGCGCCCCAGACAGTGCCTCTGCAGGCTGTTTCTGTACGATTGTACGATATATTTTCAGTGTAACCGTGCCTTAAAAGCCTACGCAAAAAAAAAAAAAAAAAAAAAAAAAAGAAATGCGCACGGAGTTTTTTTTTTCTTTTTTTAAATTCGCGAAAGCTCTCATTTAAGCCGCTTTTGGGTTCAGAGGGCCCGTTGTAATCCCACCTGCTTAGCCAGAGCTGTCTCTATTTGTCTCTAAAGTCAGTATCTGTTTAGTCGGTATCTCTAAATGCATAAGCAAATAAATTAATTAATTTTTGTGACCCACCTATATTTCGCTTACACGACAGAGAAGAAAGATGTAACTTCGAGACTCTTCGATCGAGGATGGTGTTTATACGTGGGAAGCTATAATCGCGCACTTCGACGTTATTTAATTTTGAAAGGATTTTGGCCTTAGAAGGATCGCTTGAGGGGCGTATGCGAAACGAGAATTCTTTCGTTCTAAAAAAAGCGAGCGAGCGTTGCTGCCAAAAAAATACGGACGATATAAAAAAAATGTATTCATTTTATTCATATTGAAGGTATATCGTTCCTCCCTGCTTTGGGATGGGTTTTTCGGTGATCTGATTTTAAAAGGTTTTTTTGGAATCCCTTTTGATTGACCAGAACAAGCTCTGATTCGATGGGTTTTAGTTGATTTTATTGAGAGTCTTTTCGTGTTCGTCGTTTTGGAGTTTCCAAGTAAAAACCAAACTTGAGAAAATAGCAAAAAAAGAAAAAAACACTGGCTGGCGCATTTCGGTAAATACTGGAAACGCAGAAAGCGGCCTGGTAACTATAACTTAATTACCTTTCACGGGTAGCTTTTACAGTTCTGATTTCTTGATTTTGATTGTTGTAAAAGGTACTATCGAAACAACGTTATAAGGCTTAATAGTTTATTTGAGTGTGTATTGGTGCTTATATTCATTCTTACCCTAAATTACACCTTAAAAATAGTTTATTTCCGTGTAAATTCTGGTACATACTCGTGTTCTCGTCTCTTTGTGTCCGTAGACATCTGTTTTCCGGGCGCTGGAATCTGTAAAGCCGCAACTGTTAAGTTTTTTTTTTTATATATATATCCTGCTTTTTTTATGTTTTTGTACAAAATGAGCTTATATTATTTAATATCTTCACGACGCATCCAACTTGACACGAGCAGTCGATACACATTTCCCGGTGCTCCGACCTCCTTCCAGTAAGCACCTCCCGAAAGCAAAAGCAAAACAAAAAAAAAAACACGAAAATGAGAAGGGGATCCCGAAAGCGACTCTTTAGGCAGAAGAAGAGCAAAACGGAGTCCCGCGGGGCTGCAGAGCCTGTGCCTATTCTTCGGTCTCGCTCCACAATGAACGGGCCCTAATGATTCGGTGGTCCCCCCTTTCCTTCCCGGGGACCACGACGTACGGAACAGGAGCCCCCGAAAGACGCTCACGTAATCCATTCTGCGGTGTCGTTTTGAGCCGGGCTATTTATAGGTCTGGCTCCTCCTGTACTCGTCCCGAAGCGCAGCCCTTAGCGAAAACGCACTCATTGATTTGACGTCAAGGAGGCGAGCCCCCCCAGTTAACAATCGATGCAGCATCTTTTCCCCGACGTTTGTCGCTTATGACCCGTGTTTTTTCTTTGTTATTTTTTTGTGCGTGTGTGTTTTCGGTTTCTATACGTTTGTTGTATTTTGTTTTCGCGGACTGTATGGGGTGGTTTTCGCCGAGTGTTTGAAACTCGAGCTCATCGCTTCGAATGCGAGTCTTTGTATTTCATTCCCATTTTTGCTCGTGTGAATGGCTCTCAAACCTGCGATGAGTGGGCGGGTGGGAATGCTGAAGGCGGGTTCTTTCAAGAGATACGAGAGGGGGGGGGGGGAGGGGGAGGGGGGGGGGATGCATGAAATGAGTCATGACTTGGAAACTGTCACTACGACGGCGCGCATCAGCAGAGTGGAGGGAAACCCAGAAACCAATCGCGCTAGAGGGGGTTGGGCTGCTCGATAGAGAGGAAGCGAAGATATGCCTCGGGTGATTTGGAAACCGCACTTGGCAACACTCGAAGAATATCTCGAGAGTTCATAAAAATAAGGGGCTTGCGGGGAATCGCGAAGTATTTTGTCGAAAGAAACAACACTGTAAAAAGATATGGTTTATTATTATTATTTATGAGCTTTACTACGCCCGATTGGTCATTCCAGTAGAGAGAATATTTCATTAAAAAAATGAAAAGTGTAAGATGAATGCGCTACAGGAAATTATGCGAAAGGAAATATTTTACAATATCTCAGTGAGATAATTAAAATGATTATCGACATGATAAGTTTCAAACCTAAATGTGTGAGCACTCATCTTTTAGTGAATCACTTCTTGATGAGACTGGGCGGGTTGTACAAGATATTATTTCTTAGAATATTTTGTCACGTATATATGAGATGTGAATTGAGCTGACATTTTTTGTAGGGCTTTTATTGCTGATTGTATTTATTTTAAATGAATACAGCGCTCCGACATTTTTTTATATAATGTTTGCGCATTTTTTTATATTTGGTTTGTAGGACCATTCCCGACTGTACAGCACTCAAATATTCCAAAAATGCTACGTAGATAATAGTTTTTAGTTCTAGGTTGTAAGTAATTTTCTTCACATTCATAATTAGCTTTATATTCACATTTTTGTAAAATGATCCACACCAACGTCCTATGCTAAACCGCTCAGAAAATAACAGCCAAATATTGAAGTCTGAACGCATTTTCTGATGGGTGTTCGGTTAGCACATAACAATACTTCAAGGTTGACTTTACTTTTTTGTCTAAATAATCTCACCTATTTACATTTGCCATTCAGTGTCTATTTTTATGAGATTCGAATCTTAGACCATTGTTGGCGTCACTGATGGTGAAATAAATTTCCCAATCGTCACCCATGACCTAGCTTTGTGAAGTGCTGCATTTAAAAATAGCACTAATGCATCTCTATACAGATAAAACCATCATCCCTCACTCTGACGGTTACGGTCTACTTGACTGTACATCCGTTCATAAATTGCCCCTTAAATATTCCTCCGGCCAGAAGCGCACACAAGAATTAAGCCTCAAGTGCTGGAGCCTACGAACCCCGGCAAGCGTTTTCGATCCGGCCCGCTGGAGCATTCCTGCAAGCCAGCGGAGTCGCGGTCTTGCTAGTGACGCCCGGCCCGCGGCCCGCAAATGCAAACTCAAAATTACCGCGCGCAAACAAAAATTTAAAAAATTGCGTTGTGACGGGCATTTAAATTGTGACCGAAGATATAAAAAAAAATTGAGAAAGAAATGCATCAAAACGTGGGCTCTCTCGCCATATTCTTTAATGCACATTACCATCACCAGTATTAATATCCGTAGTCTCCTGTTTCATATGTATGTAACTACGGTACTATTTTTGTTTGCATTCCCATGTATATTGTGTTTTTTCTGTCCTATGTCATAACTGTTGCATATTGTCATCATCGCATTTACCATTCTCCTTATTCTTCTGCCCTTTGTGAATATGCCAAAGTTGCTATGCGCTTTGATGCATGCCGGGTGAGTAGGTACGTTACGTACGTGCTCTCCTGTATCTGCAAAGATTAAAAAAAAAATTAAAAATAACTTCAGGAAAAATTTAAATATTTTTGGGAACAAACTGGCAGCCATGGCGGACGCCAGGAATTGAAAAAATTCAAAAATAATACTAATTAGCGAAGTAATAGCCTTAAACTGGCTAATTAACGTCTAACTTGTGAAAATGAACATATGGTTCCAATAGGGAACTTGCTCAGCGTCATCAAAAACTCCCAAATCAATAATTATACGATGACTTGATTGCGGGAGGAGCTGGGGTGCGCTAAATTTACAACTTGATGCGGCAGGCACAAGGCCGGCGATCCGAACACGCGAATGACGAAAATACTATCCGCGTTTTCCCATTTGAATTTCACACATTAAACGACGAAGACGACCTTTCGTGCAGCGTTTGTCGTGCGATTGTTTGGCACTTATAGACGCTTTACACACGCGCCAAATTACAGCCGCCATAGCTGACCTTCTTTTGTCTTGCCGAGATGCCGAGCAACTGAAACGGTAGTTGACGATCCTCTACAAAGGCCGATGCTTTAGAAAATGACACAGTTGAGTCTAATACGGCAATAACCTGGCCTGCTATGGTAATGATGAAGTGAAATAATCGAAATAAGAGGAAACAAAAACTGGAGGTCAGTTATGGCGGCGTCCATGCACAGCTGCTGCAAAGCGTCTATATCTTTTCCGCTCGATGTTCCGCGCTTGAAGATCGACTGGCTGGTACCACGAAGGACAGTTCCAAAGTAGCCGCCCCAGGTCCGTTGCAACGTTGGTCCGTCGCTCGCTGCCATCGCGTCGTCAAGCTCGCAGTACGTCGCCATATTGAGAATCACGTAGTGCATGTACTTCCTGGGATCTGTGCAACATCTTTTTTGTTTGTTTTTGTGTTTTGTCGATCAACATATTCGCAGTTTTTCGGAGGCCACAAAAAAGGGGTTTTATATTCTTTTCTGTTTTTAATATTCATTGTGTGTCTTACCTAACCTACAACTTTGAATATATCTTTTACACATAGTTTGAACCGCACGTGACCATGGAAACGGAAGTGAGAGCGACTGAAACCGGCCGATTCTCGATCGGCTGGTTAAGGGCGCAAAATAAAACGAATTTCGAGCTTGAAATTGTGTGTGTGTGGGGGGGGGGGGGGGGGGGGGGGGGAAGTTGGGCATCTTATGCGTCATGTTCGAATAAAAACTTCGGCGAGCATAAATACCCCGTCAGTGTCCCTTTAAGTCGTTGTTGAACTTTCGAAATGCGCGCCGATGGGTACGTTTTCGTGGCTGCCGTTTTGTTGATCCCCGGTCTTGTCCTTTGCATTGTTGTTGGATAATTATTGCAAAAAGAGGAAGAAGAAGTAACAGAAGATTGATAGAGATGACGAAGACAAGAACGGAGGGATCGATGGTGACTCCGGGAGCAACTGGAACGAACATGTATATATTGTACATAAACCCTTCTTTCTGAACGAACTCGCTACAGTTAATTTTCTTAACGAAGAAACGTAACAAAAATGGTGCCGAAACCCGGGAGTAGCTGAGTCAAGGAAAGGCAAGAAAGACTTGGATCATTCATCGTAAGACCCAACGATAACCCCAGTGGACTTACCTCAACGAAAATGGATCAACCGCCATCGATCAACTCAAAAGAAGAAGAACCGAGGTTCGATCAGCGACCACCAGGATCATTTCCGAAATCGTCACACTTCTGGACATGGAACCAACGTCCCTCGGGGAGCTGGAAAAAAAGCTTAACATCTTGACACTCAAAGAATTTGCATTAAAAGAAATCGACGATCAGATTGAGAGAGCCATCGTCGATGACACGCTCGAACAGGAGATGGTAAGCGCAGAAGGCTACGCCGAAAGAATTAGCTCAACAAAAACAAAGGTCCTACAGAAACTAAAAGAGCATTAACGAATGACTAATATAACGTTGGACACCTCAATGCCAGGCGCAAGTTCAAGACCAACACGACACATCAGTCAAGAACACGCAGCGGTCAAACTTCGAAAGCTGGAGATTGCAAAATTTACAGGTCACGACAAGGTTTCTGGGACCAGTTTGACGCTACAATCAACAAGAACGTCTGTCTGTCTGAAATTGATCATTTTATATACCTGAAAGTTACCTTACAGCTAAAGCTTCCACAACAATCGAGGCCTTGCAACTGACATCTGAAAACTACACCGTTGTACTGGACATCCTGAAAACAAGATTCGGGAGAAAAGAGCTGATCATAGAAGAACAGATGCCACGGTTACTGGCAGTAAGAACAGTTAGCAACTCTCACAACGTGGAGAAGCTCAGGCTGTTGTATGACGAAGTTGATAGAGGAGTCCGAAGCCTTGAGGCGCTTGGTGTCTCTTCAAGCACCTACGGGACACTCGTACTAACAGTTCTGCGAAAGGCTGTACCATCAGACCTCGAACTAGAATATCATCGAAAAACAATAGCGGAAGCGACAAACGAAGGCAACGAACAAAAACAGTTTTTGAACTTCTTGAAAAGCGAAATCAAAAGTCGAGAACCGACTCAGCATGGAAACCAGAGTCCAACCAACTGCCAGTCTGGCCAGTTCTGCAACAGGGAAAAACGAACGACCTAGACGATATCCATCTTCGACAGCTATGTTCGCGACAGGAACGAACGCCAACAAAAAACAATGCCTGTTCTGGGAATCAGCTGACCATATAGCTGCCAACTGTTCGGTGTGTATACCACGGGACCGAAAAAAAGAAGTCCTGAAAAGGAACAATCGTTGCTTTCGATGCACTAAACCTTACAATAGTGCAAAGAATTGCAAAAGCGCAAGGTGACTAAAGTGTGCTAATTGTTCAAGCAGACATGCAACAACAATCTGCGACCCGAACTACAATGCATTGGACAAGCAAAAACAAGCCCTTGATGGAAAGTAACGAAGCAGTACCTACCAGAATTGTGCTCCAGTTCTCTCTAAATGCAAGTGATAAGAAAAACAGAGGGCCTTGCTAAGTGCTTCTACAAAGAGCAAAAGCGTGCGCAGAAGGAAAACGAGACCGTGCGTTCGTTCGGCTCCTGATTGATGGTGGAAGTCAACGCACTTTTGTCACAAAGGACATCGCGGAAAAACCTCACCTGAATGTGCTTGGAGAGGAAAACTTGACCATCTTTACTTTTGTAGAAGGCGCAGCAACAGCTGTTGGAAAACGTAGATGTGTGGAACTATGGCTGCGCAACCAACACAGCAGGAAAGACGTACGCATTGAAGCTTTAGAGGTCCCACAGATTTGTACCGAGATCATCGTTGCACTACCACAGGTAGCGCTGAGCATACCTGAAGACGTGCTCATTGCAGATACCGCTTTCAGCAACAACGAATGTGAGAAAGGCATCAGCCTTCTAATCGGAGCTGACTATTACTGGGAAGTAGTAAGTGGAAGTGTAAAGCGCTTGGAAAAAGGGCTGATGGCCGTCGACACTATCTTTGGCTGGGCTGTACAAGGTCCCATGTCGTCAACTTCGCCTACTGCTATATACACATCGATTATGCTATTACTGCTATCACTCATCGTATTGAAAGTGACTACAGCTGACATCACTGGCATATCCGCACAGCTGCTGTCTATCTGGGAACTGGAACACACTGGGATAGCTGCAAAAGTGTCACCGACCAAAGCAAATCTACTGTTCGGAGAATTTCAGAGAAAAGTAAAATATAAAGATGGACGGTATGAAGTTTCCCTGCCATGGAATGATCAAGTTGAAAAGCTGAACGACAACAAGGAGAATGCAGAAAGAAGATTCGGGTCGTTGACCGCACGCCTCATGAAAAACAGAGCGTCTATGAGGGACAACGACACCACAATTCGGGAATACTTTGTTAATGGCTTCGCAGAAAAGTTCATAAATACAGAGGAAGCCAGAAATCCAGTATATTACATGTCACATCAAGCGGCTGTGCGCCAGGACCGACAAACAACAAAGTTAAGGGTTGTATTTGACGCGTCTTCTAGCACCACAGGGGAACTTTCTCTGAACGACGTCTTGTCCAGCGGAACAAACTTAAACCCTGAATTGATCGATCTACTGATCGCGTTTCGTACGCACAACATCGCAGTAACAGCTGACATCGAGAAGGCATTTTTGTAAGTCACCTTGGCGGAGCAAGGCAGAGACGGATTACGTTTATTGCGGTATGACAGTACACTCAACCAAGGACATCAACAACCACAAGTGGCGACGTGGAGAATGACCAGAGTTCCCTTTGGAGCAACATCAAGTCCGTTTCTCCTGGCAACCACGCAACTGTGGGTGCGAGTAGTTGATTGGGATGAGACATTACCTACTGACATTTACGAAGAGTGGGACGAATGGTGTAAAGACCTCATAGCATTGAAAAACATCGCGGTCTCAAGACTCATTGCTCTCGACTTCTCCAAAGACGAAAAAGAAAAGGCGTTACATGTCTTCTGTGACGCAAGTACAAGAGCATACGGAGCTGCAGCATACCCGACATCAAAAGAAAAAAATGGGAAAAGAGTTGCTCTAATGGCGAAATCGACAGTGGCACCCCTCAAGCGGTTGACTCTAACCGCGACTAGAACTCATGGGGGCATTAATAGGCGCTCGACTGACGCAGTTCCTCACGAGCAAGTTAAAACTGGAAGGAACTTAAGTATATCTGCGGACAGACTCTACGATTGCCCTGTATTGGATTCGTGGTTCATCAACCCGGTGGAAGCTATCGGTAGCAAATTGAGTCTCGGAAATCCAAGCTCTGAAGGAACCAAGGGACTGGAGGCATTGCCCTGGTACAGAAAATCTAGCAGAGCTACTAACACGGGGACTTATGCCGAAGTCTTTAGTCAAGAGCAAGACATGGTGGAATGGACCCATCTGGTTTCATCGCTCCAAAACATCATGGCCGAGTCAAATTCAGGGTAAACCAGAATGCAATGAATACCTCGCGGAAGAAAAGAAAGATGCTATTATACAAATCACAGTACCGCAAGATAATCAACTGGTGAGCTTGGAGAACTACAGTTCATTTATTAAGTTGATTTGTGTGACGGCGTGCATAGAACGTCTCACAAACAACGTAAAACAATAAGGCCAACGAATGGTCTCCTAACGAGCGATGAAATTATAGAAGCAGAAAAATTCTGAATAAAAACCACACAAAATGAGGCCTTCTCAATGGAAATCAAACTCTTGCGAGATCAACGACAAGTTCACATGTCTTCAAAAATCAAGATGCTTAACCCAATTATAGAATCGTAGGAGTTGGTGCCCGATTGCGATTTAGTGACAACGAAGAAAAAGGGAAACATCCAATTATTTTACCTGCAGACCACCATTTCACGTTCCTTCTCATCGCTGAAGAACATCGTCGGCTAGTGCACGCCGGAGTTCAAGACACGTTGACGCAAATATGTGAAACTTATTGGGTTCTAAAGTGAAGGCAAGCCGTAAAGGAGGTCATACTTCGCTGTATAACTTGCCAAAAGCAAACTTGTGCACCAGCCTCCGAGCCTGTAGCTCCACTACAAGCAGATCGAGTTTTAAGGTGCGAACCGTTTGAAAAAACAGGGGTGGATTTTGCTGGGCCGCTCATCTGTCGACATGACTGCGGAAGCTGCAAGGTTTACATCGTCCTGTTAACCTGTGCCGTGACACGTGTTGTGCATTTTGAACTGGTGAGCGACCTAACGACAACAACTTTTTTATTGGCATTCCCACGCTTCGTGGCACACAGAGGTATCCCGAAAACGATTTGTTCCGGCAATTCCTCAACGTTCAAAAGAGCTGCCAAAGAAATCCAGAGATCGTTTGAATCGATTTAAGGGGAGGAAGTGCAAACGTACTTTGCAAACCACAGAATTAGATGGAACACGATCGTAGCGAGAGCTGCCTGGTGGGGCAGGTTCCGGCAGAAACTAGTGAGGTCAGTCAAGGTTTCGCTGCGTAAGGTTCTAGGCCGCAGAAGTCTGAATTTCGAAGAACTGACAACTGTCCTCACAGAGGTAGAAGCAGTAGTCAACTCCCGTCCCGTGACGTTCATTTTTACCGATGCAAACGAACGAGAGGCTCTCACTCCAGCACACTTTCTGGTGGGACACAAATTGACCAACCTCCCCTCCCATCAAATGCCAGAAGAAAATCATGCAAGCCCCAAAAGCTTGGCGCGAAGTTAAAAATATTGAAACACCATTATGAATCAATGTTGGAGAACATATGGAGATCAGAATATTTGCTATAACTGAGGTCAGCCTACATCGCTAAACACAGCAATTCAAGCTGTATACAAACCGGTGGCCTGGGGTGCTATGTTGCGCTTTTTGCACTCCCAGGAGACTTGGAAGAGAGAAGTGACGTCAACGACACAGCAAATGCAGATTGGATGTTGACAGAAGAAAACGAAATCAACACCCAATCTGCGTTTGCTGTGTCGTTGACGTCACTTCCCTCTCCCTAGTCTCCTGGGGGTGCAAAAAGCGCAACATAGCCCCCCTGGTCCTTCTCAAGGACAATAGACTACCGCGACATATGGGGAAAGTCTGCAGGGTCAACGAGACATTCTCAGGAGGGGACGGCAAGGTGCGGTCTCGCAGGATAGTTACACCCAGAGGTCGTGAACTTTGCCAACCGATACAGGTATTATAGGGAGTATTCACTGGCGGCCATAGCTGTGTGCGCGAATGCTGAGCGCGTGCTGACGGCGAGCTTCCACAGTTCTTTTTCAACGTGCATTCTGCACCATCAAGAGTTCCGGTCTTAGCAGCATATTGATGTGAGCTCGTTCTGAGCATGCGTTCTAAACAGCACCCACAAATATGGCGTCCAGTGAATACTTCCTATAGGAAGTATTGACTGGTGGCCATAGCTGTGTGCACGACTGCTGAGCGCGTGCTGATGGCGAGCTTCCACAGTTCTTTTGTAACGTGCATTCCGCACCCTCAAGATTGCCGGTCTTAGCAACCTATTATTGTGGGCTCCTTCAGACCATGCGCTCTAGACATCACCCACAAATATGGCGCCCAGTGAATACTCCTTATATCCAGTGGAAATGTAAGAATGAGCTTTCTCTCATTTTTGGGCGAGTTTGTTGAATAATTATTGCAAAAAGAGGAAGAAGATGTAACAAAAGATGCACAGAGACGACGACGACAAGAACGGAGGGATCGATGGTGATTCCGGCAGCAACTGGAACGAACATGTATATATTGTACATAAACCCTTCCTTCTGAACGAACTCGCTACATTTAATCCTCTTAACGAAGAAACGTAACAATTGTTGGTCGGCAGGCAAGTTGAGACGGGGATGATGCGCGCCCACGAAATGAGGGCAGCGGAACAGCGTCGGAGATGGAACTCTTTTCCGAAGCTCCGGAAAAGAAACCGAAAATTTTTAATGGTTTTTCGGGCATACAGTTGATCCAGGAGTTAACTAATCCACCCTAAAATAGCTCCGCCCAACGCCTCGGCCTATTTTTTAAGTTATACTAATGTCGGGTTGCCAAGCACTACACACTAAAAAAAAAATATTCTTTGTGTTTCCTTTCCCACACAACACTCGATTAGGCAATCACCGCAACTTATGGGGGCAGCTCAGCGAATGACGATGCCGAACTATATGTTTAGACCAAAAAAATGCAGTCTGAGTTGTAACATTAAGCAATGCAAGCGTGACGTTTTGCATTGCTCAATACAAAACGTTTTTGGTCGAATCGTAAGTTTCGATATGTTCATTCGCTGAGTAGCCTTCTTAAGTTGCGGTGATTGGCTCTCCGAGTGTTGTGCGGGAAAGTAGATGCACAAACTTATCTTAGAGTGTAGGTCTATTCAATGACTCAGGTGTATGCCTCTGTAAAAGAGTGGCTCACTTTCTGCACTAAGAAATCAGATAGAGTACGGGAAGCGAAAAGCGATGACATTCTAAGAGAAGTTAATAACACATTGTCTGGGTGCACCTTTCTCCAATGTAAATTATAATCTTTGTTGATGTCAATAAAGAAAACGTAGCCACAATGGTCGAATGAAACACACAAGAGTCGTTGATCCGTGGTCACACTGCTCATGCACCCAGAAAAAAACAGCCTGCAAGCACGAGTCACCACCATATCCGTGGTTCGAATGCCACTCGGCATTCAAAGCATTTCACGCGGCATTCGAAGAATCTCGCGGTGTCTTGCGTTTCGAATCTGTATGCCGACAGTCTTTTGTATTATGTATATGCAGTGTGACCCCGGCTTTAAGCGTCCAGCGATACCGCACATCTATTATTTTTTTAGAGTTCCACGAAGCCTTTAGCTAAACAAATAACATCAGTCGCCACCATCTCTGGCAGCCTTTTTGTCGGCAAGTTGACTAGTGAACTTACCAACAGAATCTGTTGTAATACATCTATCGTCACAAATACCAGGGCCGGATTGCTCGAAACAGCGCCTCAGCTGAGACTGTGGCGCAGAAACCACTGCCAAAGTCAGCGCACGAACTGAACGAGATTCAAACCGCGCCTCAAGATGCTCCCGCACCCCAGCCTTTGCGGTGCTTTGTTTCATACAGTTTCAGCTGAGACGCTGTATCAGCAAGCCGGCCAAGGAACCAGAAACCAGGAAGTTAAGCGTGCACAACGTCTGTCAGGCCACATAACTGTAAATCACGGACGTTGTGTCCCATTACTTGAAAGACGTGTGACCGGAAAGTACTTCTGCCACAAAATCTAAAGGCTATCGGTACACGATACCAGTCGTAGCAAACGCTTCACTGGTCAACGTCTCCAAGCAGGGCAAAGGAACATCTTTATAACACAATCATTGGAAACAGTCTGTGCTACATCTTGGGAGGTTCTAAAGCATTAAAAAAACGAAAGCTCGAAGGTAAGTTATACGTAGCTACCGCAAACAGTATTCAATTCAAACCTCTAGACCATAATGTCTCAATATCGCTGGTAAGGGTACCTAAAGCGACACTTTGTAGGCTATGCAAAACAAACCAGAGCACACCGCCACCGCTGTCGAGACGATCTAGATAGTCGATGTACAATATAGCCGATCGGAAATACTTCTGCATCGTCGATAACCTTCAAGCCACGGCACAGCATACCAGTATAATCGACGGTTCTATCACACCGAGTAAACCCCCCTCACAAAAAACTGTGGTGCTTTCCTATAGACAATTGCAAGCATGGCGCCACAAGTGGTGCCCCATGCGTGCAAGCGCGTGCAACGCGCGGGTGAACGTAGCTTTGGCAAGCACGAAATCGCACGGGTGTGCCTGCTTGAGCAGAGACATGGCGGCGGCCAGTCGCCCAGCTGGCAATCGTCAATTGAAAGGCTGTTGAAAAAAATTCATCAGAGGATATAAATTTTCAATAGCTTTTCATCCGACTTTCTCTAGCTCTTCTGCTGACCTACTTTTGAATATTCACTTACTTTTTAATAAAAACGTCAACAGACCTTCTGTATCCGCCAAGATGCTTTTTCCTTAACTTTTTAATTGACAAGCTACAGCTTTTCTATTGAAAACCTACAGCCGTTTATAAAAAAAAACAAAATTTTTTTACAAATTAGCTATTCATTCAACAAAGTTTTGGAAGCTTACTACGGCTCTCCACTGTGCACTTTCTTTCTTTCTTTTTTTTTTTGGGGGGGGGGGGGGGTTGGGTTTAGAAAATGATGCCCCTGTGGAAGCTGAAACAAAGTATAGAAGAAATGTTATCGCTTCTCTGCAGAGCACCACTCAGGACGAATCGAGTCAAGGCAGTTTCTTCACTTTAAAATAGTTATTTCGCTTTTCTTTTCCATGGCCAGAAATTTGTGACAAGCTGTTCTAGTTCACTTATTAACCGACACGTGGCGTATTCACCTTTAACTTTTACGTCGTGTGCAAATTCCCGCCAAACCGAAATGCGTTCCGCGTGCAATGAATAAAATTGTGAAAAATAGAAAATAGAGCTACGTTATCAGAGCTTCTCAAACAGTACTACAGAAAGGGGGAAGATCAATTGATGGACAGCACAAAGAACACGCAGAGAGCGTGCTGACGCGGCAGTAAAACCCGCGCCAGTGTTGGTGGTTAATTCGACGAGACGGGTTGTTTGTGTGTGTCAGTGTGTGCGTGCGTCCGTGCGTGCGCGTGTGCGTGTGAACGCGCGCGCGTGTGTGTGTGCGTGTGGTGGGGGAGAGTGTAAAAGCAGCCTGTGAGCGCATTTTGAGGCAAACAAACGCAAGACGGGCGCAAAGAGCGGACGAGCACGCCGTATCAGCGCCTCCCGGTTGCAAGAAGTCGATAACACTATTATTCCGCGTTTTCATATCTAGCGATATGGAAGCAAAAAAGTCAGATCTGCGGAAGAATTCCGAACAAGTATTCGAAAAACTACCCGACAATACATATGCGATATTTTTGGAAAGTTGTTTGCTGATTGGCGAGTGTGTCGAGTAAACTACAACAAAAAGGATCCATATTTTGTGTTGCCTAAATTAGGCTTTCATGAACTCCACAACCATCGTATCGCTACACTGCCTCCGCTGAAGTCATCAGGAGCGAAATATTCTCTTTGGTATGACCACTCGCTGTGCTGATGTCTGGCTTCCTTTTTTCTTGGGATTTTTCTTGAAATTGGTAAAACTGAAAAACTCCGAACTGAAATTTTTGAATTAAATGAAACCCCAGGTTAACTGGAAAAATTGCTTTATTTCTGTTGACCCCGAAAACAAACCGCCCTTTTCCGCGAGGCTGCTTCCTTCTGCTGCAATTATTGTTTCTGCATGGGCCACTTAGTGATAACTGGCGCGAATAGCATTGTGTGTTGTAAAAACGCGATAGATGTGCAATAGCTTTTACGACGTAAGCCCTGATAAACCCTGATTCCTGGTCGACACCAGAAATAGATACCGAAAACAGAGAACTTTGAAAAAATGAACACCCAATGACACCCTTAAATTTAAAAAAAAATACACAAAAATACGGAACCCTACCTATAAGTTATAACGAAATCTAAAAGCTGCACCAACATATACGAAATCCAGCTTATAATTAGGATTCTGCGTTTTCGGAGTTTATTTCTGCTTAAAATCGTGGAGTGTTGTTTAGTGCTTATTTTTTACCATAAATTCGGAGTTCTTTGGAGCTTTCTTTCATCGTAGAGAGTTTTTCGGCTTTTTCGGTGAAGTGAACGAAAGGTTGAAAACAGCAGTTTGTGAATTTAGTAAAAGTATCCTTTTCAATGAGAAACGTGTTGGACGATTCCCCTTTTTTAAAATAGAAGCTAAACGGAAGTTCTTTGTGATCATACAAACCAAAGTTGATACTGCGAGGGCCTGAAAAAGGCCTGCAGTTTTTCAAATAAGAAAATAAATATTAGATATAGAGAAGTAGAGCAAAACTTGTTCGAAGGTCCCTGGAAAATATTAAGACCAGTAGGATTCATAGCAGTTGGCGGTCTGAAAAATCTGAGTTTTTTGGGTAAATATAAATATTAAAATATTTTACCGGAAGTATTTTTTCGATTTTATCGAATTTGTCCAAAAACACAGAAGCATACTTATAGTACTCACGTCCGCCCCAGAAACCGGAATACGCCTAATATATTTAGAAGCCTTTATTAAGTAAATGGAGGAAGGATCTCCACGGTGACGATAAAAATAAAAAGCCGGTTTAATTATGCGAACTGTGTTAAAATAGAAGGAAATAATGAATTATTTATTTTGGAGGTATCGTTGAACTGTACCCGACCGTCATCTCGATCCTTTCAGTGCGAGCGCTCTCTCCTTCCTCTTTCTCAGTTTCTTCTGTGTCTATTTAGTCTCCGGAAGCTTGCACCTTCTTTTTCTTAGTCTACAATACTTAATGATATCACCAAACATACAGAATTACGCATTCAGAACCCGTCTAAAACTGTACCGCGCTATTCATATAGTCTCATTCTCGATTTATTAGCGTGTCAGATCTTAGGCAATGTAAGTTCATTCATCCTCTCCAGACTCGTCGACTAATCTCGCTCTTTTGCTTACTTCATCGGTTCCTTCAAAACTTCGGTCAGTCCAGTTCACCTCTTTTGGAACCACTGCCAAGCGGGGCAATGCCAGCTCCAACGGCAAGGCTAAGTCCATCCTGATATTTTTTATAGCGTTGCTCCCCCCCCCCCTTTCTCTGTCTGTCTCTCTCTCTCTCTCTCTGCCTCTCTTTCTTTCTATTTTATTAAGAACCACCGGATTCTTTTCGTAAAAAGCAGCGAAAGCTTCCAACGAATATTTCGTTCAGCATCCATCCTTTTAAAACCTCAGCACTTCCTCGTGCCATCCAGAACTCAAACGATCTTTCCGACAATAATTGACACCATATCAGATCGCAAAAAGTTGCGCGGTGCACTGGTTAACAGTTTCTTTCCACCAGGCTGGCACTCAACAAACTGAGTTTTTTCTTCTGTTGTTGAGCTATTGTAACCCTTACATTGTGTTCTTGCTCCCAAGGGCTTACTTATCAAAGCACGTTTATTCCGATTATCACAAAACGTTCGTCTGCCGTCGAAGGAATATTCTAAACAGTATCTTTGTTTTTTGTGTGTCACTATTGGGCTTATTCACATGTCATCACTGTTTACATTAGTGCTACATACCTCTTCCGCGGCAGACGTTTTCAGCGCTCAAGAATAAATAAAGTTGTGGCTACGCTTTCCGTGAGAAAGTCAGGAAATGCATGAAATACATTTGTTTATTGTTCATTTCTGTTTATTTATTACCTACAGTTCGCCCTTGGGGCATTATTATTTTTGTTTATTTATTACCTACAGTTCGCCTTGGGGTATTAATATTTAAATGGCGGGGAGAAGTTCGCACAAATATGTGGCCGAGGACTCGAGATTGCCTTTTCGAGTAACCAGACACTTCGTTTGTTTTGACGTTCGCTCGCTATGTAATACCTCACCTCAGCTTTCAGGCCCACGTGACAAACTCCCACAATTCAGCTCAAAACGGCGTTATGACCATATCAGGAGTTCTTAGTACTTATCAGAAATTTGCACACGCCACCACGTTTTTGGAGCATGACATAAGAGCAGTAGTGAGGACTGCTGCACCGAGATTGTGAAGATTATTCACATTTCAAGAAACAGGCTGCTGCGCATGTGCGTTGTATATAATCAAAAACACGTAAGTGTGGAAAAATACAAATGTTGTTCTGTCAACAACATGAATGATATTGCCTTTTTCACTTCCGCATAATTCCAGCGTAACTTTCTGATACTCCTATCAGAAAGGTAGTTCCAAAAGTGCAATGCAACGCCGTTCTTATTCTAATGCGTGAGTACTACTCCGCTGACACAGCGGCCACCGAGCGAGATTGGTTCCTGCTAGTAAGAAGTGGAAATCGGACGATTTAGGAACGACTTTATAACTCCACAGTAAATTCAGCTGAAACGAGCGGAACTCCCGTATCTTTGATTTTGTCCAAACGCCGAGGTCTAGTATAAAAATTAATTCGAGTAAATATGCGATATATTCCTGAAGTATGCAATTCTTTGGTCCTATTCCGTTAATTGCTTTAAACAGACACAGTCGTTAAATTTTGATCACATAGCATGACCTCACTACAATGATTAGAGCCTGTGTTCCTCAAGGCCTTCGAATACTCTAACAAAAACGTCGTGAGCTTATGTTAATGTCTGCCCCCACACATCATAAAGTTAAAAAACCTTTCTCAGTTTTCACGTCGGTCGGTCTGTCGAGGGGGTGGTGGTTGCAACCACATAAGATATCGCACCTTCGGTGGTCGCACGGACACGTGATCATGATCATAAGGGATCACCTGTCCATCGTCACTGAGGTCACGTGACCATAGTCCGTGGGGTCCCGTCCACCACGTGACCACATAAGAAATAGCGCACCTTTGATGGCCACACATGGTCGCGTGACTGAGTCGGAAGCAACCTGACAATACTGATAATAGCGCACTTTTGCTGGCCACATGTTCATGCGTAAGCGTCGTTTGATTGTGGGTGGGGGTCACGTGACCATGGCCCATCGGTTTCCGTCCACCACGTAGCCACACTAGAAATAACGAACCTGCTGGTCGCACGGTCAAGTGCCCATGATCCGTGGGGTCACGCGTGACCGTCGACCACTACGTGATCCCCCCGCAGTACCCTTCCGGAGCATCTTCAGAATTCCAAAAAAGCACTCACGAAAGAAGCCATATAAAGGACCTCACGGAAGTCGACAAAGATTCATGGAGGTTCCATAACAGTTCCAGACCACTTTAACGAAGAAGCGTTTACGCCATAAACGACGGTGCAAAATGCTGCGAGTTCCATGAGAATCTCCTACACGATTTGGTTTATAATTTCTTATTTATAGCTATATCTAATTTTTCTTTTCAATGAACCGCAGCAAACGTTACGATTCATCCCAGCCAACCCAGCCCGGTGAGCGTGCCACATGACTTTACATTTTTCGCACTGCTGCGCAATACCGTCTGATCACGTGGCGCACTCTCTGTGTTGCTTTGGTTCCGAGGTTCGTGAAGTACCTTTCTGTTCATTTGTGACTGAGACAGAGTAATACCCGTTTCTTTCTCAATGCTCGTTATTCCAGGGCTAACATAATTTTCTACAGCAGTACGCTTCCGGCCACCGTTTTATTGAACAAAGACTGAGGGTCTGGCTACTTTGTTAGGAAAGGGGAGATCAAAGTTAGTGTTAAAGAAAAAACATAGCTTAGCTTATCACTTCGCGTCCGCATACACGATGCACGCACGCGCGCACGTTGCGCTTTTAGAATTGCTTTGAAGGCTCGTTGGGCGTTGTCGTGTTGTCCATGGGCCAAGCAGTTTGGCGAGTCTGAAAGGTTTCAGTGTTCATCCGTTCAGATGTTGTTTCTATGATATCTCCTCGAACCTTGGTCTCTCTATACTTAAGTGGTAGACGACGCGAAATATATAATTTTCATCCCTCTACTACATGCTGGTATCATGGCAAATACTTAAAAATAACTCTATTTTGAAAAAAAAAAAAAAAACGCTTCAAAGTGGACCTGGTTTTTCAGTACTGACGGTTTCGCCCTACTTTTCAAATTTGAGCACACGCACCTTCACAGGGAACTTTTGGAGCACGGCTCATGCACCCATTCTGGGCGCAATATATAATTTTCATCCCTCTACTACATGCTAGTGCCATGGCAAATACTTGGAAATAAATCTGTCTTGAGCAAAACCGCTCCGAAGTGGACCTGGCTTTTCCGTTTCGACGGTTTCGTCCCATTTTTAAAGTTTGAGCACCCGCGCCTTCACAGGGAACTTTTGGAGCACGGCTCATGCACCCAATCTGGGCGAAATATATAATTTTCATCCCTCTACTACATGCTAGTGATATGGCAAATACTTGGAAATAAATCTGTCTTGAGAAAAACCGCTCCGAAGTGGACCTGGTTTTTCCGCTTCGACGGTTTCGTCCCATTTTTAAAGTTTGAGCACCCGCGCCTTCACAGGGAACTTTTGGAGCACGGCTCATGCACCCATTCTGGGCGAAATATATAATTTTCATCCCTCTACTACATGCTAGTGCCATGGCAAATATTTGGAAATAAATCTGTCTTGAGCAAAACCGCTCCGAAGTGGACCTGGTTTTTCCGCTTCGACGGTTTCGTCCCATTTTTAAAGTTTGAGCACCCGCGCCTTCACAGGGAACTTTTGGAGCACGGCTCATGCACCCAATCTGGGCGAAATATATAATTTTCATCCCTCTACTACATGCTAGTGCCATGGCAAATACTTGGAAATAAATCTGTCTTGAGAAAAACCGCTCCGAAGTGGACCTGGTTTTTCCGTTTCGACGGTTTCGTCCCATTTTTAAAGTTTGAGCACCCGCGCCTTCACAGGGAACTTTTGGGGCACGGCTCATGCACCCAATCTGGGCGAAATATATAATTTTCATCCCTCTACTACATGCTAGTGACATGGCAAATACTTGGAAATAAATCTGTCTTGAGAAAAACCGCTCCGAAGTGGACCTGGTTTTTCCGCTTCGACGGTTTCGTCCCATTTTTAAAGTTTGAGCACCCGCGCCTTCACAGGGAACTTTTGGAGCACGGCTCATGCACCCATTCTGGGCGAAATATATAATTTTCATCCCTCTACTACATGCTAGTGCCATGGCAAATATTTGGAAATAAATCTGTCTTGAGCAAAACCGCTCCGAAGTGGACCTGGTTTTTCCGCTTCGACGGTTTCGTCCCATTTTTAAAGTTTGAGCACCCGCGCCTTCACAGGGAACTTTTGAAGCACGGCTCATGCACCAATCTGGGCGAAATATATAATTTTCATCCCTCTACTACATGCTAGTGCCATGGCAAATACTTGGAAATAAATCTGTCTTGAGAAAAACCGCTCCGAAGTGGACCTGGTTTTTCCGTTTCGACGGTTTCGTCCCATTTTTAAAGTTTGAGCACCCGCGCCTTCACAGGGAACTTTTGGAGCACGGCTCATGCACCCATTTTGGGCGAAATATATCATTTTCATCCCTCTACTACATGCTGGTGCCATGGCAAATACTTGGAAATAAATCTGTCTTGAGAAAAACCGCTTCAAACTAGACCTGGTTTTTCCGTTTTGACGGCTTCGTCCAACTTTTCAAATTTGGGCCTCCGCTCATCCACAAGGAACTTGTTTAGAACATTCGGGTCTTTAACTGGGAAAAATGATAAAATTTAAGTCCATCAAATCAATCATGGTACAACTGCATATCCTTGAAAATAAACCTCCTCGATGGGAAAGGCGTTCAAGCGAGGACGTTAGGTAGTTCTAATTTTCCAATGTTCTCCTCACTGGATCGACCGACATGTTTTTTGCTTGATATTTTGAATTTATGTGCTTGACGTGTCATGAAGAGACCATCAAGTACAGTCAGCTTCCTTGCCAAATTATCACTCAATATTCCCACTTTATTCGCCCTAAATGTAGCTTCGCCATGGTCAATAATTTCTTAATGATTAATAACAATATTTCTATACCTTTTCTTAGCCATGATAAAATTTCTAAATGAAAAAACAAATAGTTGCTTTCTTTGTTTGGTAGTTTAGTGATCCCAGCAGCAGAATGCAGGAAACGATTCTGAAGAGCTGGCTGATCGATTATGCGCCTGGTTCGACAAACTGGTCTCAGGAACCCGAGCAAATAAGTTTGAGAGAAGACAGAGCGTACACTACGCTTCCTGGATGTTTTTGCCTTGTCGCAGTTATACGGCAAATCTCGTATCTTTCTATATTTTTAAATTAGGGAGGTTTGAAAATCACTTTGTGTGGCACGTTTGGGAGAGGTGCCCCAGAAGGATGTTTTTTCTACGCATTACAAAATATCATACAAATCACGAAACTTTGTCATATGATTGGGGGAGGGTTGTATTTATAATATAAAATTAAAATTTATTTCACTCACCTAATAATATATTTTAAAAACCGATCAATCCTGATACCACCCATAGTGGCTAGGCATCAAATAATTTACTCGAATGAGGAACCTGCAGTTTATGCGCTGTAATCTTGACTTTTTTGCGGAAGGATTGGATCGTGTCAGAGATTGGACGGGTAGCATGGCAAATCTGAAAAAATGTGATGTTGAGCAAATATTGCCGTATTTCTATATTTAATACATTGCTTCTATGGGAGCGTTGCCATAATCCGCCAAGAGATGGCGCTAGCATGCGATGGCACAGATTTCTGGGGATGGGTTGACTAGTTTAACGTGGTCATTAAAGTAACTATAGTAACTTAAAATGTGAAAGCGGAAGGGCGTGTCTTTCGAACGCCTGGCATCCAGCACGCGCCCCATGCCTTCCATCATGCTTTAACTGCACGCGCGCGCTCGACGTGCACGAAGGCCGAAGCGTTGCCAAGGGTAGTAGGCTCACGTTGGAGGCGGGACAACTGAAGCTGCTCCCTACAGTTCTCACCTTGTCAGAGGCTTTTGAGAAAGTGACTTTTGATATCTAGTCAAGATATACTATGTTCAATAAAAAGTCAACAGAAAGTCTCTAGCTTTTCTATTGACACTGGCTACAGAGAGTCAATGGGACATTTTCATCACAAAGTAAACAGAACGCCTGCAGTCATTCTGGTGACGCTGTCAACAGGAAGTCGGCAGAAAGAAATCAACGTATAGTTAATATGAAGTCATCAGCCTTTCCCTTGACTAAGGCTGAAGAAAATCATCAGAAATGTTTTAACACAAAATCAACAAATTTTTTGTTGACCCTGTCGACAGGAAGTCAAAGTAAAAAGAAAATAGTCAGAGTCAACAATAAATTAACATGTTTTCGATAAAAAGTCAGAAATCATTTCTATATGGGCAAACTAACCAGCCTGTAACTTTTTAGCGTTGAAAATACTTCGTCTTCAGAAATACTCCTAAACATAGATATTGTTATACTTTTCAATATAGCATATTTCTTATGCCGGATATGTTTAAGCGATGATTTTCAAACAATTCCTACCGACAGGACGTGGTTAAAGAAAATATGTTTTTTCGGGAACAAAGTGCCAGCCACTATGAACGTTAGGGATTTTTAAAAAAACATACAAATTAGCAAAATACTTAACACCAACTCACTAATAACTTTGTAATTAGTGAAAATAAACACATGTTTTCAATTAGAAACTTGCTGAGCGTCATCGAAAACCCCTAATTCAGTCAATTTTAGAACAACGTAAAGCACGCGTGAAGCATGGGGGTACGCTAAAGTTTTCCCTCCTGATCCAGACGCAAGGCTGGCGATGCGAAAAAAAAAAACGCGGATAAGAACACCATTCGAGTTTTTCATAGCCAGCCTTGAGCCTACTGTACTGCGAGTCGTACCTTTGGAGCAACGCCGTGCGCTTCCCGCGTTCTTCAAGTCCATCAAAACTTGACTGATTTGGTTGTTTTGGATGACGCTCAGCAGGTGCTAAATTAAAACCCTACGTTTATTTTCACTAATTAAGAGTTCATTAACGAACCTTAGTAAATTATCTGACTTCATTGAAGGATGATTTCCATATTGTATGTCCCCCTGGCCGCCTCCATCACCAGCACAAACAACAATAGTGTACATTTCGCGGATCTTTTGAAACCAATTTATTCGAATAAAAATCAAACATTGTGTACAAGCACCTGTAACAGGCTGCGTGGTAAAACATCGAGAGAACGTTAATACGCAATCAAGAACACCGTGTTCTTACATTCTCAATTAAACTCCGCACGAAGAAAATAAACGACCAACGGGTCGGTCCCTCTACCTCCAGTTTGACTTGCTCTCTTCACCGCCAAGACACACACACACACAGAGAAAAAATAGAGGTATGACCACTTTCCTTTGAATTGCGCTAAAAGTGCCACTTTAACTGACTTCGTTCATCGCAATGAATGAGAATACCTGCGCTTCGTACGCGTGCCCCTCGGTGATTGCAGCGCGCAGAGTGCCCGAGTCACTGCAGGGTATTTATTTTCCTCTCGTTTTATCCGAGGCTCTTTGCACCGCGAGGGCGGCTTTCGCCGTCCGCCACATTGCCGAGTCAACGCCCGTGCCAAGCTCACACATCGGTCGGGTCCGAGGTCTTTTTAATACCCGTCAGAGGGCTGTCCACTCCAACTGCGACAAAAAAAAAAAAAAAGGTGCCATCCACACACGCATATCGACCGAAACATAGCTAGAGAGTTTGAGCAGCAGAAAAACCCGAAATCCCTTTTATATTCCGTGCACCCCCAAGCTGACAGTGCCGTGGATGCATGGTGCTCGGCGTGCCGGTCATGTACGTCTATATCGTGCCACGTGACCACGCTCCCGCTCACACCTACGAGTAGGGAGCTGAAACAGGTGAAGAAAGAGAGGTGGATCATGGGTCCGGCGACCGCGCATGGCTCCCACCGTATACAGTGTCAGCATAGGGATGAAAGGAGTATGGATCGAGCAAAAAGACTCCCTTCACCGGACTTCGCCGAGACTTCCTTTTCGGACGAGATGGCTCGTGAGCGGCGGACTGTGAAAAAAGAATCGACTTTTAAGCGGCTTTCTACGCGAACGGCCGAAGAGAGGGAGAAGCTTTGCAGCTTTCAATCTCTGTGTCTTCCGCCGATTTGCCGAATGGAATGTATTGCGACGCGAACCGGTCGACCGCGAATTTCGAGTGCGCACGTAGGAGTTGGGCGTAGCGTGTGACCGAAGATTGGAGCAATCTCATTTTTGCATAATAATGCTTTCTCTTTTCTCTTTGTTCTTTTTTTTTTCTGAGAATGCGATTTATTATCTAAACGCTTGTCCTCGCTGAATGCGGGGCGCCATATTTCTGATGGAGCGCGACGCTGGCCTTTCAGTAGGTAGGTGTTGACCCTGTCGCTCCATGCCCGCTTCACACGATACGATTTTACTTGCGAGTTCGCCATTGCAAGGGCGCTCGTGCGGCAGAAATCACGTCGTGGGTTCTGCGGGGCTCAACGTCGCAGCCGCGAAATTGCACCATGTGAATAAGGCGTGATGCTTGCCAAAGCCTGTACCAAGGGTTAACCCAGTATAGGCTTATATTTCCCACGACCGAGGGTCGGGAAATTCACGAGCTAAGTTGCGGTTGGCCAAGTTTTTTCAGGATAGACGATCTTTGTATGTCAACCAGGGAACATATTTAAAAAATATATCCTTTAAAATAAACACTAAACAAACAAATCAACATGTTTTTAAAGATGTGTGTCTAAAAATAAACGTTCCCTTAACGAAAAACACATAATAAAACAATATTGATGTCACGATACATATTTCCAGGGGTGATAGATTCAAAAACATAATTTTATAAACTCCAGGGCCGAGGTTTCGAAAGAAAAATATGTTTCGAAATCACGCCTAACTATAAACTTTTTTCTCAGCGTAAATAGTGCCTAACACATTTTTGTTTTTGTTTTCTCTGAGGAGGATTTTAAGTTACTTTAAACTTGCCGGTAAACGTGTGCCCCGCTATGACGCTGCCAGACATTGTTGTAAACTTTAAATAAATCCATCGACTGAAAAGACGCGCGATCCGAAGAGGTTCCAGTTGACGTCAGAGTCGGTATAGCGAAATCCCTTTGCCCGGTTGGATAATATAGAGAGCGTTCATTTGAATATCCTCCGAATTTCGAAGATTCTCTTCCGAGGACGTGTGCATTGAAGCGCTATCATTGCTCCGCAGCTGTCAGGTTTCACGTGTTTCTTTTTTTTCTTTCCCCCTTTCTAATTATTTCGATAAACGTAAGAAGGTTAAACGTGTTCGTGGCAAATAGGGCGCGGACTGGGGACCGATTAAACACAGCTGAAGAAGATTTAAAAAAGAAAAAAAGACGAATTTCTGCATAATTGAAGGCGAACGACCGTAAATCTGGGATGCTAAGCCCGATGAGTATAAAGGCTGGGCTCCATATGGGTGCAAAATGGGAGACGAGTTTCGCTTGACGGCGTTCGCCCGTCGGGTCCGCGTTCGCCCGTCAGACCAGTGGCGTGCCGACGACGAATGTCGCCCGGCCGCGTTCCCTGTGAGTGTGGCGTCAAACTAGTGCGACAAAGCGAACGTGACGACGATGAACTTAGTCGGTTTTTCGCCAGATATTAGGGAGCTTTAGCAAACCGTTGCCGTGCTCCGCGTACCGCACTACCGGAGCCTTTGAAGCATGCTTTTAAGCGCGCGCCCGGGTGGTACCGTGACCGCGGTGCGTGCGCTTAAAAGCATGCTTCAAAGGCTCCGGTAGAGTGAACTGCTCCGGTAGTGCGGTACGCGTAGCACGGCAACGGTTTGCTAAAGCTCCCTATTAACTTCATAGAGTTCAGCCTTCATGCGCTCAGTCAGAATGAGTACGTGGTGTACACGCAAGCAGAGGGTACTTCCTCGTGCAAGAAAAGTTCTATATGCCCACATCGAGCATTGGGCAAGTACATAAGGCCGTGTACGGCCAGATACATATAATATGGCTATACATGACCTTATTTCGCCCAATTCTTGAAATGACCATTTACGGAATTTAGACCCTCGTCCTACAATGGCACCGCTGCTCTGTCGTCCCAAATTTCCGAAAGCCGGAGTCACGCTGGTCATGCATCGTACGAAATGCAGTCTGCAAACACGAGTCAGCGCAATATCCGTGGTTCGAATGCCGCGTGCCGAGTTTTCTTCTTGACCTCAATTCGATGCGCCATTCGAAGCACGGATTTCGCGGTGACACGCGCTCGATTCTCTATGCAGATCGTCTTTTTGTATGAGACATAAGCAGTGTGACCCCGGCATTGTAGTGCATTTGTTTCATTCATTTATTTTCTAATACTGATTATCCCTTTGAGGAGTTTTACAAAATATGGGCTGTAAAATATTATAAATTGATATCAGCGATTACTCCAAAAACAGGGCAAAGAAACAAATTCAGCACCATTTGTAAGAAAAAAACCAATAGGAAACACTGACACTCCTTAAACACACACACAAAAAAAAAATTTTTGCTTAAATTTCTGCTTAGTACACAACACCACAAAACGCTCTTTCATAATAAAGAAAAGAATTTTATTTACGCTGCGAAAGGCCCTTTAAAGCGCAGACCGCATGGCGTGTTTTTCTACACGCGAAAACGCGACGCGCTATGAACGCTCGCGCGGAAGCTGACGCGGGGGCACCCGCATGCAGACAAAGCCAAGCACCGCCGGCAGCGCGGTATCAGCGTTGCCAGATAACAGAATTCTCAACACGCGATGTAAATGTTGACGCAAAACTACTAAATGAGAATTAAATAAACAAATAACTAAATAAAACGGGTGTGTGTGTCAAAAGAAACACCTTTTTAATTTTTATATGGAAAATAAAAATGCTTTTGAACACTTTGAAATGTGCTGAATACGAAACAGCGTACTGCGCAGGATCACGTGATAGTTCGACCGACCCTCATTGGGCGAGAGCCGTTTCGACGCCTCGGCGCGCGCGTCTTTTTCTGGGTCGGCTAGAAACCAACGCTACCGCGAAAACGCGCGCCCGCGCGCAGGAAATGACGTCAGTTTGACGCCGACGCGCCTGAATCGCGAGCAAAAACGCGCCATGCGGTCTACGCTTAACAACGAAGCGACTTCCTCTACTCGCGCACAAAGGCTCTTGACTCTCGGTTGGAGGCAGCCTCACAGCGACATCAAAATAAAAGTGTTTCTGCGAGCCTCCCATTGCTTCGGGGGAGTGCGCAAGAGAGACACACCGACCGCTACCGGCACCTTACGTCACGGTCTCACCTGACGTAGCGTGCACGATGTTTGCACGGACGCTCTGGCGCACGGAAGGGGAAATTTTTCACGGACAACGAACTTTCGTAATAAAGCTCTCCGTGCAAGATAAAAAAATCTTCAGTGTCTGCTTTCCCGCCAAGCACCTGGGAGGGACCCGATAGATGCTGTTGTCCTTCGCCGTGATCCTTCAGTAGATTGCAGCTATGGGCTTTCCCGGGGGCTTTGAGGGAAAATTAGACGCCCCGGATTTCTTAGAGCGCGTGCTTTAAAACTACAGATCCTCCGCGCGCCCTCGCTCCCTTCGATGCAAAAAGTGCTATCAAAAGCCCGCGTGATTTCCCTCATTATTTTCCGAGAAAAGGATGAGGAAAAAACCGGTGACTATACACGTTTTCCACAAGTGCGCGGCCATCTTGAACGTCGTCACTTGTGGTATGCTGTAAAGCAAATTTAAACTCTACACACGGGTGGAAGGTGTTCACGAAAAATGCGTGATTGTTACACATACTTGTTTTGACTCACCTATATTTTCTCGCATGTTCCAGGGTGATATGCTTTATTAAGTTTTTCGTCTCGCACACCAGATACGGAACCCGCGTGACTAAGAACGACAGGAAATAGAAAACGTTCATACACCTTCTAATAAAAGTGTATGAGGGCGCGTTCATTGCTGTGTTCGTGTGTTGTGCACACACTCTAAGAAATGTCTGCGCGTCTACTTTCCCGAAAAACACTGAAAGAGCTAATCTCTGCGATCTACGAAATCAGCTCAGCGAATGATGAGGCGGAACATCCGTTTAGACTTGAAAATGAAGTCTGCGCCGTGGCATTACGCAATACAAAGCGTCATGCTTGCATTGCTTATTGCCACAGCGCAGACTTAATTTTGAGGTCTAAACGGATGTCCCGCATCATTATTCGCTGAGTTGATTTTGTAGATCACATAGATTAGCTCTTCAAGTGTATTGCGGGTAAGTAGACGCGCCGGCATCCCTTAGAGTGCACGCACTTTCTGGCTGGCCGCAATTGCGAGCGAGCGCAGGCTGGACTGTGATTTAGCGCGTGGGAACTGTGATTTTTGTAAACGGTGGAAACGTACATAATGTGCAGTCGGCTATAATTGTCAGTGACCATGATTTACCTTTTTTAATTGGTCATAATAAAACGCGAAAGCACGGAGTTTCAAGATTTGTGACGCTTGTTAGAACACCCCTAAATAGTTGTTCCTCGTTGCGCATTCAATCAACCTCGTGTCCTTGAGAAAAAAATAAAAGCTTGGTTTTTATTATTTTTTAAAAATTAGCCACGATTCAGAATAAGAAAACTAAGCATTTTATTGCCCTAAACATAAAAAAAAAAAGAAACGCCTTGCGCAGAAAAAAAAAAATTGAATGATCGGGCCAACTAATGAATGATAAATATAACTAAACATAGACTACGGAAGGAGGGGGCAGACTCAAAAAAAGAGCACGCACACACATACCTGTAACGCACGCACACACACATACTACACAGACACGCACAGAAACATACGCGCGCGCACGCAAGCATACATACACGCACGCGTGTACCCACATACTCATATACGCACATAAAAACACGTTCGCGAAGGCAAGCACGCACGCACAAACTCACGCACAGAGATGCACACACCCACAGACACAAAAGGCACACACACGCACGCACACACACACACTACCTTGCCAAGCTACTAACTTAATAATAATAACTTGAAAGTAAATAGCACCGCCACTTTTTGAGACATCGAAAAGTCCCGCTGGCATCGCGCCCCCAGGTGAAACTGGAAGGCTGCACGCAGCGAAAATTCCAAGCTAGGACAACAGAAGGAGAAAACAACAATAGGGCGGGAGGTCACGGTTTATAAACTGTTCATCGGGGAGCACGAGCGAAATAATATTTACAATAATAATAACAGTGAGCGGGCTCTTATCACGTTCCAGCCAGGGGCGCGAGTGCGCTATAAAACATCCTCCAAATTCCTTCGCAGGTCCCCAAGTGCGTCATTTCTTCTCGCCCGGATGGGCGGAAGCCGCCTGACCCCGCCGGTTTGCGTCGCTCTTTTGTTCGCCGGCTAACAAGCGCCAACGGCGGCTAGACTAGAGGGGATAATTCAGAACCCGAAACTACCAAACGTCTCTTTTTGGTGTGCGCGCCATTTAGCGAAAGATAAAGGCTATGCGAATATAGACGCTTTGCAGCAGCTGTGCATGGACGCCGCCATAACTGACCTTCAGTTTTTGTTTCCTCTTATTCGTTTATTTCACTTCATCATTACCATAGCAGGCCAAGTTATTGCCATATTAGATCCAACTGTGTCCTTTCCTAAAGCATCGGCCTTTGTAGAGGATCGTCAACTACCGTTTCAGTTGCTCGGCATCTCGGTAAGACATCAGAAGGTCAGCAATGGCGGCTGTAATTTGGCGCGTGTGTAAAGCGTCTATAGGGGCCTACAAAGAACAAGAAGTAAAACAGAAATTGTCCGTTTCTTTAGAAATTCCCAAAATTATTCTGAATGACTAACAATTCAATCACGTGACAACTTTAAAAAAAAGGCGTGGCAAATCAACAAATTCTCGCTCAATAGGGCTACGGCATTAGCTCATCATTGAACGCCCAAGAACGAATCACTTGATGAAACTCCTTTATTCTTTCTCACCTCCACTGAAAGCCACAATCTTTCGCGCACTTTACACACCGCACCGAACGAATCGTCCGTGAACTGGCGCTTGTACTGCCCATCGAACGCTGAGTATATGCGCGGGCGACGAGTTAGGGGATATGGCCGCCTGCTGGAATTTTCTCGCGACGCAGAGTGAGGATACTTCAGCTTCTTCTGCTTGTGCCAGCACGTGTAAAGGCCCGTTCACACAGTTGCCTTCGGAGTGACCACAACGTTAACGAACGAATTCAACCGGTTGGAACGACGAGTTGCCATAGCAACGAAGCACCAAACGGTCGTTTCGTTCGTGTTCGTTCGCAACGCAAGGAGTTGAGCCGGGCTGAACTTTTTCGTTACGTTCGGGATCGACGGGAGCGACAGACCAATCACAGGTCGAGGAGAGCTCGGTCGCGCGCGTTGCATGCCGGTCGTGCCGGCCTCCTTCTATCTGCTAACATGGCGTCAGTGGTGATCGTCGACGTGGACGGCGCGGTGGAAGCTCATCGTTCCGCGTAAAAGCGCTATCCTTGGCTGTGAAGTTTCGTCGTGTGTAGTTACGATAACCCAGCACACGTACTAGAAGGGAAGATCCACCTACTCGTGCGGCGATCTCGTGGCGGCACTCTCAAGACAGCAGAAACGCCGGTGCCGTCGTGTTTGTTTACTTCAACTACAGTTGTGCTTTCTTAGCATTTGTGTGCTCGAACATCAACCGAATTTCACGTTTGGCGCATCCCATGCGTGTGCTCAAGTTCACGGTATTACTGGTGCGTACCGTATGAAGGATGCGAATTTTCACGCGTTTTCATCACCCGAGAAAGGTGATTAGTGTTAGCAATCCTGAACGCTCGCAACGTCTATATGATCACGAAATTATATTTCTACGTTGCTGTATCGCTGCTAAGGTGACATCGTCTTTTATAATCGTAGAAAAGGCGTTTGGCGAGATTTGTACTGTTGGCAAAGTCGTGTATTAGAGTCTTGATCGTCCAAGACGGCGTACTGCATCTTTCTTTTTTTAATGCACTACCCTGTAAGCGTATCCTGAAAAAATAAATAAAGCTTGAGGTCATAGGAGACGGTCTGTCTATTTTCTGTTACGCAAGTGAGTGGCAGCGCGTGTCCTTCTTTTTAGAGGCACCGCTGAAATAGCTGACGGCGGCGGAGAGGCGGTCGCCGTGCTGCCGACCCGCTGCGCTTGTTGCAGTGGTTGCATGAGCGTACGCGCAGCGCAGAGCGGTCGTTCCGGTCGCTACGGTCACAACGGACGCAGACGTGGATGACGAGTTCGTTTCAGATGTCTGAACCAGCCTTTACAAAGCTATTGTAGGCGCACAGCATATCTTCGTGACTGTACGCCGTAGCCGTAACCTCCAGCTGCTCCGGTGAAGACCTCACGTCGGGCACGAAACCGTTCGCCACGTTTATAAGCGTAGCTGGGTTGCTTACTATTGGCTATGAGCAAAAGCTGAAGCTCGTTTCTCATTGGCTGTTGATCCGAGTGGTTGCATGTGGTTGCATGTGTGTGTACACGTCGCGCACAGTTGTCGTTGAAGTCGCAGCGGTAGCATTGGTTCGTAAGCATAGTGGTCGCTCCGAACGCAGGTGTGTGAACGGGCTTTAATGCCAAATATTTATGCACTAGGAACATTACAACATAACCGCGTGGGTTAGCGTGTGCGCTACCCCTAGTGAGGAAAACAGAAGCGCCCCTCCCGAGCTTCTCACCGCGAAAAGCGGCAACTGGCTTGCCGTCGCGACCGAGCCCCTCGCTCTTATTTTTGCAGCAGCGTCGCTTGCCTCTTCACCTTGCTGCACCGTCCGTCGTCGCGCCTGCGGCGTTTTGGTGGTATTCACACCACGCAAGCGAGTGCACCAGTACCTCCTGTCCAAAAGCAGTCGCGGATAGCACGCGGAACGTGCAATCAGCGACCGAACACTTTGTCGAGGCTACACCCGTGAACACAAAAGCGCTAAGGCCGGCCCTGTAATTGCTATGCATTTAAGACATCCGAGGCTTAACGCAATAATTGTATACATTTTCGATTTTGTGCCGCTTCCACGCCAATCGTAAAATTGTTGGATAGGTTTGGCTAGTTGCCCCTTCAACGATCCCAAGGCACGCAAGTGGGGTAGATATTCAATAGTGAGCTTTGTAGATCGTTTCTTTCGCTCCGATAGCGATATTGGATAATTACACGACGTGTACGCAAAGGCTCTGGTGTAGTAACGTGCATCGATCACTCGAGTTAGCGGAATGGTCTACTAAAACTGACTAATCTCACGCGCTTTTCTTATATTACCTGATCTGTATGGAAAAAAAAAAGGTGCGGGTGTGACCCCCAGTGTTTTTGTTTATTTTTCTTTATGCTTACACATCTGCGTACTAGAGCGTACAAAAGCTAGGAAATGACAAGACAGATCCGAGACTCCCACGCAGAGTGTTGGAGCTAAACGTGTACAACAGGGGGTTAGGTCCATCGATATTTACGTAAGCTCCCGTATACGTGCATCATAATTTTATCGTTGCATTTTCGATAGATCTGTCAAAATTTGTGAAAAACATAACGGACGAAATAATTCAACTACGAAACAGTACGGCCGTCTGCTCCGTCACCGCTTGTGAGAGCACCGATATCGTAGACAACGTTCGAGCGCCATCAATGTTAGGGGCGGAGACTGATTGGAACGCAACGTAGGAACCCCAGCACATCACGTCGCCGGCGAAACGACTCACGCGCAGAAAAACGCACGATTGGTTAGGCTAGGTGGCGCAAGCTACCGCCCGTTATAAAAGGTATAGCCATTCTGCATCCATCCATCCATCCCTCGATGCATCCAGCGTAGAATCATAGGGCACTGTAGTTTCACACCGGTTCCGAGCGAAGCCCATGCTGCAATCCGATGGAGGCAATTCAATTCGCACCAATATTGCCCAATATTGCACCGTCACGTCGTTAGTCATCTCCAGGCGTTTTCAACCACCGAGCAAACCAGTCACAAAAAGTGAATGCACCGTGATCCTATGCTGGATGGATGGACGGATGGATAATGGCTATACCTTTCGTAACGGTCGGTAGCTTGCGCCACCTAGCCTAATCAATCCTGCGTTTTCCTGCACGTGATTCGTCTAGCCCGTGATGGTAAACTCCCAAAGACGACCAGTGCCGTGAAGATGCACTCTCGGTGCTGCTTAGATTGCTCCATGAAATCATGGTGTCGGCTCCGCTCGGACCAACGTTATTAGATTACCTCAGTTGTGGAACTCCCGCCGGAGGGAGGTACCCCCCCCCCCCCTCACTCACTTCAATTCGCCAAGCGTAGAGTGCCTGCATACACACATGTAGGCACCCTAGCCAAGCGTTGTTCGAAGCGCCATCTATATTTTTGTTTCATAACTATGCGTTCCAAAGAGCCCAGCTGAAGCGCCTAAAGGTGATCACAGCGCCGCCATTAATCCTGCAGCGGTCACTCGCGGAACTGAACGTAACAACCATTTTGGCTTCGATCGGCCATTTCGCAGCCGAAACAGATACAGTGGAAAGAGGTACAGGGAAGCCAGCTCTGTCTCCCCAGCGGACGCGCGGCGAATTCGCCTCGAAGTTAAGAGGAGCCTAGGTCGGGACGCGCTACCTGAAATCCCCGCTGAGGCATGGTTGTATTAAGACAATATTAATTGTACAGCAATACCTTGCAAACTAAAGATTTTAGAAAACATCACGCGCCCCTCATTTTGTACTCAACTCCAATAAATGTTACTACCAAAAGGGTTTTTTTCCGTTGTTTTTTACGTTTCTAGTACGTTGAAACGTACGTATCCTTATTCAGTTACCAAAGCAGCCGTCTGGCGACACGTCGAGCGACGCTTGGCTAGTCGTGGTGAGTGAGGGAGGGTACTGTTCGTGCATGCGGCGTCTATGAGCAGTTCCGTAACTGAGCTAATCTAATAACGTTGGCTCGGACTCGGGGGCGGATTTAAGACAGGGGAGGGGGGTAAGCCCAGCCCCCGAGGGCATTTCTTTTACAAAAAAAAAAAGGATATAAGCCAGTTATGATTAAGATGAAATTAACTCAAAGGTGCAAGCGAGCTGTACAAAAATGGCAATAGTGATTCGTGGAGAAGGGGAACAAATGGGGACAAAAGACAAACAGAAATCTCCAAAGACAACTTTAGGTGACCTTGTTGGTGTTAGACTGGTGGCAGCTGATAATACCCGTTTGTTCTACCGACGTCTAACCCCCGGTTAGCCCAGTTCGTAGAGCGCTCCAATGGAAATGTAGAGGTCCCGGGTTCGATACGCGGACCGGGCGTATATTTTAAGTCGCGCACCAGTCACCTATAATTCTGTTTGGAGATTTGTGTTTTGTTTGTCTTTTGTCCCCTTTGTTCACTCTCTCCGGAGATTATTATTGCTACTAATGTAGTTATTTATTTATTTATTGTACATACCCTCAAGTGCCGAAGCAATGTGGAGGGGAAGGATAAAGCAAACAAAAATAAAACAAATTGACAAAACAAAAAAGAAGCGGCGAGGCATTCAAAGTATCAGGAATACACTCCGATTGTCAGAAGCTGAAAGAAACATCTGCTACGAACAAAACAAACAAAATTATATGACTCAAGTCGGCTCATCAAACAGAAATGAAAACTAATATTGACGAAAAAGGAAATAATCGGGTATAGTGGCGATATCTACCGGAAGGTGGTTCCAGCCGTTTGATGCAAGCGGGGTAACTAAATAAAAAAAAGGTGTTCGTTTGGCAACGTGTTAATTCAACTTTATTGTGATGGTCCAGGCGGGGAGAGGAATAGTTAGGCATTATAAAGAAATGGTCTCGCAGCATCAGATTATGACACACTTTATGAAACAGGCAAAGTCGAAAAAATATTTTTCTACGCAATGACAAAGAGGGTAATAGGAGGTATTCACTGGACGCCATATTTGAGGGCAATGTTAAGAGCGCATGCTCAGAACGACCTCACATCAATAGCCTGCTAAGACCGGAAACCTTGATGGTGCTAAATGCACGCTCCAAAAGGACTGTGAAAGCTCGCTGTCAGCACGCGCTCAGCAGCAGCGCACACGGATATGGCCACCAGTGAATACTCCCTATAACAAACTGGACTTCATTGATGATATGCTGGTTGTTCGATTATAATTAGACAGAATGAAACGAACGGTGTAATTTTGAACTAGTTCGAGAGCTTTTATGTAGAAAGGCGTGGTTAGGATCCCAACTAGAGGCTGCATATTCTAATTTTGACCGTAGGAGAGTGTTGTAAAGAAGTTTTAAGTTAACTGGGGCCGTTCTGAAGTTTCGTCGTAGGTATCCTAACATGCGGTTAGCGTTGGCGATTATTATATCTACATGAGGTTTCCAGGTTAAAGTTGATATAGTAACACCCAGATAACGGCATGAAATAGACCCTTTCCGGAATTCAGAGCCATCTGGTGACTTAAATGGCAGTTTGACTTTTACCGTACTAATGGCGGCAATGAACCTGGGGTGTTATGTTGCGCTTTTTGGACTCCCAGGAGACTAGGAAGAGGGAAGTGACGTCAACGACACAGCAAACGCAGATTGGGTGTTGATTTTGTTTTCTTCTGTCAACATCCAATCTGCGTTTGCTGTGTCGTTGACGTCACTTCCCTCTTCCTAGTCTCCTGGGAGTCCAAAAAGCGCAACATAGCACCCCTGTGGTCCGCAGTATTTTATGGGGCACCGTCACTTTCGCAAGTCAACGGTAAACGAGAATGTGCGCTTTACTGTACAGTTCTTTTTCAATGCTTTTCAGTGTAGACGGCGAAATAGAAGCAACCAGTCAGAACGAAGCGCCAACCCACATAGATGCCTTAATAGAGTTATATACACAAGGGCTTTGAAGCCTAGTGTGTGCTACGAACTTATTGACTGGGCCCGAGTTAGAAATGAACGTTTACGCAGCTCTTGCTTCCAATGCCTGCTTCAAGTCGCTCTAACGTCTACCATGTATAGGCCTCAAATCATCTGCTTAGGAGCATCTTCAACATCTTCCTTTATCAGAAAACAGAACGCCGCCTTTAGTATAGAAAATATGCCATTTTTCAGATGATGATAGCGATCAAAGTGGCCAGACTGAATTCCGGAAAGGGTCTATTACAGATTCAAGTTGAATGTCGGTTAGTGTATATCCTAAAGGGCGCGCGCCTTGCCGAGACACCCGCATTAGTTTGCATTTGTTAGGGTGTAGCTCCATACGCCATTTTTTGCACCAAAGAGTAATATTATTCAAATCAGATTGCAAAAGGCGTTCGTTATCATCGTCATGAACTTCCAGGTAAATCAAACAGTCATATGCGTATATATGCATGGAGGAAGAAACACAACTTGGTAAATAAATATTGAATATTAGAAAAAAAGGCGGGCCTAAAACTGAACCTTTGCGTAGGCCCGATGGCACATCAGTCAGGTATGAATTATTGACAGTTAGAGATACATATTGTAAGCGGTTGGTAAGAAAGCATTCCAGTCAGGTTAACAAATTAAGATCTAGGTTCAATGAAGAAAGTTTGAGCATAAGTAACTTATGAATAACCTTTTCGAATGATTTAGAAAAATGAAGAAAAATACCGTCAGCCTGCTGGTTTTTCTCCAGTATAGCGTGTAGATAATGGGTGAAATAAAGCAGCTGCGTTTCACAAGAAAATGAGCGACGGAAACCATGTTGAGCAGGGGCAAGAAATGAGTTTGGTTCTAGGTAATTAAACATATGATAGTACAGTATGTGCTCGATTATTTTACAGGGGTATACTTGTGAGTGAAATGGGTCGATAATTGAATGGAGAATGCTTGTTACCGGACTTAAACAGTGAAACCACCTTCGCAGTCTTCCTCCCATTGGAAGCGTTCCACACTGAAGACATTGCTGGAAAATTTGGGCCAGAAAAAAGGACGAGTACATTTTAGTTTGCCTAAGATATTTTTAGGTAATATTATCACTTCCACATGACCATGATACTTTCAGAAAATCAATTAACTTTACAATTCCAGTAGGCTCCATAGCAATGGAAAACATCGGGCTAAACTCACAACGTGGAACGTCATAAAATACATTCCCATCAACTACAAAAAAACTAATTGAGAAAAGATTATTAAACACTGATGGATATTCTGCCGGAGGAATTAACGCACCAGATTCATCGCTAAGAGACATTAAGCCGTCTCCATTCATATTATAAGTCTTCCAGAACTTCTTGAGGTCATTTAACAATAGACTCGGTAAAGTGTTCTCAAAAATATTTTCTTTCACACCAAATACAGCTCAAGAATATTCGACCTCAGCCGCAAAATACGCTTCCCACCGTCCCACCGTCCAGCTTTTTTTTTTTTTTTTTTTTTTTTTTTTTTTTAGAAATGTTTAGTTTTTAGTGTACTGGCAATTGTGAGGCCAACGAAGTGCATTAGGGCAACGCTTTGACCATGACGTCACATCCGTCCTTGACGTCAGATCGCTCTGCCACCCCCCCCCCCCCTCCCCTCCGTACCCACCCCTTCCACACCCCAAGCCTGATCCATAAATCCGCCCCTGCTCGGACTTAGTCTGAAACGTAGTGGGGTGTCGATGAAAAGAAGGCCCAAAGCAGGTGGGGTCGTTGCAACCATGGACGAAATTATGATCCAACCTTTTCCGTCCAAAACTTGACAAACACATCCAACAGTTCTGAAAAGAAAAAAAGTAAGTAGGTGTATCAAAAGAACGTTTGGCCATCAAAATCAAAATCGGTCAACCATGCTCGTTGCTTCACCTTCTGTCTACGCACCACCATTCAAAATGATTCTTATAATAGAACGCGACCCTTTCGTAAAAACGTATTTTAGTTTTGTTTATTTGCCATAAACAAACCGATTTTTGAATTTGTCTTTTTTTCTTCTTTTTTGTCAAAAGCTCGTACTATCATTTTGTTTTTGCCGATGGCCCCGATAACCCGGCATATTCTTGGGCCACTTGGAATACGCTCGCGGTCGTTCTTCGTTCCCGCGAAATAAACGGGCTTCGGGTGGTGATTGATGAGCTGTCTGTTCCACAGCGCCTCTTGGTTTTGCCGCTGTTAGTTTTCGCCCCGTCTTCGCCGGTATCATGCTTCGCTTCACTGTAAGTGCGAGCGCCACGCTTTGAGTGAACCCTGTCATGGTCGCGCGCTCGTGAAATGGAAGTTCAAGACCAACAAGTAATGTTGGTTCATGACAACATGCCAGTGCCGTAGAATTCGATTGCACGCACCTGGAGGGAAAGGTTTGTTTGGTTTGAAAAGTTTTTAATGCCCAAGAGAGAGAGTTGGGGTTAAAGGGAGTGTAGATGGAAAGCAAACATGGCGTTCCGGCTGGTGCGCTATGCGTGCAAGCCCTTGCAGCTTGCGCGCGAACATAGCTTTTGCAAGCTTGCAATTGCACGGGCTTGTCCGCTTGAGCAGAGATATGGCGGCGGCCAGTCACCTTGCTTGCAGTCGTCTATTTGCGACCTGTGCGATCGCAAGCATCGAAGCGGTCGGCCTGCCACGATTCTCCGGATGCTGACCAGGACGTAAGCGAAGTATTTCTACTCAACGCAAATAAGACAAATGTGACAACTTTAATTTTGACGGTGTTGGCAGTGTTGCTTTGAGAGGGCGGTGATTTCAGGCTTCCACCATACTACCAAATTGTACTCACTAACAACATTCACCCTATTGTTCAAAAGGTAATGACATCAGGAGAGGGAGCCGTAGGAGAGAGCCACCAAAACATCTCGCTGCTAAAAGAGCTTTCCAAAAAAAGAGCTCCTGGTCGGTTCCATTTCCCTGTTCGTGCGTACGGCGCGTGATTTGCTCGCTTTGCGAAGCGATGAAACATGCGCGTGCTGGGCTGAGGCGATCGCACGCTGGGCTGAGGATTTTTAGACATTAGAAATACTGTAAAATTACAGAAAGCTTCCTTTCTCTAAAAATAAGGGCCAAGAAGCTTGCCAGGGTCAATGGCGGGTGGCGACGTAGACGACCAAGTTGAGTCGCGGGGTGCGTTTGACGCGCGTATTGATACATGGCGTCAGGAGGAGCGTCGGAAAATGCAGCCGACCAGCGAAAGAAAGCAGGCGACTCGCAGACGAAATTCGTTGGAAGAAAAAGCGCTGTAGTTATGCAGATGCATTTTTTTTTTAAGTTTTGGCTTAATTGTTTGCGATTATTTTTGAACCAAAGGTACATTACAAAAAGGTAATGTTTCTTTTAATAAACCACGGTTGTCGCGAGCCGTCTTGTTAAGGAGATCGGACCCTCTATCAATACGAGCGCCAAACGCGGCCTGCAACTCGACATGGTCATTTGCGTAGCTGCCCGCCATTGACCGTGGCAAGTTTCTTGGCTCCATTTTTTTACAGAAAGGGGCTGCGCTTTTCAATTTTACAAGAAAAAAAACGACCTGTGAAATTCACCTTTGACAAAAAGTTTAGACTGCTATGTGCATGCATCGATTTTTACGGTCAATTTTAGACCAATCCTGGTGACTTGGGACACCCTATATATTCAAGTGAACTCACAGTCATTTTCTTAGAGTGTAAGATGCAAGCGCTGGTGAACTGTACAGCCCAAGAAAAGCGCTTCATTTTTTCCATGTAAAAAAAAGTTGAAAGCCGGAGCCGCAAACCCAAATAAAATGTACGCAACAAGAACACGTAATACAAAATTGTGTTAGGCGACGTGCTTTATGTCCCGCAGTTTTCGTTTGCGAGATCTATCAAAGTACTTGAAAACTATTTCATTTATTATTTTCATATCTAAAATAAACGAATAAGTTTATGCATAGTACACCAAACAATAAAAAGCGGAGATTTAAGAGGATTAACCAAATAACAGCATCGTATGCACCCTTCCGGAGACACCAGTCAACTATGTGCTACTTCACGTTCTCATTCTTATCTCGCGCAACATAATTAACTAACCTCAATGACATTCATAGGAGGAGAAAATATTGCACGGCTTTTACGAGACGCTAGAAAAGCCCCACTGTCTGCGTAAACGCGCTAGGGTATGTCACATCTTTTAAGTAGCAGACGCCTCGGCACAGGACCATCGCTTTTTCTATTGTGCACGTCTACCGAAGAGTAATGAATTCGTCGAGGTCATTGCTGCATAAAATGAATTCCTTTGCTGTTCCGAACGAAATGCACGGCTCTGGTGCACACTGTCGTGTTGAAGGGTGATCCTGAAAATAGCGAGGTTTATAATTAGTGATGTGCATCCATGCCTGAAAGCCGTTTCACATGGAGCGACCGCAAGAAAAACATCCCTGCGACTTTCAGTTTCCTGCGCCAATGAGACGTGATTGAGTGAACCCTTATAAACTTGCCGATTAAAGTGTTCCGTAACGAATATCTTAAATCTTCTAGGAACTTACCTAAAAAAATTTAGACCTCTTTGCATCATGAGCTGCTGTCACATTTTCTGTAGGAACTTGACTTTCAGTTGTCATAGGTGATTCTCCTAGCGAAAAAGTGAAAGCTGCTTACAACTCCCTGTAACGCCGAATTAGAGCGCAGGTCTTGAGGAGGAGGAGGGAAGGGCACTGGGGGGGGGGGGGTTAAACTAACCAGGGGGGGTCACGTGACCTTGGGGGGTCACGTGACCTTGGGGGTCACGGGACCCCCAATGCCGATGATGTCATCACTGACGTCATCAGTGACGATGACGATGCGGGTACCGATGACGTCATTAGTGACGTCACTGAAGACTTCACCAGTGATGATGACGATGACGATGCGAATGTCGGTGACGTCATCAGTGACGTCGCTGATGACGTCATCAGTGATGATTACGATGACGATGCGGATGTCGGTAACGTCATCAGCGATGATGACGATGACGATGCGGATGCCGGTGACGTCATCAGTGATGATGACGATGACGATGCGGATGCCGGTGACGTCATCAGTGACGATGACGATGTGGATGCCGTGACGACATCAGTGACGTCACTGATGACGTCATTAGTGATGATGACGATGACGATGCGGATGTCGGTAACGTCATCAGTGATGATGACGATGACGATGCGGATGTCTGTGACGTCATCAGTGATGATGACGATGGCGATGTGGATGCCGGTGACGTCATCAGTGATGATGACGATGTGGATGCCGGCGACGTCATCAGTGATGATGACGATGACGATGTGGATGTCGGTGACGTCATCAGTCACGATGACGTCATTGGGGGGTCACGCGACATCGGCGGGGGTCACGTGACCTAAGGGGAGTCACGTGACTTCGGGGGGTCACGTGACCTCGGGGGGGGGTCACGTGCCCCCCACGAGGTCACGTGACCCCGGTGGGGGGGCTCGCGCGGTGCATTATGGGACATTTCCCATGATGCACCGGGGTCACGTGACCTCGGGGGGGTCACGTGCCCCCCCACGAGGTCACGTGACCCCGGTGGGGGGCTCGCGCGGTGCATTATGGGACATTTCCCATGATGCACCGGGGTCACGTGATCTTGGGGGGGTCACGTGCCCCCCCACGAGGTCACGTGACCCCGGTGGGGGGCTCGCGCGGTGCATTATGGGACATTTCCCATGATGCACCGCGCGGTTACGCCGACGCCGACGCCGACGCCGACGGCGACGGCGACGCCGACGGCGACGCCGCTCAAGCCGGAAACGGGCCCCTAAGAGCTGCGCTCTAAAACAGAAGTTGCGGTAAAACTTCTGTACGACTACTTTTCAGTAGATGGCGAAATCCGAGCGTAACCAATTCAACAATGACGAAAGCTTATCTACATCTCTGTGCATGTCTGGTGGGTGCCAAGAGTGATTGCAGGCGCCTATAGGTGTCTGCGGCCAAAGCTGCACCTTCGCGACGGTTCTTTAAAAACCAGAGCACGGGTATGATGATCTTAGACAGGAACCTTTAAAAACTCCGCTGAGGACGGTGCTACGAACTGCCACAGCGGCAAAAACAACCTCATGATCGGCGCAGCCTTGCACATCTGAAAGAAACGCGCGCTTTCTTCTCGCTCAGACGATACGAAAACCACCCCGAAGCACCTCAGTCGTCGGTAGCATTCGTATAGACGATGACTTTAAAACTGTGTTGCCAACGTTAGGGAGTTTTCCCTGGATCTAGGGATTTCAGTCATCGTTCAGGGGCAAAGGGAAATGTGTTCAAATCTAGGGATTGTTTTTAATGGATATCAGAGGGCATTAGAGAAACGTTCCTTCCCTTTTTCCTCCTCGTGTCGGCCGAGTGCAGCGGGGAAAGAGGCTTCTTTGTAAATTGCCAAGGCCAGAGATTATCTCCAGTAATAACAACAGCGATTTTGGGGGGCCCCCACAAGGCCAAAGTAATAAAGTTTAGTTATGTAAAAAGGTTTCATCGAAGCAAATTTAACCTTTAAATAACCACCCAACAACAAGAATCTATTCTTAAGCTATTCCATAACGATAATCTCAATAATAACGCGAATTAAGACATTTTCTAGATATCTAGGGACCTCTAGGGAATCTGATATACGATCTGGGGAAGGAACGACCGCGGAGCTTGGCAACACTGCTTCATATTCTTCTAACAAAAAAGAGGGGGAGGGGGAAGGGCGGAGAAAGTTCGCAAGCATCACGCCTGCCCCAAGCGAGTTATGTGAGAGCCCCGACCGCGCAAGTTGAAGCAGGCCTTCTCCGAAAGGGCCAGCCAGTAGTCACAGGCAGATGTGAATGACAGCAGAAACTCGCTGTGGTGATCGTTTTTACTTCTTTTCTTGCAGCTTTTTTGTTTCTCTGTTCGCCGAGCAAGAGAAGCGGGCAAATAGGAGCTACATCAGCAAAACATCTGTTTTGCTTCGTTTTGTTGTTCTTTTTTTTTTGTGAAAAAAGCCGTTTAAAATTAAGGTGTTCTTTTCGTTGATTTTTTCTTCTTTTTCTTCATATACAACCGGGACAAAGAAACCAAGGTTCCGTCGGGTCACTGAATTGAGGATTTTAAGCCGCAGCAACAAAAAGGCTGTATATTCTTTTTTTAAGTGGCATTTTTTTATAAATTGTAAGGTGATTCTAGAGCCCTTAAATACGATATGCTTCCCTTCAGTGATTAGAGTGCTTAACATTATTGTTCCCATTTATCTGGAGCATTATTTTGAGTCGCGAGAAACGCGTTTTCGTCCTTCATAAATGTTGAAGCGGTCCGCGACGGAGCGAGCTGAGCTTTTTGTACACTATCTAAAGCTCAAGTAGCCTTAGTTTCGAATCGTAACAGTCGCCCTCGCTCCCTTCAGGCCGCCTCCCGTGGTGTGAAGCGCCATCTAGTTTTTCTTTGCAAAACTGGGTTGAATAGAGTATGGCGAAACGTCATCTAGACGCTGTGCTTCGTAACATAAGCATTCCATTAAATACAATGCAATTACCGTCACAACCGCCCCCCCCCCCCCCCCCCCCCCCCCAAAAAAAAATCGGTGGCGCGTTGTATGACGGGAGGCCAGTCTTGAAAAGGGCGAAGCGAGGTACTGCTAGTGCCTTCGTAACTGTGCTAGTCTAGTAACGTTGGCAAGGGCTTATGTGCAGCATGAGTAATGTAACTGACATTTTTGCATGACGGGCAGTGTGGGCTCAATCCTTTCCCCTGCCAATTTTGATATAGATAATCATTGCATCCACGTGCGGACGTGATTTCGCTACTCAGCAATAAACAGTAAAAGCCCCAGTCGTCGTGTCCCAGTCAAATGACCCCTCTGCGGTACGGCACCAGTATTTATTACCAGATATCATGAGCAGACAATACTTGCGCTGTGCAGACATTCAAAACTCCGAATGGGCATTCGCGGTACGAGTGATCTCGTAATAGTCTTTGTGTTACAATTTTAGGTATGTTTTTTGTGTGTGCGTACTGCTTAGTGTTTTCGGTAACGAAGTAACTTACTCGTTACTTTTCAGAAGATTGACGTATAACGCACTTACGGTACTCATTTCAAGTAACGGATAACATAGTTTCAATACTCGCTAAATCTTCCCAGAGCATAAACAAAATTACTTACATTTTTTCGTGTTTCTTAGCACCAAGTCGCATGGATTCTTGCACTCGTTCCACGTACTTTTAAAAGTTTGCCTATAGTTAATTACCTTAAGATAATTACCTTTATTATCTTAAAATAGTTCTTTTTAGTGTAACATGACATAACACCACGGAGTGATACCGCGACCGCGGAGCGCGCGCTTAAAAGCAAACTTCAGAGGCTTCAGCAGCGCGGTACATGTTAACGGTTTGCTAAAAGTCAGTAATATTTCTTGAAATACATCACTTATTGAAACCTGTGACGTCAAAACAGTAAAACGTCTTAATTCATAAATAAAACGTAGCACAAAAGTAACTCGCGTTACTTTTTGATGGTAATGGTAACGGAAACGCGTTCCTTTTATTTCGAGGTAACGTACTTCAGTAACGCGTCTCTTCTAGGTACGGTTCGGATTATCTGACAGCAGTTATGCCAAGAAGGTTGGGCGGGTATTGTTTCGAAATAAAACAATAATAAAACTTAGCATCTTTCTCGAATATAAGTGTTATCTGCAACATTGCTCGTTGCCTCTAGGGAATAGCAAAATTTAATGCGTTTATGGATGAAGGAAGAATAATACAATTAAGACAGGGAAAACACAACCACATCTTTCATGAAAGATGTGGATGTGTTGTCCCTGTTTTAATTGTTTTATTCTTTCTTCATCCATGACTTGAACCAACACGCTCTTCTCCCAAGCATACTTAATGCGTTATCGCGCTTTCTTATCTCCTATCGCAGGAGTGGTGTCGACGCACGGTCCTCACGCATCCCTGCAAGACTCACCAGGACTGCTTTTGCCCACGAACCAAATTCTTCTGCTCCGCCGGCAGGTGTCGCTCATCGCCCGTCAGGAAAGGTAAATGGAGAGGCGCGCTACCGCTGGACGAAAGTCACCTGATGCCAGGCCTGTATCGGGAAAGTTGGTCCGCCTCTCGCATCCCCGCGTTTCTGCTTAGACTTTAATCTCCAAGAAACGCCTCGAATTTCAGACACAATAATCGTCTGCGGTTTGTGCTAGCACGCTATTTTTGTTGTCCCCTTTTTTAATGTCAGTTCAATTAAAGAGCCGAGGAATGACTACTGTAGTTAAAAGCCAGAATTTGTGATGTTTGTTACCCCAATAGATTTTTTTAACTACTTCTGGTGTTTCTAAATTATTTTCGACATTGAATTCGAGTGTTTCCTCTGACGCAAATTTGTTTTTCAACGGCTCAATTTCACGAAGACTTGATTTTTTTTTTCAGCATAAAATACACCTTTACCGTGACGTTACATGTCCTAGAAATGTCCAAATCAATATTTAACACATGTCTGAAACACAGATACGAACCTTCCGTGTATTTATGTGAAAACTTTCGTAAAACCCCGATGAGTTCCTCAGTTTAAATTTTGTTTAGGACAAAACAACTGGAGAAAAGCACCCTAAATGCGGCGATTTATCGCGAATATGTTTTTTCCAAGATTAAACAATTCAAAGGAAACAAAAAGTATGCTCATAAAAGATTTTGTTTACAGATTAAATGCTGCTTTAAGAACACTACAATTGATATCAACCGCCAATAGCGCGAATTATGTCCTTTATAACCGTGTACGATAGCTTTTAAAACTAATCATATGGCCTTTACTGACCTCGTCTGCTTAACGCGCCCAAAAAATGAGCGAGCGAAGGAAACGAGAGCAGTGACGTCAGAAAGTCGAGTTGGCATGATTAGTGGATAGACCTAGAGCTAGCTGCCCTAGTCTCCAATGCACTCGCCGAACGAGTTTAAACTCAACGGCCAAACGGCAGGCACCGGCGTTCTATGTTCTAACGTGTTTGTCGAGCCCAGTGGAGACGAAGGCAGCTAGCTTGAGGTCTACCCCCTAATCGCTCCAACCAGAACTCGGCGTTCTCACGTCCAAGCGCGCTCTCGTCTTCTCCTCTCCCTCACTTTCTGCCCATGAAGGTGACAGCAATTGTTTCCGCTAAGAGTCCACCATTGCTACTGGATTCTGGGAAAGTAGCCCCAAGATCCCTCGCATGGTCGCCATTTTGGTTCGTGGAATGAGCAGTTCCTCCTTGACCCCGCCATTCATGGTGAGCCGATCCAACTTACCGGAAATGAGTTTCTTTATCGAGACATTTCTTGAATACCAAGATTTAGTTTTCCACTCACCGGCCAAAGGAAGCGCATATCGTGGCACCACCATTACGTGCGGCGTCGGTGCTCGGCGGCATTGAAAATATTTTCTTGTCTTTAGAAACGCGAGAACATAACCATCGTGGAAGATCTGTGGAGAAGAAGGTGATTGACAAGTGCATTGCATGCACAATGCCAAGCACGCTTATATCGGAGAAGAACGCTTGAAGCACGATGATGCTTCATGGCGATCTTGGCACGACTGTTTCAGGAGGACCTTTTCGAACCTTCGAAGATTTGAATAGATCGAAATGGCGATTGCCGTGGCAACTGAGACCGATAAGATAATCGCATTTCGAGGTTTCTGTCGTCTGTATGTCAGTATCTGTTTGTGCCCGGCTAGCAGGCAGGGAAGGAAACGGCACTACTTTCCCAGTATCCGGCGACTTTAGAGTTAACAGCCCGGCTGGACTATCGAAGAATCGAAATTTCGAGAATTAAAGTCGGCTGGTATATGTTCCATTTCTGTCCTCCTTCGATAACGCGTCGGTGTCTTGTGAGCCTCGAACGTTCACGCGCAAAACCCAAGCACAAAGAAAGCCAATGCTGTTACTGCAAAACACGGATGTTGTGACACTCCTTACGTGATAGCGTAAATGCCGTCGGATTTCTTTTTGTTGGTTGTAAAGAACATTCGTGTATGTATTTCAACTCGTGACTTCATGCAGTTTTATAAAAAAAATTCACCGTTTTTTTTTGTGATTTTCTTTTATGGTAGCGTTTTGCCGCTAAGCGACACCAATCGAGCAACCGTGATCACGATCAGATTTTTTTTCTTTTAATATTGTTGCTGGACACGCGCGTGGCAGTTGGAGCTCAACCGCTCGATTATCTTGTCCCCCTGGCAAGGCCTGTTTTATTTTACTCATTTCCCGCGATATCCCAAGTTCTCAGAGCGGCCGCTGCGAATCAAGTTGAGCCTGGTGGCGCTACATCGTCCCAAACGATAGTTTGAAAAGAACAACAAGAAAGGGCTCGAGGTACGAGGAACGTGGATCTGTCCTCTAGGGTTGACATCGCGGCAACGACATCACCATAATTTAAACGCCCCGGCACTAAGGAAAGAAGAGTCCGCTCTTCCGCTATAGAAAGACATCAGTTAGCGAAAAACATAGTTTTCAACCTGCAACCGCGATCTACAAAGATCGAGTTTACATATTGCCATACACCTTTTCCAAAAAAACACTTTGGAGATCCGTGACGCCGCTGGAGAGGCCGCCCGCAGTCATTCGTTGAGTTGTTCGCATTCCGCACTAACTCCTGCGGTGAACTCACGAGCTGCAGCGCATTTGCTGGACTAACTCCGATGAGAGTCAGGCCGTTTACAGGGACGAAGTGATACCGATTGAGCAACTGTGATCAGGATCTCTGAAAACATCGGGTGACGACAACATTCAGGCAGGCAAAGCAGAAACGACGCTAAGATTTAGAAGGGTGTTTCTTCTTTACGCCGAGCAAGTGGTCTGAAGTGCGTCTTTGGCGCATAGGAACGTAAGCAGGGTCACGCCAATCAGGGGGCAGCATGGATAATTAACGAGCAGGGAGCGAGCGATGACGAGTCAGCCAAGCGCGCGCTTTTAATGGTCCAGCTCGAGGGGCTTAAAGGAAAGCATGTGGTCGCATTTTGGCGGGTAAGCAACCGCACGAGGTACACATAAAGCCCCTCCATGTGAAAAAGTAGCGCAAGGTGCGTCGCTGCACGAGGCACGTGCAACGTGCAGCAATTGGGAAGATCAGGGGGGCACAGCGCAGCACTGAGCTAGATTTCAGACGCCATGTTCTTCCCAGAAGTGGCGCGCTTGTCGCGCGCCACTTGTGGGCATTTCCACGACAATGAACGGCGCCACTTTTCCCAGAATATGGGGGCTTTAGCTACACAAGGACCAGGCGAACTTCCACTCAATGTAGTGACCAGACATGTACAGAGCGCGACACTGTTAGCGCGAACAATCGATCACCGATTTTTCCAGTTTTTCTCTTTGAAACCAAGGGATGTCATCGAAGTTATTATTACAACGGAAATAGCTCATTCAGTTCTATAATGTAAGCGAAAACATTTCGTGCTCGCTAATACTATTAAGAAGTAAAATGCGAAAATGCGCCGATGTCGTGTTCACGCTAACAGTGTCGCGATGTGTACGTATGTCATGTTCCTCCGCGGGGACGAGGGCACGTCGAAAGACGAAGCGACACATAAGTAGACGAACAAAATTCATTTACTCACAAGCACAAAAGAAAGCAGAACAGAAAACAAAATTATAAGCAGAAGTGAAAGGAAAAAAAAAATAGAGTGGTTAAATAGCTACAGTCAATACAGACAATCTCGGTCGCGCGCTGAGAACACTCACAGTCTCGAGCGTCGAACTTGTTTGGAACGGAACGCGGCCTTGTTCCTCGATGTTACGGGTGTGGATCCAAGCTTGCTAGGAGCTCTAGGCCTTCCAGCACCGGTTCGATGGTATCCTTTGACGGACCAGGTACGCGGCCTGGGTTGACAGGAGTGTTGCGAGGCCACCCCTTCGCGTCCGCCTTCGAGCTCAAAGTCCGATGCTCCGAGCTTCCGGTGCGAGCAGCAGGCACCACGTCGCTCCGGCTCGATGGCGGCGAGAAGACCTGGAGCGGAGCCAGGGTTCACCAGGAGCGAAGCCTGGCTGCCGGGAGCGTTCGCGTGTCAGCTGCCGCCCTTCAGGTTCAGTCGTCGAATGTCTTGCGCGAGCTTCTCCTTTCCCTTTTGCTCGAGCTTATCCTTTCCCTTTCGCTCGAGCTTGCCCCCTTCTTCGTCTTCTGCTTACACCGTCACCTCAGGAACGTGACACTCCCCCCTTCTTCAAGAGCCTCACTTCCTGAGGCGAATAGCGGTCAAAGTTCTGATGAGATGTGCGTCACGTCGTTGGCGTCGCTGGTCTTCCTCACAACGCTCACCACACACACACGCATCAAAACATCAACATACGCATAAAAACAAAATAAGACCTTGATATTCGCACCAGTCTTAACACTGTTCATAACGCTCGTTCAGGCTTGGCAGTTTATCCTTTGAAAGTTTCGGCCCGACGTCTGCTTCTGGAAACATTACTGTAACTTTCCTTTAACTTTGTTCCAAATGAACTCAAAGCTTCCCGGTGCATTATATAAGCTAGTCACGACTCCTCACACGCGACTCATAAAGTCAGCCCCCACGTTGTCCCTACCCTTAATATACTCTACATGAAAACTTTGATCTTGCAACGTCCAAAGGCTGATGGTCGTGTGTACCTTGAAAGTTCTCCCGTACAACAACAACTTGAATCCTTGCGATCTGGTGATATCTTCCCTAGTTGAAGAACTGTTCAAAAGAGACTTAAATTTATACTGTAAGCTATTACTGGACACTAAGTCCAAGAAGACAAGAAAACGAACAGTCACAAACTGGATTCCAAATAACTGGCCTGGAACTAGCGAAGTATCATCACAAAAGTTCGAAAACCCGAAGTTTGTTTAGAGTTCGAATACCACGTATAACTCACTTACCAAGTGAAAGTTTAAAAAGAAAACACTGAAACCGCCATGACAACAGTGCGAAATCCAAAGACGAAAAACAATCAAAAACGACGCAGCTTATGACTTGCAGCAGACGCTACAAACATGCTGTGTACAAAGTCCTGTCATAATTTCAGTATTAAATTGGCCTTCTTAATCTAAATTAGCTAACCGCCCAACCTGGGCCTTCGAGCTGACCAGCTCGGCGTAGGACCTAACCGCGTCTTGGCGTCACACTCAATCTGTGCTAGGCTGGTCTCAGCCGAATCGGACACAACCTCTGAGCATTTAGTGCTTCCGGTTTGTTCTTGTATCCGAACTTGCTTCCGCATCTTCTGGACCGCTCGTCTCTGACGCCTGCTTATCTGGCGTGCGTCCTGTCTCAGCCCAGTGATTCCTGTTCGGCGACGAAGCTTGCGTACCTTGAAGCGCTCTCTCCGCCCCTCTCTGATCTGCTTTGCGTAAGGCATTTGACTCTGTGGTCCTCCCGCGGAAACCATACTGCGTTTCGTTCGACGAGATTTAGTCAGACATTTCTTTATTTCGGACTTTTCGCCGCTATCTCGTTGTCGGGATTCCGAAGCATCACCGGCTAGAAGCCCCACCCACAATGCATTGGTTGCGTCCTGCACGCTCGGTATCTCAGTTCTCGCCGTTTCTGGGGCGCAGCTTAAACCTCCGTAAGGTTTAAAAGCCTCCCCGAGTAATCTCATTTCCCTGGCAGGCGCCTCTGTGTCTGCACTCAGGCTATGGGGGACTGTTATCAAGTCACTCTCAACTTTCCCATCAACGGATCGCTCTTCAACTGATGCGCACATCGCATCTTGAGCTGAAGTCACTATGGCTTCCAAAAGTCCGATCATCTCTTTCAGGCTACGAGATTCTGCCTGAAGACGCGACAGTCGTGCGGCCGTCTCTCTTTTACATTTCTGCATTTCTGAGGAATCTCCCTCACCTCCATTCTCCGTCTCTTGCCATAGCATTTCCCATTCTTCACATTCCAGCTCCCGCTCTTGCTTTACGAACAAAAGGTGACCTTCTAGCCACTTCTTCAGTGACACCTCGTCCATTTCCAAGGACTGCCCGAGTTTCGTTACCCTATTGAGTGTGTCATCTTTTCTCATCCATGCTCTTTCGTCGTCTACAGATTTCTTCAACTCTGGCCCAGCATAGCCCAGTTCCTTTTCGACAGCCGTTAATTTCTCTACCTCCATGACCCTGGATGCCTTTCGCCTTCCGACGCTCCTCTACCTCTCAGAAGAACAAGACGTCAGAATGGGCCACAGATCCTGGCAGGCTCGCCAATTGTCATGTTCCTCCGCGGGGACGAGGGCACGTCGAAAGACGAAGCGACACATAAGTAGACGAACAAAATTCATTTACTCACAAGCACAAAAGAAAGCAGAACAGAAAACAAAATTATAAGCAGAAGTGAAAGGAAAAAAAAAATAGAGTGGTTAAATAGCTACAGTCAATACAGACAATCTCGGTCGCGCGCTGAGAACACTCACAGTCTCGAGCGTCGAACTTGTTTGGAACGGAACGCGGCCTTGTTCCTCGATGTTACGGGTGTGGATCCAAGCTTGCTAGGAGCTCTAGGCCTTCCAGCACCGGTTCGATGGTATCCTTTGACGGACCAGGTACGCGGCCTGGGTTGACAGGAGTGTTGCGAGGCCACCCCTTCGCGTCCGCCTTCGAGCTCAAAGTCCGATGCTCCGAGCTTCCGGTGCGAGCAGCAGGCACCACGTCGCTCCGGCTCGATGGCGGCGAGAAGACCTGGAGCGGAGCCAGGGTTCACCAGGAGCGAAGCCTGGCTGCCGGGAGCGTTCGCGTGTCAGCTGCCGCCCTTCAGGTTCAGTCGTCGAATGTCTTGCGCGAGCTTCTCCTTTCCCTTTTGCTCGAGCTTATCCTTTCCCTTTCGCTCGAGCTTGCCCCCTTCTTCGTCTTCTGCTTACACCGTCACTTCAGGAACGTGACAACGTACCACGTTATTGGTCAGAAGTTATTTCTGCCTAGTTACTTTTTGCGATAACGATCGAGTAACGTATTTAGTTACTTCTAGAGCTCACCTTTTAGGCGCCCGTTTCCGTGTTTCGCGGGGTCGGCGTCGGCTTAACTGCGCTAACTTTAGCGAAAAAATTGACGTCACGTGACCTCGACACCAATTCCATTCCCAGCTGCGTGACCTCAACACCAATTCAATTCCCCAATAAATTTAGCTAAAAATTGAAATGGTGGTGATGTCACGTAACGTCAATTTTCCAGCTAAATGTAGCGGAGAAACTGATTTTGTTCTTAGTTGACGTGACACCAAATCTTGTGATGTCATTTTCCCCGCTAAATTTGGCGGGGAAACTGAATCGGAGGAGTAGGGGAGAGGAATTGGAGGAGGAGGAAGGAAGCAAGAGGGGAGGATACGGAGGGGGAGTAGGGGCATGCCCTCCCCCTCCGTACCCTCGCCCCCCCCCCCCCCCCCCCCCAAGAGCTGCGCTCTAATTTCGCATTGCAAAGATTTGTAAAGGGCGACCCAATCAACGACTGAACAGTATGACAGTATAGCAACGTTTATCGCTAAGCAAGTCAGCCGACCCCAACAACTGGGAATGTCCTTCACCCAGCAAACACAATAAGAATCGTTGGTTGAATCTTCTGGAATTGTGTACAGACCGAATGTAAACCCGGACGTTGCCAACACGGGAAGGCACGGAACCCCTTTGTCAAATTCGAACTTTAAAAGCAGATAGAACAGAAGAGAAAGGGGAATCCCAGATTCACCAGGTTTTCCTGAAGCGCAACATCGCCGTTTTTTCCAGCACGTCGGTAGAAGGACTCTTCAGCGTCGCCGTAGATGCCTTTCTCAAGGAAGCGGGGAAACACGACCGACAAAAACTTGGAGAGGCAGCAACTGCTTAAAGGACGACGCACACTTCGCGCTTTCCCAAGCTTGTCCACCTCCTCCTTTTTATATCCTCTCCACTTTATTACCTCGCCGTAACTTGGCTCCCCTCGCAGCTTAGGAGAGGGGAGCGCTAAGAGGATTAGCTTCCCTCCAGAAAAACCGAGGTCGTACGTCGGCCTTTAAGTGCCACGACTACTGAAAAGAAAACAAGAAACCATGAAACAAAAGCAGTTGTCGATTTGGTCGTCAAAGTAACGAGACAGGTTCACTTGTTACGTTTGAGGTAAAGTAGCGCGTGCTTTTCAAGAATCGGTAACGAGTAACGTATTTAGGTACTTTGGGGGGGAGTAACGTGTACATGTTTGACCTTGACGGACAGCGCAAGGGCGTGGCAAGTTCCATGTTCCGCGGCCAATGAGGTTACGGCGTTTGCCGATAAGAACGCCGTGGAACCAATCAGAAAGCGGGAACGTAATCAGCCACGCCCTGCGCTTTGCGAGTTGACAGTTATTAAGCGCTTTGTAAGACCGTATTCACTGACAGTTCAAAAAACGAAAGGCTCATCGTGATACGCTTTTTGCTTCGTCGTGTCTTGCTCGAGCGTGCTTTACGGCTAATGCGGGGATGTGATAATGTGTCCGAAGTGAGAATAACCGGCTCGGAACTTGCCGCGCAATGCGTTTCCAAAGTTGGCGGTGACCCTTGTGGTGAAGCGTTACCTTCTAATATGCATCTCCCACACGCGGCTAAAACGTTTTCACTCCCGACTTTTAAAATTTTTATCATGTGTGGTTTTGGTTGTAATGCACGGTGAAAGCAGTGTTCACGCAACTTTTTCGTAGATTTTATTTATTGTACTGTACGTTTTTTTTGAACGTGAAAATGAATACCACTTTAGTTTTTCGCGCACTTTTTTTTAAATGAAAGATGACAGATTGGGACATGAAACTGAATGACAGTTTCAGGTCACAATTTTTTGGGGGATTATTTCTACCAAGCAGAAGGATTTTAGTCTATCAAAAAAAAAAGCCGCGATAGCATTTAAAAAAAAAAAAAACGAAAACAAGTCATAACAAAAGATTTTCGTTGGCTGAAACTCTAGAACGTTCTTTGACGTCTTCGCTTGAGGGCTCTTGGCAATATCGATCGGCCCTACCAGTCTAGAAGAGCAGTTTTCTAGGTAAGAATATTGACGCGGCTGTCCCCGACGTTGACAGGAATCAATTTCGAATCCTTCTTGACAGACGCCGGCTGACCATACGGAACGGCTGGCTAGCGAACCCGCAAGTGCACGGGACGGGGCTCCCTCTCGGAATATCTCGTACACGTCGCAAATTGCACTCCGCACGCGATCCAGCACCCCGATATGCACAAACTAGGGGGTGCACCTGACATCCCCCTCCCCTTCTGTCCTCGTAAAAGGCCCTCGGACGTTTGCTCCAGTCTTTCTGTCACGTGACTCCATTCTGGGGTGCTTGTAGCATGTCTTTTCCGACTGGTGCGTTCACCACGTCCACCCGAAAGCCAAACGTTGTCCCTCGGCTTCTGCCCGATGACGTCACAAGAGTGTCGGGCTGCTCCTTGCCGCAATCCTGGTGGTGGTGCAGCAGCGGGGGCGGGTACTGCAGAAGCCTGTTCCGCTTTACGTCGCTCCGTCTCCAGCCCTACGGTTTACGGAAGCCAAAGCGCACCCGAGATGAGACTCCGCTACGCAGGGACCCTTGCGTCGACTCTCCATTTTCGCCATCCGCCATGATGAGGAGGGACATCCAACAAGTATGACAAGCCAGGCTTCTATGACGAAAATATCTGGCATGCAGCTCGGGACAACCTTCGACGCACGGGCGGTGTAGGACGGCAAATAGCCCATTGAAAGACGCAATCCAGGCGCCGTGGTTATATCTAACCACTGAGAAAATTCAACTCTGAGTGCGCACGTACACGTGGTTCCTACCATGAGTCTTCAATAGGCAACTCAGGCTTCAATAGTCAACTCCGGGAATACGTGCGTCGGGGCTCTTACCGCCTGGTTCACGCCTTGTGATGATACAATACACGCTCCATGAAATATTAGTCCAGAATAGGCGACGACTTCCACGTTGGTTGACGTCTTGTGATTTAAGTCTCTAAGAAGGCGTAAGGAAGACAGAACGGAGTACGTCATGTCCTTGTTATTGTTTAAGTTTTGGATTTTCGTGCTTCGCGAACCCCCAAAATATAAAAGAAAATGCAGCGTGCCGCTTCCTTGATATGCCAAGCGTCCGAGTCGCCCCGGGCGTATATCTTAACAGCCCCATAATTCCATTTACCGAGCAGTGCAGTGTGGGACGACCGCGAGGTGTCTTGGGATTGTTTTGAAAATGTCTATATACCCACATCGGTGCAGCTACCGCTCAGGTTAAGAGAGGCACGAAATGAAAACCGACCTCATTACTGTCGGATGACCGCGAAATTGCATGCACGAAAACAACTTGATGTGAATGGCGTCTGTGTCGTATTGCTAAGAACGCGAAAACCGGAATTGCCTGACAAAAAACGTTAGCTTAGCATGATGAGTCAGTACGCTCAAGAAAGACGATATTTATTTTCACAATGGTGGTGGCAATTAAGGGGTGGCGGGGAATATGTGTTTATTTGAATTAAGTATATTCCATGTGCGATGAAAGCGCCAACTTAGGCGCTAACAAAAAAAAGAGAGAAAGAAATAAAAATAAACGCTGCGAAGATTTACACTCGTCGGTATACAAGGTTCATAAAGGATTACGTTTATGGCTATCTGGCACCAACATCGTTCTCCAAGTAAGGGCACCTTGTCATATTCAAGCTTAGTTGTTTGTCAAGAAACTTTACAGGTTTAACTTAAAGCTATTTTCAAAATATGTGTAGATTATAACCCTGTTGGAGCGTTGCTCATTTAAAAGAAACTCTAGATGCAGGCTTCGTGTTTTCTGGGGTCTCGCTGGTTTCGTTTTCAAGATCTCTTGTTGATGAAATGTACTTAAAGGTTGCTCTGAAGTACGAACATCCGCAAAAAAACTCCAGAGAAGACAATAATCTCTCCGTATGAGAATAGACTCGGGTGTAGAAGGGAAATATTACTTCGTCATTGGTCTTTTCACGTCTTCGGAGATCGATACAGCGATACAAATTCAGTATGTGTGTGCGTGTGTGTTTGTGACAGACGAAGTTTGGGAAGCATTAGCACTGAAGTTAGACCTTGCGATAGGTTGTCATAAGACTGAAAATAAAAATGCTGGCCACACTGTCCTGTGCAGGCGGACTAAGATATTTCATAAGTTTGTCCCTGTCTCTGGCAAACACTCCAAACTGTTCGATAGACGATATAGCTCATTAGTCATAACAAGGCGCTTTCCTTCTGGTGAGGTAAAAAATTTTACTCAGTTTCGCAAAAATCTTCAAACAAAGAGACTGCTAAGAGAAAATTTAATTGATCGTGACAGTTTACACTGCGCACGTTTCATTGATCACGTGAATATTGACAAACTGAGACTCTTTTATCTCGTTACAACAGGAGCTGAAAGCAGTTCGAGATATGCGGTTGGAATATATATAAAAAAAACCATAAAAGCACATGCAAATAAACAAAATTACCCCCCCCCCCCCCTCCTCTTTCTTAACCCCTTCAACATCGCCGATGGTGGCTTTTGAAATCTAGGACCTTAACATATACCCAAAGAAAACTGAAACTTAATTTTCTACAGCCAAAAGAAATTTTCTAAGCTAAATAGGTTTTGAATTTGAAAAAAAAAGCCAAAGTTTTCATCTACAAAGTGCATAAAATATGTGTGTCTAATTTTTTTTTCTTATCTCTCTTTTTTTTTTTTTTTTCTTTGTAGCTGCCGCGTTTGCGGTTGCGAGTCGAGCGCAGGAGAACACGAAAGCGGAGGAAAAAACGGCCGAAATTGACGTCATCGGCAGAGTCAAGTGACCCTTGCTCTCTACTAAGCTGTCTCAAAATGCCGACGGTAGACAGGCTCGCCGCACGCCCTTGCATGCCCTGCACCAAACCCCTGCGTGTTTCTTTTCTGTTGTTGTTGTTGTTGTTGTTAATAAAACGAGTTTACGTCCACTTCCGCCAAATACAGCTTGGAAATGGGATTCACGAGGTAAAAATTACGGAAGCCCGATCCAAACTCAGTTTTCTTGAAAGGTGTTTCAGCTTCCCTTTATTCAAGACGTTATACTTTCCGTGACATAAGACTATTGAAACAGTGTGTCACCTTACATTTCGTTCTCACGTCATAGTTTTCTCTTTACCATTTTACGTGTTAAAAGTTCTCAAAAGGTCTCCTGCAAAAAAAAAAAAAACACGTATATTTAACCAAACAGTGGAAGGTCGCTTGATAGGTCCCATAGGTGCCGGTGGCGACCCTCTCCTCGGCAAAAGATCGCGTGACAACTCATAGCGGCTGTCGTTGTTTGCGGTGCGTTTATGACGCTCAATCTAACGGCGCAACACCGGTTCTTTTGCCTCGTTGTTGTTGCGTGATGAATACACTTCGTCGCATTTGCTACATTTTCGCAACTTTCTATACCTTTACGTAACTGAAGTCCTTTACTTAAGTTTCTCCATTTTAAATAGTCCTTGGCGTAATTTTGTATGTTATCAAAAATATTCACGCGCCAGTATCAGTTGCTCTAAGTTTAATACGTTTTGCAAGTAACTTGTTCTCACTTGTTAAGCTGCAGGTGTATTAACTCGGAACTGAACAACAGATAGATTGGTGTTCTAAATCGTAGGTTCCTGACAAAATACCTAGGCACGAAGCTAGAATATTAGTTTGTCTCCAGATAAACAAATTTAAACAAACAATTATAAGTGGACTCATATCTAGAGATATAAGTCCACTTATCTGATCACGCGTGTCTATCCCTGACGCCTCTTTAGATGCGGTCCTTTCAACCTTTCTTATGATTGCAAATTCGACACGAGTACCTCAGAAAACCTAGATACACACAGAACATCCCAGAGCCAACTTTTTTATTTATCTTATATATAAAAATAAATATTTCGTTGACAGACTAAAAACCTCTATTAAAATCAATAGGCTTAGACAAATATTTAGAAACGTGATTTGCGAATTCAATATATTAGAGGTCGTAACTATTACATATTTTGTGGCATTACGCGCGCCACTGACAATGAGGCTATCCTAAATTAAATATTTATTGAGAACTTTTGTTTCCAACATTTCTGTTTCTGCTTTTGGCTGAAGTATAGAAATTCCATTTCATATTACCTCTTCATTTGTTTCTCGCTCACCTCTAGGTGACAGAGACTGAAGGATCGAGCCTGACACTGTCCCGTTTCAGCGAGACGCACTTTACATTATTTCTAGCAACACGATGTGGCAGTAGTGATCGGTTGCGTGTAGCACCTCCTGGTTAGGTACGTACTACAGACAGCAAAGGTTATTTCCGTCGAGTGCTTATTAGCTCGAGACAAATGATTTAATTATCACCTCTATCTATCCCCCCACCTTTTTTCTGGTTTCATTTTATGTTCTAGCTACATCTGTCTAAGCAAGCAAATATCAAGCATGCTGCAGTATAAAGATCAAACAAAGCTTACACTTTTTTTCCCTCTCATTTCGTTTGATACGTAATTACCTATTCATGTCATCGGCATGCCGTACCTGATAAAGCGGCGAACTTACATTAACTCAGCTCGACTGCACTAATTAAATCGGTGATCATGACAGAGAGAAGATAAAGTAGCTCGCGGGCGCGCTGATAATACGCAAAACGCAACTAAAATATGTCACTGCTTCTTGGGTTTCGGGTCTTGGTTATGTATGATAGAGAACCAACTATAACCCCAACAAAACAGCCTCCCCAAAAAAGCAACGTAATGAAAAAAAAAAAAGTTGCACTCACATTCTAGATCTGTTCATCGCTGTCACCGCCTCGACTGCGTCCCTTAATAGCCCGATGCGACTCAATTAGCGTGTTCCAACAACGCCGTGGCGGCAACCAAGAAGGACATCGCGCACCAATGGGCTCCGTAACGTTGGTTTCTTTTGTAAACGACGACGACACACCTATCGATTTCGCGTGGACAAAGGCGGCAGCACTCGTGGGCGGACGGATGCTGCCTGAGTGCTTCGCGGCGCTCATTGAGGTTTCGCAAAAAGCGGGCTTCCGGTCCCGACAGGACGCGCCGCCGTGACACTTTCTGTCTTCGGTAGTCGTCGCTGGCGGGCGAACGTCCTTCGAGCTCGTAAACAGGTGTCGACCGATGCGTCCCGCCCGATACCCGAAGACGGGCTATTTTTAAACAAGGTAGAGTGGCGTGCGAGCCTTAGGGATCCCTTTTACCCCAACGGTGGCAGATGTCGCGCTGAGAGTTGGCCGGGAATAGACGCGATTGTCTTTGCGACGGTTACACATGCGGTGCGGAATACGTTGCGGTGCGACGCGGGTTCTGGAGCCGGCCAGTCGCCGTTTTGCTTATGGATGGTCTGCGTCGCGGGTGGATGCACTCGTCATCGCGATGCTTATGAGGTTAAAGTGCAGCTGCATTTCAGACGGGCCTAATGTCGTGTCTATATCCGTGCGTATGCGTGTGTGGGTTCATACACATTCGCTTGTGTGAGTATGGGTTTTGTGTGCGCGTGCGTGCCAGCACGTGTGTGTGTGTGTGTCTTTAGGTATATTTGTGGTGATACTTCAACCCAGGATGCAGATACGCTGACTCATCTGTATCAACAGTTTTTGATATATATTTTCTAAAGAAAACGTCGAATGTAGAATTTATTTTATAGGCTGTTTGCGTCAGATGTGGTCACTAGCCTGAGCTCTTTGTAAAGTAGCTTACTGTATCTTGTCACGGGTGGTGACCAAAAGAACTATAAATGAACAGGAAGAAAGAAGCGTTTAATAGTGGCGAGCTTGTGCTTAAAGACAAAAGAGAAAAAGGATGGCGTCGCAGGCATCGATGGCGACGAAACAGCAGGATCGAACGCTAAGGCGAGACTGACTGCAGGGCGCCACGCGGAACCCTTTAAGTACGCGCGTTGGCTTCTGGAACAACCGACCTAGAACGTTCGGCGACTAGAACATGCGTAACTCGATCAGTCGAGAATGTTCTCCACTCCAACTCACGAAAACGCAATGTTGAACCAATAAACAAAAGAACATTCCACCGACTGGAATCGAACCTAGATTTTTCGCGCGATAGTCTAGCGCGGTAACCACTCGGCCACGCACGCGGTCGTTCGCCGACAGGCGTGGCATTACTCCGCTCTTTAAGAAGGCATCGTCTCGATGCCACGTGAAAGGCAACAAAACAGAGCAAGACAAACGAAAGAATGGGAAAATGCGGAGGCTGACAAAACACAATCCTATCAAGTGTTTCACAAGATAACAGTTCGCCGTCTTATCATTTTTAAGAATTTTCTAGAAGAACAAGCAATTCGACACTTCTTAACATCACCTTACCACCCTCAGTCAAGCGGCTTAGCCGCAAATTTCGTGAGGAGACTAAGTCTTCCTTGCGTAAATCCAAGAAGGGGGAGGAAAAGGAAGGACAAAGACTGTTCCTCCTCAAGCTTAGGGTGACACAACACTCTACGATGGGACAACCCCCATGCGAGATTCTAAACAAACGACACTACAGAACGACGATGAATGTGATCAACTCAGGCCAGTCGCCCGAAGGTTCTCGTGAACGGGCTCGTCAAAAGAGCAACTACGACAATAGAAGTCGCGACCGGACGTTCCAGGTAAATCAGAAATTCTGGATGCAAGATATATTGAAGAAGAACCACTCGCTCAAAGGTATCATCGTCAGCCAAGAAGGACAAGTTATCTTTGAAGCACTGACTGAAGATGAAAAAGGACACCGGGTGCACGCAGATCAGGTCAAGAAACGAATCTGCGAAGAAGATTCGACCGCATTGTACGCCTCAAGGCCGGTGGACAACTTTTGCGCAGTTGATCCGCCACAAGTGGAAGCAGATGCATCGGACACGACTCTAGAACAATCAGCGCATGCTTCTGAGTCCACTGCGGTTCGCCGGTATCCGACACGACTTCGTAAAGCACCTGATATGTCCACATTCGCCTGAGGAAGGGGGAATATAGTAGCGTAAAAGACGAGAAAGACTCGAGATATAGGAGCGTGCGGGCCTCACGTGAATTGAGAGATTCGGTTTCTGGTACGTATGAAGAGCTGTCTTCGCAGTGCAGTTCTCGGGCCCAAAGTAAGGTGAATTTATCCTGCCATACGGCTCAGTGTCCACTCTGCTACAGCCCTAGTATACTGTGGTCCATTATCACTGACTACCCGCTCCGGCAGTCCGTGAACAAGAAAAATTTCTTTGAATGCTTCCACTGTCCGCTCAGCTCAGGAGGGCTATGTTGCGCTTTTTGCACTCCCAGGAGACTTGGATGAGGGAATTGACGTCAACGACACAGCAAAAGCAGATTGGATGTTGACAGAAGAAAACGAAATCAACACCCAATCTGCGTTTGCTGAGTCGTTGACGTCACTTCCCTCTCCCTAGTCTCCTGGGAGTGCAAAAAACGCAACATAGCCCCCCTGGTCAACGGCATCAAAGTGACGTCGACCACGCTAATGAAAGAGAAATGTGCGTTTATGACTCCAGAAGGTGAAATATTTGGGTCAGATTCTGTCAGCGCAAGGAATACGTCCCTCTCCAGGGAACGTTGGAGCCATACTGAACATGCCGACGCCGTCTAACCTACATGACCTACGGGCATTTTTGGGCATGGTTCAGTACTATGCAAAGTATTTGCCGGGGTTAGCCGACCTGTGCGCACCGCTAAGTAATCTACTCAAGGAGAATGTTCTTTGGCAATGGAGTTTGCCTTGCGTAGAAGTCCTCGGAGACATCAAGACGTGTCTAACGTCCATGGAAACTATTGTTCACTTCGATCCAAGCGAGACAATCAATTTGGCGGCTGATGCTTCATCAGTTGGCGTCGGAGCGGTCATCTTCCACTAGATAAAAGGAAAGAAACGCCCAATTGCGCATGTATCGACAACGCTAACTTCCGCGGAGAAACGATATGCCCAGATTGAGTGAGAAGCTCTAGCCATAATTTTTGGAGTAAAGACGTTTCATCAGTCTCTGTGGGGAAGAAGATTTGTCTTGTATACAGATCACAAACCATTGACGGTGATTTTCGGTCCTGTGAAAGGAATCCCTGTGACGCCTGCCAACTGACTTCAACGGTGGGCCTTGATCTTACAAGGGTACTTGTAAGACATTAAGTATACTCCAACAACTCAGTTAGGAAACGCTGTTAGCTTGTCACAACTACCTCAAGGACCTGATGCAGAGTTTGACGCGGAAGTTCAACATGAGGTCACCGATGTTGTGAGCGCCATTTCTTTAGACATCATGGCAATCGGTGACGAAAATATGACCAAACTTCCCGTCAGGGCATCCGACATCGCGGCGCAGACTGCTAAAGACAAGACACTGTCGAAGGTCTAGCGGTACGTCATGGAAGGATGGCCATCAGTTGAACGCGACGCAGAAATGCAACCATACACATCGAGACAGTCGCAACTCACTGTGGCAAATGGCTGCCTAGTTTGGGGCATGCGCACAGTTATCCCTCTTAGGTTTCGACGTAGTCTTCTGGGTTTAATACATGAAGGACACCTTGGACAATCAAAAATGAAGATGTTTGCCCGTTCGTACGTGTGGACGAAGAAACGTGTGTGACATTACGGTAAGTATAGTCCAACCGAATTCCTAGCACGACTACGATCAGTCATTTGCAACTGCGGGTATAAGAACGAAGCCGATGCTCGCGCATGTTCGTTGCTCACTGCTTTTATAATTGGACTTTGAGATCAACGCTTGAGGGCACGTCTCGTCCTAGAGAAAGAGTTATCGATCGACATTGCACTCAGATTGTCGGAAAGCTTTCTTCGAGCGGAAGAAAAGTCCAGTCAATTGAGAAGTGTCGCAGAATCACCCATCGCAGTCAGCCAGGTGAGAGATTACAGAGGTCTGCTAGACAATGTTTCCGTTGCGGGAATACAAACCATGTGGAATACAAGTGCCGGTTCAAGCCTGAAGATTGCAGAGCTTGTGGAACCAAGGGGCACATTGCCACGATGTGCAAGAAAAGACAGTCTGGCAAGTCTCGATCAACAAGGAAAGGGACGGTGCAAGTAATCACCGGGGTTCAGTCCGTTTTCGATTGAGACGGCAAGTTTCTGAAATATCAGATTGAAGGCAAGCGAGTGGAATTCCAAATAGACAGGGGTTCACAAGTCACCTACTGGACATTAAGACTTGGCTTCGCCTCAGAAAACCGAAGATGAACGAAACTCCGTACAAACTGCAAAGTTTCAGCAAGGAGGTCATCAAGGTCAAGGGCAAATGTGAACTTCAGGTGAATTTGAAGGCAAGAGGTACTGTCTAGAGGCTATTTTTACTAACACAAGCCAAGTCAACTTGTTGGGAGGATGTGGGTGAGAACTCTGAAATTGGATCTCAACAACTCGTTCGTCGCTCTTGTGAAAACAGAAGTGAGCCTCAAGACGCTGCTGACTAATAACGCAGCACTATTCAGAAACGAACTTGGTCGGTGCACGAAGATCAAGGCTCAACTTCACTTCAAAGAGAATGTCATCCCTGAGTTCATGCGGCCAAGACCACAACCGCTTGCATTGCGCGAAGCAGCGGTGTCTGACTTGCACACCTCGGCAAACCTCACTCATGAGGGCCCTCACTCACCCTCACTCACCCTCATCTTCACAGGTGAGGTGAGCGTGAGTGAGTTTCTGAGCCAGGAAAATTCATGAGTGTGAGGGTGAGTGAGGGCCGTGAGGGCTGTGAGGGCGGTGAGGGCCGTGAGGGCTGTGAGGGCGGTGAGAGCGGTGAGGGCCGTGAGGGCGGTGAGGGCCGTGAGGGTCGTGAGAGCCATGAGGACCATGAGGGCGGTGAGGGCGGTAAGGGGTATGGGGGCCATGAGTGCGTGAGGGGCGTGAGGGCGGTGAGTGGCGTGGGGGCCATGAGTGCGTGAGTGGTGTGAGGGCGGTGAGTGCGTGAGGGGTGTGAGGGCCATGAGTGCGTGAGGGCCGTGAGTGGCATGAGAGGCGTGAGGGCCGTGAGGGCGGTGAGTGCATGAGGTGGTGTGAGGGCCGTGAGGGCGGTGAGTGCGTGAGGCCCCCTTCAGATCGAGCATCTTTCTCAGCAATTTTGGTGTTAATGGCGGGTTCGTCTCTAGCTTTTCCTAGATCGACACGAATTGCTGAGATCGGGTCCGGCTCAAAATAAGCAAGCAACTCGGAGCAATTCGAATACGTTTGAAGCGGCTGCATCTAATCAGGGACGCAAAATTTTTACGTGATACCTCGTGCCGGTGATGATGACACCGAAAGACTTGGTTCTCGTTTGAAATCGATCGTTTCTTGGAAGTAAACTGTTTCAGAAAGGTGCATTAGTATTTTTAACAAGATTTAAATGCATAACAACACGTTTATAACGCGTAATTGTGTCTGAATAGTGCAAGAAAAAAGTGAAAGCCGTTTACAACTCCCTGTAACACCGAATTAGAGCGCAGCTCTTGAGGAGGAGGAGGGAAGGACACTGGGGGGTGAAGTGACCTGGGGGGGTCACGTGACCTTGGGGAGTCACGTGACCATGCCGATGATGTCATCAGTGACGATGACGATGCGGACTCCGATGACGTCATCAGCGATGATGACGATGACGATGCGGATGTCGGTGACGTCAACAGTGACGTCACTGATGACGTCATCTGTGATGATGACGATGACGATGCGGATGCCCCCCCGAAGTCACGTGACACCCCCAGGTCACGTGACCTCCCCGAGGACGTCATCGTCACTGATGACGTCACCGGCATCCGCATCGTCATCGTCATCATCACTGATGACGTCATCAGTGACGTCACTGATGACCTCACCGGCATCCGCATCGTCATCATAACTGATGACGTCATCAGTGACGTCACTGATGACGTTACCGGCATCCGCATCGTCATCGTCATCATCACTGATGACGTCATCAGTGACGTCACCGGCATCCGCATCGTCATCGTCATCATCACTGATGACGTCATCAGTGACGTCACTGATGACGTCATCAGTGATGATGACGATGCGGATGCCGGTGACGTCATCGATGACGTCATCGGGGAGGTCACGTGACCTCGGCGGGGGTCACGTGACCCTGGGGGTGGTCACGTGACCTGGGGGTGTCACGTGACTTCGGGGGGGGGGGTCACGTGACCTCGGGGGGTCACGTGACTTCAGGGGGTCACGTGACTTTGGGTGTCACGTGACCTTGTGGTGACCTTGGGGGTCACGTGACCTTGGGATGACCTTAGGGGCCACGTGACCTTGGGATGACCTTGGTTACGCCGACGCCGACAGCGACGGCGACGCCGACGCCGCTCAAGCCGGGAACGGGCCCCTAAGAGCTGCGCTCTAAAATAAAATTTCATGATGACGATGGCAAATTGCAGCAATTGGTTGCTGTGTGTGATCGCGGGCGGCGCGTGTTGCTGGTGTTGCGACGTAAAGTTTCTGGGCGAAATTGCCCCATCTGAAGCTGGCCTGAGTGGCGTGAGGGCGGTGAGTGGCGTGAGGGCGGTGAGTGGCGTGAGGGCGGTGAGTGGCGTGAGGGCCGTGAGGGCGGTGAGGGCCGTGAGGGCTATGCGTGCGTGAGGGCTATGAGTGCGTGAGTGCGTGAGGGCCGTGAGGGCGGTGAGGGCGGTGAGGGCGGTGAGGGCCATGAGGGCGGTGAGGGCGGTGAGGGCCGTGAGGGCGGTGAGGGCGGTGAGGGCGGTGAGGGCCGTGAGGGCGGTGAGTGGCGTGAGGGCGGTGAGTGGCGTGAGGGCCATGAGTGAGTGAGGGGCGTGAGGGCCGTGAGGGGGGTGAGGGGCGTGAGGGGCGTGAGGGCCGTGAGGGGCGTGAGGGCCGTGAGGGCGGTGAGTGCGTGAGGGCCGTGAGGTTCAGTGAGGGTGAGTGAAGGGCTGAAGGTGAGTGTGACTGTGAGGGTGAGGGTGAGTGAGGGGCTGAAGGTGAGTGTAGCTGTGAGGGTGAGGGTGAGTGAGGGGCTTAGGTGAGTGTGGCTGTGAGGGTGAGGGTGAGTGAGGGCGACCTAAAATGCCGACCTCTGCTGACTTGAAGAGACAAGTAGCCAACGGCGTATGACTCCAGTGGAAACAGCGCAGTGGGCGACTCCGATCGTCGTTGTCACGAAGACCAGTGGATCCGTGAGGGTATGCGGAAATTTCAGCGTGACTGCCAATCCTCAGTTGAACGTCGCGCAGTACCCGCTCCCACAATCCGAGGAACTTTTCTCGAAACTCAACGGAGGGCGGAAGTTCTCGAAACTCGATCTGTCGGAGGCATACCTTCAGATGGAGCTGGCGCAGGATACAAAGAAGTATCTCGTCATAAACACTCACCAGGGATTGTTCCGGTTTAACCGGATGCCTTTTGACATATCATCAGTGCCTGCCATCTTCCAGCGAACGATGGAACAAGTAACCGCTGGCCTGGGAAGCGTGGCATGCTACCTGTATGATATAATCGTCACCCGGAGAAACTGATCAGCGGCACATGAAGGACTTGGAGCTCGTGTTCCTACGACTCGAAGACTATGGGTTCACGCTAAAGAAAGAGAAATGTGCGTTTATGTCTCCAGGAGTGGAATATTTGGGTCAGATTCTGTCAGTGGAAGGAATACGTCCCTCTAAAGGGGAAGTTGGAGCCATACTGAACGTGCCGGCGCCGTCTAACCTACATGACCTACGGGTATTTTAGAGCGCAGCTCTTAGGGGCCCGTTTCCAGCCTGAGCGGCGTCGGCGTCGCCGTTGGCGTCGCCGTTGGCGTCGCCGTCGGCGTCGCCGTCGCCGTCGGCGTCGGCGTCGGCGTCGGCGTCGGCGTAACCGCGCCCCTCCCTCTCCTCCTCCTCCGCCTCCTCCTCCCCTCCTCCTCCTCTTCCTCCCCCTCCTTCTCCTCCTCCCCTCATTGTGTAGTATGGTCCGGGCGGGTCACGTGACCTCGGGGGGAGGGGGTCACATGACCCGTTTCCAGCCTGTGCGGCGTCGGCGTCGGCGTTGGCGTCGGCGTCGGCGTCGCCCCTCCCCCTCCTCCTCCCCCTCCGCTCCTCCTCCTCCCCCCTCCTCCCCCGCCCAGGTCACGTGACCCCGGGGGTAACTCCCCTCCCCCCGCCGAAGTCACGTGACGGCCCGCCCAAGGTCATGTGATCCCGTCCCCTCGAGGTCACGTGATCCCCCGGACCTCTGCCCTCCTCCTCCTCCCCCTCCTCCTCCTCCCCTCATTGTCTGGTTCGGGGGGGTCACGTGACCTCGGGGGGAGGGGGTCACATGACTTCAGTGGCAAGGAGGAAAGCAGTACGAAGGTGGAGGAGGGGGGGAGGAGAGACGAGGAGGCGGAGGCGAGGGGAGGGGAGGAGCTTGAAGGACGAGGAGGTGGTAAAGGAGAGGGAGGGGGAGCAGGAGGGGAGGAGGACTAGCAGGCATGATCACGAGGGAGGAGGAGGAATATACCCTCCACTCCTCCTCCTCAAGAGCTGCGCTCCAATTCGGCGTTACAGGAAGTTGTAAACAGCTTTCACTTTTTGGGCATGCTTCAGTACTACGCAAAGTATTTGCCAGGGTTAGTCGACCTGTACGCACCGCTGAGTAATCTACTTAAGAAGAATGTTCCTTGGCAATTGAGTTTGCCTTGCGTAGAAGCCTTCGAAGACATCAAGACGCGTCTAACGTCCATGGAGACTCTTGTTCACTTCGATCCAAGCGACACAGTCTATTTCGCGACTGATGCTTCATCAGTTGGCATCGGAGCGGTTATCTTCCACAAGATAAAAGGAAAGAAACGCCCAATTGCGCATGCACTGAAAACGCTAACTTCCGCGGAGAAACGATACGCCCAGATTCAGCGAGAAAATCTAGTCATAAGTTTTGGCGTGAAAAAGTTTCATCCGTATCTGTGGGGAACAAGATTTGTCTTGTATACGAATCACAAACCATTGACGGTGATTTTTGCTCCAGTGAAAGGAATCCCTGTGACGGCTGCCAACAGACTTCAACGGTGGCCCTTGATCTTAGAAGGGTGCTCGTATGACATTACGTATACTGCAACAACTCAGTTTGGAAACGCTGATGGCTTGTCATGACTATCTCAAGGACCTGATGGGGTGTTTGACGCCGAAGTTCGACATGGAGTCGCCGATGTTGTGAGTTTCATTTCTTGAGACATCATGGCAATTGTTGACGAAAATATGCCCAAACTTCCAGTCATGGCATCCGACATCGCGGCGCAGACTGCTAAAGACAAGACACTGCCGAAGGTCTACCGGTACGTCACGGAATGCTGGCCATCAGCTGAACGCGACGCAGAAATGCCACCATAAACATCGTGACAGTCGGAACTCACTGTCGCAAATGGCTGCCTAGTTTGGGGCATGCGCACAGTGGTCCCTCTTAGGTTTCGACGTAGTCTTTTGGATTTAATACATGAAGGACACCTTGGATAATCAAAAATCAAGATGTTTGCCCGTTTCTACGTGTGGTAGTCGAACATGGACAAAGACATTGAAGCAAAAAGTCGGGCCTGCGAAGCTTGTGCTTCAGTCTCTGACAGGAACGAAGACGTTCCCCTACACCAATGGAAAGTGCCAAAACGACCCTGGTATCGAATCCATACAGATTTCGCAGAATACCAGAACACCATGTACTTGGTGTCGATCGACGCGTAAAGCAAGTGGCCTGAAGTCACTTTGATGCCGTAGACCAAGGCTGAGCGGACGGTGGAAGACTTCAAGAAAATCTTCCTTGTTCAAGGACTGTCAGCAATAATGGACCACAGTATACTAGTGCCATTTTTAAGAATTTTCTAGAGGAACAAGGAATTCGACACATCTCAACACCACCGTACCACCCTCAGTCAAACGACTTAGCCGAAAACTTTGTGAGGACATTTCTGCCTTGCGAAAATCCAAGAAGGGAGAAGAACAGGAAGGACTGAGAATGTTCCTCCTCAAGTATAGGGTGACACCACACTCTACGACGGGACAACCCCCATGCGAGATGCTAAACAAGCGACACTACAGAACGACGACAGACTTAACCGAGACAAGCCAGTCGTCCGAAGGTTCTCGTGAGCGGGCTCGCCAAAAGAGCAACTACGAAAAGAGAGGTCGCGACCGGACGTTTAAAATAAATCAGAAAATCTAGATGCAGGATAGGTTAAAAAAGAACCACTGGATCAAAGGTGTGGCCGTCAGCCAAGAAGAATAAGAATGAGTTATGTTTGAAGTACTGACGGAAGATCACAAGCGACACCGGGTGCACGCAGATCAGATAAAGAAACGAATCTGCGAAGAAGACTGGACCGCATTGTGCGCCCGAACGCCGGTGGACAACTTTTGCGCAGTTGAACCACCGCAAGCAGAAGCAGATGCATCGGACTCAACTCTGCAACAATCAGCTGATGCGTCCGAGTCCACTGCGGTTCGTCGGTTGCCGACCAGACTACGCAAAGCACCTGATGTCTTCACATTCGTCTGAGGAGGGAGGAATGTAGTAGCGTAGAAGACGAGAAAGACTCGAGACATAAGACCATGCTGGGCTCACGTGAATCGAGAGATCCGGATCCTGGCGCGTATAAAAAACGATCTTCGCAGTGCAGTTCTCGGGCCCAGAGTAAAGTGCATTTATCCTGACATATGGGTCCGTGTCCACTCCGCTACAGGCATGTATGATAGAGGACCAACTATAACCCCAACAAAACTGCCCCCCAAAAAACTACGTAAGGAAAAAAAAAAGTTGCACTCACATTCTAGATCTGTTTATCGTTGTCATGGCCTCGACCGTGTCCCTTAATAGCCCGATGCGACTCAATTAGCGCGTTCCAACAACGTCATGGCTACAACCAAAAAGGACATCGCGCACCAATGGGCTCCGTAACGTGGGTTTCTTTTGTAAACGACGACGACACACCTATCGATTTCGCGTGGACAAAGGCGGCAGCACTGGTAGGCGGACGGATGCTGCCTGAGTGCTTCGCGGCGCTCATTGAGGTTTCGCAAAAAGCGGGTTTCCGGTCCCGACAGGACGCGCCGCCGTGACACTTTCTGTCTTCGGTCGCCGTCGCTGGCGGGCGAACGTCCTTCGATCTCGTAAACAGGTGTCGACCGATGCGTCCCGCCCGATACCCGAAGACGGGCTATTTTAAAACAAGGTAGAGTGGCGTGCGAGCGTTAGGGATCCCTTTTACCCCCAACGGTGTCAGATGTCGCCCTGAGAGTTGGCCGGGAATAGACGCGATTGTCTTTGCAACGGTTACACATGCGGTGCGGAATGCGTTGCGGTGCGACGCGGGCTCTGAAGCCGGCCAGTCGCCGTTTTGCGTATGGATGATCTCCGTCACGGGTGGATGCACTCGTCATCGCGATGCTTATGAAGTTAAAGTGCAGCTGCATTTCAGACGGGCCGAATGTCGTGCCTACATCCGTGCGTGTGCGTGCGTGGGTACATGCACATTCGCTTGTGTGAGTATCGGTTTTATGTGTGCGCGTGCGTGCCAGCACGTGTGTGTGTGTGTGTGTGTGTGTGTGTGTGTGCGTGCGTGTGTGTGTGTGCGTGTGTGTGTGTGTGTGTGTGTGTGTGTGTGTGTGTGTGTGTGTGTGTGTGTGTGTGTGTCTTTAGGTATATTTGTGGTGATACTTCAACCCAGGATGCAGATACGCTGACTCATCTGTATCAACAGTTCTTGATAGATATTTTCTAAAGAAAACATGAATGTAGAATTTATTTTATAGGCTGTTTGCGTCAGATGTGGTCACTAGCCTGAGCTCTTTGCAAAGGTGTTGACCCAAAGAACAATAAATAAACAGAAAGATAGAAACGTTTAATGTGGTGAACTTGTGCCCAAAAACGGAATACAAAAAAGATAGCGTCGCAGGCGTCGATGGCGGCGAAACAGCAGGATCGAACGCTAAGGCGAGACTGACTGCAGAGCGCCACGCGGAGCCCCTTATGTACGCGCGTTGGCTTCTGGAACAAAAGTCAAATTGGACGTTTTAGTGATTTATACAGCATAAGGTCGGTCTGCGAGCCATTTCGCCAGTGCAGTACGACTGCTAATCTGTGGTCTTTAACATGCTCGCGCAGCTCACACGACCGCATGCCGGTACGATGCTCATCCAAATCGAAACGGGCAGGGGTGGGCTCGAACTAGGATCCCTGGGTTCTGCAGCGCGAGCTTTCGCTCCACGCGCGTCGAACTGGGTGTGCGCTTTAGTCCACTCGGCCACCGATCCCCCTGGCTTCTGGAACAATCGACCTAGAACGTTCGGTGACTAGAACATGCGGAACTCAATCAGTCGAGAATGTTCTGGAACTCACGAGAACGCAATTTTGAAAAAATAGACAAAAGAACATAGCACCGACTGGAATCGAACCTAGATTTTTCACGCTACAGTCAAGCGCGGTAACCACTCGGCCACGCACGCGGTCGTTCGCCGACGCGCGTGGCATTACTCCCCCCCTTTGAAAAGGCATCGTCTTGATGCTACGTGAAGGGCAACAAAACAAAGCAAGAGAAACGAAAGAATGGGACAATACGGAGGCTGGCAAAACGCAATCCTATCAAGTGTTTCACAAGATAACAGTTCGCAGTCTTATCGCTTGTAGTACGGCATGAGGCGCACGACGTGGACGACTTCCGGTCGTGGAGGTCGGCGTGATGAAGTCTGCGTTCCATCGGGCATCACCTCGTAGTTCAGATCCCCGAGTCGACGAAGTACTTTGCAGGGTCCGAAATAGCGCTTTAGGAGTTTCTCGCTTAGACCGCGTCGTCGTATCAGCGTCCAAACCCACACCCGGTCTCCGAGTTTGAAGCGAACGTCGATCCGGCGAAGGTTGTACCGGGTAACGTCGACACGCTGTTGATCGTGAATTCAGAGTCGGGCGAGCAGGTGAACTTCTTCAGCTTGTTGAGCAACCACCTGGGCGTCGGGGATCCTATCGTCAGCTGGTTTGTGGGGTAGCATCGCGTCGAGCATGGTCGTTACTTTTCTGCCATGCACCAACTGAAACGGGGTTACTCCTGTGGTCTGTTGCACTGCCGTGTTGTAAGCAAACGTACGTAGGGTAACACCTCGTCCCATGTCTTGTGCTCTACGTCGACATACGTGGCGATTATGTCGGCGATAGTTTTGCTTAGCCGTTCTGTTAGACCATTTGTCTGCGGATGGTACGCAGTGGTTCGACGATGACCGGGGCCACTGAGACGAAGGATCTCTTGCGTCAGCTGGGCCATGAACGATGATCCACGGTCTGTAATGAGGACTTCGGGGGCACCGTGCCGGGGGACAATGGACTCGATGAAAAACTTGGCGACTTCAACAGCCGAACCTGATGCGATCCGCAGCGGGAAGTATCTTGCGGAGTTCTTCCCGGACGACTTCACGGACGATCTCCCGAAGGCTGCCGACACCGCTGGTATTCAGGTCCAGAAGGGAAGCAGCGACAGTTGGAGCAGCAGGCGCGCCGGCGATTCGGTGGTAGTGGCTTGCTCGGGCCGTCAGTGTGCGCTCGATGTTGGTCGCTTTACTCACAAAAGCATCGACGGTCGTCGGGGGGTTGCGGACCAGACGTCCGAAAATTTCTGCCTTGACGCCACGCATGAGGACTTGAAGTTTCTTTTTCTCGGTGGCCTCGGGATCGGCTCGGGCACTTAGACGCAGGGCATCCTCAACAAAGCTGGTCACGCTTTCGTTGGTGCCCTGGGACCTTGTTTGAAGTACACTCTAAAAAAATAGGGAGGAGAAATGGAGGGAAAAGCGATGTTCCGCCCTGTCGCCAGCCGGAAGGGAAGAAGTTGCGCCCGTTCTTCCATTTCACTGATTTAGATGCAGCGCCACCTGGTGGCGCTTGAAAAAGGGACAAAAAGATCCTCCCCCATGTTCGCGGCTGCAGCGGCGGTCGAACCGCCGCTGCCGCCGCGAACATGTTCAATGGCAGTGACGGCAACTTGAGGGCTTGGATACAGACAGCGAGAGCAATCCCACTACTGCTAATGCGCGGTGCTAGGAGAGAAAAAGCGGAGCTGTGGGGACTATCGGAGGTACACAATTTTAACGAAAAAAAAAAAAAAAGCGAGGCGCGTAGCGCGGCGTGTGTCTCCCGAGAATCACGCCGTATGTGCCCGCTTCGAGATCGCGCTTGTTCATGGTGGATGAAACCCTGCAGCTGCGATAAGTACAGGTGACGTCTTATCACTGGCATTGCAAGTACGACCACTTTCGTCGCGTTAATTGCTACATGACAAGTAGACATAGTAACCCTGGAGCGAGGGAACAAAAAAAGGACGAACAGACACAACATTGTCTATCTATCCTTAACCAGCTCGCCTGCCTGTTTGCTTTTGCTTTAATAACAAGCAGGGCGCACAAGAAAGAAACCTTCGTGATCTTGGATTTTTTTTTTTTTTTTTGCGTGATCACGTAGCTGTTAAGGTCGCTGCTCTATTCGAGTCGACGCGTCTCGACGTTCCTAACCCCGTCACCTTCGCGAGAAACGTATACCCTTGAAATAAAGCGCACGTACCATACAGCGAAAGGTAATCCGTGTGGCATTTATTTCAGTGCTGTGTAAAACAGAACAGCATATCCAGTCGATAGGAACGAGCGCTGCGTTGCGGCGAGCGACTGCGTCCGACGAACGTCGTAGTCCGTCAACATCGGGACCATGAGCGGCTTGCGGGAACAGGCGTTTTTTTTTTTGTTTTTTTTCAAAAACCATACATAGCCTTGCACAATAAATGACACTAAAATGACGACTCGGCGAAGGAACGAAGCAACGGATGCGGGAAACAAGGTCAACCATTCATTTGGGAAGAGTCCTCTTGGAGTAGTACAGATATTCCATTCTGGTTGTAGGGCAAAGTGGGGGAGGGAGGTCGGATCCACAGTCTTGAAGGAACGGATGATTCACCACAGCGGACGGTTCACCGCCGCTTTTTTAGTTTGTGCGGCATCCCCTGATACTGTGTGCTACATATCAAATAACGCACTCGCAAAAAAAAAAAAAAAAGCAAAAAAGAAAATTGTTGCGCTTGTGTATTCTTTTATGCGGCCGACTTAGTCCATTATCGCGCAATTGCTCTCGAGTCGCGAAACGAGCGCGGGCCGTCTGTAGAACGCGACCAAGCCGACCCGGCGCCAACAACGTGGATCTCAAGTCTACTCGTCGCAAACGTACTGGACGGGCTTTTAAAAGAAGCAAGGATGAACATAAACTTTCTCGATGATAAATTAACGTTTTATTTAGGTAACGACATGAATAGAAGATTACTAAGAATTGCTCTACAAACGTTTATTTTAGCTTTAGTGTCCGAAATAGTTGCATTGCGTTAGCTCTCGTAACGCTATATTCTGCACCAGGTTGCAAACGTTCTCTAAAACATAAAAACGCGGCTCCGCTACGGTACATATAGCGGAGGCCATATCGATAACGGATTGCTTATAGAGTTGCGGAAGTGACTGGACGATATACTAAAACTCTCAACGCGGGCTTTTTAGCTTTCTGACTTGGGCAATATGATGTTTTCCAGCGGTTGCATTATATCACCAAAGACAGTTTCATTTTAGTTGTCTGTTGCGATACCAAAGTAATGTTTCGTGGGTCCTTATCGCTCCCGGCACTTACTTTTTATAGGAAAAACGCTCCAGGTAAGAAAATTAAAGCAATATTAAATTTCTCTAATGCTGGTGACAAAGCATGACCCAAGATATGTGCTCTGCTGTTGCAACGAGTCTTGTTAAAACCGGATAATATTGTTTGTTCGAAAAAATTATTGCAATACTTGAGCAACAATTAAAACTATCTATTACACCCCCAAAACTTAAAATAGATTACACTGGCACTGAACACTCCAATCGAGCAATAGCTTGGTGTCAAATTTCAGCACCAGTGTACTGCATTTCAACACTGCATTACCAACATGATTCTTCGAACTTATTAAAAACGTAATTATTAAATTTTATTGCATAGTGAGATAAAAAGAAATCCGGGGGAGACATGGAGCCACTGGCACAATCACTTCGAATTCAAAGGGCTTCCAATTGAAAACTAAAGGGATTTGACATTTGATATTGGCTCGCTAAATATACCTACAGCTGCGAAAACGGTCGGTATTGCTAAGTGTGTCAAGGTGATATTCGATGTTACGGTGTGATAAGGTACCCAGGCACTTTTTGCAAAGTTGTGTTGACTCAACCTTTTTACCATCAGAACGTTATTTTTGTTTAAAGTGCAGTATTTCTGGCGCTTCGGCGCGAACGCCCAGCATTGACCTTTAGGTCACGGTATTTTTGCCGCTCGAACTCTTATTAATGCGTAAGCATTAGTACCCACATGACAGGGAAAAGCTGAAGGCGTCCGTCATTGAACAAAACAGTAGAAAGGGAAGCGGGCCGCGTAGAGAGGAAGAGAGTAGTGAAGGACAAAGGCGAGAGGGAGGTGATGTCACGAGGCGGAAGCCAATGCGGGCGCGGATGCTGGGGCTAGTCTGAAGTTGCAGGTGTGCAGTGCGCGTATTCCTTGGTTTGTGCTACAAAATGGAGTGTGAACCAAAGTACTGTAGTAAGTTACAGGTTAAGAAAAGTTTTCGAGGGAAAGGAAGGCTCAGGATGAGGAAGCAGACGGTACGCTAGAGAGAAAAAAAGGGTTCCTTCTCTCCTCGCCAGCATTCCTTTCGCTTCCTTCTCCCCAGCCATCCTTTCCCTCGAATACTTTACTTAACCTGTGACTGACTACAGCGCTGGTCCAAGTAGGCGGCAAAAGAAGACGGATGGTGAGCGAAGAAGACGGGCTGCCGAAACGGGTGAACAGCGAAAGCAGCGTCAGGCAACGGATGCCGCTGCTAAATGTGCAAGGAGGGCGACCGAGACAGAGGAGCGGAAGCAGCGCCTAGGTTCGGGTGACCGAAAGGCGGTCAGCCGAGCTAGAGACCGAGCCTTTCGGAGCCCGAAAGGAGACCGCGACACTCCGCTACCATAGCTCCCTCGTAACCGACGTGATCAACTTCAAGAGAGAGCATGTACTCCCCATCTACCCGCTCATGCGCGAAGTAGAAATTCTAGACGGCAATAAAAAAAAAAGAATGTCCATTGGTGGATCCTATGCAAATGCGTTAGCATGACCCTTTGGGAATGTCACACACATTCCCCTTTAGGGAAACGCTAACACTGACCCCGTAACGAAGCCAAGAAGAGGCAGCAAAAAATGGAAGAATCGAAAGAGAAGGCCAAATACAGAAGACGTGAAGGGGGCAGCATTAGCGTTTCCCAAAGCGGGACGTGTGTGGCGTTACCCAAGGGACATACTAACGCATTCCTTCATTCAATTTTATATGCTCGTTTCAGGGCGCGCTGGTGGAGCTCACAGCAAAAACAAACGTCAACAAGTAATGTAAAGTTGAAGAGAGCATGCACCATGTAGTGTTGCAAACGACCTCAGCTCGCTTAAAGCTTGCTCTCAAAATCTCTGCCGACGGTACAGGAGTAGGCATACTACTTATTCGTCCCCTGAAACAAATAACAGAAGCAACGCGACTTAGAAAAAAAAACTACTAGTGAGTGCCTCGCCGCCTCCGGATATTAGAAAACTAGTGGCCTCCTTCGCCATTTCCTTCGTCAACTAAACAAAGCCCACCCGACAGAAGCCGGGTGGGAGACGGCTCTACACGTCTACGCGACGCACACCCACCCACCCTCCCCGCGTCTCGCAGTGACCAACTTTGTCGTCAGCGCAGCGTAGGAAAGGCAATCGAGGGCTCGACTCATCATCACGCTCCGATTTTGGGCTTCCCTGCGCCAACCAAGAGGGATGTAGCCCGAGCGAGCTAGCAAACTGTTTGCGCCGAGCTAACTTCGCAATTCGAGCACTCATCGGGATGTGGCCCCAGGGGCATCGGGATCTAGAGGAGTGGTCGTCAAGGGGGCCCGAGTGAAAGGTCACTACAATTTTCTCTCGCCAGCTACACCCCGTTTCATCATGCGATGGACTACAGTGGACGCTACGAGCCTCCGGAACCAATTCAACGCCATGTGAGTCTCAAGTGACCACAGGAAGAGGCGCAACGGTTACGCGGGAGCGATTCGTCACGTGATGCATTCAAAGCATCGGATTGGTTGGGCTGGCTCGTAGCATATGCTGCGGTCTGCCGTAAGTGTGAAACGGGGTTTTTACAGGGAGCCGAGACCTCGTTTGAAGATGACGATTGTTTTCATCGGGCGATTGGAGACACACTCGGTCAACTACATGGCGACGCGTCTTGGCTTATCGAAGATTTCTGGTTGACCCCCTCCCTCCCCCTCCCCTCTCCCCTTCAAGTAAATAGGCGTTATTTGAAGTGCACGGCTGGGCACCACAGTGTTTGCCAGGTAGAACTTCATGGACAGAGGCCAACTAGTGTTTGTCAGGTAGAACACAAGGGACACTTCCAGCCTATTCCCATGTGGCGTGACTGCATCGTTTGTGAGACGCTTTGGAACGTTATCTTTGCAAGCTGAGGAATGCCGAGTCGTTATATAATTATTAATATGTTTGTAAATGGACAAAGAGCGAGATGATCGTATCATAAATTGTGTTTGGTCATCGATAGTACGTGGGCGCACTGGAGAATAATGTTCCCGAGTTATTTATTCTATTTTTATTTTATTTTATTTTACGTGCCCAAAAACAACCATGCAGGTCTCCTCTTTGCTGCACAAATATATAAATAGGAACAGAAAAAGAGAAGAAGAACACGATTGCAGGTTTCAAACACAATGCAACAAACGCACAATATTTACAGTTCGGCAACAAGCACTTTCACTTGGTTCCTGAACACCTTAATGTCACTGTATATATCAAGTTCAGCATTGTCAATATTGATAAACGTAGATTGTATCCGTGACAGAGGAGATGGTTTACATATGGTGTAAATGCTGAAAGTACTGCGGGTCCTAGTGGAACGAGGAGGGACATGAATATTTACATCACGTAAAAGCGAAGCACTTTCAAATACGCTATTTACAATTTTGTACAGAAAAACTAAGGAGTTTTGCGCAGTGCGGGATTTGCTAGAGGGACGGTTATGATATATTGTTTGTTTGTAAATTTATTATATTTATGGTTTCCCCCGGTGAAACCCACCACACGCAAAAAAATAAGGAAAGCTCGGTAATTGAAGCTGAAAACCTTTCATAAAAAAGGGTTGGTTTACCTTCTCTTTGGGCTTAAATTTAAACGTGTTCTAACAAGTTCAGCCAAAATACAAAGCCCTTAAATTCTATACATCAGTTGTTTTTTTTTTCTTTTTTATTTTTGTATGGGTGAGCAGTTTTGGGGGGGGGGGGGGGGGGGAAGACTTTGGCGTTGGCTCTTGCTCATATATCAAGAAGTAGCTTGCGCTAAAATGGCACCCGCCAATGTCACTTGTTTTTGTTTGTTTTTCTTTTTTAGCCTAAATAAATACAGTGCGCTCCTTACCGAGTTCATAGAATGTTTATTTATTTTGCTCCCTTCGCGTTGGGCGAGCGAAGACAGCAAAATCAAATGCCTTTTTGTGTAAAGTTTCAAGCAACGGCTAAGCCATAGTCACTACACAAGTAACATTTGGAGGCCCTCAGTTAGATCGTGGCAGCCGCATTATGTTCAAGCATGCCAAATGATCTCGGACCAATAGTGTTATAAAATGGCTTCCTCCTGATTATATCAGATCTCCCTGACTACTCGCAACCAACCAAAAATTGAGCATTACTGCGTTAATTCACAGGGGTAGCCGCGACAAATCACGGTGAAGTCGTTGGGCATCGTGGGGGGTGCGTGAGCAAAAGCGTTCGGAACAAAATAGACATCTGACCATTTTGCGTCAAACCGTTTGAGAGCGCCTGGTTGCGTTTGTCTGCGTTGCGTCGAGAAACAAAAGCGACTCACTGGCACATCTGTGCTTTGTATGAAGCGTGGAATCCAATTCAAGGAATAGCTTGGTACGAGACGTAAGAAGCATGGATGTCTTGGTTTCTCGCAGCCGCAACGCAGTCAAACGTACTTGAACGCTCTCAAACGCAACTGTGCGTAGGGGCTTTTAGTTTAAAGCATCCTCTTAACGCTGTGCCGTAACTCATCAATAAAAAAAAAAAAAAAGCTGCGCCGTAGTTTAGTGGTAACGCTATTGCTTCGCACGCAGAGGACCTAGGTTTGATTCTCTAGATCGGCGGGGCGATCACTTTCGTGGATTTGACAAACATCGGCGACGGACGCCCTACATCGCCAACTACAACATCAATTACAACTACTACCTAAACAGCTACTATAACAACTACAACATCAACAGCGGACTTCATTTACAGAGGTGGCCCGTAAACCGCAATCTTTGGAAAACTAAAGCCGCAGTCATACAGCTCATGCATCATTCCAAAGACATAATGTTGACTGCAGACTTGACCACAAAGTTATCTGCGAGCATATGCCTCAAGCGTGTTCAAAGCATGTTTGTTTCCTACACATGTGTGCTTACATCATGTCTGCAGACATTGCTTTGTTATGACCAACGCTACATGACCGTCATTCAAGCAAGAAACACATCCCAGACAATGTATACGCACTCTCTTTTGTACGATGTATTACCATTGTGATGATGCTTTAGGCTGTTATCCCTAAAAGAAGCTTATTTACACACATGAAGCCGGTGTCACTATACCTATACATCGTCCAAAGACGGCCTGCATACAGCTCTAAACGCCAGCCACCGCCAGATTCGTGCTTCGAATGCCGCAGTGCAACGAGTTCAAGGAGAAACTTGCCAAGTGGCATTCGAACCGCGGATATTGAGGTGACTCGTGTTTGCAGGCTGTCTTTTGTATGATGCATGACCAGTGTGAATTCGGCTTAACTGAGGGTTCTATATTCGTATTTTAAAGCTTGGAGCTCTTGCTCACTGTTTCCCTTTGCTTCGTTTAGTCAGATTATATTTAAACACTCTTCCAGCCAATTCGTTGCCCTGCCATGATGGCGCGAATGCTCAGCCTTATAACGAGCTTATTACTGAGCTCGGGCACCATGTGGTTGTTGTTGTTTGTTTGTTTTCGTTGCTGTTGGAGTGGTGGTGTGTGTCTGCCCTGTAGTGAATTAAGTTTCTTTCACCTATGGAAAGTTTTCACGGGCTTGGGAAATGCGAGCAGTTTGATGAGGATGAACGCTGAGAGAGGAAGACAAACCACATGGAGGCGAGAAATCTTAGGTAGGATGAAATTTCGCAAAGGTTTTAACCACACACCACCCCGTCGAATTAAAGGGTCCGTGCCACAATATTGGGTAGAAGTACTTTTCATATTACGCCAGCTTAGTGGCACTAGTGAGACCCAAAGAACTCGAACGCAACGCCACTGACAAACAACTGTCTTCGTCGCGGTGGAATTCCAAAAATGAAAGCGGACATTGTCTTTCAGTCTCTCCTTCGCAAAACATGATGACGAAGCTGCGGGGACGACGCCAACAATTCGACCCCAGGAGTGCGTCGTCGAGCTTTGCGATCCCCGCTTTGACGATATTTAATTGCGGCTCATGCACTGAACACGAGCATTACGCAGGCATTCGATTTTGGCTCGTGAAAATAAATGCCTCGCCATGCATTCGGGTAGCGCCTGGTGCTCACAATCGCTAGGATGGCGGGGATAGCTGAACCTTAACAATGCGTGGAACTCAGCGCACGCCTTGTGCTCTACAAGGAGGCTAATTCTCTGCCTACTCCTGCACGTGGCTGTGTAAAAACATTGGCGACATAAAATTGGCTCAAAATCCCTTGGCCACTTTTCCTGGCTAAGAGTTTAGAGGATAAACGGTGTTCGGTTTATCTCGGATTGTTGCCTCTGACTGCCACTGCATGGAGAAACACTAAGGGCCGGTTGCACCAACGCCGCTTACCTTAACCCAAAGCGGCGCTTTCCTAAGCCGGCTTAGCGCCCTAAACCGAGCTTAGGTAAGCACGGGTTTAAATTCCGGTTGCACCAACGTTAAGCCGGCTTTACAGACGCGCCCCTAGCTAAACGCTGGATTTGCGTAGGGAATCTAGGGACAAACAGAGCAAACTAGGGAACGCTCAGAGTGACGAATACGATTGGCGGAGAGGAATCACGTGATGTAAACAAACAAAAAAAAAAAAACTGTCGTAGTAGTTGTCGTCGGCGTCTGCTTTCGCTGTATTTCTTCGGTGAGTAACAAATTAAAGGTCTCCAAATTCAATCATTTTTTCGTTTAACTTTCAATAACAGAAGTCAAAGCTTCAAATAAACCCTAATGCTCTTTACATCTGTGATTGTGTGTTTAATATCGGTTGATAACAGGATATTTTGACAGTGGTAGTAGTTTTCGTGCTCACATTTTGAGGCGAAGGAGCCATCGGGGGCCCCAAATCTCACCGAACGCGAGAAGGACACTCTACTCGCTACATCGCTGAAGACAAAACATCATGGATATAAGTAGGCAGGTAAGATGACTACTAAAACCAAGTCAAGCCTGACACCGATGAAGTTCAAAACAGTGACGAACTCGCCACGGCAGCTGCGAAAATGCCCGGAAATCGTCGAATAGAAGTCGTCGAGAGGTCAGATCACTAGACCTTGCATCGACGGTACTCGTTGCTATCAGCAAGGTGACAGAACTGCACTGTACCGTCGTTGAACATCCGCTGCAGCCTCAAACGGACTTCAATTTCACACTGTCGAGTTCAGAAAAAAAAAAAACTCCCACTAGTACATCACATCGTGCCGATAAGAACGGTCGTCTCTTCGCATCACCTGCCCCAGCCTGCCCCGATACAGCAATGCACGAATCTGACATAGTAGTCGTTACTATTTGTCGTCGCCACGAATGAAAGATATAAAGCAAAATATTCCTAAAAAATCGCGATCACCAAAAAAGTTACGGAGGACACAACAAGGCGCAACTTTCAACTGAATTTTATTGAAAACGTGTTTCGGTATATAGTCTCAACCATCGTCACAATGACAACAAACTACAAAAGTAAAGGGAAAACACCATCACAGAGCACAACTCGGAAACAACAGTATCTCGTTCTCGGGAAACGAATGAAAGAGATAAAGCAAAGTATATAAAAAAAAAAAATGCGATCACCAAAAAAGTTACAGTTATGGAACGATACAGTTTTCTGAAGCCAAGATTCTACTCGCGAGATAAGGAAAATTCACTGAAGATTGTCTCAAAACTCAGAAAACGAAAGAAATTGAATTTTGGCTGTTTTATTACTTAAAAGCGCCGCAATCTAATGCAAACGGCAGAGGTGTCGACAATCAGCTGATCGCCGAGATAATGTACTGCCACTATTCAACGCGCTGATCAGATTGAAGGATACGCGCTGCAAGTGTAGATAAACAAGGTGGTAAATAACAATACGTTACAGCTATGCGAAAATTAGTAAGTACATACGAATAAGCTCGTTGACAGAAGAACCAACGGGAATACAGACGTGAGCCCCACAGCTCCGTACGTTTCTCGGTTAGGGCTAACACGCCCTGAAAGTGGAGAGCCAACTTGAAAACAGGGGTCGATCAACACTTCACGCGACAATATTTTGCATCCTTGTCACAATCGAAAGTCATTTTGTGGAGACTTTCACGCTGATGTAGCCTAAAACACTTTGCACAACCAATTTCGTCCACCGTGTCGACCGTAACAAACCAGCCGCCATGTTTTTAATCCAGGATTAGAAACAACCAGAAGCAAAGCGCCCAATGTTGAGCGCTTAAGTTAAGCGTAGTTTAGTGCTAGGTTTAGCGATAAGCGAGTTTGGTGCAACCGAACGAAACCGAAACTAAGCTTAAGTTCCCGGCTAAGCTCCGCTTTGCGCTAAGCGACGTTGGTGCAACCGGCCCTTAGTGTGTTTCATAGGCTATAAAGGTCGAGAAGTTATTCTAAGCTGTACCTATAGAATGTACAAAAATGGTTGTATCGTCCTTTTAAGGTGTCAGTATTCAGTCGGACTTCTTTGCTACAAATCTGCAGTAAGCAAACTTTTTTTCTCAAACGAACCAGGAGACAAAAACTGACGGTTAAAGAAAAGACAACTACATACTATTCTTCTGTAGAATAAAATCACGCCATCACCGCAGCAGAAAGACGCTTTGGTGACCGATTTGTTCGTGAAAGTAGCTATTGACTGCATTAGTGTGCATTTTTTTTACTGCGTCTGAGGTTCAGCGACTTTTTTGTAATGAGTCCTCTACTCGACGTCGTGGAAGTTAGATTGGTCACATTCTGCATTGCTGACTTGTGATGTCACCTGCACCGGAACTCTCTTTTCGTAGCAAATCAAAGTAGTCGATAAACAATTAACCTTGGTCATTATTTTGTTAGGAAACACTAGCAAGTGCAAATAAAACTTGACACAGCGAGTGTTGAAATTTAATTCTCCCCTTGTTTATAAAGCATAGAACAAACTTTATAAACAAGAAGACAGTTCAGTTCCAGCACTAGCTCCACAAGGTTTAAAAGTATTTTCATGAATCCTTAAAAGCTAGACTTTATCGAGCGAATATACTGCCAACCACCGACAAACTTGGTTGTTCCCGGCATATTGGCTTTTTACTATGCCGCAGCAAAGTGCTGTGCTTTTGCACTGCCTGTGCTGCTTTCGCACTGCCAACAGCACAGGCTGCGCTATTAGTGGCTGTTCTCAAAAGCGAATATTGACGCCGGGCGCAAAGCGAACGCCAGAAGACTAAATTCCACGATTTTTCAGCATACTCTCTCATTGTAGTTCAGCATAAACACTTCCCATACGGCGCGAAAAACGCCTACCTTATTGCGGGCGTATAAATACGATCATGAAATGAGCTCTCTTTGATCAACGCTCTGCAACTAACTGTGCCTCTCACGGGACCGGGGAGCCCTAAATCTTTTCCAATAAAAAACCCTCCGGCAACCCCTCGCAGATTAAGGGCATGTACGCCTTCGTCGAGAGTGACTCGAGGTACGTAAAATTATTACTGTGCCCATTCCGTCTGATTTGAGCGGTTGAAATTATACACAGTGCCCTGCCCTATCGAACGCATTGTTTTTCGCTGGTATCATCCGCTTTGCGGTTGTCAGCGATGAATTTACGTAGTTAACGAAGACCAGTGTACCCTTTTTTTTTAACGTTCCTCGAGAAAGCCCGAGCTCCCAAAACGGGCTATCCAAACCATACCAACCAAGGTATGTTACAATGATAAATATTTGCAATCGTGTGGCGTATTATAGACCCTTTTCGTCCATAAATATTTCCAATATGTCTGCACTACTAACGGTGATAGATGAACAATATCATCGAAATCAAGAACCGTCGGCTTTGTGAACCAAAGGATGCGTACATAGGGGGCAACAAGTTGGAACCAATTCCCGCTTTCCGTACTATGCTTTCGATGGCGATCGCCTTACCTGGTGTCCAGCATCACTGTAGTGCCGCCATTTGAGAGTCAGGTAAGGTTATCTTCTAGACAAAGTAAGTAAACTGCTTTTTAAAAAAAAAAGTTTTTTCAATGTAGTCTTCCAATTCGGCGTGCCTTTTATTTATGAAGTTTGTGTGGTTTGTTTAACTAGCGTTCGGTGTCCCGCTCAATATAACCGAGCTTTCGGCACCCCAGCCCCTAATATGCAGAAAATCAGTAAATTATAAAAAAAAACTTGTAAAAATTATAATTGCGAAATATATGAAACGCTGAAACATGTGGCGAACTCAGTTCAGGCGGCCAAATTAGTAAGAAGGTAAAAAAAAAAAAAATGTGGAGATTCATTTAAAACTAAAAAAAGAACTAAAAACAAAAACAGCAATTAGGTTTTGTAGGTTGCAGCCTTAATTTAGAAGCTCGAGAATCGATTTATTGGAATATCGAGTTTGAATCAGCTCTCCTAGAAAACCCGATAATGCGTACGGCAATTGTGTTTAAAACATCTTGCCTTCCAGAAATAGCCGACCCTGTTCTAAAAATAGGGTGATCGAAATCGTGTATTTTGTTCAAAAAGGAACCAAGTAACCCCGCAGCCACTTTAGTTACTCACCGTGGCAATACCACGCACGGTTTATTTTATTGGAAATCGATGCTTTTTTTTTTTGCCATTTTAGCACTAGAACGAAGTTCGCACATATTTAATCAAAACTGTCAGAGTATATTAACGATCAACGGCAACTATGGGCGCTGACAACTTAAAACTTGCAGGGCGTTCCCAGTCGATCCTATCCAATCAGATTACGACATTAGCCGATGAGAACACCTAAAACCCAATCAGGAAGCAGGAAAAGTGAACATAATGAACCGCACGTCCTGCGTTCCTCAAGCTGTCGGTGACCGTAGTATACGGAGAGCAAGTTCGTCTGCTTCTTTTGGAGGGGTTGTCGTGACGTCAGAACGACGCCGAACTCTGATTGGCTTTGATGGAAGGGATAGTGGGTAGACCTCAAACGAGCTGCCCCTTGAGGTCTACCCACTATTCGTCAATAAGAACCAATCAGAGCTAGGCATTCTGACGTAACCACAAGCCCTGCAAAAGAAGCAGACCAACTTGGGCTCCCCATACGATGTCCCACGAGGACCCCCTCTCTCAAACCAGCCGGAAAAATGGGCGCCGTCACATAGAAAGGCTCGTGCTTTCAGTGAGTGCGCAAAGAGCAGGTCACTTTTACCGTGTGAAACTGCAAGGCTTGTTTCGCTTCCTGTAAGAAAACAAAAAAGCAGAAAACTTGCCAAAGTCAAAGTTGGGCGCGTTCGTAAACGACCGCGTTAACGACGCTATTTACTTCTGGTGCAATCTCCCTAGGCTCTTCGAGCGGACAACAGAGTGCGTCGTCTGCTCGCTGCGCCTATCGGAAGATGGCGCCACAGGTAAATAGCGCCGCTAAGTCGATCGTCTGCGAACGCGCCAGTTCTTGAGTATGGGCAATGTTTTCCTCTCGTTTTCTTTTTTTTTTTCCTTTTTTTTTTTTTTTTTTTTGCAGGGAGGCAGTTGCGTTTTGAAGTTCCACACGGCCAAACTGCCCTGCTCAGTGCGCAATCGATGAAGGTTAGAGGTTTTTTATATGCAGGCGCCGATTTTTTTCGACTTCTTTTGTAGCGGAAGGTCCACCTGGTACACCTTGTATGTCAATGTCAGGAGCCACAATCATGAACAACTTAAAGGGACACTGCAAGGAAAAAACGCATTAAAGAACGTAAAGGGGACACGTAATTTTTTTTTAATTTTTTAAAAGAAAAACATTTTTTTGTGCAAATATTTGGTTGTCAGACGCAATTTAGGTGCTGAAGATGGAGGTCGCAGCCCGCTAAACCCCACCTCGAGCTTACAAGGTGCTCACATCTCTCATTGGCTGGAGAGATGATCGACATGTGAAAGGTTTTCTGTAAATTTGTATCTCCTTAACGCAATAATATTTTAATCGACTATGTTTTTTTATGTTTAAAGGAGCTATGCAACAATTTTTGTACTTTGCGCAAATACCACTTAAAACGGATCCCTAACGTTAATGACCTATGAAACACGCGCTCGTTATTCACCCCACGCAATAAAAGTCCCAGAAAAAAATTAAAGAAAAACAAGCAGCGTTCACCCCCTCAACTCGCAACCAGAACAGGCGGCCACGCGATCTGTAGCCGATTATATGCCGCCAATGTTGATCATAGCCACGCGCTGGGGTTGGCAAAGCACAGGACACGCGCTGTGTTCCAGACATTGTTATGGCTCGGCTGTTGTCGTCGTTGCAGCGATTGGACGCGGGCGACTACCCGAATGCTTCTCGAGCTAGTAATTATCACGAGCCCAAGCCGAGTGCCCACGCAATGCTCGGGTCCAATCTATGAACCGCATTCAAATATCGTCACTTGGGTGTTCTGCGATACCCACGTTACGTCATCAAATTTTGCAAAGGAGAGATTGAATGAAAATGATCGCTTTTGTCTTTGAAATTACGCCGCAACAAAAAAGTTTCTTGGCCAGTGGCGTTGCGTGTGAGTATCCTTGAGTCCCAGGTGTGCCAGTAAGCTCGTGTCAAGTGAAAAACATTCCAATTGAATATCGTTGCACCGCTCCTTTAAAGGAGCTGTGCAACGATATTCAATTGGAATGTTTTTCTCTCTACACGAGCTTACTGGCACATCTGGGACTCAAGGATACTCACACGCAACGCCATTGGCCAAGAAACTCTTTTGGTGCGGTGTAATTCCAAGGACAAAAGTGATCATTTTCATTCAATCTCTCCTTTGCAAAATTTGATGACGTAACTCGGGGTTCGCAGTACACCAGTACGCAAGTGACGATATTTGAATGCGGTTCATAGATTGGACCCGAGCATTGCGTGGGCACTCGACTTGGGCTCGTGACAATTGCTAGCTCGAGAAGCATTCGGGTTGTGACCCGTGTCCAATCGCTGCAACGACGACAACAGCGGAGCCATAACAGTGTCTGGAACTCAGCGCGTGTCCTGCGCTTTGCCAACCCCAGCGCGTGGCTGTGATCAACACTGGCGGCATATAGCCGGCTCCAGATCACGTGGCCGCTTGTTCTGGCTGCGAGTTGAGGGGGTGAACGCTGCTCGTTTTTCTTAAATTTTTTTCTGGGACTTCTATTGCGTGGGGTGAAAAACGAACGCATATTTCATAGGTCATTAACGTTAGGGATCCGTTTTAAGTGGTATAAAAATCAAGATAGAGTCATTATCGTTTTCAAATGCAATCTGAGATTGCTTCTTCCGCCTTAGTTTGAAACGTTAACAAACATGGCTGACTGTGTCTGTGGAGTACTCGGCTTCGAAAACGTCGTGCGGATGCTTGGTCTCGTAGCGGGGCTGGCCTAACCCTAGCGTCCCAGATCAACTATTGTGATCGATTTGGCTTGATTTGTTTTCTTTGCGTGTGTTGATGCTGAATAAAGATATTGGTCCCCGCAAAAGCAGCCTCGCTGCCCTGTGAATTGCGCAACCGTCGTGATTGCGACCATGATTTCAATACCAAGAAGATACCTACACAGGTAAGAAAATTACGAACCATTTGGTTGGAGGCCACCGGGCGTTCGGCTCGCAACAAGTTTGTCTAGGTATGTCCTCGTCATTGCTCCTCGAAGGGCAGGCTTTTGAGTTTTGCACTGCACCTGGCCTACTGAAGCGAATATTTTTACGTCGCGTTTTAATTGTGCGTCATGACCCTCACCCGCCTTGCTCGTGGATGTCATACGAAAAAATAACAAGAATGGTAAAGCTAGAAATACTGCATATTTATTTTGTACATTTTCTTAGTTATCTCGGTATCTTGTTACCGCACATCGATAGACGCTGACATACGCTTCTATAGGACCTCGGCTCGCGCATGATGGAACGCTAGAACGCCGCTTTCATGCTCGCGTTTACTGAGCGTTTCAGAGGCTTTTAGAAGGCGGATTAATAGCAGACGGACGAAGGCGAAAACAGACGCCGACGCGCAGCTTTCCTATCCGCGTCTCACTGCATTGCAGATGACGATAGACGGTGGTGAAGTAGCAGACGATGCCGGACGACGCCACTCGTCTCCTCACGCGACTAGCAGGCGGTCTTAGACTTCCATACTAGACGCACTCGACGACGCGGAACGGAGACACTACGGTTGCTAGCCTGTTCGGTCGAGCGGCGAAGCCAGTTCGTTAGTGATGGGCGGGGCCACTGCTCCGTGGGCGGGGCTTGGAGAGGGCTGTGACCTCCACCTAACTTTCATCTAACAGCGCATTACGCGAAAAAAATATTTTTGTAGATTTATTTTTTGTAGATAAGTGTTTCATTCGGCGCCCTTTAATCAAATATTTTTTTCCTCGACATTTTTCTTTAAGAAACCCTGGGTGTGGCGAGTCCAGAGCCTATCATTACAACTCCGCAGTCAATAAATTTTCGCCGTCAGCAGGTAAGAGCACTGAAGATCAAGTCACAAAACTAGGAGCACGAGATTATGGCCTCGCTCTGCGCCGCAGTCAGTGTTCATAAACAGCCATATAATTCGTATTCAGAAAGAAAAAAATAAATAAATGTAAAGATACGCCTTCCCTGTAAATGTCGCCTATGATCCGTTTCACTTTAAGTTTGACCGCAGCCGACGCTATGCGGAGAGCAAGTCGTCTGCTTCTAGCGCAGGGGTTGGGGTGACGTCAGCACGACGCCGTCTCTGATTGGCTTTGATTGAAAGGATAGTGGGTAGACCCCAATGCTAGATGCCTCCAGATCTACCCACTATTTGCGTTCTTCTATCAGCCAAAATGGGCTCGGCGTTCTGGCATCATGGCAGCCCCTGTGCAAGTAGCAGACGAACTTGCACTCCGCATACGATTCGATGTAGACAATCAAGCCGCACCAATATTGGATTATCATGGCGCTCATTGTTTTTAGTAGGTTCGCTATCATAGACTAAAACAATCGCACGCACACAAAAATCACAGGATCGCGATGCATCTACTACGAATGATTTGTTTGGTCGGTGATAGGAAAGGCACAAAAGCGACGAGTGCCGTGACGAGGCACTTTTGGCGCTGCTCGAACGGCTCCACAGGATTGTCGCCTCGGCTGCTGTCTCAGCTTAAAGGGGCCGTGCAACGATATTCGCTTGGAATGTGTTTTACTTTATACGCGCTTACTGAGACTAGTGGGACATAAGTACACTCGCGCGCAACGCCACTGACCAAGAAACTCTCGTGTTGAAAAGCGACATATTGTACCCCTCCTCCAGTGACGGTATTTTAATGATGCTTACAGATTTGGGGAGCCCGGGCATCGCGTGTGCACATTCGATTAGGCATCGCGTGTGCACATTCGATGTGCACATTCGATTCGAATGTATAGCTCGTCAAGCGCTCGGATGTAGCGACCCGTGTTCAACGGCTGCAATGAAGACGATAGCCGAACCATAAACCAATGTGTGGAGCTCGGCGCGCGTCCTGTGCTTTGCCTATCCCGGCGCGTGGCTATGATCAACGTTGGCGGCATATAATTGGCTTCAGATCACGTGGCAGCTTGTTCTGGCTGCGAGTTGATAGGGAAAACGCTGCTTATTTTTTTATTATTTTGTTATCTGCGACTTCCATTGCGTGTGGTGAAAAACGAACACGTGTTTCAAACGTCATTAACTTCGGGTATTTGTTCTAAGAGGTATTTGCGCGAAGCACAAAAATCGTTGTGTAGCCCCTTTAAACTGAGGCGGAGCATAGTAGGTTTTTCTTCCAGTCATTCCGATTAGGTTGGTGTCAGAACTTTTTCTTAGTTGCAAGTAGTAGCGTGCGCTCCAATCTACGACCCGCCTTCACCGAGCAGCCTTTAAATCTAATATTTGAAGGAATCTTGCTGAAGTTTACAAAGCGCCTTTGTGAGTCGGGACACGCGCTTGGCGCGCTGTTACGAGCCCTTGTCAGAGTATTTAGAACACGCGAAGGTCAAGTAAAATAAACACCTAGGACAACATGTAAATAAAAATGTGTTTCAATGGAGAAGCGTATTAATCGGTTTTGCCAGTGTATTCACTCATAGTTCAAATATCTTTTTAATTGTCCGCGGCGAGAGGATGTAGGGTCTGTCGGTATGGGCAATCAGGCGATTCTCGTGTAACCTGAGCCTACGCGCAAAAATAGCACTTCACAGAACCATCTATGAGTGTAAAGAATATATCAGTTTCCCTTGAAAGCTTGAGCTTATGCAGCTCTTAAACTAGCAAACACATGCTAAAAAAAAGTGTTAGCAAGTGTTGCCATATCGCAAAAGCAGACCGACCTCATTCTATAAGCTATCGACATCCTCCCGTGTGATATAGTTTTTTTGTTCTTTTTTTTACCGCACGCAAACGCCTTGTTGTAGTGAATGGAAGATAAACGTCAACGCGTCGAAAGATTTGTTCCCCCTGCAATGTGAAGGGAACGGAATGGAACCTTCAACTTTGTTCATATACGAGTTTGTTCATGGACTGGCCGCGGTGCTAATAACGTAAAGCTCGTTATACAAGTCGGTTGGGCTCAGGGTTTTCAACAACGCTAATTCAGGACACACAAACCGCGGGCTTTAATTCCCAGGAACTGATGACTTTTAAATGTGTTACGAGTGCGAGTGAAACCAAAAACATGCCTTAGGCCGGGATCACACTGCTCAGACATCTACAAAACACAGTCGACAAACACAAATCACCGCAGTACCTTTGGTTCGAATGCCACGTCCCCACGTTTTCTCCTTAAACTCATTTCCATGCGGCATTCCAAGCGCGGATCTCGCGGTTTCTCGCGTTCGAATCTGTTCGGAGACCGTCTTTTATACGAAGTATAGACGCTTTGCAGAAGCTGTGCATGGGCGCCGCCATAACCGACCTTCAGTTTTTGTTTTCTCGTATTGTGATCACTTCGCTCCATCAGTACAACAGCAGAACAGATCATTGCCATTTTAGATTCGGCTGTGTCCTTCTCCCCCCGCATTCACCTTTGTTGATGCTCGTCAAAGCCCGCTTCAGTGGCTTGGTACCTTGGTAAGAAAAGAGAAGGTCAGCAATGGCCGCTGTAATCTGGGGCGTGTGCAAAGGGTTAATAGGCAGTGTGACCCCGGCTTTTGTGAACCGCGATTTCCTGGAATCAGGAGCTTTCCACGAAAGCTCTCGCACTGTCGGCTAGGTGGCAGAGCGTTCACTCTTTTCTACTTAAATGTTTAAACTCTTCCTAAACACAGCTAGACCCTGGATGAGCCCCGCAAAAATCACAGTCTAAGCGCGAACATTCACACAAAATAAAACTCGATTGCGGATTAGTGGACCGAATTGCAAAGCCCCCGCGCCTCTTCTGCGCGGTCGAGTTTCAGTAATGACTTTTCTAGCCGACTCGGTTACTCCGCCGGTGTGCCGAAGCTATTTTTGGGCCGGGCGGGTAGCAAACTGTCACGCAGTGCGTCACCGCCGGAGTTCGATCCCCGCGTGCAAGCATTATAGCGACGAGTAGCGCCCCTTCAATTGTCGACCTCGCCCGACCGCGATCCCCCGCGTTCAATGCGGCAGGGCAGGATTTTCCAAACATTCACCGCGCGCTGCTTCCGTCGAGCTTCGAAGCAAACGTTTATACTCGAGGTTACCCAAAACTAAAATGGTTCCAGTCGACCATATTCTTTGCATGGAGGGTTGGGATTGGCCAAACTCGTGACCAGGTGACTATGTCGTTTTTTCTTTATTTTCTTAACAAGCCGATAATTGTTAAACGAGTGCCCTATACTCCGTTTCACTTTGAATGGGACCGCAGTCCACGCTATGCGGAGCACAAGTTCGTCTGCTTCCTTTGCAGGGGTTGCGGGGACGTCAGATCGCCGCCAAGTTTCGATTGGCTCCAATTGAAGGAGAGTGCGTAGACCTCAAGGCATCTAGCATTGAGCTCTACCCACTATTCATCAATCAGAGCCAATCAGAGCTCGGCGTCGTTGTGACGTCACCGCAACCCCTCCAAAAGAAGCAGACGACTTGCTCTACGCAGAATCCCATGGAGGCAATCGAGCAGAGCCAAGAGTGCATGTTTACGCTGCTTGTCATCTTTGGGGGTTTTGTGTTATCACTGGCTAAACCAGTCACACTCAGTGAATAAACCGCAATTCTCCAGTTTATTTTTTTTGTCGCGTTCTGGCCGCAACATTTATGCGAACAATCTGAAACAATCAAGAGACGAGTTTGTTTCATTCCGTACTTCTTTCATAAAATGTGTCCTTGTCTATTCCCCTGTTTTACGCGTTTCGCATTTTTTGTGTTAAAATCAAATCTGAACATGAAATAGGAATTCAGAGGTAGGACCTTGCTTGACGATAGTGCTCTGGTGCTTCTGTCGCGAGGCTGCATGGACTCGCGAGTACCGAAACAAGCTGCGATTTGTCTTCACTGAACAGGGTCGAGTGTTCAATCGTTGATTGGTAGGACACAGGAATATAGGTAAGGAAAACGCTATCAGGGTACATCAACCACGAAAAAGATATTCGCTCAATTACTGAGGCTCTTTAGTAACAACATCGCTAACAGCTGTTGTTTTTTTTAAGTATTTTATAGGTCGAGAAACAAAACAAAAAGGCATGGTAGATATAGAAAAGATGCGTGTACTAACTGGCATGCCCACATAAAGTGAATAACCTGAATTCGTGTTCAACAACCGCTCACAAAATTCTCCTGAAAAAGTGAGTGTCAAAGTTCCCAGCTCTAAACCTCTCCTCTCCTTCCTCACGACCAATTTCGCGAAGCGTATGCTCATGCTCATGGGCTCGACGTCAGTGGCTTTGAAAAGTAGCTTACAGTAATGTTGTGTGTATGTTTATACAGCCGGATGTTCACTAGCCTTAATGGCCGTCCGGTGTCTCGGCTCTAGATGAGCAATTTAGCCAGTGCAGTTCAACCGCTCGCCTGGGGTTTTTAACGTGCTTCACGCAATATTGATGCACGACCGCACGCCGGAACGATGCTCATCCAGATCGAAATGAGAAGGTGTGGGGATTAAACTCAGGATCCCTGGGTTCTGCAGTGCAAGCTTTCGGTCCACGTGCTCCCAGCTTTTGTGCGCCAGCCCACTTGGCCAGCGAACACCCAAACAGTAGCTTATGTCATAGCCTCCTTTATTCTAGAAATCACGTCAAATTGCGAAAGAACGTGACCGCTGTAAAAGGGAAAGGGAATCAGAGAAGAAGGTTCGCGCAGGGGCTCACTCTGGCAGCGCCAAGCAATGCGCCAGCGGTGAAATCCGGAAACACGGACGCGCTCCTTTTTGTTTTGTTCTTCTCCCGAAAGGAGAACATTTTTCATCAACCCACCTCCCCTCTATTCCGCACCTCTCCCGTTTCTCAAAGCGCCCGTAGCCTCCTGTAATTATTATCCGTTGCGGTTTGTTGTTGTTTCGCGGATACAACGCTGCGCCTATTTTTGGAGCAGACTGAAGGGTTACACCAGCAGTGGCTCTGCGCTACCATGTGGGTAAACGTTTGGCGGTGCTCCTTGCCTTTTTTTTGGCGGCCGCGTGCTCAATGGCTCTGTCGGGGAATTGACAGGCTTTCTAGAATAAAGGCGGCTATGCTCATGTTTATAAAGCATTTATAATATAAAGAGGCCCCAGCAATAAAGTGAGGATTGTTTCAATTTATGTAAGGAGGTGAAAAAAATATTTTAAGGGTAATGTCATTATTTCTTTAGTGGTTTCTATTGGTAGTTTAATATTTTATGTTCTGACAATTTTTATTCAAGGCAAAAATTATTAAGAACTGTATCAAACAAAGTAATTAACCGAGTAATTAAAGTACAAAATTAAAGTAATTTGGTCTCCTCTGTGCTTGGTGAGCGCCGGTTTTATTGTTCAGTTGGTGGCCAAACGGCGAAATAAAAGTGATAGCAGCAATTACGATAATACAAAGATTTCCTAACTCAGTCCTTGTTGCACGCACTCTTAGTTACACTATTTCCGGGAACACAACATGGGAGCTTCTTCTTGTGTTGCTTGAAAAGAAACAAGCAGCAACATTTACCCATTTAATCCTCCAAATCAGCACTTTCCCTCTCATGAATAGTTTTGATAACAACGTTTACATTCTGAAAAAAAAAAAAAGAAGAAACAAAAAACTGGAGATAATAGGTTTGCGCTAACAGGAACGTACTTCGAACTTTGCAGCGCGCAAGATCAAGTGCTTTTCTTATCACCTATATCTTCACCAACAAGGAACATTGTAGAGAAACCCGATATGTTTTATTTGTGACAATTCATGAACATGTTGTGGTCATTTGGGCTTACGTACAGTGCACCCCAAACTTAACGCCACCACTGTGCTCCCAATCATTGAGCTTGTGTCGGCTACTTACTGTTAAATTTGTCACCAAAAACGTTCAGGAGGCCTTCCCAGGATGGGATAGAAATCAAGAACCCAAACATTCTTCAGATATTTCATTTGGCCACCGCAGGAACTGTCAGAAACGGCAAATGCCGTGGCGGTGTTAAGTTTGAGGCGCACTGTGCGTTAATATTCACGTGCTCCTGACTGTCCCACCTCAATTTCCCCATAAAATAAAATTATATTACTTTTATTTATTTTTTGGTGGACAATATGCAGTTCTGGTAATGGAAGCATAAAAACTTTTGATAGATTAATTGCCTCTTTACAGGATTTTGACGCCTTTGTCGAAGGCACAAGGACAACAAAAAAAAAGGAAACTATGACAAAGACAAAAAACAAAATGAAATTAGTTATTTTCCTATTTTTAACACCAAGGCGCTGTTCCAGTTCTAAGAGGTTAACTTAATTCTATGAATATTTATTAAATTCATAGCAATACTGTCTACAATAAAACTTAAACCAGCAATTCGTAATCGATTTTGAAAGCCAAATTATTTTAATGGCACCCAATGCTAATCGTTAAAAGTAATGTACCTTAAAGGCCGACGAACAACCTCGGTTTTCTGCAGGAAAGAAAATCCTCTTAGTGGTCTCCCTCTCTCAAGCTTCGAGGGGAGCCAACTGGGGACAAGGTAAACACTGGAGAGGGTACAGGAAAGGAGGATGTCGGGAAAAATTTAAGACGCGAAATGCACGTCGGCCTTTAACCTTACGAATAAATTCGTTAGAAACAAAGGGTGCAGTTTAGCGAGGCATAAATACAGTCTTATTATATATTTTTTTATTATTATCTAGCGGTGATTTAGTGAGACTTACTATTTTTGTATTTTGCTTTTATTTAACGGCTGTTTAACGATTTTTCGGCGCATCTCCCGGAAACCACTACATTGACACCCTGTTTTAAAATCGATTTAAACATTAGAGCGCAGTCACTTACATGGGCTCCTATGGAGGTAGATCTTTGCTCGGGAAAGAGTGACGCATTCGCCGATATTCTCACCAAATTCACACGTAAGAATTCTGAGCACTGTTGTAAGAAGTGCTGATTGTTGGGCGAGTTGATATCGAACGTCAGAAAACATGATAGCACTTTAAGACAAGGAAAGAGGAAGAACAGACACCACAGAGCGCTCTGCGGTGTGTGTTCTTCCCCTGTCCTTGTCTTAAAGCGCTATCATGTTTTGTCATGTTGTAAGAAGGACGGGAACGATCACCTGAATTTAGAAAGCGCTTTCTCCGTGTGCCACCGGTCGTGAAGACCAGAGCATTTTCCGAATATAAACTCTGAACCCGTTCCTTGGGTAGCGTTCCATGCTAATTGTGTGAAAAAAGAATACAGGCGAAACTAAACTTGGGACTTTTTTACTGACAGGGGCAGAAATTTCTGAATGCTGCTTTCACCGTAAACACCTGTGCGAAACTGGAAGCCCGCTTCCCCGGGTCGGGAAGTAACAACCGCTTGTGTCCGATCGGGCTTACGACTAAACTCTCCATTGTTCCACCCTCAGTACGTGGGACTTCGTTCCTGACAGGTCCAGCACTTTATCAAAGCTGCTTTCACCGTAAACACCTGTGACAGAAACCGGAAGCCTGTTTACGCGAGTCGGGACGTAACAACCGACGATGTCCGATCGGGCTTCCGATTGGACTCTCCACTGTACCACCCCGTAGTCCCAGCGCAGAATACGCTCCGTCTGAATGTATTCAACCGAGCAGAGCGAAAGGTACATCCTCACGGTGCTCCTTCTCTTTGCGCATTTGCTGTCAGAGGTTGAGAAAATCACGCACAGTAAATAAAACACAATACTGCGTTTTTTTGTGTTTTTTTTTTTTAGAGGGATTTGTTGAGTCAATGACAGAAAGCGCACAAAGACGACCAGGGCCGGGACGAAGCACTATCGGTGCCGCTTTCTTGTCTCCGTAGAATTGCAGTGTGGGCTCCGCACGGGCTTAGTGTGGAACGGAGTTTAGACCAACTTCCCTCGCTGACGTCACAACACTGCGGTGACGCTCTTGTCGGTACTGCGCATGCGCAAAGGCTTCCCTCCTCCCGCATTTGGTTTCTGCGCAGGCGCAGTGCCCACCACGCCCAGTATGGGCAAAGCGGGCTTGCCCGGAAACACTATGTCGGTGTATAGGCCCTCGTGAAATACATCTGCAGCGTCTTAGGTTATTCCAGCCCAACTCGGAAGTTACGTTGTTTTCAGTTTGCCTCCTTTGAAAATCGTGACACGGTATTCGAGTATTTTATGACCCAAGCTATCGGGATCCTTAACTCTGTTTCAGCATAGAAACAGAACCACCGCATAATTTTTAGGGCTGGGCAATCGATCGATTAACCTCCGGATTAAAATCGATTAATGCTTGAATCGCGATACTCTTTTTTAACCGGTGACTTGTGTGGTCTTCATTTCGGCGAGAAAGTAAAAAATGCTAGCTTTACTACTAGTGCACATTTTTCGAAATAAGAAGGCAGCAGTGTTTGATTCCGGAGAAACACGCTTTGGCATTCCCTGTGAATAAAACCCCAAGTGATTATTAGGTTTACATAATAATGCAAAATACTTTCGTTTTAAATACTCTGTTGTTGTTGTTTTTTTGCGTGTGTGCGTGTGGGTGGTACAGCGGTTTTAATTGAGGCTGCACATTTCGTCATGAGTGACATAATAAGAAAGAGAAGAAAGGTACTTTTAGCACTCTTCAGGTACCATGCCTGAAATATAACGCAATCGATTAATCGCTCAATTAATTGACTAAAGAGTAGCGATTAATCGAGTTAAAATATTTAATCGACCCCTGCCCTAATTTTTTTATATGAAATACGTTTTCCGTTTACTCCTTCTATGTGTAGAAGCCAATTTAATTTTTCCATAAAAAAGTCAATTGCTCTGAACAAGAAAAAAGAGAGTTTAAGCCAGATGTAGACACCTTTCATCTCATTGATACTGAGGTACGTTTTTATTTCCTTGTTTACTTTCTGGAGCGAAGATTTAGATTTTGCTCACATTCATCCAAACACAAATTTTGCATCTTTGAACAGTTTACAGGCCGGAGCGTCAAGAAAGATCTCACGAACCTTTTTAGATGACGCAAAGTTACAGTGATGAAAGCTTGAGGTAAGAAGACGCTCAAACGAACCATACAAAGCTTTGTCTAGCCACTTTTGTGCAATCGCCAGAAGATTACTATCGAGCGTCTGCAATCTCCACACTCCTTTAGTAAAAAGCAGAATCAGCGGATCCTCTTGCCTAGCAGTCGCTTTGCTTTTGCTTGCCTTACAAGCGATATGAAAACCAAGCGTACAAGAACTCCGCAGGAAAGAGGCCAAATTTCTCCACAACGAAGGAGGCAAATCTGTGCTCACGACGGCCGCTACTAAAAGCAAGCAGGCGACTTATGTTTTCTTCCTGCGGGGAGGTAACAAATACCCGCTGCAGCCCGAAGCCGCCGTCATCAATTTGACTGCGGTTGGCATTGCGCTCACGTCGCATTACGAATCCTATCTCTTCCGCCCTGCCGGTTCAGTCCCGGATGGGATGCTTTAATGATTCGCATAACCCGAAACTTCTGTTCTCTACTTCTCCAGTGGCAACGCTGCGCTCAAGACGCAATATGAAATCATCCGTTGTGCAAGGCGCTGTGCCTTCTTGATCCCGCCCTTTTTGTCGTTAATCCCGATGCTCCTTGCTGGCCCTAGAAAACTGCCGCTCTGTCTGTTCGTATAAAACACATTGTTTGTGCTTTGCAGAGCAGAATGAAACGTGAGACAACACTAAATATTGTACAACGTAAAACTCCTTTTTTTTGGGGGGTTGGTATTTTTAAAGAAAATTTGAAGCTGTTCTTTATTTGATAATTAACAAAAACATATATCGTCTTCATTTGTTCCTTCAGGGTTACGAATATCAAAACTATATTTAAGACTGCTGGGACAAGTAGCCATCACCGCGCTTTCAGCGTAGCACTGAAGCCCTTACTTCCCGTCGCGTCCGGTGCGAGGATTGAATCATGACGTATTATACCGAGATCTCAACGTTCCCGCGCTTTCTGCGAGCCTTACCCGAACAGTCAAAAGCTCTGTACGCGTTCCCTGCACAAGCGGCACGCTCAAGGCAGTTGAGACCTCTGGGTATGACGTCTCAGCCAGCGGCTTTTTTTTTTTTTTTTTTGTTTCTTTGTTTTTGTCTCGTTTTTATTGATACGTGTAGGTGAAATGCTTGTGACCTGCACATTCACGTCACACAACTACGCTAAAATTTCCCTGTGACTCGTTTGTTTTCTCTTTTTTCTTAAAGAACCTTTTTAGCTTTTTTTTCTTCTTTTTTTTTTTTAAGGCTGGTCTGCACATGCAGCGCAGCGCTGTGTTCGTGCAAAGTCAGCTCTGCGTTGTGTGTGTCCGTTCTGAAAAAAGGCGGTGTCACATGCAGCAGAACGTTGATGCAGTTCGGATATATATACGTAAGTCAGCAGTCTGACTGCGGGGTACGCGTGAGCAGGCTTTCTGAAATTGCTAAAACCATCTGTCACGTTTCACTGTTACACGTTTAACCTTTTGGTGGACCGCAGAGGACGCTACAAACCGTCGGAGCCAATCGCACGTAGCGTGAACGTTACGTGACTTCCGGAAGGGGCGCAGCGGCGCGCGGTGCGCATAGTCACGTGATTAGGTCGCAAAGTTATATAGGCTGGGGTGGCTCCTAACGTCCGCTGTAGTCCGTCGTCGGATAAAACAGGGTGTAGTCACAGACCCTTCTATTACCGTTTTGGGGGGCCTACGTAACGTATGTGTGTATGTAGAGCGTTTTATACATCAAATAAGTGTTCAACTCAAATCTTTAGTTTGGCGTCGCGCTAATCTATTTCTCAATCTCTGACCTTACTTTCTCATCGCTTCCTTTGAATTTGTCTTTCAGGTGAGGCATGATGTCGAAATGGCTCGGTATTTAAATACCTGTTGCATTTGTCGCAGCGCTGTTTTGGCCAGTGCGATTTTATTAGCTTCGCTGTTTTGTCGCATTATGTTTTGTCGCTGTGTTGATTCTACAGCGTAGTGTTTTAGAGGCATTGTGTCCCGAGCATGCTCAAAAATGTTTATTTCACGTGTTTAGTTTCGTCGCCTTACTTTTGCGGAATACAGGAATCAACTCAGAAAGTAGCAAAAAGATGTCACTAATTTTTTTGAAAATATAGTATAGTAAGAAAATACACCGCTCCTTTCTTTGTTTGCGCATGAGAAAATTTAGGAAATTCAGCTCCTCTCATAAGTTTTGAGATAAACTAAAGTTGCTCGGGAAAAAGGGCAGAACCGTGAAGTGAGCGGCTATGCGAAATGATTGCTTTGCACGACAAACCCGTGCAAGAGAAGCGTTTCACAAAAATGCGCGATCTTGCATTTATGCCCTCGCTAATACTGCTCAAAAATGTATTAGATGAGACGTGGGTAGACGTGCCATCATAGGGCCATAGGCCTCTAATTTAACGCACATACGTAGTTAAAGAATGTCAGTCTCAAGATATATTTCATAACCCCTTCAATAATGCAACTGTTGCGATGAAAGAAATTTACTATTAAAAGGGCTCTGCAAGGATATTGGGTAGCTACGTTTCTCACTTTTCACCAGCTTACTGGCACTGTAAGGAGTATTCACTGGCGGCCATATCTGTGTGCGAGGCTGCTGAGCGCGTGCTGACAGCGAGCTTCCACAGTTCTTTTGCAGCGTGCATTCCACACCATCAAGATTGTCGGTCTTAGCAGGCTATTAATGTAAGCTCGTTCTGAGCATGCGCCCTAAACATCGCCCTCAAATATGGCGTCCAGTGAATGCCCCCTATAGTGGGACCCAAGAACACTCGAGCACAGAGGTTCGGGCGAATTGGTTGCTCAAGATCAGTGTTGTACACGTTCCTCAAACAAAAGAACGCAAGCTCGTTCCTCGTTGCTTCTGATATTTGGAACGCGTTCCCGTTACAAGTTCTATATGTGAAAAAAGAACTCGTCCCCGTTACAGTTTAAAAATGGAACGTATCGTTACATATGCGTTACATTTGTATTTTGCTGATTACCATATATAGTTAGATCGAGGAAATTGTTCTTATCTATTCCATCAAATGGGAACATAATAATTTGAATGCCGTCATGGAAGAGCACCAGGAGAAGAAAACAAGCGGAAGCAGGGTTTAATTTTTTGACATATTCAAGTTGAAAATGCTCATCTTATAACCGTATTCATGTTTGTGGTGCACGATTCAGACGAGCCAAATGTACTGTTACCCCATAATGTACAAGCGTTTTACAGCAACCTAACAAAGTCCCATGTTCGGACTTAAAGGGATGCTGAAACGCTTCTTGAAGAAAAACGAGCTAGAGGTGAATTCTGGTGTATTTTTATCCCGTGAATCTCAATATTCCGTTCGTTTTCCCCAAATGTATAACTGGTCGAAAGAAAACACGAAAAACATCAGGACTAGTCGTGACGTCCTAATAGGATCTTTGTGTCGCCAAGCGCGTGCCACTGGTGTGGGCAGCGTGTGCAATTGCAAGCATGCCAGATCGCAGATTCCCCTGCATTGACACAAGTAGTGACGTCTCTTTTCGACCTTTTGTGAAAATAGCAAGAGTGCGCGTGCATATCTTTGACAGGCGCAGAAGATGAGCAAAAGTGGAGATCTCGAAAACTCCTAATATGACGTCACGCCCCGGGAAGAAGGGGCTTTAGTGGTATTTTTAAAGTTAAATTTTGCAGCCTTCGTGCACCAACTTGAAAAATAATCTCGATATTAGGGATCCTGGACGCCCAATGAAGACAATATCGGTATTTTCCTTAAATACAGAAGTCTTTCAGTTTCCTTTTAACAACAGTTTCTTCTCGGTGTTGCTGTCCGAAAGATGATCAAGTGAAGAATAGGGTACGGCTTTTGGAAAATCAGTCTTGAAAACTACAAGTCCTTCTTTGTAATTGTGGGGTTCGTTGTTCAGTTTAAATGTGGGGGACAAGGGGAGGATGAATAAATGTTAATTTTTCTGTATCTTTTAAGTGGCCAATGTTCGGGATACAGGGGTGTGTTCGATGTCTCGTAACCTGTTCTTTTATTGTAACTGTAGGTATCTTTCCTGAAGTTCAGAGATGGCTGTAGTCAGCCTTAGATTTCTGAGTGTGTGAGGATTCGTGGAAGCAAAGAAAGTATCTGAGTTTTAAACTTCCCTCTTTCTGTGTAGTTTTCTTCGTCTAAAAGTTTTGCTTTTTTACCGCAGTCTCGGACACTGAAAAAAGAATCGATGTACACTAGCTCTCCTGCACCCGACTGTTACCAGGCGAAGACCCAACAAAATAAACCATAAGATAAGTAACCAAAAAATTAACGAGGTCCTGCTCTTCGTAAAGATATTGTTTTTATACTTTTAGAATTCAAGTTTTCCTTCTTAGAAATCAAAAAAAAAATTGGACGAAAAAAAGGAACGCCGTTCCATTTTCCATTCCAGTAAAAATGTAACGCGTTCCTGTTCCAGTTCCACCAATGCAAAATGAAACGGCGGCGTTCCTTCGTTCCTTCTAAAAGGAACGCGTTCCAGGAACGTCGTTCCTTGCAACGGCGTTCCGTACAACACTGCTCAAGATGTACAGGGGGAACAGCGCAACTGGAGAGCAGTCACTCGAGTCAACATACACACAAAAGAAAGAGACACTTACGCAACGCTGCGTAAGTGTCTCTTTCTTTAGTGTGTATGTTGACTCGAGTGACTGTTTTCCGGGTGCGCTGTTCCCCCTGTACAACACTTGAACGCAACGCCACAGACAAGCAAGCGTCTTCGTCGCGGCGGAATTCCAAGGATAAAAGCGGACCTTCTCTTTCAGTGTCTCCTTCGCAAAACTTGATGGCGGACCTGGGGGGAACAACGCCAACTATGCGATCCCCAGGAGTGCGTCATCGAGCTTTGCGACCCCCCTGTGTCAATATTGAAATGCTGCTTAGGTAGTGGACAACAAGTCTACGTAGGCATTCGATTTTGGCCCGTGACAATCGATGTCTCAGCACACGTTCGGGTAGTGGCTCGTGTTCAATCGCTGGGATAACGGGAACAGCCAAACCTTAACAATGCGTGCAACTCAGCGTGCGCCCTGTGCTCTGCCAACCCTAACACGTGGCTATAGGGAGTATTCACTGGACGCCATACTTGTGAATGCTGTTTAGAGAGCATGCTCAGAGCTAGTTCACATCAATAGGCTGCTAAGACCGGCACTCTTGATGGTGCGGAATGCACGTTGCAAAAGAATTGTGGAAGCTTGCCATCAGCACGCGCTCAGCATTTGCGCACACAGCTATTGCCGCCAGTGAATACTCCCTATTGTTACAATATTGGCGGCATGTAATCGCCCCTAGATCGCGTGACCGATTTTTACGACGGAGCTGTTAAGGGCTAGGTTCCCCAGGATCGTGTCCGTGTATGTCGACACAAACCTAGTTGGACAGCTACAGCCATCTATAAGCGACGGCGGCAAGCACAGAACCGGTGTGGTTTCCGCCGTCGCTCGTAGATGGCGGCAACCTTTCCAGCTATAATAGAAGAATGGATAGTTGGGCGCGTTGGTGGGAATTCATCGTAGGAAACAGCGCGAAAAACAGACGACGACGAAGAAGAAGCACGCAGTGTATCGAGTACAGCTCCGCTGGTCTTCCTTCTTCACGAGAGTGGAAAGGCTGAACGATTTTTCTGACTGCAAGTTGAGAGGGTAAAAATTATTTGTTTTTCTGCCATTACGTAGAAGAAAAAAAAAAAAAGCAACGTGTGTCTTAGAGGTCATAAATATGAAGAAATAATTCTAAGCTGCACCTACTGAAAGTAGAATAGTTGTAGCATATCGCCCCTTTAAAGCTTGAAATGCTGTTTTAACGTTACACAACAATCCGAAAATTGTGTCCATCCGTCTGTGCATTTTCTGCTAAATTTAGCGGGGAAACTGAATTGGTGTAGAGGCCACGTGACTTCAGGTCATGTGAGATAAATTTACATCACGTGACCTATACACCAATTAAGTTTTGCCGCTAAATTTAGCGAGAAAATTACTGTCACGCGACCAGTCCTTACGAGACCTTTTTTCCAATGTATATAGTTTGCCCGCTACATTAGGGGGCAAAGTGAATACGTCTTTTAAGTTCCATTAGCTATACACCAATTCAGTATCCCCGCTAAATTTGGCGGGGAAATTGATGGTTCCTGACTTGCTCATAGACCTATATACAAATTCGCTTTCCCAGTTAGGTTTGGCGGGGAAATTGGTACCCCGTAACTTGACTTCACTTGAACCATACAGCAATTTTGTTTCCCCTCTAAATTTGACGAAGAAATTGATGTGACCAAAACAACACTATTGTTTGCCCGCTAAATTTAGCGCAAAAATCGACCTCACGAGACACACTGTTTTATATATCGATGTCAAATGGACTTACTATACTAGACTGTACATTATCCTTTAAGCGAATTAAAACGATCGCTCCATGAATACTGCATCAAGTGTTATAAGACTAGAGATAAAAATCGCTTCCAATTTGTTTGCCCAATGTTTGATACATGTGCACTCCCTGCGCACCGACAAATCTGTTCCACCTTTTTTTTTACTTCTTTTTTTGTTGCTAGTGTCCCGCGGACACTCACCTCACTCTGACCCAAGATTTCCTTTTTGTCGTTGACATTCCTATCTCTGAAAGCGTAAGGGACAAATCCGGCACTCCACAGACAAGGTAACTCAATATGATGAGGTAGGACCCAGAGGATCATCTCACAAAACAACCAAAACGTCCAGCTTGGCAGACTTCGAGTGCCGCTCCACCAGTGTCTCCGTCGCATACTATATAGCATACAGATATAGACATACGCCTCCCCCAAGACGGTACTGACAGCGCTCCCTTCATCAGTTCGGGTACCGCTTCCGGGAGAACCTGTCACGGAAGGTCACCCGACGGGGGCATCTGGCTTGTTTGCCAGACCCCTCGTCCGGCAAACGATATACAGAGCCGTGCTAGGTTCTCCCCAAATGAAGCCGCATGCATCCTTTCCCAGCTTGTAAATATGTCACCACCGTACGACAATGTTATTAGGCAGTGTTCCTCACTGGAGACCGGGGAGGCAATAAACGAATACAGTCATTCATTTTTAATACAGACCCTATTGATGTGGATACACCAATGTATAGATATCATTTTCGGGGTACGAACTGGGAAAATACGTTCAATCTTGTCTCGTTATTATGAATAACTCACGTTTCAGACGCTTTCCTATGGAAACGGAGGTGTCTATATTAACGAGACATCACACCAGCGTATAAAGTTATCCAGCACCATCCCGGCCTTCTTTTTTTTCGCGTGTTCCCGTCGCATGCATCTCCCATGGCACCCTAAAGGAGGAAATAAAGGTATAGCTCGGACTATCGAGGTATATTTTTTTGTCTTGTCTTGTCAGGACGGAAGGTCAAAGACATTAAGATGAACGCGGAAGAGCGATGCTGTACCGTTTGCTTTTTGTGTGCGCCGCTTCCTTCTGGGGTTCTCTTGGGGAGATAGGGAGGGCACAAAAACATAACAAGAGCGGTTAGTCTACGTGTCAGAACGTAGGGAGTTGTTGCGAGTTTAGGGAGACCTTGAGTTCCGTTTCCTGCCTTTATTGTAAGAGTAACATTCTCCCTCCCTCCTTTTCTTTTTCTTTTTGTTACATTTGACGCGTATTGCTTTTTTTGCGAACGACCCGCCGAATCGACGGCACTACCAGACTTCTTGGGGATTTATAGGCGCCATTGCGATCTCTGCGGTTCCCGCTAACAACCCGATAAAGCTGCACCCTCCGAGACCTTACCAGGATCACCGCCATGCTGTATTTTATTTCCACTTTTTTTTCTTCTTCCGGCTTGCATTTTGTGACGTGACGTTGATCGTTCCGATGCTCTGAGCACCGGAGATCTGAAATGGCGTGGTCGTGTTGCTACGTTTCTTTGCTTTTTTTTTCTCTCTTGGCGGCAGAGAGCGACATGACTGTGTTGCCATCGCGGCGTCCATCTTCTGAGGTCGATGGCTAAGGCGACATGGCGGTGTCCAGGTTGGTCATAAAAGCTTCACTTCTGTTTCTTTTCTTGCCCATACATGACGGAGCCAGGTGTTTACGTGCGTTCGTGGAAGTGGGAGGCTACTGTAGAGAGTAATAAACGTCGGTCCTTCAATGATGAAGGGAAGCTTGTTGGACGCCAGACACCTATAGACTGCCAGGAAGATGAAAAGATATATATGGGTGATTTCCTCTCAAATTGTGCAAAACAAAATGATGGGTCCTCGAAAAATTCAGGAAAAAAAACAAAAACATGTATGTTGGTGAAAAATGTGTGCCCAGAACAAAACTAAAAATTAGAACTACGGCAATTTTTTTTCTTAGGTTTTAGGCTTTGAAAGGGCAGACGTATATGTCTTACTATTTTCGCAGTTTTCAGAAGTCACATTTGGAGTCTCGCAACGTTTAGATTATATTTTCTACAACATTGATGACTTTTTTACTACTTCAATACTTCGTCTATAAGGGCTATAGTTAACTATAGTTAACTATAGCCCTTCGTCTATAGTTAACTAAAAGTGCGTTTTTGATTTTATTCTTTAAATACAAATTCTTGAATCTTGTACATTTGACAATAGTGGGCCAAGTTTGAATTGAGCCAGCTTTCGACGCACAATAAATAAGGCATAAAAGAATTATCAAATGAAAGCATGTATCTAAGCCCATTTAAAAATTATAATATTGTTCATTTAAGTATAGCTTACAAAAAAAAACATAACTGTAAACATGAGAAGAAGAGCTAGAAATATAAAATTAATGTAATTTTGAAAAATATACGTTTTTTCCAATTTTTGTTTATGAAAATTTTTTTGTTCTCTTATAAATGCGAAAAAAAAAATTTCTTTGACATATATGGTTTCGACAAATTAAGTAGTGCGTTATAAAATGAGACATCTGTACCTTCATTCTATGACAAATATCTCTTTCATTCCATTTATAACTTAAGTATTAATTATTTTTGTAACATGATCATAGCTTTTATTGTTTCTCGAGTCCACACACAGTTCGGCAAAACTTACATATAGATAGTATTTATAGCATAAAATGATAAGGGGTTCTTCCCCACATTTACTTTGCGTACTTAGTAAGCTACAGAGACCGAAATTGTCGTAAATAATGTTTAAGCATGGTCATAGGAGGCTAACAAACATATTTAACGACGTTTCAAAGGTATTCCGTGAGTTCATAGAGCCCTTGTGGGGAAAAACATTTCATAGTGATGGCCCGCCCAGCACGTCAATAAGCGTGCATGATGTTTTCTTTCTTCAAACAACTTCCTTTGGGCGATAGTTAAGCTAGGCTCGTTGAAACCTCCTAATCTCCGTCTTTACTATTGGCAGTTCTATGTTTCCAAAACTAAACATATGTTCCAAATCTCTTAGAATGATGTAAGGTGAAATTATCACTTCTGATATCATGGCGCTGCTTCGACGCTTCCTTTCGCTATTCTACAATGTGCGCCTGTTCCCTAATTCCGCCTTTTTTATATTTTTATTCTTGTTAAGATATAAGTACCTTGAGATATCTCGTAAACTGCAAAGGCTTTTTTTTTTTTTTTCAACGGAAGGTGAGAACGAAAGGGGCATAGACAAGGCCGCTACTTTTTTTAACTCTCCGAGTGCCGCATCCCCTTTTTAGATAGGTATCGTTATTGCTTATTTAACACGGACAGGGTCACTATGAACATTAGAAACGACTATCATATGACTATCCATGCAGGGAATAGAAACGAAGAAGCTATAGACAACCTGTGGTTACGAGGAGGCGCTACAGGAGCTAAAGGTCATGTGCCGCCGCCTTCCAAGGCGGCAGCCTTTCCCTTTCGTTTTGCTTCGCTGGCAGGTTCCATGCTGTCCACATATCTGGTTTCTCATCTAAGTTTGTTAGGCACAGTTAATTAACTAAAACTGAGATAAGAAGCAACTACTCTTTGTGTGGCAGCAATTTTAAACGTGGGCGACCAAGATTTCAGTCTTGGAAATGATTAAGAGATTTTGTCTTTGTGCTAACCCAATTAGAAGGGCTTTTCGCTGACTGCAAGGTGTGTTCAAAAAGAGGTGAATCAACACTGGAATCGTTGCCAGTGAAGGAAGACGGATAAATCTAAGTAGTTTTGTGGTGATCTAGCGATCTGTAGAAACAAATGGGAAGGAACGCATTTATCATTGAGCTCAGAAAGTGGGTAACAAAGTACTTCCCCCGTTAATTCATCCAACATGCTCAGCCGTTTGTTGTATGCTCAGATCAGTCGCATCTCAAGTCTCGTAACATCGTATTGCATTTGGATTTTGCGGAAAACTGGAGTGTCATTCTTCCGCGAGCGAAACAATGCTTTCGTTGGAACAACCAAATTGTGTCTATCTTCATCTGCGTCGCTACAAAGAAGCGCAAAATCTACAGCTTGGGAGTTGTCAGCAACGACATAGTGCACAAAACAGCACACGAACTGTTCGCTCTGCGCAAAGTTGAAAGCCGGCTGGAAGAAAATATTCTGAGATTTACAAAACTTGTACACATCTCTGATGGGTAGGCTAGTCATTTCAAAAATATGTGTCAAATGTACAAGAGAGCAAAGGAACAAGAGATGACAAAATTGAATTTTTGAGCTACGGGACACGCCAAAAGTGCGTGTAATGGCGTGGGGAGAGTCCTCAAGCACCAAGCCTCCTTGCACTACCTCAGATCGTCTTAACTGGAAACCATTGGAACTGCTGCTGATTTTTCTCGTGTAATCGCCTCGAAAGTGCCTGGAATTGTACTCCTCAAAAGTAAAGCAGCTTGCCTCACTCAATACTCTGACACAACGAGAAAAAAATGGATATTTTTTTGAGTCTTGTGAAAAACATTCAATCCTGCCACCTATGGACGGAGGCTCAAAATAGACTGGTTTTCAGGATTGCGATAAAACATAAAAAAGACAATCTTCAGGAGCAATGTTAATTTCTCGTAAAATCACTTTTTCTTTTATCACCATGCACGTCATTGTAAGCTCTTAATACGAAAAATGCTATGTACTGTTATAGATTTTCCCTTTTTATCTGTTGTCATTAATATTGCCTCAAATTTAAAAAAAAAAATTCATACGAGCCTCGCCAGTATACGTGAAAATGCGGCCGCATGAACGAAGCGAAATTTCCCGCTCGACCCGCTAGGCTTCTGAAAATAAATTATTTCGCCCTTTCATTACCTGACATAGAAGTTTCTGAAACATAATTTTTTTAAGCTTGTTAAATAAAAAGATGTTTCAATGAGTTTATTTAAAGAAAAGTTGTGAATGTTAAGATTTTATAAGAGAACTGGACATGTGCATGAACTTCTTTTGAATTATAACGTACCAGTCACGCCTTATTTTTATTAAATGGTACAACAGTTATCATATGTACTACGGTCACATTATATATATATATATATATATATATATATATATATATATATATTAATTACGTAAACAAATTAGGAAACGGCCCACAGCTTTTCATCTCTGAATGAAGGTAAAATATGGTTCTTTTCAAATGCACTGCTTAATATCACGAAATCATATACAGTATGTCAAAGAAAATTTACTGCATATATAAGAACACATAAAAAACTTTACATATCAAAATATGAAAAAAAAGAAAAATGCGTTGTTGTTTTTAAATACGTTGAATTTTATGTTTTTAGAATTTCTTGTCAAGCTTACAGTGTTGCTTCTATCTTAATATACGCCACACCTAAATTAACAATATATATATATATATATTTAAACTGGTTTAGATATTAGCTTTGATTTGATATGTTTCTTGTGTCTTAAAGAATAGTTATTCAAAAGCTAGCTCCATTCAAACTTGGCCTATTATTGTCAAAGCTGCAAGATTCAAGATCTTTTATTTTATAAAAATAAGACACAAAACACACTTTTAGAGAAGTTTAACCTTTTTATTCGAAGTCTTAAAGCAATAAAAAAAGTTATCATTGTTGTGAAAAAAAAATAATCAAACAGTGCCGAGACTCCAATTTGTGTCACTCGTGAAAACAACAAAAATGTCAAGATATACCTTCTGCCATTTAGAAGCCCAAAACTCAAGAACAAAACGTCTTCCGTAGTTCTAATGTGCAGTTTTGTTCTAGTCACACATTTTTCACCCGCATATATTTTCTCCGCAATTTTATGAGGACCTATCATTTTTCCATGCACGATTTGAAATCAAATCACACATATATTTTCTTTTTTCTTTTTATGGACGATTTGAGATCAAATTACACATAAGGTATATTTATTTTGTTTTCAATATAATGGCAGGCCGAATTGGAGAGTATACTTAATTCAAAGGCCCAAATGCTGTCGCGTGCTCAGAAAGCAAAATGGGAATAGATCGATGCGCTTTTTTGATTTAAGAAACAATTAGGTCGATCTGCATCAATACTGATCTGTCTATCCCAGAAAAAAGAAGAGGCGTAATGAGACACCAGACACTGGGAGTAAATTATAAAGGTGACATCGCGAACTATGTCTCAAAAGCCGGTAATGGAAATCAAGGTTATTGCTCGCGTGCCTTCACATTCGCACCCATCAGCTGACCAGTACCAAGACGAATGGTGCGTTATCTTAGGCATGTCTTTTGTATTTATTCTGGAGGTTTGTGCGTAGTCACCGACACGATGAGAACGGTAAGGAAGAGGAGCTTCTGTTGTCCCGCCTCCAGCACGAGCTTCCCGCCCTCGACAACGCTTTGGCGTCTTGTGAGCACGCGCGCAGCCAAAGCACTGCGGAAGGCAATGAGCGCGTGCTGGAGGCAGGGCGTTCGGAAAAGACACCGCTCAGTATACACTGACTGTATCAAAGTTTTCGGACTTTTTCTGCATTTAAAATAACCCTTTTCGTCTGCGCGGCCCCTGCCGGTTTATGACCGACTAGGATTAGGCAAACTATGCGCAGTTCTTTAAAGCCACGATGACGTCTACGCTCATCTGAGTTACACTAATTGAGTTAGTCTAAATAGAAAAACAAATTTTCCTGTGTTTTAGTCGTGTGAAAATGCATTCATAGGAGCGATTTCGTCTTAATTACATTTATCCGTATCTTGTACTTATTGCATCGAATACATTTTACTGACTTCTTTTTTTTAATGAAATACACACGACACTTTACCGAACGCAAGCTCATGGTGGATGCACTAAAACTAGTAGTCGTCACAGTCGAACAGCCTTCTTAGCACTTTTGTAATAGTATATGGTGTAAACAACATCCCGTTGTGTGCGCGGCTTGTTTCAAAAAGGCCGGAGATGAGAAAAAGGCACCGAGAAAAAATGCACCACTTCTGTACTTTTGTTTTACTTAATCCCGCTACGTGCAGTATTTGCTTCCAGGCCAACGGTGACGATTGCAGACCCAGAATTTCATTGATTGATTGATTGGGGGTTTATGGCGCATCAGCAACTAAGGCTATATTGCGCCAAGCTTAGACTATAGCAATTCGGGATTAAGAAGAGGAAAGAGCTATAGTAGCGAAATATATGATAAAACCATGAACATGAATGTGTATAAGTGTAAACAATATGACAATGAATTTAGGATAGAAAGTAAAATCACAGTCGGTGTAGAAGGCCGATATCTGTGAGTAAATTAAAAACACAACTGTATGGAATGAGCGGTTCGTCACCTAGTAGTAGGGCGAGGTGTAGTGGAATGTGTTCTTTATAAAGCAGTGAGAAGTGTTTATACCGGCATTGGTCATACATAGGGCATTCAATGAGTATGTGCATAATACTTAGAGGTAGGTTACAGTGCACACATTAAGGGGCATCCTCCCCGCTCAAGAGGTGTCCATGTGTGAGACGAGTATGACCGATTCGTAACCTACAGAGTATGACTTCATAAAAGCGCTCCCGATGTCGGGCAGTCTCCCACTCGCCTAGAAAAGGTTTGATTGCGTTTAGTTGGTTGCTGGTTTCGCTGTTCCACTGCAGCTGCCACTTTGCTTTGATGCAACGTTTCAGAGAGTTGTGGTAATCTTTGTAGGGTATTTGGTGTGTGCCAATTTCTCGATCATTAGCAGAGCTAGCTGCACAATCAGCTGCTTCATTTCCAGGAATGCCAACATGGCTAGGAACCCAGCATAAGACTATGTCAAGATTTTTCTTAGCAGCCTGGATAATCTTGTGCTTTAACTCAGAAACCAGTGGGTTTTTTACACGGTTCATTGATGCGACTGCCTTCAGAGAGCTTAAAGAGTCGGTGTAGATTACAGCGTGAGAAAGTCGTTTTTTGATTATGTAATCAAAGCCAGCAGCAAATCATAAAGTTCAGCTGTTAGTATAGAGGCTTTTGAATTTATTCTCTTCACCTGATTTACCGATGGTCCCACCATAGCACAGCCTACTACCGAGTCTTTTTTTGTCCCGTCTGTATAAAAACTGGCATGCTCGTGATATTTGGTCTGAAGTTCAAAGAAGTCCTGCCTTATGACTTCCTGTGGAACATTCTTTTTGTTATACTTGGTCAGTGTAAGGTCGCAATGAATGTGGCAGTTGTTCCATGGAGCTATATCTGGTGGTACTGGACCAGCTGAGGCTTTGCATCAATCCCAACAGATGGTGCTGCAGTATTATTCCTCATAGAAAGAGGGGGGACTATGGAAGGTTTGTTTTCAAATGTACGTTGGAACTTGATAGTCTCAATATTATCTCGAACGGGGTGCTCCGCGACAGAGCGCACCCTGACAGAGTACATAAAACCCAGGGAAAACCTCCTATACTCAAGGGACAGTTCGTTTGCTTCCGCGTAAAGGCTAAGCACTGGGGAGGTGCGAAATGCACCTGTAGCCAATCGCAGTCCTTGATGATGAATAGGATCTAACATCTTTAGAACTGATGCCCGAGCAGAGTTATAGACAATACAACCATAATCAAGCTGGGAGCGAATGACTGAGCGATAGATACGCAACAGACACAGTCGGTCGGAGCCCCATGATACATGTGACAAGACCTTAAGGATGTTCAGAGATTTAAGGCACTTGAGTTTTAAGCTCTTAATGTGTGAAACGAAAGTCAACTTGGAATCGAACACAAGGCCCGAAAACGTGTGTTCTTTTTTTAAAACAATAGGAGAACCATACATGTTCAAAGACGGTTCCTGAAGAACACCACGTCGACGAGAAAAGCTGACACAAGCTGTTTTTTTTTTCGGGAGAGAATTTAAAACCATTCGTATCGGCCCATCTGACCAAATTATTGAACGCGAGTTGACGCGACGTTCACAAATTGAGGGATTACAGGATGAAACGGAGATCTGGAGATCATCAACATATAAAGAATATTGTACCGAAGGAGGAATTGCACGGCCAATGGAATTAAGTTTGGCGATAAAAAGAGTGACACTCAGTACACCCCCCTGAGGGACTCCATTCTCCTGTAAAAATTCCTTAAAGAGAGTTTTCCCCAGTCTTACGCGGAAAGTACGGTCCTGCAGGTAACTCTGTATAGCACTCAACATTCGGCCACGGAAACCAAGATCGAACAAATCCTGCAGTATGCCCTAACGCCAGACTGTGTCGTATGCCTTCTCCAAATCAAAGAAGATGGGGAGACACTGTTGCCTGTTGACAAACGCCTCACGTACGAAGGTCTCAAAGCGGACGAGGTGATCGACAGTGGACCGTGATGAACGAAAGCCACACTGGAACTTATCAAGGCAGTTGTTTCGTTCTAGAAAAAACATCAGTCTCTTGTTAATCATCCTTTCTAGTGTCTTGGAAAGACAGCTAGTTAGAGCTATTGGTCTGAAGCTAGATGCACAAGAGGGATCTTTTCCGGGCTTCAGCACTGGTACAACGATAGCAATCTTCCAAGAGGCTGGAAAGTGGCCCTCGAGCCAAACTCGATTAAAAACGTGCAAAATTAGCTCCATAGTGGATGGATGAAGATGTTCAAGCATTTTATAATGAATACCATCTGTTCCAGGATCAGTTTGTTTGGGACAAAGAAGTGTCATTTGAAGTTCATATAATGTAAATAGAGCATTATAGGGTTCGTGCGTGCCACCTGATATGTTAACAGCTTTTTTTTCTGCATTTATCTTGTGTCGCTGAAACGTCTGAGTATAATGTTGGGAACTGGAGACATACTCGAAATGCTCGCCAAGGATGTTGGCCTGTTCTTCAAGACTTGCAGGACACACTCCATTTCGACTCAGGAGTGGGACAGTGAATGCCCGGTAAGAGCCGTCAATTTTATGTATGCGATCCCTGACTTCCTTCGCAGGTATAGTGCTGTTAATTGAGGAAGCATACCCTCTAAAACTTTTTTTCTTTGCTTGCCTTCGAATCCACCTCGCCTGGGCCCTTTTCCTTTTAAATTCAACAAGATTGTGCGTTGTAAGGTAGCGCCTAAAAGTACCCCAAGCTCGATTTTGTTCTTTTTTGGCCAAACGGCAATCTTTGTTCCACCAGGGCTTAGGTCTCCTGGGTAGATGCGAGGACGTCATGGGGATGGAAAGAATGGCAGCCTGTAAAATGTGGTGAGTGATATGTTCAGTGGCTCTGTCGATATCGAGATCGCCAAGTGATGTGCATGCCAAAAGAGACGATTCTTTGAAAGTTGACCAGTCGGCGTTTTCGAATTTCCAACGAGGAGAGCGCGTGGGGATTGTCATGGGAAGATGGTTAAATTCTAAAATGATGGGAAAGTGGTCACTTCCGTGAGGATTCGGGATGATCATCCATGAAAACAATGGGAATAATGATGGGTGACAAATAGATAGGTCAATGGAAGTGAAAGTGTGAGTTGTTGAACTAAAATATGTGGCTTCATATCTGTTAACTAGGCACAATCCCGAAGAAAGAAGAAAGCGTTCAATGAGAGCCCCTCGGGGATCTCGTCTCCCACTTCCCCACAAAGGATTGTGTGCATTAAAATCTCCCAAAAGCAGAAAAGGTGGTGGGAGCTGACTAACAAGGTCTTCAAGCTCTTCAATCTTTAGCTGATAACTGGGGGGTATATATAAGGAACAAACTATAATTAAACGATCTAGCAAAATGCGGGCTGCCACAGCCTCCAGCGAAGTCTGCAGAGTCAATTCGCTACATGGGGTTGAGCGTTGCACTACCACTGCAACGCCTCCAGATGAATGAACGGCTTGTAACCGGTCCTTGCGAAACACCTGGAAGTACTTTAATATATTAGTGTGGCTCGCTTTTAGATGTGTTTCCTGCAAGCAAAATGCAATGGGGCCGTGATCATCTAGTAGCTGGCTCACATCGTCATAGTTAGGAAGGAGGCCTCTACAGTTCCACTGAAGAAAAAGAGACAGTGATATTCCAAAAAGGAAGTCAAATCAATATATACATACCAGAGAAAGCTAGAACATAAATTTACGGGGCTTTTGGTGCCTCAACACGTGGGATTGTTTTTTTCTTAGAAGTGTCCTTTGGTCGTCCTACAACCTCAGAGGAGACCAGAGGAAGAGACTCTATTTCAGGGAGAGACTGGTCGTCTTCAGAGAGCGGTAGGCTCTCGTCCATTTTTTCATCCGGCGAGAGCTTTGGGCCCTTGGGCGGAGGAGGAGGTTGCTCTGTCCGTATGGGCTTCAGGTGGCTGCAGGAAGCATGAGGAGAGAGCCCTCGACCCCTGCAAGAAGGGCCAGCTAGGGCCGCTGATGGCACCTCTGGTACCTTGGAGGGAGTGGTACCCTCCTTGGAGGGTACAGCACCCTTAGTACATGCAGGTCACTGAGTGTGCGTCACCTTCAGAGGTTCGGAAAGGGACCCCTGAGGAGAGGACAGGTCTTCCGGAGACGTCTGTGTCTCCACAGATGCCGTAGACAGTGGGGGTCCCCTCAACACTGCCTGGGCATAAGAACCTCTTGCCTGAAAGGCAAGCTGTTCTTTGGCTGCTTGGTAGCTAAGGTTATGGTTTACTTTAAAAGTCAGGACATCTTTTTCCTCTTTCCATTTTGGACAGGAGCGAGAAAAAGCAGGGTAAGCTCCGCTACAGTTCACACATTTGACTTCATTTTCGCAGATGTCTGCTACATGGTCAGTACCACCGCACTTTCCACACGTTTCTCGGCCGCGGCAGTTTCGGGAACCATGCCCGAAACGTTGGCAGCGGAAACACCGCTGAGGATATGGGATGAAAGGGCGGACTCTACAGTTCAAGTACCCTGCCTTTACGGTGGATGGAAGAGCATGGAGCTCAAATGTGAGTATCAGATGGCGGGTTGGTTTTTCTTGTCCGTCACGTTTTAAGGTGATTCGTCGAACAGCAACGACAGCACTCTTGCGCAGACCTTCGATGATCTCGTCTTCACTGCATCCGAGAAGGTCACCTTCTGAGTGACACCGCGAACAGTATTCAGGGTACGGTGGGGGGTGACAGTAACCGGGTAGTCTCCCAGGCTTGTCATCTTCAAGAGTGCTGTGCTTTGTGGCTTATTTCCTACCTCAACAAGGAGGTCTCCAGCAAGCTTCTTTGCCTTATAACATTTTCCAACCACTTGTTCTAAATGCTTTGCAATCACAAAAGGAGAAACTTTTGACAGATGCACAGCGTCACTTGTAGAGTGAACTACAAGAAATCGAGGATATTTTTCAGGTTCGTTAGCTTTTTCAAAAGTAGGGGCAGCGGGGCGAACCCTTTTCGGGGGTCGCTCTGCTCGGGGTTGAGAAGAGAGGGGCGCCATAAAAAGGCAAAAGGTCTTCGGAATCTGTGGCGCGCCGCCCACCACGGAGCCCAACGAGGGAATAGGTAATACCCCATAACAAATATGGCTTTGCTGGAAGCGTTACTCTATTAGCACTACCCAGAAACTATAACCAAGTGTGGATCTGGACGAGAGTATCTGTCACCACCCAAGGTTAGCCCTTGCCGCCAAAGGAGTTGAAAAGGAAAGAAGAGAAATGAGAAGAGTGAAAAGAAGGAGAAGACAAAGATGAAAGAAGGGAGGGGATAGTAGAAGAAGTGGCGACTAGACTGAATCATCCTGGCCGGGCCTTACCAGGACTCCCGTCTATGAGAAGCGGGGGCCGAAGTGATGTATTGCCTCACCCGGGGGGCTCCAAAGGGTCCAAACCTACCCCGGGCTCGGCTCAACCACCAGGATGCCCTTTTCCCCAGACACGGGAAAGCCACGCACAGCCAGACGTGGGCGGGCGAGCCCGCATGGCTCGGGGTCCGTGGAGACGCCACTGTCCAAACACCTGCTTTCACAGGTGCCCCCTGCAGGGACCCAGGAATTTGCACACGTCCCCAACCGCCCCGGGCACACGCGGTGATTGTGTGTCGTATTGCATCCGAATTTAACGTCACGTTGTCCCATGACGTCACTCCCTTACGGAACATGACACCCGAACTTGACATCAAGTCACGTGACATCCCAAGGTCACGTCACCCGTGAGTCGGTCAAGCGTGATGCTTTTCTCGCGAAGCCCAACCCTAGCATATTCTGCGCTAAAACAAAACAATAACGGAGCATTTCATCGGTTCATGGCGACAGACGTTACAACAGAGCAGGCGGCAAGAGCAAACTGCGCTCACAAACTGCCCACGCGAAACACAGACATCAAACTCTGCTTGTTACACGAATAAAGGGATAAATTACAGGCCTAAAAATATTAATTCAGCGGAAGCGCGGAGATTTATCACCGCGCTGCCGCTGGATTACACGGGCATGATAAACCGTTCCTGGCACGCGCTTGAGAGCATGATTCCAAGCCCCTGCCGGAAATCTTCGGTAGCAACACCGCTATAGACGGTAGGGTGGTGATAAAACTTTCTATTGTCGTCCAAAATAGAGCTATTTTAATGAGCTTCTGGGGTTGAACTAGGACTTAGGCCATGGTGAAAAATGTGAAGGAAGGTATGTGCAATCCCGAAAACGGAAGCCTCGCCACGTTGCGTCTTTTTGTAAACAGATGAATCAAAGTATAACTACGAGAACAAAAATACTAAAGCGTTGCAGTTGCTTTTGATTAAAATTCATGGGCGCATTTTCTCATAAATTAATTTTTTTATTGTATGGCAGCATTTTTTTTTTGTATGACTGCGGTGGTTTTGGCCAAGTACGCGTGTTGTGGTTGTCCCCCTTTTATGCACCTTCGTAGCCAGTGCTTTCACTGGGCAATCTAAACGTTTTTTATATATATATTTAACCATAAAGTTCGCCACAGGGCGTGATTTACAGCGAAGAGACGATGAAGTGTACGTTTTCTATTTTCATCCTTAAAGCATTAGCGAAATAATTAGCTTAATGAGCATACTCAAAAGTAATTGAAATACATTGCAAAGTATGTGTACTCGACTCAAAATACTTTTCATCTAAAGTAGTTAGAATAATATTCCAAACACATCATGACGTAGGTATTTAGCATATTGCTCTAAATACAATTGACGATGATATTGTTCGACATTGCGTTAAATACTCCGAGTGAATAACGATAATTATGCTCCAGTGTCCCCAAAATTCAAGGGCATGCTTATGCATCAAAGAAACTGCGACTGAAGGTATCTCGTATGCCAAAAAGCTATGAAGCAGCTTTCGTCATGCGGGCGAACAACCTTGCTTTTCGTTTGGTTGCCTGGATAATAAAATGCAAGGGTCGTTTGGTGACAGGTGGATTAACATTAGATAGGCATTGATAGGTCACGCAAAATGTTTTTGCTATATTAGTTTACTTCAGTAACCAAGTTTTAAAAAGTAATATAAATGTGCGTAATAAACTATAAGCATATGTAATATAGTATGAGAACTGATATATTGCTTATATAATGTGTGTAAGTTCGTGTATGTTTATTACTCAAGGCATATATAAATGCGGTAGACGTGTACTTTTCGGTCGAGTTGCTCATTTACTCTTTAGAAAATCGGATCCAGAGTACAATATCGATTAAAGGACGATCGAATTCACAGGAACTTCGAGTGGTCAAATACAGAGGGTCATTGATTGCCGATATCCTTACTTCAAACAAACAACACTGAACCGAAGCGCTTTGATAGCGAATGATCAATGGGAGCTAACGAGCAAGCGATGAGCGTCCCAGAAGTTCTCTGCCAGATGAGAACATTTAGGTTCCGCTCCCTCACTCGGTGTGCGTTTCACGTTTTGGGGTGCGTATAACGTACCGCGTTCGCCAGTCTTGGGAAGTAGATAGCACATTTTATTGGTCTTTGAAATGACCTCCGAAATTCTTCCACTGGCATTCTTGGAGACCACAATGAGGGTCCGAAACCGCCTGTTGGGAAACGCGAATAGTGACCCCATTACCCACTATAAACTTGCACCGTCATAGGCCGTGCCGAGCGCAAAATAAGCAAGGCTTACGCAGCAAGTCATATGACATCATACGCGAGTCTTGCGCATCAAGCACGAGAATAAACAATTATTTTTTTAGCGAGCCTAGATATAATAGTTTTTTTTTTATTTGCTTTTTACTGTTATTAAGTGACTCTCCAACCCCGAGAACCTATGTTCTCGACCATACGTCGATGGGTCGACTTGCTTCCGCTATCGTAGAAAAGACAAATTCCACAAATTCCTGTACGCAACACACTGCGCGCGTTGCATTATGGGACCTTTCTGACCATAGAAAGAAGTGGCACGGTTTCCATTTCGATTGCCCCGTTGACGAACTCGTGCATCTCAGAACTGCATGAAAATTAAGTCGACGCTCACTTGCATTGCAGCCGTTCATCTTCGTGAGAGCCCCCTTGAAATGCGAACCGCCAGCGGCAATAAGGACCTGCCTAGACTTAGAGTGGGAGTAGGAGTAAGGCCTGCCGCGTCCCATTCCTTTCTGGCGGCCTGGCTAGCGCTCCAGAACGTAACGTGACCTTCCGGGGTCACGAATCATTTAAGAAGCGTATAGCACATTGAGACGATGAAAGAGGGGATGATCGGCCCAGTTCAATTCTTCTTTCTTTGATTACCCTCGCACCAACTCTTGTCCGTCGAGAACCCCAAAAACGTGCCCCAGCATTCGATCCGTATCGGTAGGCAACTCCATAAATATAAGGAAAGTCACACTTTCAAAAATGCATGCACTGGATTTTGGTCGTGATTGAGGTTGGCAAATCGAAATCAACACCGTGGACAAGAGGTACCCAAGATGCTTTTCGTGGCACCACGTCACTGGGATCGCTTCGATTTTGCAAGTTTCGGTTCTCTGTATGCTGCCTCCCACCGCTGTGTAAATGCAGCTTCGGGCGCTGTAGTCGTACAGTTCGGCTATACGACGCCTGAATGGCTGGGGGGAGCATTCCCTAACACTTTGCAGGATTAACAAGCAAAAAAAGAAACCCCTATAAAAGTTTAAAAGAGACCCGTGGGGAAAAAAAGAAAAGTTTGAACTGAATCGTCGATTAATGTGAACATAATTAGTTATGGGCCTGTTGCATATCAGCCTTTCTGCGCCACCATATTTCGCGTGCCGGAGACAGATCACGATAGTTTTTTGCATGCTCGCCTGGGGCTGTTTCTAAATAGGCGCACCCAATAGGGAGTATTCACTGGCGGCCATATCTGTGTGCGTGGTTGCTGAGCGCGTGCTGACGGCGAGCTTCCACAGATATTTTGCAACGTGCATTCCACACCATTAAAATTGCCGGTCTTAGCAGGCTATTAATGTAAGCTCGTTCTGAGCATGCGCCCTAAGCATCGCCCTCAAATATGGCGTCCAGTGAATACCCCCTATACCTTGAAATCACTTGCAATTTTAGTGATAGAGGCCTGTCGGACCTATTGAACGACAGTCTTGAGTGACGATATCATGATCTTAACAAACCGCCTCGGAGAGTGCCGACGTTGGCATCGTTATAAGGACGTATCCTCGAAACGGATTTTTGATGGCTTGAGGCATATGACACGAAACTTTAAGAACGAAAATAAGCGATACACTCAAGCCAGTTGTGCGACGTCAACTATTTTTAAAATTGAAAATTTCTGGAACTATATATATACATTCGAGCTAGTAAGAATAAGTGCTCGAATAAAAAATATACAACCAAAAAGAAAAATTTGCGAGCGAGTGATTTTGTTCCAATTTCGTCGTATGTTTTTTTTTTTTGTTGTTTTTTAATAATATCTCCCCAGCTTCTATACTTTTAATCAAGCTGTTCACGTCGGTTATTACAGCGCTAGCCAAGCAGCAGATTCATAAATGTTTCATTACGGCGAAACCCTACGTATTCAGGCATATTCGAAACATGACGCACTATTTTTTTTCTGTGTATTTGAAATAAAATTAAACGCAGATTTGTTTTCGTGTTTATAACAGCGGTTTGGCGGAAAGTAATCACGGCAGGTATAAAACACAAGCAGGCTGATGGTGGTTGTAAGGTATCTTTTTTTTAGTTTCTTCAGTCTATTTCGCCTGAGATGATGAGGCACTGCGAGGGCTGTCGCACCCTATGCAATTGCGCGCGACGTCTAATCTTTGCGCCCAGGCCGTCAGTGCTGCTTTTCTTTCGGGAGTGATTTTGCGAAGGAATCTCTCGACGCTTAGTTGCACAGCGTTTTCTTTCTGCTAAAAAAAAAAAAAAATTTAAGTCGCGTTTTTTTTTGCGTAGCCATCGCCGTCGGCGTCACATGTCGGAGAGCGCGATAGAAAAGAACGGCCCAACCGTAAAAGCGGCGCTGATGGGCGTTCGAGCGGCTCGTTAAAGCAAAGGCAGGCACAAGCGGACACGCAAGGACAAAGAGGGACGAGAACGGGTTGGGGCCAGCCGCTTCTAATGATGACGCGAAAAGGGGAGCGATTGCAACGCGGCGCCTGTTTGCGAGCCTACGCAGACCGCTCTGCTGCCTCCCCTTTGATTCCTCTTCTCCCCCATTGGCGGGTCGCGGGAACCTACGTAACAAGACCGGAGGACTGTCTTCTAAACAGGAAAACACCGGGCACGAATTGCCCACGAATGGCCTTGGCGTTCCGCTGAAACTTACGTCCACACTGGCTAAAAAAGAGACATAATCGAACGCTGTCACAGCACAAGCTCGTGGCCAATCAACGTCCCAGGTTTTGCCTTTTGAGTGATGCTAAATATTCCGCACCGCGGCTTTCGGGACCGACGAGCAACCAGAATGGATTAACACTTTCCTCAATTCCTCCTTTTCATTCGAGAGAGGGGGAAACCCTCCTCCTTTCAGCTGAGAGCAGTTGCAGAGACCCGCTCCTGTTTTGACAGGAGGAGAGACGAGAGCGAGGGGGGAGGGAAAGAGGGAAACTGAGAACAGATTTTTTTCCCAGCAGAAGCCGGTTCTACGGGTCGACCCTTTACCAAGGCAAACGCAGGACATGGATTGAACACGAGCCCAGCGTTACAGTTGGGGGCTCAGACTCGCTTCCTCCTTGTTTAAAGACGAGTTTCGTCCGAACGCTTCCGTCGTACTCGTGTCTAACTCGCGCCCCGCGTTTGCCTATTAAGGTGACGTTGAAAATTCAGCACTATACGGCCTCATTCTTCAGGAGGCGCTGGTCCATGCGACAGACTCGTCAACCAAGCCCCGCGTGCGCCATTCTTGTTCATTGAAGGGAACGAACCTGTCAGAAACGAAACCGTGAACGAAAGTGCCGAGGTGCGGCGTTATCGAAACACTTTTCTACTACGCGGCGACGCGACTGCAAACAATCACAACAAGCAAAAAAAAAAAAAGCGAAGACGCAAACCCAAGTTGAGCTTTCAAAACGGAGCTCAAGCAATAAGAGGAAACGCGGGAGACAAGGGAAAGAAAGCAATGGCGAAGCAAGAGCTGCCGACCGACCAGAAATTCTGGCGGGACACTAGCGCCAGCTGACGGCCCCTGGCGATCGATGGTGGCTGACGCCAGCCCCCGCTGCTGCCTTCCTTCCGTTCATTCAAGCCTCGCTTCGTGAATGAAACTTTGATCGCTCCTACGCTCCGGGAATCACGCGAGGACCCCTCTCCTTCGCCGATACGCTTTCCTTCTCTGCCGGCTCTGGTGGAGCGTGTCAACACGGCAGCTCCGTGGAGCCCCACCGCTGCACTGCCGTTGTGCATCTTTTTTTTTTTTTTCACCTTTTTTTCACAAGATTGGGGTTCTGACATTTTACCTTATTGCTGCATCGTAATGTCCCTCGGTGGAGGTGTTCCTCCCTTAAACACACGCACCAACGCCTTCTAGATTGACGACCGTTTATTGGAGAGGACTGAGAAATCGCCTTCCTCCGGAGACCAGCGAGAGAAGAGTGTAGTAATTAAAAACTTCAGACATGTTCGTCGATCGGGGACCGTTGCGCGGCAGAAAGGTCAAAAGCGAGGTTGTAAAACTTGCGCAGGAATTGTTGTTTATCGTTTAGGTAATTTGAGAACGTTATATCCGTTATTGTTAGTGGTTCTCCAGTTGTCGCAGCGTTTGTACCCCTCGGGTCGCGGTACTGCGGCATTTCGACTTGTTGAGACATGCGCGTTGGCGGCTGTGCCAGTGACGATTCAGTGCGGAAGTCGTGCGTTTTACAACGACTAGAAACCAACACACACATACAATGAAATTGTCGGTCATGTCGCTTGGTGCTAACCAATCGTCGACCTAGAAGAACACTACCGCGTTTCTTGCCGATTCTTGATTGCTTGCCGCATCGACGCCGTACAAAAACGTCCGAGAAACGCAGATTTCACGAGCACAATGTACGAGTGATTTTATCTTTGCATTCTCCTCTAGTCGATGGCAGAATTAGAGTGGCTGAAAAAAGGGGGGGGGGGGGGGATTTTGGTTGTCCCGCCTGCAGCAAGAGCTTCCACCTTCGATAACGCTCCGGCCTCTTGTCAGCTTTGAGCGTCCAGGCGTAGCCCAAGCACGACGAAGGAAACGAACGCGTGCTGGATGTCGGGCATCCGAAAAAAAAACGCCGTTCTCTTGTGGTGCTGTCAGCTGATTTTCCCAACGTTCGTGGCATATAAGGGGCCGTTCTAGTTCCTATCAAAATGGTTGTCATCTGGATGATCGTCGAAGAACAGCAGTACGAAGTTCGATCTCCGACCCGTAAGTAAATCTAATATTGTGAAATTCGAGCGATATGAGAGTCTTCCATCATACTTCCGCGTCAGGGAGGCGTAAGCGAGCTCCTTTTTATTCCGAGGCTCATTACACAGGCGCTAGGGGGCGCGATTCTCACATCGCGGTACCACCATCGCTGAAGGTTGCGAGTAGCCAATGTTAGCCTGGAGCGCCGACTTTTACTGTTTAGGATTGTGTCCAGCGCAGGCACGTAGCCAGGGGGGGGGGGGGGCATGCCCGCCCCCCCCCTGAAATCTTTCATACTTTCATATTGCTGGGGCCTCCTCTCCCCCCTCCCCCTCGTACAGCATTTTCACGGGCGCTCCCCCCCCCCCCCCCCCCCCCCCCCGCCTCCCCGAAACAAAATCCTGGATACGTGCCTGGTCCAGCATAAGCAAATTTCACGGCGAAATTCGTTTTTATTGGAGCTACTAAACTATGAGAGGCAAACTGGAAAAGATAGCCGCATTCTTATGGGAGGCAGAGCGTAAGTACAGCGCCTAAAATAGCGAATTCTGCGGATCAATTTGTAACAATGTCGGAGCTCTTTCTTGTTGGTACCTCTATAGAAAAAAAAAAACGAACATAACTCGAGCCCCGACCAGAGCGCTCGTAGCGGCAAACGTACAAATTTCATCGGAAGCTCCTTTTTAGTCGGTGCAGTCAGATTATGTCTGAAAACATCAGAGTCAATCCGAGAGCTCACTGTCCCGGAGTTATTGGAGGAGAGCACGAAAGGCCTTTTCAACGGTTCCCCGCGTTCCAATGGGGTTTAAAAGCTCTTGGGCAGTGGAGTGGGGAAGTCCAACTGCAGTCTGCGGAGCCGATATGGGAACCTCCGCGGTACATTAACGGACTTTGCCATCTCGGATCGGCACTGCGATAACAGCGGATGCTATCTTCCTGCTCGCTGTTGACTCATTTTCTCACAAGCCCAATTCTAAACAAGCCCGTTGGCTTTCGGACTACAATTCATCGGATGATCAAACTTGTACATAACCATTTCTTCTTTCTCTTTTCTTTATTTGCCCATCTCCCAAAAAGCCAGGTAGCGACTTGCCCCTGACTGGAGGCCCACGTATCTCCTAGCTCCCCCCTTTCTCTTCACCCCAAAATAAACAAACAAACAAACATGCAGTCAGATTACGTTTGATCAACTTTTGAGCCACAGAAAATCCTTGCGCAGTTTTTTAAGAACCTTAAGTCCCGTCGTAATAATGACGGGCACACTAGTCCCGCGCAATTTGTCACAATTGCATCCCGACAAGTAGGCGGCGACAACCGCTAGGTGGCAGCGAACTATCAGAGAGCCTGGATTACAGAGAGTGTCCAACTGCTCGATCGCGGTCACGTGGTTCATGGACCGCGTTTGCAATACGAGCTATACAGGTGACGAACTCGTTGGTCAGTAGCGAGCGTCTCCGCCTTTCCGCCTGCTTTCCTCATAGCCACGCAATAACGCTGCGCATGCGCACTTGCGACCAATCTCAAATGGAGGCGTCCGCCATTAAACTGAAAATGGTCCCCATGGTTTGAGCTGGACACGCTCTGCAATCTAGGCTCTCTACAAACAATGCGGACCGCAAGTCCGTCTGCTTCTTTTGCCGAGGTCGTGGTGACGTCAAAACGATTCCGAGTTCTGATTGGCTCTGATTGAAGGATAATAGACCTCAAGGCAGCTTGCTTTGAGCTCTACGCACTATCCTTCAATCAGAACCAATCAGAACTCGTCATCGTTCTGACGTCACCGCAACCCCTGCAAAAGAAGCAGACGACTTTCTCGCGCGCATAGGGAACAAAGGAGACGCCGCGGGCGTGCTCCTTTCCTATGCTCCTGTATGCGCGCGCTGTAGGCGATTGCAAGTGTGGCGACAGGCCGCCGCCATGTCTCTGGTCGTGCGAACGAGTCTGCGCAAATGCAAGCTTGCCAAAGCCACGCTCACGCGTACGCTTCACCCGCTTGCACACATGGGACACCAGTCGCAACATCAATCGGATAGCCCCGGCACACTTCTGGTTCACGTATAATTTTTGTCCTCGCAATTCGTTTTATCGTAAGAGTGATTTAAGTCTGACAGTGCTATAAGTGGCCATTTCTTGAAGATAGCGTGTATAGTTGATTTCGCGAGCACTGCGAAACCCGTCGTCTAGTTCAGAACCGGACATGGTTTGGGGCTATCTGCACACTGGCGCCACCACGTTTCAACACGCGCGAGAAAGAGCGAAGGACAGTTACTGCCCCGAATGCGCCAACTTGAATCGCTTCTGAATCGCTTTAATCGACCTGCTAAATTCCCCATCAGGAGCGGCTTTCCTTGCACACAGTGCCGTGAAGAGAGGGCATTACGCAGAACTGCGCACTCGCACGTTTCATGGCCACAGGACTCCGCCTTTTTGGTGGCGTGGCGAGTTTTTCAGACTATCTTAACGCCTCGTTGTTCCTAGGGCTGTCTGACGGCTTTATTTCCCTATCGATGCTTCTAGCGGTCACTGGAAACCCACGCTTGATAATCATCTTGCGGTCCGACATTCTAGTGGGTTACAAAGGATCTCTCCTTAATATTGCCGCATGCATGTCCGAGAATTAACGCTTCTCCGTACTTCTAGAAGATTCGAGTTTACCCTTACCCCGAGTCTAAAATATAAGGAGGCTAACGTGACCCAACACACTAGGTCGAATATTCGAGATACCGAATGTAGCAGATAAGGAGTCGAACATAATCTCGCCGAGTCACACTTTCCCGACGACGAGGCACTCCCTCTCGTAGTCTCGCTCTAGCCAGCTATGACGCCGACGCCGCGACGCTCGCTGCTCCTGTTTCCGACGCTTACTCTTTTTTCGTTAGGGCACAGGTTCGCCGATGAAACCTTTATTTTCACATTGCACTCGTCGAGTCGTTTCCGTCCGTGACAATATAGACACCTCCGTACTACCACCTTCCCTCTTAAGTAAAAAAAATCATAATGCGAAAGGCTTCTCGAGAGGAGACAAAATTGCACGTATTTTCCCAGTTCGTATATCGGGGAATGTTGTTTATATACGGGGGTATTCATATTAACAGAGTTTGTATTAACAAGTTTGTATAATTACTGAGGTTCATATAAAAGGAACATACCTAATAAACTAGATGCACTGACGCGATATCACCTACCTGCCTTCGTGATGGTGCTGCTGCTGAACACGTGCCTTTTGCAGAATCCAATTAATACTATATCATTTGCTTTTCTCCGTGAGAAGAAGTAGCGATAAATACAAGCATGATATGATGACGTCACATGCAAGCCAAGTGTAGAAGTCTCGATACAACTATAGTTAGTGACAGGCTAAGTGTACAGTGGAAACTCCTCCTTCTCTTTCCATTTTAACACAGAGAACTTTGAAAATGAGGTCGTCTCCTCTCTAGCGTCCGCTCTGCTAAAGTCAAAAGAAGTAGGAAATGTTTACCATAACTTTTATTGTGTCATCAACTATAGGTGTGGAGTTCCTTCACAGAGAGATGCGATACCAGCCAGCCGTCTTCCTCACATCCTTCTATTTTTTTTCTCCTTTACTTTGCATATAAGAACCGATAGAGATTTCCGCAATATTTTCTTATTTGTTGTTCGATGTTAGTTTCATCTTCCGCAACCGCGGCCTAGTGGCACGGAGTGTCCGCCGCGGCTACGGGAGGTGGTCGGTTCAAAGCACACCGTCCGACACCCACCGTCTGAATGAGTACCAGCGTCCCCCGACTTCGGCGCTCTGGTTCCCATCCGGGGGATGACCTTTGGGAGAGATTCCTCAAACCCCACTAAGTCGACCTGCGAACACTTAACTGCAGCCGCCTCGGTTTGCGTTGTTGCAGTTGTGCAGAGCTCTCGTCCTTGACAAACAGGGTGAAAAACTGAAAGCAAAGGCCCTCAAAAGTGAGGAGAGCAAAACACGTGACAAGCTCTTACACAACACAAGGTGCTGTTCTTTTCACACTAACTAGTGACTTTAGAAAGAGGCGCTAAAAAAACGAACTAAGCCGAAATCTGACCTGATACAGTTCCCGAAGGACACCGACAAGGATAGAACGCAAGCATGTAGAGGGCCGCGCTTTCTGTTCACTCGCTGCGAGCGTTCATAAATGTCCCAATCAGACGAGTTATCGTAGACACTTTCAGCCTAATAAACTGAGAGCACGACAAGCCCCGAGCATCTTCTCATCGCTCCTTATCCAATCAGAGTGCGGCATTCATCGAAGAGAACTCCGAAGAACGCCATAAGCCACATGCCACGCCCTGCTTTTGTTATGCTCTCGTCGACTATAGATAATTGCACACTATGGAAACACCCAACACGACAGGTGATAATGAGTAAGAGGAAGAAACGGAATAATCCCTTACGTCCATGAATGTTTTCCTGGCATAGGCCTTCATGCTCATTGACTCCAATGCGATATCCACTGGAAAACTATAGGTGATTTTCCCCGCGTGTTTTTGAGACTCCTTACACGGCTTCGACTTCAGACCGCCAGGCACTGTGAATATCTGATTCTCTCGAGAAGGCTGGCAAGTGAGCCTGCCGCCACAGCTTTCTGTTCTAGCCGCTTGGTGCCTTCGATTTCGCTGGAGTCACCAATAGACCTAGCGGCATGCCGATTGACTACTTGAGTCAACTGAAACGTAACGACAGCATTTTTTTTATAATAATATAACTCTACCTAAAACAAGACATATGATTTTAGATACAGCTATCAAAGTGGTTCTCAGGCACCAGGTAGCAGTTGGTGCTACAGCGATATGTTACTGATATCGGATCGGCTCCCGAACCATGAAACGAGCGCTTTTCGGAGGTCATGGGAAACGGGAAACGACAGGCTACAAGAACCTACGTGTCCAAATGCTACGTTAAAGGCCGGTTCCCCCATGCACTGGAGCGCTTATACAGCGCTGTTCACGTGTCGTCAGCTACTTATCGTCTGCTATTAGCAACAGTACTGACGGTACGATACAAATATGGTGATAATAATTTCTGAAGAAGGGGAACAAGGGGGACAAAGGACAAACACGAATCTCCAAACCCAGTTAGGTGACCGGAACGAGGCTGAAAAAATACGCCTGGTCCTTCTATCGAACCAGAGACCTCTGTCTTTCCAGTGGAGCGCTCTACCAACTGAGCTAACTAGTAGTTAGACGTCAGTAGAGCAAACGGGTTTTAACAGTTGCCACCTGCTGTTTTAACAGCTGCCACCACACCCGCAAGAGTGAACGCCTGTATTTTGAGGTTATGATGATAACGCAAAAGAAATGCAAAGATCAAAGCGAACTGGACAAGCAATAGCGATAATAATCCCCGGAGAAGGGGAAAGTAGGGCAAAAAGGACGAACACGAATTTTCAAACACTGCTAGGTGACCGGTGCGCGACTGAACGCTCCCGTCAGCAAGCAAGGCTTTATACACGCTCCAGATTACAGCCGCCATTGCTGACCTTCTCTTGCTTTACCAAGGTACCGAGCCACTGAAACCGGCGTTGAAGAGCGTCCACAAAGGCCAATCCTTGGTAGAAGAACACAGTAGAATCCAAGATGGCAATAACCCGGCTTGCTAAGATGATTATGAGGTAAGGTGAACCGAAAAAGAGGAAACATAAACTGAAGGTTGCTCATGGCGCCGCACATGCACACCTGCTGCAAAAGTGCCTATAGCGCTGCGTTGTATGTGTGAACAGGCCTTCGGCGCATTTTATCAACACCGGCTTTAGGGCATTCGGTACTACTGTTGATACACCTTTTTGTAGTTTCATTTTTACGCTGGCCGAGTGAAGTTCAGTCCCTTTTGACTGACCCGTCCCTCTTCTCCCCAATCTAACCCACGCGTTTCCCCCTTTTTGTCCCTTCTTCTCTTTGTTTACTCGTAAAGCTGTCCGAGAAAGAAGTGCAGCAGTTGCAGGTTTCGAGCCGCGTAGATACGGAAGAAAGAAAATGGCAGGTCGACGCCGGGTATACCGCGCTCGTTTTCCCCGGCTCGCGTCATACGAGACAGCCGATAGCAAAAATCTGGCGCAGCAGTAAAGATGACGGAGTGCTCGACCTCCCTCCCGCGCAACCGGTGTGAAAACGAAAACGCACAAAGGGAGAATAAAAAGAAACGTCGGGGCTAGGGAGTGGATGGAGACGGGGGCGGCCATTTGACTTGTTACTATCCAGAGCGGCCACCGCCGAGTGGCGGCCCGGCTGACGAAAGCTTCGGCGTCGGATGAAGGCACCTGCTCGAAATGGATAACGCGGTTTTCCTGCCGCTCTGCTTTTGTCTGAGTGGTTCTCGATGGGAGACTGGCCTTCCTTTTCCAAGCTTCGCGGCAGCCTCGAGTTTCAGGTCGGAACCTGGCGTGGGAAGCACTGCTTTAAAGAACATACGAAAGAATACATATCCGAGAAACTAAAAGCAGAGGGATGTAGCGTTTCTAAGCAGCGCCTAAAATGTGGGTTTCAGCTGACAGAAATTTATACGTCTCGCCTCTTTTTTTTTTCTTGGGAGTATTCACGTGCGTGCGTTGGCGTGTTCGTGTATATATATAGTATATATATATATAGTATATATATAGTATATACTCTCGGTGGGTGAATGGCTGTTTTGTTCGCCGGCAACTAATGTAGGTCGGCCGTCCCTCGTCGATGTTCCTCGTCCATCGGTATTACTGCTGGTTGTGTCGTTAGTGTTGCAGCCGTCGTCGTCTTTTCTTCTTTTCCTTATATTCTGAATACGTCTTTCAGGTTCTTTTTTAACGGTGAGTGGCAACTTTCGTTACATGTACAGAAAAGCGATCGAATCCATCCGTCATCCGCTTTTCTTTCTGTTTCACTTTCGCGTGTTGTTTGCGTGTAAAGGAAACAATGTGTACTATATTTGATCGGTTCAAAGACGAAGTGTTGATTGATTGATTGATTGATTTTGGGTTTTAATGGCGCAGCGGCTGTTAAGGATATAGTGCGCCAGAACAATGGTAGAAGAAAAAACTGAGGTGCTATTTAGTTAAAAGTGAGGCATGCTACGAGGGTTTAAAATCTTTCATGAAATGCAGAGAATACAAAGAAAATCCACTAACTTAAATGTGCTGTAGTAGGCCAGTGCTCATTAGGATGTTAAAACTTGGGTATGAGGAACAAGAGGCTCCTCTCCCAGCAAAAGGGCAGGGTGGACTGGGATCTGTTCTCTAAAAAACCTTGAGAAGTTGGTGCGACGCTCCTCATGATATTTCGGACATTGAATGAGAATGTGGAAGACGGAGAGTGTTTCACCACATCCTTCACACATTGGAGCATCATCTGCTCGCAGAAGGAAGCCATGTGTGAGTTGAGTGTGACCAATTCTCGGGCGACAGAGAACAATTTCATAAAAACGCTCGTTTCTTCGGCAACTCGCCCTTCAGAAAGAACAGGTTTCACGCGATGGAGTTTATTATAAACTTCAGTATCCCATTCCTCCTGCCATTTCTTTTTAATCGACTTTTTTCAATAATGACCTGTAATCTAAGTATGAGATACAGGTAACCTCTGTGTCCATGTCCTGACATGTTCTAGCAGCTTTATCGGCCTCCTCATTTCCGACTATACCGATGTGTCTAGGGACCCAACAAAATTAGTGGTGATGTTGGAGTTTGTGGCAGTTACAATCTTGCTACGTATTTGCAGAATAAAAGCATTTTTTGATCTATCTAGGGATGCAAGTGCACGGAGTGCACTGAGAGAGTCTGAGAAAATTACGGCGGCCTTGATATTCCTTTTGATGATAGTATCCACAGCTACCAGTAGGGCATATGACTCTGCAGAAAAGATGGTGGCTTCGTTGTTGAGCCGCTTTACAATACTGCATGACAGCCCGACTACAGCGCATACAACACTACTGCTCCCCTTCGTTCCATCCGTGTAAAACTGTACAAGGTTCTTGTAGTTTTCGGTGATTTGGAAGAACTCTTGCCTAAGATCTTCCACTGGTACATTTTTCTTGTCCTACTTGGAAAGAAAAAAAATTATTGAAATAGATGTGATGTTCCAGGGTGTAAATGGGCTGGGCAACGCTGCTACCGGACTTGATAAGTCTATTGCGAAATTCTTGGCCTTAGATTTAAGGCGCAGAGGAAAAGTAGGTACAACAAAGGGTTTGTTCTGGTATGTCCTTTCATACCGCGTGTCCAAAAACACTTCGAGTGCGGGATGTCGGGGCGTGGAGCGTGGAGCGAACTCTTAAGGGATATTGAAGGCCCAAAAACAGACGTCTTTTTCCAAGGGAGTATTCATTAGATTCAGCGTAGAGGCTGGAAATTGGAGAGGTAAGGAAAGCCCCCGTTGCAAGTCGTAATCCTAGGTGGTGGACAGGATCTAAGATCCGAAGAAGAGACGGCCGTGCCGAGCCGTACACCATGCAACCGTAATCTAATTTTGATCGAACGAGGCAGTGATACAAACGCAGCAGGCACCTTCTGTCACTACCCTAGGACTTCTGCGAAAGAACTGTTTTAAAATATTCAATGCTAGTAGGCGTTTCTGTTTTAGTTGCAAGATGTGTCTACGGAAGCTAAGTTTCTTATCAAAAATAACCCGTAAGAATTTATGCTCAGAATGAAGATTTAGGGTATGGCCTCCCAGAATTAAAGTGGGTCCTGTAGTGATGCCTCTTCGAAGAGAGAACAGAACACAGACAGTTTTCTCTGCTGAAAAACGAAAACCATTCTCATCGGCCCAACGCGTCATTCCATTAATACGTATTTGGACTTGGCGTTCACAAATAGCTAAATTACACGAGGAGCAGGAAATTCGTACATCATCAACATAGAGTGCATGGGAGAGAGATCGGGGAAGGGCCTGTTTAAAAGAGTTCATTTTGATCAGGAACAGAATAACACTGAGCACCAACTTTTGGGGAACACCATTCTCCTGTACGAACGTTTCAGAAAGTGTCGTGCCCAGCCTCACTTGGAACGTTGCGCTCTTCGAGGAAGCTTTTGATAAGAGCTAGCATTTTCCCACGAATTCCAGCTGAAGGTAGATCACTTAAAATTCTGTACTGTCATGTGGTATCATATGCCTTCTCAATATCGAAAAACACCGATACACAATTCTGTTCGTTAACGAAGGCATCCCTGACCGTTTTTTTTTCTAGGCGAACGAGGTGATAAACAGTTGATCACCCTGTCCGATACTCACATTGAAATTTGTCGAAGAAGTTTTCCGGCTCTAAACAATACACCAATCTAGAGGTCACCATTCGTTCAAACGTTTTTCCCAGGGAACTGGTGAGTGCGATTGGTCTGTAGCTGGAGGGTAATGATGGATCCTTTCCAGGCTTTAGCAAAAGAATCACATTTGCCCTTTTCCAGAGAATAGGATAAGCTCCACTGCTCTATACAGAGTTAAAAAACAATAGGATGGTATCTAATGTTGGAGGATGTAAATGCTGAAGCATACTGTAATGAATAAGGTCTAGCCCCGGCGACGAGTTCTTTCCCTTGTCAAGGGCAATCATCAGTTCCACAAGGGTAAACGGTTGATTATAAGCCTCGTTAGAACCACCGGTACATTTTATTGGTACTTTCTCTCTGGCAGCCTTGTATTTCAGAAAGGTGTCTGAATAATGCTCAGATCCCGAGACAGACTTGAAGTGTTCACCGAAAATATTTGCCTGTTCTTTTAGTGTGGGAACACTGCTGCCATCTAATGTGGAGGGAGAGATAGTAAATGCACGGTAATCCCCTCTAATTCTATGAACCCTGTCCCATACGAGTTTTATGCCTGTGGAACTGTTGGCTGAGGAAGCATACGGCGTCCACGTGGTTTTTTTTAGATTGGCGTCTTACATTGCGGGGGTTAGCACGTAGCTTTTTAAACTTAATGAAATTTTCAAGAGTTGGGTAACGGCGCACAATTGTCCATGCACAGTTTTGCCGCTTACGAGCTAGGCTACACTCCTCATTCCACCAAGGGTTTGGTTTGAATGGTAAACGTCGTGACGTTTTTAGAACAGAGCACTGTGCTGCTTGGACAATTACCTTTGTCAGTACTTCACAGGCTTTATCAACATCTAAGCTAGCTAGTGTGTCTGAGTGTAACTCTGACTCCTTTTTAAAAGTAGCCCAGTCAGCCTTTTCCAACTTCCAACGCGGAGTTCGAGTTCGTAATGACTTAAAGGAGACCGTGCTTCGCAGAACAATGGGAAAGTGGTCGCTACCATAGGGATTCTGGTCTACACTCCACGAAAAGTCAGGCAGCAACGAAGCACTACCAATGGAGAGGTCGATGGGAGTCGATGATAAGGATGAGGCGCTAAAATAAGTTGAAGTACCAGTATTAAAAAGACAAAGGCTTCGAGAAGTTAAAACTGATTCGATTATTTTTTAACAAAACATCAGTTCGATTCCCACCCAAAGGGTATTGTGGGCATTAAAATCCCCCATCAAAAGAAAGGGTTTTGGAAGTTGGTCTAAAAGAGAGTGAAGTTCTGTACTTGATATAGCTTGTGAGGGTGATAAATATAGTGAACAAACTAAAATGGCTTTCCGAACTGGAACACGCACTGCCACTGCTTCTAAAGAAGTGCGTAAGGGTATGGCTGTACAAGCAGCCAGCCTTGGAACTACTATAGCTACTCCTCTAGATGAAATGGAAGCATTCACGCGGTCCTTCCGGAAGACAATAAAATTTCGGAGGGAGTTTGTGTGTGTGGCTGTCAGGTTCGTCCGGGGTGGTGAGAGGAAGGATCGGGAGACTGAGACAAATGCGTGAGGAAAAACAAATATATATATATTCAAGTCAGGAAGTAAAATTAAAAAGAAAAAGGCAACGTTAGAAAGGCAAAAGAAAAGAAACCATTCGACCGTCCAAGCACGTTCGGTAGGCAGTATAGTCACCCCTGGGGTCGTAGCCCGGGCCGCTGGTGCCTTGATGGTTCGCCCCCTTGATCGTTGGTGAAGTAGAGCGGGCGGCGATGTCGGGAGGGGGCTGGTTATCTCGGGTACGGGTGCCTTGATCCCGGGACGGAGCCGGTTGCGCTGCTGGTCACCGTGCTGAAGCCGGTTACGTTGAAATTGAGCTTCCCTGCAGCCTGGACAGAGCCAGGCTCGTTGATTCTCAGCGCGTTGGGGCCGGGACGGAGCCGGGTAGCGCACCACACTGACGCCGGGACGGAGCCGGGCAGCGCACCGTTGGAGCAGCCAACCGTCGCGGCTCTTGGTCCAGCTTCGAATCCCCCGCACCCGCGATACCGCTCTTCTTTTTCTTCCCTTCTCTTCTTTCCTTTTCTTTTTCCAAATCATGACAGTGGCATTTAAATGTGTTTCTTGTGAACACAGGGCTGCAGGTTTGTGTTCCTGCAGACGGTATTCAACGTCGTCGAGGTTAGTAAGTAATCCCCTGCAATTTCATTGAAGAAATGTTGCAGCCGTGTGTTGGAGATTCTTACTTCGGGAGTGTTACTTGTTTTTTTACTTTTACGGCGGGCCTTGGGAGTCTGCCACTCCATGTCGTCTGTGTCACACGCATGAGAGGAGGCCTGGGTACTCTCATCCATAGGTTCTGGGTTCTGTGGCGAGACCTTCCCAGAAGGTATAGAAAGACTCTGTCCACGAGGAGCCAGGCGTCGGCCACGACCACCTCCAGCCAAAGAGGCAGCGGAGGTGCAAGGCAGGGAGGCGCCAGAGACTTCCTGTTCCTGTCCTTTTGGTGTTGGAGTGGCACAGGAATTATGCCGCTCCTTGGATGAGGATGTCTTCTCCTGAGAGCGTGGGCAACTCTCCCTTGAACGGGCTCGCGGGCTACGGACAGGCTTGGCCGTTGCCAACACAACCTGTGAAGGGGATGCCGTCTGTGCTCCCTCCACACTAACTGGGACAGACTGCTGCCCTGTGAGAGCGGGAGGGGTGGTCGTCTGGCTGGAGGAGGCAGTAGACCCCCAGCCGATACTGCACGCCCGGGCAGCTCGATTTTAAGCTTGGGCGTGGGGGACTGCAGTGGCTTCTGGTAGTCCAGAAAGGACGTCTGGGTTGCACAGCAACCTTCAGTGGTGCATGTCCCCGCTGCACCACCTGCGCGTAGCCGCCCTTTCGCAAGAAAGCAAAACGACGGCGTGCCTCTAGGTATGAAAGTTTCCTTTTACTTTCAGAGTCAGTACTTCTTTCTCATCTTTCGATACTCGACATGATCTGGAGTATGCCGGGTGGGCCTCGTTGCAGTTTGAGCAGTGTGCGCTGTTTGTAAAGGAGTCTGTCTTGTGGTCAGTTTTACTGCATTTCGCACATGTGGCTTTCCCGCGACAGTTCTGGGAGCCATGTCCGTACCTCTGACACTGAAAGCATTTCCGGGGGTTAGGGATATACGGCCGAACCCTGCAGTGGACGTATCCGGCCTTGACAGCTTCAGGAAGTGTGGTGGCTTCAAATGTTAGAACAATGTGTTTCGTTCTTATTTCCTGCCCGTCACGTCGCATGCAGATACGCCTTGCGGCAACGACTCCTTGGTCAGAAAGACCTTCAGCAATTTCATTGTCTGTTGTCTCTAGAAGGTCCTCCTCAGAGATTACTCCCTGGATCGTATTCAGTGTTCGATGTGGCGTGACTGCCACCTTATGGTCGGACACTGAACGCAGTGCAAGGAGTGCCGTACTCTGCTCGCTGGTTTCAATTTCTACCAGAAGGTCGCCAGAAGACATTTTTTGGCTTTGAAGCTCTTTCCCACAACACTTTCAAGTACTTTTGCAACGAGGAAGGGTGATAATTTTGAGAGCTGTTTCCCACTTTCGGAGTGAATAACCAAAAACTTTGGGTAATTTGAATGAATACATAGAGTCTTGTCTGGGATGATAACTTCGGTACGGCCTCTTTTGGGAGGCCGATCAGGTTGGTTTGACTTGGAACCCATAGAAAGGGGGAGGTTTTCAGAAACTGTGGCGCACTGCCCACCACCGAGCCCCATAGCAAGTATGGCTTGGCTGGGTGTGCTGCACTACCAGTGCTACCCAGTAACTATAACCAAGTGTGTTTCAAGAAAGGTATCTGTCGCCACCCAAGGTTAGCCCTTGCCATCTAAGCAGGTGAAAAAGGAAGGAAGAGAGTGTAGAAGAAAAGAAAAAAGCGGTGAAAGGAAACGTGAAAGAAGGAAGAGCAGGGTAGAACAGGCGACTGACTGAATCATCCTGGTCGGGCCAAGCCCGGATACCCGTCCACGAGAAGCAGGGGCCGAAGCGGTGTATTGCCTCGCCCGGGGGGCTCCGAAGGGTCCAAACATAACCCGGGCTCAGCTCAACCACCAGGGTCCCCTTTTCCAAGGACACGGGTTGAGCCACGCACTGCGAAACGTGGGTGGGCGAACCCACATGACTTGGGGTTCGTAGTGACGCCACTCACCAAGCACCAACTATGAAGTAGGTGCCCCGCTTCGTGCGGGTATGGTAGCCCACGTGGCTGGGGTCCATGGTGATGCTACTCACCAAGCACCAAGCACCTAAGGTGCAGGCGCCCCCTGCGGGGCTCGGGGTCCGCGGAGACGCCACTCTCCAAACACCTGCTTTCAAAGGTGCCCCCTGCGGGGAGACGAACTGTTCTTATGAGGAACCCGACAAGCGGAGTACAAAATTAAAGATGCTGTCGTGGTGCCACCGAAGGAAACGTAAGGAGGATTTGATATGTCCGTCACAGATTTCTGGTGTGCATAAGTGAAACCGAGATACCAGAAAGCACTGCGGTTGGCTCCTCGTCCAAATACGGGTGCCGCTGGTCATCTATAGATGGCCAACACTGCAAAATAAGAACCAGAAATATCTGATTCCTCTCATTTGTATCTGAACAAAGAAAAACTTTCAACCTTTCCATTCTGGTGAAAAAGGAAGACCAGCGAAGCTGTACTATGGTGGGAATGAAGTAATGGCCGGTCGCAAGCCGTCAAGCCAGAGTGGAAAGGCTGGAGAGGTACATCTGTGAGCGACGGCAGTAACCAGACGAGCGGAAAGCCGGTTGTCTGGTTGCCGCCGACGCCTATAGATGGCGGTAGCTGTCCAGAGTTTAGTGTCATTATTTGTGTGCTGACGGACAGGATACTGGGAAAACTAGCCCTTAACAACTCCGCTGTAAAAACAAGAAGACGCAATGACTCGTGCCTCACTAATAGCAGAATAATCGCTTGGCTCGGGAAAACCAAACGTATCTGCTTAGAGAATTCAATGTACTCTCAAACAATGTTTTTAATATTAATATTATTATTGAAGCAATTCTTTATTTGTCACTGCTACGTTTTTTGTTAAAGTTTCGTATTGAAATTCAAGACAGGGTTTACTTGTCAGCAAGTTAGCGCGCTCGTGACAGCGGCTATAACCATTAAAAGTTGAAGGGTGCCCTGCCTTTCTCGAAGCGCAGTTAAGCATGCGCGCCACGAGCATAAAGTTTTGCCGCTCTTTCGTGCGCGTAATTGCTGTGAAGCCATTATTTCCAGACAACTGGCACTTATTAGGACGGGAATTTCAAAATGTGTATGAAGCGGTCAGGCGACGGCTTTTTATACTCCGTGTTGTTTTCCCCGAGAACCGCGACTCATATATTTTGTTTGTTCCTTCAGCGTTGTCTGGCAATCACGTTTTGTGATTAAGCCTTCGTTGATTGCGTAATTTGGTTCTTCGTGGATTGCGTAATTTGGTTCTCCGATTACTGCGGAAGGTTCGCAACCAAAAATGTTTCAGATAGCTCGCTTAATGAAGGACGATTACGCCACAATATTTCTTTGTTCTTCCAACGCCGATCAGCTGTCACACAGAAAGGTTGGGTGGACTTTTCCCGGACCCAAGGTTTGGGTGTCGACCAACGGTAATTCGAAGTTTCGGCGTTTTAACCTTAGGCTCCTGTTACACCGAGGAAGTCAGCAACAAGCCTACTTATTTATTTATTTTCAAATCGGTTTTATGTGGGCATAGACATATATGGAAGAATTCAGCAAATTTGTGTCTTTCAAGTCTTTTCGTCTTGAAACTTCTAACCTTTTGAAGCTTGCCAAGTTAAATGGTTTTCCAAACTATGAACCACACTGTATGTTCGAAAACAATTCGTTACATCGACAACATGCCTGTATACTCCCCATTTACTGTCCTCGGCAGTATGTGGTGTGTTCCACTTGGGAAACATTTGCGGAAGGCGGAGATAGAACCCAGGCCACGTATATTATTAAGCGAAGAGTCTTTCCAGCACGTCACTACACATCGCCGTGAGTTGAGGTGCCATTTGCGGGAAAGACCTGCGGGTCTGCCGCTTTGCTTCCGGCGGATAGCAACTTGACACCATGTTGCACGTTTTAAAGTGAAACGTTTTCTGGCTTGGTGTTTGGCCTTTCGTGAAACCTAGATAAAAGTGAATGCTCGATAAAAGCTTAGCCGAGACTCAGCACAGATTATCGTCCTTATCGGGTGGGAGAGGATGAGTGAGGTGCTCGACGCTGATTGGTTAAAGGGGAGGTCATGTGATAAGACGGGTAGGCCAGGAGGAGCTCGTTCACCTGTGCGCACTGAGGGAGAGAAGCTCGACAGTTTGGAAGGCTCTAGAAGACCTCAAGGTTTATCAGCCCGATTAGCGGTAACGTTGCTTCATTCCAGAAACATCTATCAAATGTACACTAGGTACGCGCTAAACTATTTGATAAAGAGCGCCGTGAACGTACGCGTCTGCCGTCGGGGAACTGAGAGGAGGTTACCGCTAAGCGTTTGTGATGCAAGAATGTTTCTCGCATCACACACAATTGACAAGAAATTTGCCATAGAAATGTTTTAATCCAAAATTTTTTGACACCTAACCAATGTTTACTTCCTAAGTGATATATCAGGCAACAGGCGACGCCTCTGGGACATCGCTTTAGGGAAGCATCCTCAAAGAAACGCACGAAAAAACGGGATTAACTTTTTCTTTCGGCCAATTGCCACTCCTGTGCAGATTCATCTCGTGTACGTCACGAGGCAGAGAAAGGTCACGCGGTTTTAACCTCTCCTTACCGTAGTAATCTTAATATGGCGCCTTTCAACCGATACCAATTTTACTAGCATAATTGTGTTACCTCGAAACTTGATAAAATACGTGATTATTAAACTTTTTTTTCGGATTCAACAGGTTCTTCTTGAAATCGGGAGCATTTTTTTTTTATTTTTATTGGGTGTAACGAGCTCTTTCTGAAACTCGTGAGCCATCTCATGATGCCAGCAAAAATGCCCAGAGATAACGACGTACAAAAAAATTACTCTTAAAAAATCGCGATCAAGGCCCGTTCACACACTTGCGACCTCGTAGAACCGAGTGCCTTGGAACCTCTTAATATCTCTTACAACGAGAGCACACACTGGCGCCATCTATTGTGTAGCAGTGTAAACTTGACGGTCCGGCATATTTTATATTTTTTCTCACGCATTATCCTTTCTTGCTTGGCTCGAAGAACTTTTGTCAACGTTATAAACGAGCCTTTCTCATGGGTATTACGCACATTTGGCCTCGAAAATTCCGCAAAGCCTTCGCTCTTGTGGAATGCAGTTCCAGGGTCACCGCATAGATGACGCCAGCGCGCCAGTGTGTTCTCTCTTTCTAAGAAATTCTAAGAGGTTTCAACAGGTCTGGTCTTTCTCGGTCGTACTCAGTTGCATGTGTGTGAAGGAGCCTTAACAGGGAGTTTTCGTGCGCCGGGTATCCCCCTCCGCTACACTCTCAGCAACCAGAACGCGCTACCTGCGCCGCTAGCCTTGTCTGTAGAGTTCCAAATCCCATAGTAGGTTGATCGAGAAGGACAGCGGAGATGATCTATGAAAACTCCCTATTAAATAAGGCTCGCTAACGGAGACTGCCAAGTCCGGCGAACCACTCAAAAACTTGTCGCTTCACAGCATTGGACTTGTCCGAACATCCCAGTCTCCAGGCTTGTGCATGGGTAAGGATCGATTGTTTGCGGGACTGCCCACTCTAATACACGAAACAAAGAGAGAGAGAGAGAAAAAGTACACTAACCCAAGGTGTATCCCATAGCTTTCCTAGAAAGTAGACCTCACGCAAAGGGTTCTCTCGCAAGGTTCAGCGCGCGTCTCGTGGTCCCCCACGAAACGTCTGCTCAATTTGCTCAACGTCGGAGCTCCGATGGGGCAGAGACGCCACGTCAATTTCAATAGACGCTGTCGTTTAATAAGTGTATCGCGTGAGTATGACGTTGGGAAAACGGCGCAGTCACTTTGTGGGTAGTGTGGAGTGCAGTAGCCTTCGTTATCAACCATTTCCCGTGACCAAAAGTGCTCGGCGCCTGACATAGCCCTACAAAGATATAAAAGCCAAAATCTATTCCGTGCTTCCCAAAGGTAACACGCCTGAGAAGACCAAGTTACTCCGCGTATTTATTGCTGTGCACATACCCTTTCTTCGATATGATATATATTCTGTCTTTTCCTTCTTTTTCTTTCTCTCTTTTAACCCCCCCCCCCCCCCCCCTCGTTATATCACAAAATAACAAGACCAGTGTAGTGTCTTCTTTTTCCCATTTCTGATCCTTTGCTCTCCGCCTCCTTCTTCACTGCCACATGCAACTTGCCACCCTGAGTCTTACCCAGCCCCGATGTTTGCAATTTACACTGAGACTGTTTTACGTGACTCACTCCTGGCCCAAACTATCGCGCGAATTCATCTTGTTAAATTCGCTCAAATTCGCCCAGCAGTCCTTTACACCATAATCATGGCTAGGCCAATCGGCCTCGACGACAACAAAACAGAGGACTGGTACATCATTTCTGTGAATACCGGCGGTAATATGGAGTTTAAACGAGTTGGTGCTTGGCAAGTATCTGACTAATATGTTCCCGTCAGATACGCCGGGACATTGACTGAGAAAAAAACACGGAGTTCACAAACTTTTGCGGCGTCGAAATGTGTCCTCGATCGAGCTCATAGGGTTCCGTTGTCGGCGGAGACTCCCGGCCATCCTGACGTTCATCAAAACCCCAAATGACGCAAAATACCGATCGTCTGCATTCAAACCGAGAGAACAGAATAAAATCCCCAGCAGCATGGCGGTACGCGGCTGTCCAGAAGTGCAGGGTGGCTTCGTGGTACCGCCCATTTCCGTCTGGCTCAGAGCGTGTTATACAAGGGGTTACGCCTGTGTATTTGTTTCGCCCGCTATCTTCAAAGATCGAAAACCAGGGCATACGATCTCAGCCGGTCCAGATGTTCTGACCGTACCAGTGTTTCCAGCACGGTTATGACACTGATTATGAGCGCCTCACACGCAACAAAGGGGACGCCGGCTGAAGGTCGAGGGTTAAAACGGCGTTTTGCGCCGTTAGTCGCATAATTCACCATATCTTGACATGAGCGTCAACGTCGTTTGCGAAACTGTTGGGGACGGCGGTCCGGTGCAACTCTACAGACCTGCGATATGTTTAACTCTTTTTTTCTGTCACATGCCACAAAATGTCGACACGACGGCTCGGCGCACGATGCATGCAATGCGTCGAAAGCCACGTAGTGTTTCACAAGCGCTGTGCGATATATCTCAACACGCCTCATATTTCTGACGCCGCGACCTCGGAAATATAAAACATCACGAACGCCTTTCAACAGGCGAGTGTTACTTCACAGGAATGACAATGTGGTCGTAATAATCAGGCAACGTAGTGCAAGCATTTTCTAAATATATATGTACCTTGACAGGGGCGATTTACAAAACTAACTCAATTACTGCCCTGTGTGTTCGTTCATCTCATAGCGAAAAATGCGTTCTTTTCTAATTTAAACCCTGAGACAAGGAGAAATAAAATACATCCGTGCCGCCTTGATCATTATTTTATTTCTCCTTGTCTAAGGGCTAAGGTTAGGACGTTTCCTAAACAACTCGCCTGTCTACTTTCGCTAGTTGCAAAACGTTCTCGCTTTTACTAAGGTGAGCTCTATACATCTTCAGTTTTCAGACCCCGTTTGTACGGTACGAGCTCTTCTAGGCGTGTTGACTTTATCGCACGAATGTCAACGACACCCCGATCCTGTTGTATTAGATTTGTCGTAGTGCCGCGGGCGCCGGTAGGTAATGAATTAATTGATTAAGCTACACCCAACGATGATTGCACGTATTCGTTTATAGTTCGTTTCAGCTGAAGTCCAGAAGCAGCCGACGCTACGAGGAAGTTGGATGCAGCAAGCAGCGTCAAGAGCCATGAAGTCACTGGGTCTTTTCTCTTTAAGATTGGCTCAGACATGATAGAACACGTACAGAAACATCACGAACACCATGATGGTGCGCTTTTACGCTGTCTGATTGAGTCCATAAGCTCGTAGCGTCGGCTGCGTCTGGACTTAAGATGAAACAAATGATGGCATACTTTAGTTTCTGAACACTGATGACAATCATCGATGACTTTAGTATCAGAGTGGTGTTGCGGGGATCTAGCCTGAGGCAAGCGTCACACATCTTGTCGGACAATCATCTACCCGAGGGCATTCCGAGATAGTATGGGCGGGCACCGTACCGGCGAGCAGTCGCATTCTCACAGCCGCGTGGAGTACGTTGCATTACTTTACAGGTTGGCGAACGCGGACCGCACTGGTTAAGTTACTCCTTCACAGTACCCACTCCTGGTGTGCAGCCGAATTTCAGAAAGGTCTACCTCCTTCTGTATCGACTTCTTCCTCCTTGAGAAGAGGGGAAAAAGCAAATATCACTGCGGCGGTGGTTGTTGGCGCATTTGTCGCCCTCGGCCATGGTCGACCCACTGGTGTCGCCCTTTGTGCCCCTTTGCGGACTTGGGCTGGTTTCGGGCTCTGCGGGGTCCTTTCTCCCTGTCGGTCTTCCCTAAACAGTTTCTTAGTATGGCCCAGTTTTTTTTTTTTTTTTTTTAGATCAGTTCCCATTTGGCTTTTTGGTGAATTTTCCACTTAATCCAAGGATCCAATTCATTTATATTGAATTGGTTTTAATGTCGGCTGTGCATACCCACAAGGTACCAATCGAGGAGAATATATGTTTTTTCACTCTTTTGATTTCCTCATCTTATCAAATGTATAAAATTTTATAGTTTATAGAGCAAATTTCATTAACTCTTGTGGGCTTTATAAAGTTCAAAAGTTCTACAATGCTTCAATAATCTAAGTATTCAAAATTATTATTGAAAAAAGATATAAGAAAGATGCATTAAATTTTTATCTTTTTCCAGTACTAACTTGTATTCAAACACCTTTTTATCTACTAGAAAAAAACACAGGTACCTATACAAGAACAATTGCCGTCGTCTCGCTTCAAAGGTAAGGAAACAAAACCTCAAGAACGGACTTCACCTCTAAGACGTTACTCCTAACTTAAGAACAAAGGCCTACTTAAATATACTGCACAATCAAAAAATCCCGCTGGTAACGCCATAGCTAGTTCTTCGTCTTGTAACATCGCTGTCTTCCCTGTTTTCCTTTCGATTGACTTTCTCCCTAAAAATCATTTTAGACACATCGATCTTTATTATTTAATTTATGGTAGTAAGTTATTGACACTTAGGTATGGTGTTCACCAAGATCTCTTTCACGACCTCTCTTTTTTAACATCTACGTTAATAAAATTAAGAAGCTTTACTTTTCCTCGCGGGTATTTCAGTACGCCGACGATACCGTTTTAGTTTTGTCTGGAAATGACGAATTCGAAGGCACGTCATTTTCTCAAAATAAAATATTCTACCAAATGGTGTGTTAACCAGCAACTAAATTTTGGAAAACGTCAATAAAACGAGACTAATGTTTGTTTGTTTTTTTGTTTTTTATAACGCGGACAAAATTGGGAAATGTTCGGCCCCCTTAGCCTTTCACTTATCTACTTTTAAAAACGACATGTCCGTACCACTAGAATACGTGTTGTCTACAAGGTATGTGGGCGTGCTTTTCGAAGAACATCAGTCATGGGGAGCACATGTCAACCACATGGCGAAACGCCTACGAACGGTACCTCCTTATATATACCACCTGCGTTTTCTGTCCGATGTTCACACTAAATATAAGACATATCACGCACTCCGGAAGTCTATACTACGATATTATATAACGGTTTAAGGTTCCGGCTTGTTTTATAAGAAAAATGAAAATTTGGCATTATTTTGCGAATAATGACAAGAAACATTGCGTATGAATATAAATTTGCTGAACTCGAAACTGGACCTAAAGATGCGGTCGCTTCGGATATTGCCAGTTGACAAATTGTATATCTATACCAAATTAGTACACAGTTACTACAAATACAGGTTTAAGCTGCCACAAAAGAGCAAAGGGTCCTGAGGAAAATAAAACGTTTCGTTCCGCCAAGGGTTTTCACAAACTGCGGTAAAAGGGTACGGCTTTTTTTACGTTCCACATTATTATAACATGTTGCCAGATCGACTTTTGGAACCGCAGTCACTTGGGATTGTTAAGAAAGAGCTGAGAGAGTGGTGCGATAGTCTTGATGCAAAACAAGACTGTAACCTCTAGTCGTTGTTTTTTTGTTTTTTTTTTAAGTTGGGTGTAAGTGGGTGTTTTGTTTTGTATAAGTGTTTGCATCTTGTAATTTTTGAAGATTTACATTTATGAAGTTAGCAAACTGTTGGGTTTTGTAACACGTAACTCAGAGTTTTCTTTTGTTGTTGTTTCTGTTTTTAGGCAGGAAGCATGCCGGTACGTTGTTTTGTGTAAGAGTAATACCATCCTTACCATTGCAGATGTGTTCCGCCCACAAGCACACACGTGCTCTTGGGGGCCTGGTTTATTTATGTACTCGTTTATTATGCAACAAACTTATGTATGCATATATTTTTATTTCTCTTATTTGTTACTTTTAGCGCTCACATAGAAATTGTAAAACTTGTATTAACTTTTGCAAAACGCAATTTTTTCTGCTTCGCTCCATTTGAAGTAGACGTCGAAGAAGAGAACGAAAGGCGTTCTACATAGCATCTCTCGGAAACAACAACATATGTTTATAACAATGACAAACTTCGGCCGCTGTTAAAGAACATCTGAATTTGCGGATAGGGCCAGTACTTATATTGAACTTCGCCAGCGTGCCAGTCCATCGAAGTAACGATAAGGCTGATGAAAGAGAGATTTTTCTTCCCGACACCAAAGGACAAAGTACCTGTCCCGGTGGCCGAGTGGGCTAAAGCGGACACCCAGCTCGGAGCTCGTAGAGCGAAAGCTCGCGCTGCAGAATCCAGGGATCCTGGGTTCGAGCCCCACCCCTGCCCGTTTCGATCTGGATAAGCATCGCACCGGCGTGCGGTCGTGTACCACTACTGCGTGATGCCCGTTAAAGACTCCAGGCTAGCGGTTGTACTGCACTGTCCAAATTGTTCATCTACACTCTACAGTGTAAGCCAGTGTCACCCCATCCTGGCAGACCGACCTTACGCTGTATAAATCACTAAACGTCTAATTTGACTTTTTGAACTCTCCGAGCGTGAAATGCAGATATTCTTGGATAACAATTTGTGTCAGAACTGTGCGACCTACATTTAAGGACGTTTTACATAGGGGGAATATACACACGACATTGTCCTAGACACCGAAACACCGCTGTTTTACTGCTCTAGCATCATACAAAAAGAAGCGGTGTTTCTCCGCAGACATTATGAAATAATTATTTTCGGATACACCCCAAGCATGTTCCATTAAGCATGTTTGCTTAGGGTGACCAGACGTCCCGTTTTGGCCGGGACAGTCCCGTTCTTGAGGTCCACTTCTGCCGTCCCGTCTTTTTTTCCCAATAATGGATCATGTCCAGTTTTCGCATCAGTGCATAGTTTCGGAATTGGCACTAAGCGAGTTGAAGCAAGCCGAAAATATGCCTACTCGTTACAAATATATTTGACAAAGAAAGGCAAAAAACGTAGGTACTTTAAAATATTTACACAGAGAGTAAAATTTAGAACTGTTCTTGCCCACAAACACCTTTTCTCCCGCAAAGACGCCCGTGTAGAATTTTTTTTTTGTTACCAGATATAGCACACATGTAGGATCACGGTTGACAACACTACACTATTCTTTCGAAAATAGCGAAGAAACGCACGTGTGTGTTCACCGGTGGACCCTTGTCAATAAGAACATTAAAAACGAAACTAGAAGATTGGAAATCTTCAGGTATTAGTCTGTGAGAGATGATGCAAATCTTTAAAGTTGTGAAAACAGAACATGTATGTTGCGCCGAGATTTCCCAGGTCGTGGAACTGGCTCTGTGCTTCTTTGGAGCCACGGCTCCAGTGGAGCGCGTCTTTTCAATAATGAGCTCCATAGGGTATGCTAGAAGTCTCGCCTGCTTGTCTCAACCGTGCGAGCAATGCTACTTGTGAGGTTGAACTTCCCATATAAGTGCGCAGACTTTACAACCAAGTCTTGCAGGATAAAGTCCTGCTTAGGAAACCTTAGTCGTCGTCAAAATTCGCTTACACCATCGAAGGACACGAAGCAGGACCTTCCAAATGAGTGCATGCAACTGAACGAGTGCGACTGTTTCCTAGGGCTTAGTGCAATATGGTAACGCTTTGAAATAAGAGCAGTTATTTCATTAAACTTTTTCCCTTAATCTTAATTTTTAGTACGCCCCCCCCCCCCCCCCCCTCTTCCCACCGCCACCGCGAGGATGTCCCGTTTTCTACCTTGAGGAATACGGTCACCCTATGTTTGCTTCATAAATGCTTCCAAGATGTATGCAGACAGTTTATTGTAGGATGCATTAGCCGTGTGATCCCGACTTTAAGGTTCCACAAGAGCGTTCTATCCGAGAAGGATTGTGCCGAGACGCTGGTTTCGCAGTTATTGGGGACACGACACGCTCGGAAGCTGTGTCGTCTGTTTGGTCCTATTGTGTGTTTCTTTCGTTTTAAGTTATTGTAGGTAGTGCGCAAAAGCTATGCGTTGCTAGGGTATACAAGATGGGAGGAGTGAAAAGCGCGTCCCTTTCCCGTACGGCGGTGTTTTCCCTCCTCGCGTCGTTGCCGCTAGGGGTAAATGTGGCGCTACACCTTGGGGCGCTGCAAGCGTTCGGGTTGCTCCGCGGTAGGGTGTTCTAGAAAACCTTATCTTTCTACACTCTTTCTAGAACACATCATTCGTGGCTTCAGAAGCTGTCAAGCTTACGGTCGCATCGGTGTTTACTCGGCTTTCTCGCGGTGGGAGACCATGCCTTCCACGAAAAAGAAAAAAAACGCAACGCTCGTGTTTCGTACCGGCGTTCGATGGAGGATACAAGTCGTGTAGGGATGAGCTATATTTGTTCTCGAGCACCGAGAAATCCTGACGGGTTTCAGAAGTAAGCCCGCGCGATCCCCAGGGCGAACAAACCCCTCGAAGAAAACTCCGCCGTATGCGATAGGCATTTTGACGACAGGGGGGGGGGGGGGGGGGGGGGGGGGCTATATTTGCGCACCGCCTCGCGCTGATGGAACAATAGCAGCCAACACGCTTTCGCTCGCTGCGTTTCCGGAGACGGTTACAGCGCACCTCTCCAAGGCGCAACCACACTCCCAGAAAACAAGGTGTCTTCTTTCTTACCCACCCTTTGTCTCTTATAATACATCTCAAAACTTCAGTTCGACGTACCGCGCACTGACGTCGATGTGACGGTACTAACGTTCACGAGAGGCTTGATAGCCGTGTGTTACAACTTATTATAATAGCTAGTGCACGTATTACTCACTAAAAAAAAATAGTTTGTCTTGGCCTTACTGCAAAACCTCAGTGTTTTCTTTCTGTGGTATTTGATACGTACTTTATCTAATTAAGAAGTTATATCGGACCGTTATCAAGCCCCTCATAAAATTTGGGGCCGTCTGTTCGACTATAGGGCGCTATACGTGGAACTGAAGTTTTGGGGTGCATTATATGGGACAAAAGGGTGTAAGGTGATGATACCCTTTTTTCTAGAGTGCATGCGGCATCCGTGTGCACCGGGACCAAGCCTCGGCCTTCGTTTTACATACGACCGCTTTTAAAACACCTTAGCCTTGCTAGCAGAAAATCTTGCCTTCATTTCAAGCACAGATTCAGCACGTGTCGGAAATTCCTTCAATCCGCACCCTACAACCAATCAAACTTTTCTATTGGTCGGGTGTTATACTGTTCACAGGAAGCTGGTCTTTCATTGTATTAGCGGCAGACATGTTTACAAGATATGATATAAACTGTACTTCGTTGGGAGAGCGGTCAACAGCACAAAACTGGCGGCCGAATTTATACACGCTACTCGACTCGAAACTGCACTCAAACTCTACTTGAGGTCGGTTTTTGCGCTTCTTGGCTCCAACTCGACTCAAACCTCCGCTCGCCTGAAGAAATACATGTCAATTTCCTCTTTAAGGTAGCTTCGGTGCTACCTCGAGACTAAAGTCGTTTTTTAGGTAAACACATCGTTCACCTAGTTCGTCGTTTTTGTCATCCTAACAGACGAACTCTTGCACGGCATCGAATACGAGAGCTTTCCAGTGCCACGGCGCCATTTTAGGAACCGGCTGAACGCGATGGAGGTGTTCAACGATCGCGAATGTCGTGCGCGCTTCAGGTTCACAAAAGTGACGGTGGCGAGCCTCCCGTAGTCCCAGTCGCTGGAGGAGTACGAGAACTGTCGAGGTCTGCCGGTCCCTCCAGTGCTGCAGCTCTTGACAGCGCTGCAGGCTTTCAACGGCGCTGGGACATTCAGGTGCACTGTAACCGGCGATCTAGTAAATATGTCGAAATCCGCAGTGTGCCGGGTCGTTGGGAAAGTTTCACAGCTCTTCGACAGGACGTTGTGCCACCGTCTCGGCGATTTCCTGGGGAGCGCGCCGGACATGGACCTCGTGACGTGAGACTCTTATTAACTCCACTTATGCAGTAAAATTTCTTGTTCGACAACCTATGAGCGAAACTTGCCAAAGAGGTGAATTCGCATTTGTGACAAAGGCCCATCCACACACTAGCATTTGACCCCTTGACTACCTCTGGCAAGAGGGACGGTTTGTTTTACACGCATCAACAAACGTATTTTCAATCGAGGTTATGAGGGCTTCCGTCCACTTACGATCCCGAGACATTGGGATATCTGTGCTTTGGGCATGGCAACCTATTGAAGGAGTAGCTCTGCAGCCGATTTCAAAGCATGGGTGTCCAGGTAACTCGAGGTTGTATCAAGACGTAACGTTAAGAAAACGTAGTCGAACATTACTATGTGCAGGCCTTATCTTTGTTTGGGGGACTGTGTATTTTTAGAAAGCAGTGGAAACAGTTTAATCGGTTCATCATCAGCAGCTATTCTACGGACATGCATAAGCTTTCGATCCCGCAGGTACAAAGTATCGAAATAAAATTTCGGAAGTTCGCACTGAAATTAGCGTGCTGAATATGTGGGTTCCACTGACACTGGCAGGTTCATTGTGCCCTTTGCATAAAATTACTTAGTTTCACGCCAACACAAATACATAAGAAATGTTAGCCGTCGCCAAGTGGCACCAGAACTTGCTCTGAATGTGAAGGCTGCATTTCGGAAGAGGCCAAAAAGAAGAAAGAGCTGGGCTAGCTAGAAAGCTCCAGTTAATACAACGCAGTGAAAAAAGCACCTCTTCTAGGAGACGAGCCCACAAAAAGGCTGGATGCTTAATCGAATTCGGGCAAGGAAAAGCTGGCCGCACTTGTTTTTCATCACTGTTGACAGACTGGAAGGCGCTTGTCTTTATTTTAACGATACAACTAAAACATTCACGCTGCAGCTAGAGAAAAGCTTAAAATCCACCAATTTAATACCTGTAAAACAGATTGCTTCAAAGATATCGAACACATGTATTCGTACTTTGCGCCAAACATTAGTTTTAGAAGAAACATGATGGTATAATCCTGACTCCTGGCGCCCGCGAGAACGGTGGAGAGGTGTACAAAATCTCGTGGAATTCCTCCGTGGAGGATTCGTCAAGGTGAGTCTGGGAACCCAAACGCTTCTTGAGTGGAGGATGTTTCTTTTTTTGTTTTCTTTTTTCTCCTCGCCTGGACTTAGGGGAGGTGGAGGTGGAGTCGAGCAGCGTTTAATAATACGGCCACCAACTGCTGACCGATCTCAAGATCACGTGATCTCAACAAATACGGTGACGCTGCTTGGCGCGAGCAGTTGTTGGCGGATTGTACAGGGTATCCCTAACATAAAAGTAAACGCATCTATTTATTTTTAATTGCAAAATTAAAGTACATTTTGCCAACTGTCATTGTCCGCGCAACGTAGCGCTAGCCGTCCGAAGTTCGAACCAAGTGCAAAGAACTAAGCGTTTTTTTTATTTTTACAAAAAAGTTACAAGTGATTTTGTAAAAAAAAAAAATTAATAGAAAAATGGCGGCCGACAGAGCTCTCGAATTCCAAGGAGCTGAATAAAACCAGGAACCGAGAATGGGCGCAAACGAACTCGAATTTCTCATTGAAATTTTTAAAAAGTTACGTGTAACTTTTGAATGACATGAAGGTCAGTTCTGAATCTTTGTCATCTGGTTCAAACCGATAGCGCTACATTTTGGGGCGGAGAATGAGCGTTCGGCGGTGCATACGTTAAAATAGAGATGAAAAAAATAAATAAAACATGGTAATTTTTTGCTTTGGAACATGCTGTGTATCAGTTTTGATTATTACATACCCTTTCGAAAGTCACGTGCCGATTCCTAGAAGGCAACGTAATTACTAGAACAACTCGGTTGAGAAACTGCCATAGAGCATACCCTGAAAAAGTGTTGTGGATCCGTTCTTAAGAACCGAACTAATGGCGATCGCAACGCCGCCATTAATCCCGCAACGGCAACTCACGGAACTGCACGGCTGCATGTACTCGTTCAGGTCGAGTCGCGCGAGGGCCGGTGGCGCCCTCTCGCAGTAGTCGGAGTATTGTATTCGATAGTGTCCTCTGTTTTTTCTTAAATTTTGACTTTAATCTGCCATTTTGGCGCCGGAAAGTATACAATGGAAATGGTTGCAGGGCTACTCCAAATGAAGGGAAGTCCAACTATGGTAGTCGAAACACATTGGCATCAAGCCGTTGTATTTGTTTCATTGCTTCCCTATATACAACCTATAGCCTGAAAAACAATCGTCAAAAAAGACGAAATACTCGGGAAGAAGCCCCGTCGCGCAAAAGAACGCGCCGCAACTCATTTTCGAAGTTACGAGGCATTCAGGTCGAAACGCGCTACCTGATGCCACCGGTGAGATATGGCTGTATAAAAACAATATTAACTGTGCCGCAAGACCGTGTAAACTAACATTTTATGCAAACATCACGCTCCTGTCGTTTTGTACTAATGTCCAGTTACATTTTCTACAAAAAGAACTTTCTCTGTTTGTTTTTACGCCAAAACGTGCTTTCTGAAACCTCATGGTGACCACAGTAAAGAAAAAAGATTGAGCCGCCATCTTGGCACCTCGAGCCTGGGGGTGCAGATCACTGATCTCTATTGTAGTAGGCTGGATCGTGGATCGGGAGCCCGTCGGTGTCGCCACCGGTGGCCATTGCTTGACACCAGGCAATAAACGCAAGTCTATGGGAGAAACGCACAAAAGTAAGAATATTGAAGCATGTACGCTGCGCTCGGAGGCGAGTATTTTATGGTGTGCTGCGATCCTTATCTCGGGTGTTGGAGATCGAGTCGGTATTTGTCAAACGTTCGAACGTCGATTAAAAAAATTAAACATACCGGAGCACCTACGGCCGAGCTGGCAAGCTTGCTCTCGTAGTGGAGTAAACAAAGGAACTTGCCGTTAATGAGACCGTCCTCGGAGAAGCCCAGAAGTTGATGAATGACAAAATTCCATCTCGACAGCGGCTTTCCGGAAGTGAGCGAATTCCGCGTAGCAAAGCCTTGGAGCTTGTCGTCTGCTAAACCCAACTCACCCAAACCGCCACCGACTCCTCGGTAACTCTAGGTGACTCTCGCCTCATTGAGCTGCACTACAGCGGAGTCACTCTCAACCACAAAATATTTATTTAGAAGAACTGCGAGGGCTGTCAGTTTTAATGTTTGTACGCAAGCTATTTGACGGGCTTATCGAAAAGCATCCAAAAAGTTCCAGTGCCAGCAACAGCTTAGAAACGGGGGAAACGGCACTTTTTCTCGTTCTTCCCATAGAGTCCCATGCATTGGCTGGTGTCAATCAATGGCCATTGGTGGTGACACTCGGCCCCAGCTGCCGAGGCCGCGGTCCGCGATCCAGCCTACTACAATAGAGATCAGTGATGCAGATACTTTGGGAACATTCAGCAACTCTAGCAGTAACGATATAAAGCAACTTTCATGTTTCAACTCGTCTTTAAAGGGTGACGCAGTTACCGTACTTAGCTCAGTCTCTGTGGACGCCAGCAGCCCAGGTTTCAAAGGTGAGTTTCCCAACTGAGTGTTTTAGTAAGGTAACGTTGCTAGAAGCTCTGACCACCGCACAATGGCAGAACAACTGACATCGTAATGTGCAAGTCATTCCATAAGATAGCGAACGTCGGAGCGCGGCCAACGTTACGAGCCGAAGAGCCAATCAAAAACATCGAAAGTGCAACGTCACGGCGCCCATCATCTTTTTTGTGGGTGTTCTTTTTTGCCTTCCAATTTATCCAAATGCACGAAGTGTGCCGTGACGTTGCGGTCTCAGTCCGCCATTGTGCAGGGATTCCACATCTACCAACAGAGGGCCGTCTTTCGAAAGGGGTCAATTGTGCCATAGTTCTTGAAGGGTCGAGATTGGCTGGGCATTTTTCTGGAACACCCGGCCTCCAGCACGCGTTTCCTGCCTTCCGCCGTGCTTTGGTTGAGCGTGCACGAGACGCCGAAGCGTAATCGAAGGTAGGAAAGCTCGCGCTGGAGGTAGGTCAGCCGAAGCTCCTTCCTGCTCTTCTTATCTTCTCATTTGACTACATTTTCGCCATGGACCACTGGAGTGAAGCAAAGCAGGTGATGAGAACACCCCTCCCTCCAGCTCGCTTTAGCAACATATTTCTCGCGCATTTGAACTCACGAACGAACAGCTGATTCTAAAGCAATGAGCTCACGCCCGCTCCTTCTACAAGTCTGTACCTGAAGTGCGATAAAGAAAGCAAGAACACTCGATCGTCGCATGGTTTCCTTGTTCGCTTCCCAACCGAAGAACCCAGTATAACTTTTCGCTACTTGGATCATGTCTGTCTGTCTGGATTCAATCTGGATTTCAGAGTTTCAGAAATGATTCCTTTGTCTACAATCTGGAGGTCAGGCTTCCAGAAAGAGATTTCCAGTTCCACAGTCCAGGTAGTGCAACGTTATCTTGGTTTTTCGGTAGGATTTCCCAACTGAAGCTCTCCGATTAAAAATTACTATACAAGTTTGATCATGCTGACAAGAACTGGTATTCACAGAATGTGCTATTGGCCTTGCACTTATCGTCGTTCGTCTGCGTGGCCCCTGGTAAAGGCTCTTCTGGGTCTGCCGTTTTATACATCCCCGACAAGCTCCCATACGTTCTGCGGCCGCCGGCATTGAACGAGCAGTGGCCACATGTAAAAAATTCTAAAAACGTCGACTTTCTTGAAATTTTTTTTTTTCGTGGGGGGGGGGGGGGGGGGGGCAGTAATTGTAAACTGTGCACGAGCGTCATTCGCCTAAAAAGTAACTTTCCAAACCTCATCGCATCCCTATCTAGGCCTAGCTCAGACAGGCCGTGGGGCGTCACCTTGTGGGGGCGCGTCCTGGATGCGAGAGGAAGCCGTATTCCCTTGTGAACGGCTTTCCCTCGCCCTTCTCGGGTGATTTGCGAAGGCACACCCCTCGGGATCATGACTTGGACGCGTCCGCCCCTCCGAGGAGTCAACCTAAGTCCGACCCACCACGTGCGCGTCCATTCCCGCAGGCTAAATAAGACGGCCCTAATCCAACGGGCGGGACTCTCGCTGGGGGAGGCTCTGCTCGACGGAGCCTTCCTTTCTTTTACCGATCCTCCCCCTCCGTGATACTGACAGTAGCGGCAGTAGCGGCAGCGCGGACTCCGGCTGGCGATCCTATCAAAAGAGACAACGCCGTCATCTCTCCAACATTGTTGGCCCTCAAGCAAGCGTGTGGCACTTAACCTAATAAACACGTCTTTATCCGGACCCAAGGAACCTTCTGTGTTTCTAATGGCGAATTCCATTGGGCGCTTTGGAGCGCGTTGGGATCAGTTGACCAGATCCGGACTGGAGCACACGATCCGAACGGGGTCGCGCCGCCTACGGATCCCAGTAAACATGACCACTGCTCCGGGATCGGCGGATGCCTTCCCGTCATTCAACTGCCCGGGAATCTTCTTTCCGCGGCCGCCGCGGTCGTTTCGAAGACGTTTTCGCAATCGCGGCGCTAACACGTGTTCGACGCACGAGCGGCAGGAATGGCTAAGGAGCTTCTAGCAAAGATTGCCGGAATGCCCGTACTACGTCCAAAACCTTCTCTTCTCCTTCCTCGAAAACGAACCGGCTGTCGAGCCAAGGGGTGAGCAAGCGGCCATTACGAATTCTTCTGAGGCGAGATGGGCGAGATCAGGCGAGATGCCCCTCGAGAAAGGAAGTCACGTGTGTGCGCCGAGGGCAGGCCCGGCTGGCTTCCGGTTGAATCCGCCGAAATCGTCGGAGCGACTTTTCTCGGATCCAGATCGAGATCTGGAGCGGGATGTAATCCAAAACGACCAGTGGAACCCGTCCGTCTCGATCCCGATCGCCCAATGAAATATGCTCGCTCCAGAAAAGTCGATCCCAGCGCGCTCCAAAACGACCTGTGGAATTCGCCATAAGTGGTACCCTCAAAGGGGAAACCCACAACCTTGACCTAGTTTCTTCGACAATGCCCCTTACAATTCGGCATGGACCAGCTGGCTCCTGGTACTTGTTACTGCAAGTACCACTTACCGTCCTCCTCCGATCACTCACCGAAGCTTTAAAAACAACTGCTGCAGTTCCATTCGTCAATATTTTTTTTTTTTTTGTTGTTGTCGCAAGCGGGTTGCGCATGCTTTACAAAGGACACGTTTTGTCTCTATCTCTTTGCTTTTGCGTCACCGAGCGTTGTGAGAGGTTCCCCCTAGCATGTTCCTTCTTTGCTTCTCGCGCACGCGTTTGGCTGCAATAGCATACCGTCTACTACCCGTCATTTCATAAGGTTCTTTTTTCTTTATATATACATATATTGAACCACAGAAAGCGTCTTTCAAAAGCGAGTTCGTTTCATCTTAAGCGCGTCTTTTGAACACTCAGAGCTTATCTTCTCAAAAGCAGGCCTGCACTTTTCTAATGCCTAAAATTACAATATTGGAGAAAAAAAAAAAAAGAAGTGCCGACGTCTTTCGAGTTTTATCTTCCACGTGTCACCTGACTGGCATCCCCCCCCCCCCCCCCCCCCCCCCAATCTGCTTCTCTCGATAAACGAACTAAATTTGGAGCAACGCTTTGCATACATCTACTCACGTTTTTAAGGTCAATTTAATCCCCTCTAACTGGCATCCGCTTGTGAAACAGAGCCTATGCAAGGACGGGACCCTGCGCAGGTGCAGTTGCCAAAGCTCCCACGCGCCAACGGAGCAATCTGTTGGTGTACAGGGGACGTTCAAAAAGAATACTAAAACTTTTTTTCTACTTGTCAATACATTTCTTGGAATAAGTCCTCGGCTCTCAGAGTACCTGAGGCGCGTATTATGTTTTCTTAACGCGCAGGAGGAATTCCGTGAGAAACGAGAGAAAAAAGAACCTAAAAGGAATTGGCAATAGTGTGGGGGAGTTGCGCAAACAATATTCTATATTCCCTTTTATTTTAAAGCGGGGAAACGCGACTGCTAAAAACGTGATAGCATTCTTTGCGAATGATTCGTTCAGTTGGCGATCACCAGACTGGTACGATAGCCAGTACAAGCAATCACGAGTAACTGGTCATTGATTATTTTTGGAGACATTTTGTAATTGCATCAATACATTTATTAGGAATTATTCGCGAGAGTAATTCAATTTTTTTTTATGTATTAAACTTACTCGTAACAGTTACTAATTTTTCATCCGTTTTCTAATTACGCCTTTTGTATCTACATGTTCCCCAGTAAGAAATCCTCGAATCAAGTCTCCGAGCGGAGCAAGGTTTACCAAAATTGGTGAATTTAGAAGACTAGTAATTTGCAATTCGATAATTCTTATCGAACAATAGACAGTACGAAAAAAAAAAAACCCGTCTTCAAACCGGCAGAAAAATTCTGTTTTAAAAAGTCTGAAGTCATTAAAAGTGACTTTTTTTAAGTAACTGCCAATTACGCTTCTTTTCAAGTACTGGACTAATCTAATAAATTTTTTTAACCAAGTCTAATTCTAATTTCAATCGCTTACTTTTTTTTTTTTAGTAACGAGTACAACAAAGATTGCGACAACATGCGCATAAAAGGCACGCCAAATGTCGTGATGTAGCGCTGTCCGAGAAGCTTGACCGGCCTCATTGCCTCGTGGACTTACTTGGTAGCCCTTGAACTTGAGTCGAAGCGGAGCATAGTAAGGACCTGAGTCAATCCGCATGACGGGGAAAGAAGAAAGCGTCGGATGAACGGTGAACCACCGGCACCGATGCAGCCTATAAAGGGGCCTTCACAGAGGCGTTGTAAACGCATTCGCCTCGTTTTCATCATCAAACGTGCTTGAAATTGCATTGGATCTCGAAACAATCGCGGCGTTCGGAACCGCTCTGCGAACGCAGTTCCACCGCCGGTGTGAATGCGGCGTAAAGGCCTGTTCACACATGCAGCGAAGCGCCACAAGCATAGCGCTGACCTCGCACTCAGCGCATGCTGACGGGAGCGTTCACCAGCTTTGTATCGCACCGCCAAAACTGTTGCTCATGGCAGACGATAAGTAGCTGACGACACGTGAGCAGCGCTACATCAGCGCTTCGCTGCATGTGTGAACCGGCCTTGCTCCTCAAGTACAGTCGTTTCTATACTACGTTCACCCGAGATTGAAGCCAAAGCTACAAGCGCGAGCTAGCCAGCGCCCCTGCAGCTTTGAGAACCGCATTTCTAGCGCGAGTGCTCGATCTGCGTGGGAACGTTTCGGGGCAGCGACCTCCTGCTCTCGTGCTCGTGGCATTGGCTGTAGTCTCAGCTTCAGGCTACGCTCACACTGGCTTTCGAATCGAAACTGCGAAGCGGACCCGCTCGTTGTCATCATCAACTCCGTGTGAATTTTTATTGCCTGTCTAAAGGGAAACTTAGGCGGTTCTGTATTTGAGGAAAAAAACACGTAAATCGTCTTTATTTGGCCTGCAGAATCACGAATATTGATATTATTTTTTTTTTTTTTTGCAATTTGGTGCATGGAGGCTGCAGAAATTAATTGTATAAGTTCCGCTGGAGCCCCTCCTTCCCGGGGCGTGTCGTCGTATTATGCGTTTTCCAAATCTACGATCTGATTCATCTCCAGCGCCTGCCACACGCACTATGCACGCGCACTCAGCTCTTTTCAAAAAGGTTAGAAAGAAGCGTCACGACTGGTGTCAGAACGGGGGAATATACCTGCGAAGCTTGCAATCCAGCTTGCCAGGTATATTTCTTGTCCACACGAGCGACACGAGCTTAGCGGCCCAAAGATTTCAGGATGACGTCACGACTGGTCGAATCGAAGTTTTTTCGTGTTTTTTTCGAGTTGGGTACATCGTCGGGCAAAGCGAACGGGATATTCAGCTTCATGGGATAACAATACGTCGGAATTTACCCAGTGTAAAATGCGGCGTAAGGGTGAACCGAGTACACTCGTATTTGTGGACGCAGGCTTCTGAAAAGCGCACACAAAAAGTCCATCGACCAACGTGCACGAAACGAGCGTGCATAGCCTCCCTTCAGTGCAAACCAGGGGCCCTAACCTGGACACTTGGCGGAAAAGTCGGCGAGAAATGTGGCGGCTATGATTGGCCGGCGCCAAGGTCAAGTGCGGCGCTGGACAACCACGGCCGCTGATTTCTCGCCGACTTTCTCGCCAAATGTCCACATTAGGGCCCCAGGAGGTTGCTGTTCCTTCTCAATCAATAAACGCTCTCTCACCACCTCACCGAAAAGAGACGTTAAAATGTGTCTAAATACAAAATACAAAACACCGGTGCAAGCACACTCTGCTTCACTTGAATTCCGACCGCAGCGCCTACGCTACGATTCCACGAGGCCAATCAAGAAATGTCAAAAGTGCAGTGTCACGTCACTTGTCGTATCTGTGCGTTTGTTGTGCACGGCTAATTCAATCGCGCACAGTAAATGCGTCATAGTTCTGCCCGTTTTTTTTTTTTTGCAATTTTGTAGGGGATAGTAGTTGATCGCCATTGAATATAAAGCAAAATTATTTGTTTTCCTTGACTCCACATATGCGATAGAGAATGCGTAGAATAAGAAATAATAATCAAGGCGCTGGTTAATGACCTCTCGTTAAACACGTTACGTTTCAGGCCCAGTGGTACCGCTGGAATAGACCGATCTCACCAGCCAGTTCGACTGCGCCACCGCTACCGCAATGCACCGAGGGAACTTTAGTCTTTCAGCACGTGCGACAACCCTGCTGGAGCTCTCCGCGAGTGGAGCACGAGACGACACGAGCCCTTGCATGCACGGCCGTCTGCCTCCTCTGAACTAAAGTTATGGCAGCGACACGCATGCGCTGAATGCTTTGTGAGATCGGTCTATTCAAAAGTGAAAACATTATTGGCACGTAACGCGCGTGATAGGGGGTCAAGCGTTGGAATTAGGAAGAGAGTGGGTCGGGTAACTGTGTTTTATTTTTTTTTTTCTTGATAAAATCTTGTTTTCTTTCGTCTATCGACCTTTTTCTTTTTTCTGTTCAGTGGCTCGAGAGCTGCAGTTGATGTAATAAACAAAACAATATTGACAAAAAGACGAGACGATCTTAATTGTGTTTATGCCCTTTCGCAAGAAATACATTCTACCGAAACTAACGTGTGTAATAAGCCTTGTAGCGTAACATCAAGTAATCGAGTTCATAATGATTATTACCCACACACTAAAAAAAATTACATTCTTAAGGTTGTAAGAAAAGCATTCCAGAGAATGACCCCCACAGCTACACCGTTTCACCACCCTTTTATTTATTTTTATTTTTTCTGGGAAAAGGGGGGGGGGGGGTGCGGTAATCTTTTTTTTTTTTTTTTATTGCAAAGTTGGGGGTTATTGCTTGGAACACCCTTTATTCTCGAAGGGTGTGTGTAGAATAGACACGGCCGCAGCAAATGGTGTGAGAGCCCTTACACCAGCTTCAAACAGCTTCCAAGGGAGGTAGTTTTTAGTGACCATACCACATAATTATAATGTTTATTATATAAGGCTTGAAGATGGATTCCTTGAACTTTGAGATGTTACGATCAGGGCCGGCTGTAAAAGTGGGCGACCTAGGCGATCGCCCAGGGCGCCATCAAAAGAGGGGCTGGTTGATTACCTTGATGACGCTTTTTAACGAACTAAAAACAATTCAAAGCAACCAGAAGTCGGTGGACGAAAAGCTAGCAGTATTAGCAACCAGGGTCACATCGGTAGAGGCTAACTTGGAGTCTGTTTCGCAACTGCGGAATGATGTAAATTGGCTCCTTACTTCTACAGCTGAATTGGCTTCTCAGGTTACAAGCTTGGCTTCGCAGAGTGAAAATCTTGAAGGTCAGTCAAGGAGGTCGAATCTGATTTTTTATGGGATACCTGACACTTCAGGAGAGACTTGGATTGCCTCTGAAGCTAAGGTCATTTCGCTTTGCCAGGAGACTCTTGGTACGAAGTCTGATGCCTCGTTTTTGGAACGTTCCCATAGGCTAGGAGCGTTCCGACCTAATAGAAACAGGCCTATTATCGCGAAATTTAAATTAATCAAACTAAAACAGGACGTTTTCTTCAGCGCGTCCAAATTAAAGAGTACCGCCTACTCGCTCAACGAAGATTTTTCGTTGAAGACCAGAAATGAACGCAAAAAACTTTCGGGATCTACCAGAACCCAAAACACCAAGTTTCAACTTCGGTATAATCGCTTATACATAGGTGACTGAATGTTTTACGTCGATCCAATCACACTTTCTGTAAAAAGTAATGACACTTAACATTTAAAAAATTCGAGACCGAACAATGCAGCTATGAACGATATAGTGGCTTTGAACGTCAATTGTAGAAGCGTTAGGAACAAAATCGACGACTTTGCCGCTCTCATCTCGGTCACTAATCCAAGCATTGTCATTGGAACAGAATTTCGGCTCGAGGAGTCTATCTCCGATCTGGAAGTTTTCCCGCCGCACTTCACTGTTTATCGTTAGGATCGGAATGGCAACGGCGGAGGGGGGGGGGGGGGGGGGGGGGGGGTTCTGCTGATTTATGAAAGATTAAAAAGTTCCTTGGTGGAAATCAACGGCTTATCGTGCGAATTCTTTTAGTGTCGAGTCTCCCTTGCTAACGGTGATAATCTTACTGTAGGTTCATTCTATAGATCGCCATCAAGCAACATAAACTCCATTTTGTTTTTGTATAACGCTTTCTCTGTGGTAGAAGCAAGTTTTTCTCTTATTGGCGGTGATTTTAATTCACCGGATATTCCGTGGACAGAACTGAAACCGTCTATTTCTAACTATACTGGTATATACTCAGCATTTGTTAATACATGTCAATGACCATGACCTTCGTCAGTTTCTTACAGAGCCTACGAGGGTTGGTTCTAGCCGTTCAAGTGTTCTCGACCTTGTGTTCAGTAATCGTGCTCCGGCGGTCTCCGCTCTTGTCGTTATCCCGGGAATTAGTGACCATAAGGTTGTTGTTGCAAATTTGTCCTGTTCATCTGATCACAGTGCTTCCTTACGTCCAAAGAAAGTGTACTTTTTCGACAGGGGTGATTATGCTGGTTTGTCTAGTAGACTTGAAAAATTTTACTCGGAGTTTGAGGACTTGAGCGTGACAGGTGACATTAACTTACTGTGGAACATATTTAGGAATAGAATAAAGACTCTAGTTGATATTTTCGTTCCATCGAAAATTATCACCTTGAAGCATCGTCAGGATAAGCCATTGATGAGCTCTGAGTTACGGAAACTTATTAATAAAAATAAACGTGCACTAACTCAATAACGAGATCGTAATGACTCTGCATCATACAATAAACGAAAGGAGATAGTTGTCGCCCTTAAACGTGCAATCACTTCGTCCCGGGCAAACTACTTTTCAACACTAAATGTGAAACTTGGGCAAAACCCAAAGGAATTCTGGAAGTTTATTCGCTCTAATAAAAAATATATCGTTGGAATTCCCTTCCTTCGAAGGTCGCCTTTTAGATGGTGACTCTTTAAAGGCTGCCAGTTTCAATGATTACTTCAAGTCTGTTTTCTCGGATATCGTGACGGGGAATTATTGCGATTCCGAGAGAGAAGAGAGAATAAAACTGTATTGCCCCAGGACTGTCAGTGGGATGACGGATGCAGCCGTCTCATCCACCGCCGCCCTAGAAAACGGCCGAGATCGCCTGGACCTCGGCGGCTTCTTCGGCTAGCCGGGTGGCCCAGACCTGATCTTGTGGGTTTGAGCTGAGCAGTAGGGCCTCCCAATGCTCGCGGTCTTAGATTTCGCGGCCATCAATGGTCGGTGCCGCCCGAGAGCATGCCCATAAGATAGGTGGCAGATCCGCCTTCTTCTTACAGAATTTACACGTATTTTCAGATTGTCCCGGGTAGAACCGGCTACAGGCCACTGGGTTCGGGTACATGTTGGTTTGGAGGGGGCGCCAGGCCACCGCCTGCTCCTTAGTGAGTTCAGGTTGAGCCGGTGGGTACCGGGCCCGTCCCAGTAGATAGTGATTCGTAAGTTCTTGATAGGTGAACACGCGGTCTCCTCGCGTTCCCGGTTGGGCGGGCTCACTGGCTCGGCGTGTAAGACCTCGAGCTACTGTGTGAGCCGCCTCGTTGCCTGGGAGCGAGGAGTGAGCGGGTGCCCAAATAATTTGGATCGTCCCGCGTAGCCGCTGTTGGTGATGGTCACCGTACGTTCTTAAAATTTTGAGCGCTCTGATGAGATTCGCCCCTTTGCGAAATTTTGGATGGCGATCGTCGAGTCTATTATAATAATTTTAGCTTTAGTGGAGGCCACCGCTAGTGCGATGGCCGCCTCCTCCGCTGTCTCGGGGTTGTCCGTCGCCACGGTCCCGCTTACGAGTGGCTCCCCATCCGCGCCCACCGCTACGACGGACATGCCATTGCAATTTAAATATTCCGCGGCATCCACAAAAACCACGTCCTCGACGCCTTGGTATATTCGTTCCATGTTGCGAGCTTTTGCCTCCCGTCTCTCCTTATGGTATTCCGGGTGCATGTTCTTGGGCAGTGGAGGGATTTTGAGGTCCTTCCTGATACTCTTTGATATGTATCCCTTAACTCCGTTTCGTGATTCGTAGTGGATGTTAAGTTTCTTCAGAATGTGCCGCCCCGTGGGGCTCTGCGTTAGTCTGTCATATTATGCAATGGTGTGCGCTTCTACGAGTTCATCTAAAGTGTTATGTAGCCCTAACTCTAAGAGCTTGTTGTTGGGTGTTGTGATGGGGACGCCGATTGCGATTCCGAAGAAGTACCTGTTTCTACTGATTTTATGTCTGAAATCTATTTTGATACACACGGTGTTTACAGCCTTCGAAAGAAAATTAGACAAGGTTCAGCACCTGGCCCCGGTGGAATTCCCAACGCTGTCCTGAAGTCTTGTGCTGAAGTTATTTCGAGCTACTTGGTAATTTTGTTCACGGTATCGTTGAAATGTGGCTTCTTGCCTCTGGACTGGAAATCTGCAAATGTCGTCCCCGTCCACAAGTCTGGCCCAAAAAAGCTGGTACAAAACTACAGGCCCATCTCAATGATAAGTGTGTGCTGCAAAACTATGAAGCACATTATTTACACTAACTTAATGAAACACCTTAGTGTTATCAATTTTTTTAGCCAGTCTCAACACGGTTTTCGTACAGGATTTTCTTGTACCACGCAGCTGCTTGAGTTCTATCACGACATTTCACAATCGTTTGATAAGGGCCGGCAAGTTGACTGTATCTTTCTGGAATTCAAAAAGGCATTCGACCTGGTTCCTCATGCTCTTCTTGTGAAAAAGCTTCACAAACTAAACATAGATTTAGAAGTTTTTAATTGGATTGGTGATTACCTAATTCAAGAAAACAGTCCGCGCTAATTAACGGTTTACAGTCCCCCTATATAGAAATAACATCCGGAGTTACACAGGGGTCGGTACTTGGCCCTTTCCTTTTTTATATTACATTAATGATATAGTCGAAGGCGTCTCTTCACATATTCGATTATATGCAGACGATTGCATTTTGTACAGCGATGTGACCTGTGATGCTCAAGTATTCGCTCTTCAAAGTGATTTAGATAAAATTGATGACTGGTGTATCAAATGGCGCATGCCTCTAAACGTATCTAAATGTATTAGCGTTAGATTCACTAGAAAAACTAAATTTATTCCTTCATCACAGTATTGGTGGTGTTTCACTTGAACTGGCATCGGAGGCTAAATATTTGGGAGTTATTTTTTCATGCGATTTAAGATAGAATAAACATGTTGACTATATTACAGCGAAAGCAAGCCGGTCATTGGAATTTATTAAACGTAATTTTATGTTGGCTCCCCCGTCTTTGAAGGAGACATTATATTTTTCTCATGTGCGGTCTGTCCTCGACTACGCCAGTGAGCTATTGGATCCGCTCAGTCAGAACCTTATACATCAAGTCGAAAAGGTACAGTATCGTGCTGCCTGATTTGTTACCGGTAATTATGATTTTAGAGCTAGCATAACTGAACTTAAATCTTCTCTAAATTGAATGCCTCTGAGTCAACGACGGAAGTTGTTCCGTCTCAAAATATTACATAAAGTGTTTTTCAACAATAGTGTAATTAGTAGGTCCACGTATATTTTTGAGGACGTGCCAAATACATTCCAGAAGAGAGAAAAAGACATTTGGCTCGGGATGGAGAAGAAACAAATAACTTTCCTACTACCACAGAAGCTTGTGAGAAAAAAAAATGAGAAGCCGCCAGATGATCGCACTATGAGAAGCAAGACGCCAATTTTCGGGGGTTTTCGTTGGCCAACAAATACTATGAAGAGCACTTGTTCATGTGTTCGACCGTTGTCGTATGCGGAGTGTGCGATCGCCTCTAATCGGTACCCAGTAATTTGCTTTTTGTCTTCCCTTCCAACGAGGTGTGGCATACGCCATCGCCATGGCAACGCTACATCATTAACAAGTAAAAGAGTAGAAAGAAATAAAAAAGAAAAAAGTAAAGTAGTTTTATGAATAAAAAAATGTCGGGACACTTCCTGTTTTTTACTCACAATTTCATAAGCCGAATAAAGCCTTCATAGAAGACAAGCAAACCTATCGCAGTTCGACGTAGTCTGCAGCAAACGACCATAGAAGCACAGCTCCACTTTTTTTGAGAACGTCATTCAGCATAGCAGCTTGCACCTAGCAACAAGATTGTTCGCAACGCTTGATTTCCGCAGCGAGAGTTCATCTTTCTGCAACAATCCTTTCGTACTCGGGTTTGCGTAGCCTAGTAGCGACGGTATCCGCATGCTATCGCACTTAGCGGACACTTCTAGTAGACCGCGCGCAAGAGCTCTGGGTACAAATGGAAAATGCAGGTCGAAATTGCGCATGAGTAGAACGCAACAAGAATGCCAGCGCACTCTGGGTCGCTAAACTCGTCAAACACAAATATTCTTTGTGTGATGACATAGTGGGGGGAGGAGCCGAAAGATTGCCGCCAAGTTTTTTTCTCACAAACCCGCAGATCTGCGTATCTTAGTGACGCGTTTCATTGAAGGGGCGAAAAATCCCTAGCACTCTCTAGGCGCCGAACAAGAGCAGCATAGAGAGCGCGCGGAGACAGCCGTGGTTCATACGTGTGACGTCACGACAAAGATTATCTGCTTCTACCTACCTGTTTGATGGTCTCTAAAAAGCACGATGGAGGCTCGGTTAATTGCATTCTAAAATCAGCAACGTCCATATTGATGGTCTGATATCGTTCTTATTTCCGCCGATAATGCAGAATTTACTAAAAAGCGTCCCTGTCGTTCCTTTTATTTATCTCGGCCTTTTGAATTTCATCAAGTGTAGCCCGACATGGCTAGGTCACACCCAGCCGAGTAGCGTTGTCCACTTTCGGGCGGATTTCGCTCCCGGGCAGTTGTCCCCGCCATCGGCGGAATAAAATCATTTTATGCTAGACTTTCAAAGATTAGCCAAACTAAAATAGACCGATCTCACCAAGCGTTCGGCGCATGCGTGACGCCGCCATAACTTTAGTTTGCAGGAGGCAGGCAGCAGTGCACAAACGGCTCGTACCGTCTCATGCTCCACATGCGCAGAGCTCCAGCGATGTTGTCGCACGAGCACAATGACTAAAGATCCCTCGATGCATTGCAGCAGCGATGGCGTAGTCAAACTGGCCGGTGTGATCGGTCTATTAATTCTGCGTTCATCAACTGAAATAAGAGTAATGTCATGCTGTCAATATTGACGGTGATGCTTCGAGAACGCGAGGACACCCAGCTTTCATCCTACACAACCAAACGTGTCACCGTCGACTTGAACATGCACCATCAAATTTGTCGTTCACAACTGATAATCCTGACTCTGACGTCAAGGGTTATGAACTATAAAAGGACGTCACTGAACGCGCCTTTATACACCGAGCCCTGGCACGAGCCTCTCGCTTGAAAATCTGTGATGGCCACTTGTAGGTTTATGGAACGCGAACCGTTTTACTTCAAAATCTCTAGAACCATTATTTCGAAAATTGCTCGCTGTGCTGTTCCTCGTCTTCGGGGTATTCACACGAGGGAGAAATCCCGGGGATTTCTCCACGGCACGCGCATCCCGCAACGAAAACGTCAAGCTTTGTAATGTGCAAAAGCCTCGCGTTTTCGTCTCATGGTGCTCGCGCGCCGGGGAGAAAACCCCGGGATTTCTCCCTCGTGTGAATACCCCTTAAGCAGGGTCGTCGAAACAGGATGACGGGGAAGAGGGTGATTCACCCCCTCCCCCCACCCCAGTGGCGTCGAAAGAGGCGGCAAGGGGCATCAAGTGGTAAGAGGGGGGGGGGGGGGGGAGGGTATCGCCCCAGTTCCTGACCATAGTATTTCTCTATAATGTCGAAATAGAGCGTAGCTCTGGAGGAGGACGAGGGGAGTGTATGCCCCTTCACCCCCTTCGTACCCTCTCTCCTTCTCTCCTGCTCCCCTCCCATTTGGCGGGGAAACTGAATTGGTTTTGAGGTCACGTTCAAGTTCAAGTTCAAGTTTTATTCGCCTCAAAGACGTTCGTTCGAACGTATTACATGAGGGGGGGGGAGTAGAAAAATACAATCAAATGCAAGATGGAATGGCAATCAAAGAACTAACTGAGGTGAAAAATTAACAACAAGCAAAAACAAAGAACGAACTATACAGGATTCGGAACAAAGTTTACACAAACCGGGCACAGCAGAACTGGGAACACAGTGTGCAATTTATAGTAAACACAAGCAGACATGGCGCGGAAAACATATCATGGAACCAAAGCCGAAGTTTTTTCGCGGAATATTATTTCGTTCTGTTCAGTGACTATGTCGTTAGGGAGAGAATTCCAATTTTTAATGGACAGAGCAAGAGGAGAGTATTTGTATCTATTAGTGCGACCGAACATAGGTGCAATTTTTAAGGAATGATCATGACGCAAAGAAATGTATGAGGCAGGCTTACAGTGAGTGAGCATGAATGATGGCATGTTGTAATAAAACTTATGAAAAAGAGTAAGGCGAGCGACTGTCCGACGTGATTCAAGAGAAGTTAAATTAGAAAGAACCTTTAGTTGGGAGACACTGATTTTCGTACTGTAGTTTCGATGAATGAAGCGGACGGCCTTATTCTGGACTGATTCTAGTCTATTAATGAGGTAAAGTTGATGAGGAGCCCATATGGTGCTAGCAAATTCAAGTTTCGATCTAACGAGGGTTTTATATGCAGTAAGTTTCACGTCCTGTTGAGCAAGGTATAAATGCCTTCTCAGAAATCCCAGAGTTCTTAATGATGTATTAACGATGTTTTCGATATGGGCATTCCAGGTTAGATCATCGGTAAAAGTGATACCTAAGTACTTGTATGAATGAGTAGATAAAATAGGATCGCAAAAAATTGAGTACGAGGGATTGTGGTGTTTTGAGGAATTAAAAGAAACGAGCTTGGTTTTAGTAACATTTATGTTCATTTGCCATGTTAAGCACCATTCACCCAAGATGTCGATGTCGCGTTGAAGGAGTTCCGAATCGCTAGGATGAGAAATTCGGCGGTACAGTACACAGTCATCAGCAAAAAGCCTTACTGATGACGAGATTAGTGAAGGTAAGTCGTTTATGTAGATGAGAAACAAAAGTGGACCTAAGACGCTGCCCTGTGGAACTCCGGATTTAACTGTAATGGCGGGCGAGGACGTGTCATCTATACATACATACTGCTTACGATTGGTGAGAAATGATGAGATCCAACTGACGATTTTGTCATTTATGTTTAATTGAGAAAGTTTTAGAAGTAATCGTTGATGAGGGACAGTATCAAAGGCTTTAGCGAAATCAATGAAAATTGCGTCAGTAGTATAAGAGTCGTTAAAGTTATCGTGGAGATCTGTTACGAATTCAAATAACTGAGTATCACAGGAAAGATGTTTGCGAAAGCCGTGTTGTTGAGGGTGAAGATAGCTAAAGTTGTTAAGATAGTCCGTGACTTGAGAGTAGATGACATGTTCGAATATTTTACATGGTATGCTTGTCAGAGAGATGGGTCTGTAATTTGAAGGGTCATTGCGGTTTCCATGCTTATGTACAGGGATGACTTTTGCAACTTTCCAATCGAGCGGTAATTCAGACAAATCAAGTGAAGCTTGAAAAAGGCGGCACAAGATAATTGATATTTTGTCTTTCGTTATTTTGAGAAAGTTAGAGGTGATGTTATCGTCCCCGCAAGCCGAATTTGCACGCAAACGTTCGATGACGTTTGCTACTCCGTTTGGTGTAAATGTTATGTCATCCATGCTCGTGCTGGCACGGCACAACGTCTGCGGTAATGGCAATGACTCATCCGTGAACACGGAACTAAAGAACGAGTTAAATATGGTTGATGAGTCATGAGGTGACAAAATGGTTCCACTACTATCGTGGAGAATGGGTGAGGGGTTATGCTTGCTAGGCGAGACCGCTTGCCAGAACTTCCTTGCATTAGTAAGTAACATGTTAGCCAGGTCGCGATTCAAAAATTTGAATCTACTCTTCTTTATCTCTAACCTGTAAGTTTTTGCACTTTCGTTATATTTAGACCACAAGTCAGGAGTGTCTCTTGACTTGGCTAAAGAAAATAACCGTTTCTTCCTGTTTAAAAGTTTTTTATGATAGTTATTAAACCAAGGACTCTTTAAGTTCTTATTAATGAAAACTACCGGAACACACTCCTTAACAATTTCGGTTATTTTATCCTTCAGTAGCGCCCAGTTCTCAGGTACAGAGCGAGTGTCGAAGAATTGCAGGTACTCGCTTGAGAATGAGTCAAAAGAGAATTGCAGTTTATTGGCGTCCACCTTGGAAAAGTTTAGGAATGTTTTTCTAATGATATTCCGCTTAGCCGGCGAGAATGTAGAGTTGATAAGAACAGCGTTATGGTCGCTAATGGTTTCTAATATATGACAAGCAGACATACATTCAGGGTGTGATGAAAAGAGCAAATCAAGAACAGAATCACCTCGTGTAGGATCTAAAACAATTTGAGTAAGGTTGTACGACTGAGTGACTGCCAAAAAATCTCGGCACTCAGATGAATCACGGCAGCCTGCTCGAAGCGAACAGTCACTCCAGTTGATCCCTGGATAGTTAAAGTCTCCGGCCAACACTACTGGGCATCTGGGATAACTACTGACTACACAGTTTATGCACTCGTTAAGTTTATCACAGAACTGCCCAGAGAATGATGGTGGTCGATAACACACTCCAATGATAATGTAGGAGCATACTAATTTCACACGAACCCAAATTATCTCAAGTTCAGATGCGATTTTAAGGACGTCGGATGAGAGGACGTTTTTTACTGCGATCATGACCCCGCCGCCTCTCGAATGAATTCTGTCTTTACGGAAGACATTGTATTCGCCAGAAAAAGCAAGCTCCTCATTATCTATGTCCTCTGATAACCAAGTTTCGGTTCCGAGGATTATATGCGGACTACACGTGTCAATGACTGAACAAACGTCATCTTGTTTAGACAAGATACTACGAAAATTACACAGCAAAAACGAAAAGTTAGAGGTAGAGTTAAGAGATATCGTTTTATTTCGATGACAGTCAGAAGGCCGAGGTGGATGAGATGCAGGTTTAGTCTCTCATCGCGTACACTCTATTACACTGTTGCTGACATCATCATAAATAAAGCACTTGTTCCCAACAAACATCTTATCGAAGCGCAGCCTGAACGTGGCATTCGTATTTTTTGCATACTCAATCAGGCGCTTTCGAGCGTAGACTACTTTTTGGGAGTAGTCCTCACTAATAGAAACTGATTGGCCTTTTAGTTTAGGAGCACTTAAAAGAATCGCCTCTTTAACTTTGAACTGGTTGAAGCATACTATAATCGGCCTTTGCTTCCCGTTTTGGAATTTACCTAAACGTGACGTCCATTTCCCCGCTAAATTTAGCGGGTAAACGTCCCATAAGGCAACGCGCGCGCTTACGGCGACGGCGACGCTGCTTGGCCCGAAACGGGCGCCTGAGGGCTGCGCTCTAAAAATTCGGAGTAAGGGATCTCCCTCTTCTTCACTACCATCACCCCTCTCTCCCAAGCAATTTCTATGGCCCTTCCTGACTCCTATTTGTGTGTGTGTGAGCGCGCGCGCGCGTGTGTGTGTGTGTGGGTGCGTGCGTGCGTGTGCGTGTGCGTGCGCGTGTGCATGTGTGTGTGTGTGTGTGTGTGTGTGTTTGTGTCTTCGTCGTATCTTTTTCCCCTTTCCCCGGCATTTTCTCGTCATCCCCCGTCGCCTCCTCATCTTTCAGACATTACCGACGTCTCTACCCACACCGCGTGTGGGTGACCGCGGTGACGTCGTTGTCAGTGGCGGAAAATGAGTTCTAAAGCCGCGTACAACGCGCACGGCTCCACAATATCGCAAAGTGCAATCTTCGCCTCAACTTCAAAACAAAAATGTTGGCCTCAAATGACTCCTTCCCAATGTTGTGAACGTCACTTTGTCGTCACCAATAACTTCCACAAAGAACGATCTTCCGACGAGAAAGTTCAGAGCACTTACAGCCCGCCTAGGTACAGTCTCCGGCGATATGAAAGACCCACTGGGAGCGCGTGGCCGAGGTGGTGGCTGGCGGGGGCGCTGCGAGCGCTCCGGGCAGTTCCGTTCTGCTTCGAGGGGAGGACGCTCACTCGGGGCTCAGCTAAAGCGCGCGCTTATCAGTTTGTGCTGAGCCCCGAGTGAGCGTCCTCCCCTCGAAGCAGAATGGAATTGCTCGGAGCGCTCGTAGCGCCCCCGCCAGCCACTGCCTCGGCCACGCGCTCCCAGTGGGTCTTTCATAGCGCCGGAGACTGTACAATCTACTTATTATTGATTCTAACGCGGCCTCTAGGGACACGCGGGCGCGACGTCGTCAGTGCAGCCGCTCAATCGGCTGGCCCCACGGTGTTGCTCGCGCGCGCTCCGATGAAGCGCGCTAAGACTTTGTGCTTCACATTCTCGCTGGAATTTGAGCACCGAAAGAGCTTGAATGATTGACATCTCGTCCCGCGTGACGCCAACGTCGCGAGAGTCCAATCAGCACGCTCCGCGAACTTCGGCCCCAACTTTTTGCTTGACGAGTTTAGCTACCCTGGACGCACGAAACTTCTAAATTGTATTGTTGTTGCGAGTCTTGCGGCCCTTGCGGAAGCTCAGACTCCTTGCGAGAAGCTCTCGAGGGATCTCGAGGGACAACTGAAAGAACTCTCCGCCATTCTCGTCCTTTCAGTGCTCGTACGCTTCCCTCGCAGTCTTAAGTAGAAGCTCCGCTTACAGCATGCCTTCGTTGCTTTTCGTCGTTCTCTGGATGCTTATCACGAGGCTCCAAAGTGTTGTTCAAGGTCGAAATTTCCCCCTAGAGGCGGATCTTTAATACTGGATGCCTCAGCTCATTAATGATGCTGGCTTATAAGAACGTCGATTAATTAACGTTAATGATGCTTCCTTGTAGCAAACCAGCATCATTCAGCTTCGTTAAATGACCATGAAATTAATTTCGGGCTGGGATGAAATATTTTAGATTGATATTTTACTAATCGCACATCGTTCAGTCGGCTAAAAGAAAGCTGCGTAGAAAGCCAAAGCCTGCATTTATGTACGAACATTTGAAAATAATGCGGACTACTTCTTACCTCCTTTCCCTCCAAAGCTCTCAGCTTTTTCACTGGCATGCATCCGCGGTGCCCAAGCAGGTCAGCCGAACCCAGCTCACGCACTGGAGACGAGCGGACGAATGCGCTCATCAACAAATATTTAGATTTGAGTTCGTGGCCAGTGAGTTCCGCGACGTCACTTCTTGTCACTTGCGAATGAAAAGATTTATGGTGTGCTTACAAAAGCACGGTGGAAGCTTAGGGTCATCGCATCCGGTGTTCAGGCGCGTCGCTAACAGGTGATTTTTAATTTCGCTTTTGAGTGGAGGAGAAGAACTGAGGAAGAAGTTGAAAAATCATTTAACAGTCCCTTTAACCTCCCCGACTTTCTAATATATAAAACAAAATCGACGTATCATCAACTTTAAGGCGTTCTATTCGGCTCTCGAAAAACCAGTTTGTGCAGCCGAATGAAGGCGGAAGCTGGCAGAACCAGTTTCGGAGTTCTTTCTGAAGCAAGCATGGCGTCCCGGCCGGTACCTAATGCCTGCGAGTAGTACGTGTAGCGTGCCTGTGTAGGTGGCATTGGATGGCTTAAAATTCCGCACGCTTCCTCTTATAACCAAAGGTATGACTCTGACCGGACGTTCTCAAATGTTCGCCAACGTTTATCAACCTTTCAAATCAAGGAGATTTCGAACCTGGAAATAGTGTTTAACTCGTAAAACAAATTGTCACTTGGGGTGGGCTTCTGCAGACTGAATTCACTGTTAGGTGAAAGCTCCTCATTTTCAATTTGTTTTTGCAATATTATGTGTTTTAATGAATTAAGAAAGAAAAAAGGAAAGAAAGAAAATTGAACTCATTGAAATCTACTTCCGCACGTCTGGCGAACGCCAATACTTTTATTTCAAAAACGAATCTTGTCATTGTGCACTACTCTCGCCGCGTCTGAGCCGTAAGTGTGATAATTTGGCAGAGTGGTTGTGCCGTATCTTGTCGCCTCGCTCGGCCACCCTTGGTACTGTGCTTATGCATCGGGCGGCGGGCCCGAATGACACTGTCTTATCGACTGCTCCCAGTGGCAGTAATCGCGAAAGGGGTGCGTGATTCGGATTAGCCGCAATCCCCATCGACGCTTCGGAGAGGCACGGTCCCAGTCGGGTGCCGACTAATGGCGGATTAGCTGGACCGAGCTCGAGTTGCCAGCGAACGGATATTGAACCGATGCTCTGCGTCCTTTCTATCGTATCTTTTTCTTTTTTCTTCTTCGGCCGCTTGCACATAAGCCATTAGGAGTCGTCTCTGAACCGCTGTACTCAACAAAAGGTCCTCGGTGGGACAGCACCTTTTCCATCGTGTCGGCACCGAATGCTGAGAGCAAGTCGTCTGCTTCTTGCGAAGGAGTTGCAGTGACGTCAAGAACAACGTCGAGCCCTGATTGGTTTTGATTGAAAGGATAATGGGTAGACCTGAAGGCTAGGTTCCTTGAGGTCTACCCACTATTTCTTTTTTTCGATCAGCCAATAAGAAGCTTGGTGTTCTCACATCATCTCAACACTTGTGCCACAAGCAGACGAACCTGCGCTCCGTATACCCTGTCTTTTGTACGATGTATGAGCAGTAGGACTGCGGCAACGCTGTCAGGAAGTTCAGGGATCTCCTTTTTTGCTCCGTCGCAAACTTTTTTTTTTTTTTTTTTACATTTCTGGATGACAGAAAACTGTTTCCCGCAATGTGGGGTCGAGCTGCAGAAAATGCAAACGAAAATTATAAGCTTGCTAAAATTATAGGATTGCTGTCGTTACTTCGAAACGTAGCTTTGATACTGGGCATATACACTAAGCCAGTGGTTCTCAACCATTCAGGCCTCGTGGACCCCTTGTGGATCGTCGGAGATGATGTAAGACCCAGCTTGTGGTGAGGGAAAGGGAAAGGTATAGGTTAATTATAAGAATGATTCTATAAACGAATATAACTAAGGGCTAGTGTGAAGTAGACTTCTCTGATTGATATACACGCGAGAAAACTTACCCGTAAACTAAAACGTTTCTTCTCAATTTGAAAAATACAACTTTCATCGCCGGGCTTGACTGGCGAAGCAGGGCTTCGCGGACCCCTGGAATGCCCTTTAGGACTCCAAAGGGTCCGCGTACCCCCATTTGATAACCACTCTTCAATTCGACTGGCCTTTCCCGCTTCTTCGACGCACGTTCGCCGTTGGTTGGTCGCTAAAGCACAAATTCCAAGCTGTGCGTAATGTAGTACTAAACATTGGTTGGTACAAGAAAGGGGAGAGGGAAGAGTGGGATGGCGCCAGTGACCTAGATGTCTTGGCGCTCTTGGTACAGACACTGAGGACGACTATGGTGTTTTATTTACATGTATAGGCCCAGCTTCGCCTGGTAAACAAAGCCTCAGAGGCCGGCTTTTCTCCAGGATTTCGGTGGTTTTCGGAGGTCAGTGTGATTCTTCGACGTCATAATAATATATGGGCATTCCTAAAGATGGTAGGAATCTGCCTTCTTGTTACGGGTTCATCTCTAGCAGATGCCGGAGATTCGCCCTTTGCTCCTGGAGGCTTCTCGAGTTCGGGGTGCAGGCGGCATCGGCCCGTATGCGTGTGAGGATCACTTTCGCTCCTCGTCGAAAGCACCTGGCCTGGGTGTGGGGTTGAAGTTGTTGGGGGGGGGGGGGGGGGGGGGAGCCACATCAATTTGATTGCGAAGGAGTGAGAGGGGCGCGTGCGAGCTGATGTGCTTCTTCGTTACCTTGAATACCGGAGTGGCCCGGGATCCAGTGAATGGTAGTCTTGGTCCCCTAAGCAGGGGGTGAGCGTTTTAGTTTTTCCTGCCCCTACCTTTGTGCTTGGACTGTCGAACCTTTTTATTGGGTGACAGGATGCTTCTCTTGAATCAGACAAGATCCTGAGCCCTTGTGGTCTTGGTCTTTGTCTGTTTAGAAGAGTCTCTATATCTGCGTAAACAAATTGCGGCATGTTGCTTATCAGAGTAGAGGACATCTGTATTGTTATGTCGGAACAGAAACACGCCGCTAGATTTATAAAGCGTAATTGATTACATGATGACATCAGTATTGGAGCTGAGAGTTTTATTTTGACGCAAGAACCAAAAGAATGCTCGTGCGTCCACTTTTCGTACAGCACTGATAGAGCTAACTACGGCTCATTGCAAAGAGAGCTCGACAAATGAGCGGACCGAAAATTTGCTCGAACCTCAGAAATGCAGTCCGTGAAGTCACACTCAAAGGGGAGTGACACAAGAATGTGACACACCCAGATGAAACGTCATGTTCCATTTTATCCACCATAATAAAAATAGTAATAAGCTTTATTTTTCCTGTGCCCACAAACAACGTCACGGTCTGCTGAGTGGTGCAGAAAGCGTAAGTAGAATTTTTACACATAAAAATGCAGCAGTATAAAGATCATTGTTACATCTAAAAGAAAACAAATCAAAAGAGTAGATAACTAGAAAGTAAACATTGTGATGGACATCCACCCGGTTAAGAATTATGTAAGTGTAAAACATAAGGTTTTAACCACAAAAAAAAAAAAAAAAAAAGATACTGACGTTTCGAAGCCAGCTCGGCCCCTTGATTACGGGTGACTGCTTTTGGACCAGTCTGACCTCGAAACGTCGGAATATTTATTATTTGTGGTTAGAGTCTTACTTTTTACATTTATATCATTCCTAACCAGGTGGCTGTCCACTGAAATGTTCACTTTCAAGTTTTTGCGTACTGACTAAAGGCGACGACAAGGGGGAAAATAGTCACCTTTGATCAAGTGGACGAGCTGGCCACGAAACGTCGGGATCTTTATTATTTGGGGTTATAGCCTTACCTTTTTTACATTTAGTAGATAACTAGGGGTATACCCGCGTAGTCATGCTTATGAGAAAGACATCTATTCGCGTGCACGCCGAATAAAATCCTGATGGGAGATAAAAATATCAAAGTTAGGTTCACGAAGAGCATTAAAAGCCAGTTGTTCCCTTAGTAAGCGTGACGCATAGGACATTCAACCTGGCTAAATTTTGTTCTGTTCTGGCTGACATGTATCGGAACATGGAAATAAATAGACTGAACTAAACCCATTGAATTTACATCTTTGCAAACTACTTTGTGCAAAAATATGAAATGTTTGTACACTTTCCTCACATACAGCTTATGCAATGAAAACCGGTGAAGCAGTGATTCATGACGGTTGAACTACTCTTTGCTAATGTACTGTCACAATCAGAGGTAAATGGAACACAGGAGCGGTGGCCCAACTGCATTGCAGCGCGATCTAGCCGCGCTCGTGGGAACTGATAGGAGGCTACGCGCATGCGAGTACGCCGGCGCCAATGGCCTCTCCGCTCCTCTCGACCTGTTCCTTTTACCAGCGCTTCGAATCGTTCTTTACCGCTTCTGGGACGCAACGTTACGTCCCCGATGGCGCTGATAGCAGACAGCGGCCACGCTTCCCGCGCTCTTTAAAGGGATGGTGAACCGAACATTTTAGTGTCTACAATAAGCGGCGTACCATCTTTTCATGAGTCAGCAGCCGCCGGTGTGCGGGAGCACACGCAGCAACTTTGACGTCATCATATCCCGCATCCGAGCTTAAGCGTGAATGGGGGATGTGTGTTAAGGTCAATTGCGTTGCGTGTGCTCGCTCACACCGGCGACTGCTGACTGATGGAAAGATAGTGCTCCGCTCATTATAGACAGTGAAATGTTCGGTTCACTATCCCCTTTAATGTCTATAACATCTCTTTAATAATATCTTTAATATGCTCTTTAATATCTTATCTTGACAAAAATAAAATAAAAACGCGGTTCGTTGCTTGGAACTTATGGTCTTCGTCAACTTTGCGTGTCATTTTCTGCGGCTCGCGTTGCTATCTACTAGAACAAATGCCATTTTACGTATCGATTCGTCACGCCATTAGCGTTTGCCGGGTCATCGAACCAGCACCGAACCGCTTCAGATGACCCTGATAGTGCACCCGTTTCCTCACTTCGCGCTCGCGGGGAGCTTGCTCGTAACGCAGTCGGACGCCATCAGCGCCGTCACGGTTGCAGTGCTGTATCTGAGAAGCGGCTAAGGATTATCTGCCCCGCCGGTAAATAAAAAAATAGATAGATCGGTGCAGAGGGACTGTCGGAGCCGGCATGAAAGCATGCGCTTAGTCTCTTATCAGTTCCTACGAGCGCGGCTAGAACGCGCTGAAATGCAGTTGGGCCACCGCTACCGTGTTCCGATTACCTCTCATCGTGACTGTACCTATTATAAACAATCGTGAATATTCGCTTCTGGACATCTTCAATCCCAGCAGCCTGCGTAAGAGTCACGGAATTCCAGATAACAGAGCTAAACTCCAGCCATGATCTAACTAAAGGCCTATACAAATGCATTAAACGAAGTGGAGAAGAAATTGACTTTGGTAATCGTGAAGTCATAGCTAACACTCCTAAAGGGGTGCTCCGGCGATTTTTTATGGTCCCGGATTCACCTAATATTCTGCTAAACACACCAACAAGCATCGCTAAAATAGTATCTCAAATATTAGGTGAAAATATTTTTGTTTTCGCGAAGTTATTAAAAGTACAATTTTGGGTCTCATTGTGGTTTTCTTTTTTAAACTTAGAGTTTTTACTGTTAACAAAAAAAAATGACACCAGTGGAAGGCAGGGGTCCACTCTTTGGACTGTGGAATAAACCCTTTCCAAAATTCAGTGCCATCTGATGGCTCAAATGGCAGTTTAACTTTTGCCGTACAAATGGCGGCAATGAACCTGTGGTTTGCAGTATTTTATCGGCCAGCACTGTCATTTTTGCAAGTTAACGGCAATTGAGAACTTCCGCTTTACTGTACATTTATTTCTCAATCTATTTTAGTATCGATGGCGAAAAGGACACAACCAGTCAGAACGAAGTGCAAACCCTCATAGACGCCTTTGAAAGTCCTATGCGTCAAGAGCTCTTAAACCGATTGTATGTTACTAACAGATTCACTGGGCCCGAGATAGACAGCTCTTGCATTGAATTCCTGCTTCGCATCGTGTTAACGTCTCAAATGTATAGACCTCGAATAATCTGTTTGGAACCATCTTCAACTTCTTCCTTCATCAGCAAACAGAAGGCCACCATCAGTACGGCACATATGCCATTTTTCAGATATCATTTTTCAGTGATCAAACTGGCCAAACTGAATTTCAGAAAAGGTCTATTTATTCCCCACTGATTCCAAGCAGTTTCATGGTGTCGAATGAATGCTTTGGAAGCTCGTCCCAGTACCGGCGCACCAGCACGGAACAGATGCTTGGCATAGTCTATTTCTTGACAGCTTGCTCGACTGGCAAGCCTGCCTGCCACTGTCGTTACGGCAATGAAAAGTGCGGGTATATTTGAATGTTGGTTTTCGCATCATTTTCATTTGCCGATTTTACAATAACTGGTATGTATTCCGCGATACTAAATAGCGTACCGGAAAGAAAGAAGGCCGGATATTAAAAAAATATGGTTAGTTGGGGTACATCAAAAAATTGCCGGAGTACCCCTCTAGCAGAGCATTTACGGTCATATTGAGATTATTATTAAGAGAAAGTGCACTATCAATAGTGACGCCAGGATCCCTGACGTGAGAATAGAGAAAGAATGGAAACGTCACCAAGGGTGTAAGAAAAGCAAGTAATATTACGCTTTCTAGATGGACAATGTATTTCTTTTTCAAGGGGTTAAGTGAAGAACAGTTTTCTGAGTCACATTTAAGGAAATTATGTATATAGACATGAAAACAGGATAAATCAGATACCGAGAGAAAACTTACAAAAGAACTTAACATCGTCCGTCATTCAAATAATTATTATATGATTAACAAGAAACAATACCGTTCATGAACAAAAAAGGAACAAAATCGATCCCAAGATTGAGCCTCGCGGCGCACTGGAACTTGCAATCATATCATCGCAGCGACTACCAAAAACATAAACAGATTTATGGCGATAGCTCCGGTAACTATTAAAACACACACATAGACGCGAACTGAAGCCATGCGGGGCAACCTTATACAACAATAATTGTTGAATTACTCGATCGAGGGTTTTATAGACATCGAAATAAACAGCATCTACTTGTCCATTTAGAAACTATGGGCGCCAGAATAATTCAAGAATAAACATAAATTTGATTCAGAGGTTTTTCACCTCAAAGAACAGTGCTGAAATTCAGTTAGCTCCGACTTGAGGTAAAAATAAGCACGCTCATATACAACTTTCTCAAAAGCATTGGAAAAGCCACATAGCAATGAGAAAGGATGGTAATTATTAACTAAAATAGAGCCACCAGCTTTAAAAATATGAATCACAAGCGAGAATTTCCATAGCTCAGGGAAATTACTTTGTGCAAAAGACAAGTTAAAAATCAGTCACAAAACAGGAGCGAAAATACAACGACAACCTTGAACAATACAACTAGCGATGTCATCACTGCCAGTAGACCTTTCAGGTTTAAGCTTCTTTATGGCTTAAAAAATTTTATTATCGTCAACCCTAAACGTAGACGAAATATCAGTACACGGATGGCCAAACTCATCATGTCCGTTAGATTTTTTTTTCTTTTCAAAGGTGAATAGCGAAGACTAAAAAGTGAGAAATATGATTTCCAATCTCTTCTGGTAAACGCTGGAAACCGGAGGCCATAGAAACCATAGAGAGCAAACCCTAGTGGAAAAGCCATTAGTATGAGAAATATCTTGTGCCCAATAAACGCGTATGCATCATACAAGATATATAAGAACATATAAGAACCATAAAATAATTATATAAGAAATATAAGAACATATAAGAACCATATAAGAAACTTGTCAGAAACTTCTCAAAAGTTTCTTAAATGATTCTTATATATTATTATGTATCTTATATAGTTCTTATATTGTCTTATATAGTTATTAAATTGTTGTTATATGTTCTTATCTATCTTGTATGATGCATATGCGTTTATTGGGCACAAGATATTTCTCATGCAAATTAGATTTTTCAATAGGGAAGGGACTGTCCACCATAGAGTGAAAAAAACGATCTCATGCGAAATCTTTTTCTTTTTAAATAAAAGGTAAGAGTGCAAAATATCTGGTGTAAATCGAACATAATTGCAAAGAACCCCGAGATAGAGGCAAAAAGAAGGAAACACAAACACCAAGTCCTATTCGCTCACTTTCCTTTTCATCTCAATTTCGAGACTTCGCGTGTGTGCTGTCCTTTCCTTCCAGGTACAGAAATGTTGTTGCTCGCTGCCCTTTTCCTTTTTTCCTGATGTCGTCACAAAGCGCGCACGATATTTCCTCGACACTTCTTGGACACCCGCCCCCCCTCTCCAACTCGCGCGATTTGAGACGCACCGACGCACACGCTCATGCACTGCCGTACGCTGCAGCAGCTCCGTCGAAACCTCGCGCCACGCCGCCCCCGTCGGCCCCCGTTTGTCAACCGCGTCAACATCCGCTGGCGTCAGCCGTCGCCGCGCACGGCTATCGTTCCTCGCACACAGCTCACCTCCAGCACGGGCAATCGGAAATAAACGAGCGTAGGCGTAAGCACCCGCGCCGTCTGGCGCCCGACTTGCGCAACCATTAGCAGTTCGAAAGCAATCTCCAGTGGTGCACGAGGAACTCATGAGCCTCTTATGGCCCGCTCTCACATTTTTCGAATTTATTGCCCACCAAAAGAAGGTAGGGGAGGGGGGGGGGGGCTGTACGACGACGACTTATCTTTATATATACTCAATTTCCCCTTACGACGAACGGCAGCAGGCGATACGAATCATCCGAGCCACTGCAGCGCTATCAACTGATCACGTGACTGCGCACCCTGCGTAGCGGTGCTCTGCCTCTTTCCAAGGTCACGTGACACTCACACTCCATTTGTTTGGATCTGATGGCTGGCAGCATCCCCTGCGGTCCATCATGAGGTCGAACGGAGCGTAGTTTGGATGATGCTTCGCAGCAGTCCGATGGCTCGGCCACTGCATCGGACAGAAGATCCCTGGCTTATGTAAACCTGACGGGCCGTTCTGTCTGACTTTTACCCGTCTTTTGTTTCCTCTGCATGAGGACCGTGGGCGGGAGTTCTGCGTGTCATCTACGCCTGACCTGGATCGTCGGGACGAAGAAGAAGCTCGGGGTGCAGCCACCGTTATGAGTCGAGCGCGGTGGGCGGAAACACATGGGGCTCGCGTGGGTCTCTTTCTGCACGCCCGTCTCCTGTTCGGCGTGGACTTTCGGCAGTTGCGAAAACAACGCTTTTTTATTATTATTAGTCGAAGGGGAGTAGAGGCGGCGCGTGCGTGGGGGCATATGGCGACCTGTTCCGCCCAATTACAGAAGGTACGCATCGCTGCGCCCCGTTGGTCCGTTGGCTGGAATCATTCGGAAGGCCTTTATGAATTTTCTGGCTACTAAGCACTGCGATCCTCGCGTCGATTGAAGGATTGTTAGCGGTGGAGACGGCGCCCTGAGGCGCGGTGGTTGGTTTTTGTAGGTATTATTAATGCGCTAGCATTAGTGCCCAGATGACAGGGAAAAGCTGACGGCTTCCGTCTGTGGACAAGAAACAGTGGAAAGGGAAGCGCGCCGCGTAGAGAGGAGGAGAGTGGTGAAGGACAGGGGCATGGGGGAGGCGACGTCATGGGGCGGAAGCAGTCATGGGCACGTTACTGCTAAAATGTAACAGCGTTACAGTTGCAGTTACTCCGGAAAAAAGTAACCCTGTTACAGTTACAAAATTCAAAGAGTAACTTGTTTCAGTGACAGTTACTTCGCTAAAGTAACGCCGTTAATTCGTCGTTACTTTGAAAAAAAAACATTAGAAAACATTCAAAAGGAACCTTTATTAATATATCTTTAAATTAGCACTGATTTCTATAAAACATTGTGTTGTTCACGTGAATCTGATTATTTTAAGAAGCTATGATTTTGTTATTAATCAATATTAACATGCTTGGTTTTTCAATTTCAATTTTTAACATGAATTGCTCCTTGAACAAGATTATAATTTAAGGCAGTACCCGAGTAAATCCCCTATATGATAAAGAATTTGAGTCTCTTCTTTGGCAAAATTACAGGCGATTTTAGTTATTTTCAAGACTTTAACATAGCAAATATATTGAACATGAAGAACTTGAAAGTAAACGCGACCACCATAAGGTACACACGAACACAACAGCGCGCCTCCAGATCTCGTGTATATCCAATCGTGGTGCCAGTTTACAATCGCTCAATTCTAAATTCAAGTTTTTTTCATGAGGCGAAATCGGGCGGAAGCAATAAAATTAGCCAAATGCGAAGTCAATAATAATATAAGTCATACATTGCTGTCAGTTTTGTAGATGTTTTCTCATGCCACTCCAATCCAATCGTCGGTCGAATCGTTTTCTGCTGCGTGCGCACAACCCTTAATGAAACACGAAGCTTCCCTTGAAAACTTGGAGAGCAATGTTCTGGCAACTATCCTCCGTCAAAATAACCACTGTCAAGGTACAAATGACTACTGCGTGTAGAATTCCAAATGGCTGTTGTGATCTTTTTTCCGTCAATTCCTAACCAGGTCGAACCAGCTCCTTCATTTCACCACCCGAAATAGAAGTGAACATTTCGCAAGTCCCCAACGACATTAATAAATCTATAAATCAGCTCATGCGAAGTGCCATTGGTCCCGGGTAAGGGTGGTCTTTCAATTTCAAGAAAACACACAAACAAGTAGAAGGACATTGACGTTTCGGGCGAATACTCTTTCTCAACTGATAGGACCCGGGGAGGGGCAAAAGTGGGTGACGGGAGGCAAGGCCGGTAATTGGGTTGTAAAAAAAAAAAAACGGTAGCGAGAAAAAATGGGTCTGAAATCGAGACCACGCAAGAGTGTATCTGGAAGTTGGACGATTCAAGCTTTTGAGGAAGGAAATGTATGCTTCGCGGCAAGAAAACGAGATTCGGGAAATAGGTTGTGCCGCAAACCTGCGGGCGTTCGGGGTGACAATCACCGAAAACTGTCCTCTGCAAAAAGCATTCGCTCACCCGGCGGACGTAGATGAGAAAATCCTTTAGAGATGCCGCCCTGAGTTACATGTGCGTGCGCTGTGGTCGATGTACCATACACTGCTGGTACGGACACAAACGTCCCCATCGTTCCAGTCGGCGGGACCAGCTTGGCCAGGCAGGGTCACCGAAACTTTTGTTTATTTATATTTTTACTTTTTTTTTTCCTCCTGGTCCAGACGTTTTCTGTAGCAGTTTTTGCTGTTCCCTTCCCGTACCAGGACTTGGGACTCTCACGATTTGCGAGACAATTTGGTAGTCGTGTGTGCAATATTTTTGAACAAAGATCGGAAATGTAATTGTAACGACGTTACTTTTAACAGTTACTTTCGTAAAATCGTAACTTTGTTAGAGTTACAAGTTATTTTCACTAAGCAGTAACGAGTTACAGCTACAAGGTACTAAAAAAAGTAACTAGTTATCGGTAACGGAATATTAGTAACTAGTTACTGCATAAGACTGGGCGGCAGCCAATGCGCGCGCGGATGCTGGGGCGAGTCTGAACTTGAAGGTGTGCGAAGCGCGTCTGCCTTGGTTTCTGCTACAAGATGGAGCGTGAACCAAGGACTAGCGCTGGCCCAAGTAGGCGGCAAAAGAAAGACGGATTGTGAACGAAAAAGACGTGCTGTCGAAACCGGTCGACAGCGAAAGCAGCGTCAGGCAGCGGACGCCACCGCTATACGTGCAAGGCGGGCAAACGAGAACCCCCATGTGTGCTTCACAACATGTCTGCCGACAGTTTGCGTAGGACGGACGTGGCAGGACCGTCAGACAAGGAAGGCCCCAGACAACAGAGAGCTTTAGGGAACCGTTTTTGCACATCGGATGCGGAGCGATGGGCCCTCCGGTACGAACTATGTGAGTCTTCTGCTGTAGCGCATGCGCAGTACGTACCGGAGTGGTCCATCCTACCGTATCGGATGTGCAAAAGCGGTTCCCTAAAACTCTCTATTGTCTGGGGCCTTTCTTGTCTGACGGCCCTGCTACGGAAACTGTCGGCAGACATGTTTTAAAGCACACATGTTTGGAACACGCTTGAGGCGTACGCCCGCAGATAATTCTGTCGTTAACTCCACAGCGAACGTCCTGCCTTTTCTATGATGTATACGAGCAGCGTGAAGGCGGCTTTAAAGACCGCATGGTAACTACCGCCCTACCTTCTGCCAACTTGCTTCTGCATAGAGAACGAAAGCAAGTCCTTACGTCTAGCTTCCCGCCGTAAACACACCCACTTTTACAGGGATTTATGTTACCGCAACAAAATAACGTGGATAGGAAGGAAAGTAGGACAATCAGGGTTGCCCGACTATCTCTCTCTGCAGGCTCGACGCGGTGTCAGATTGCCCCGGCTACCATTTTCGTAAACGGGAGTATTCCAAATGCCTAAACAAAACGCCCTCTATTTTCCGTCCGGTTCCAAGTATAGTACAGACCTGTGCACCTAAGCGTGCGGAAAGCACCTAACTTTATTATTCTTCGCTCGGACGCAACGTCCTGGGCCCAGGTCCGTGGAAAGAGAGGCAAGGAATGCTGCCGTTACGTACAGTCGGACGTCGAAGATTACGCTCGGCGAAACGTCTATTTCGCCGAATCCGAGCGGCACATATCGGGAAACAAAGGATCGAGTGTACGCGCCGCGTGCCCCACATTTTTTTGGAGCAGCGTTTGGCCTAGGATGGAAAGCGAGATTCGTATAAAAGGGAAAAAAATGAGGTTACCTGGGAGTCCCGATTTAGCTTCGCGAAATGAAAATCCTTCCCCGGTTGGCCCAATAACACAGCGTTGCAACAGGACCCGTGCTCTATACGACAAAGCCATAGCAGCCCCCCCACATCCAGATTTGCAGATGGCTTTTTTGGGAGACTTTGGGTCACCAGATAGAAACATTTGACAAAGTGCTCTTGGCCCTGCAGTTGTCTCGTCTGGCGCAGTCAATTCCAGTGTTCGTATACGATGCGCAGAATAAAGTCTGGCTTGCGTAGCATTCACTGTTGAAAGCAATTGCAGAGGATCGAATACGTACTCGCTCAGATCCCGTCTGAATGAAACGCAACATCTTTTATTTGCTTTTGTACCGGTTTTATTACTTCCGTTTTATATAGGGGGGTCGTGTGCATATCAAGGCAAACCCAACTAAAAGATTAGAGTTTTAGAATAGCGTAAATATCATTACGTTAGCTTTGCGTACGACGCAAGCAAGCTCTCAGTGCAATGCTGCGGACGACATTAAACCAGTGATTTCAGTACAGAGCAACGCAAGCGCTTACGCAAGCAGTTGCACCACCACCTAGATGTGTCCACGAAAACTGTTCAAAGTAACTAAAATCCGGTATTCGGTCAAGCCGAGCTCAGTCCCGCGCTCTCCCGCATGCTACGAGAGCAACGAAACGGAGGCTCAGAGGACCCCTACGTACGCACGCAAGAATTAGACAGTTTTAGTGGACCGTACGCTAGAACTTTTCGTACGCATGGAAATCACGGGTAGTGAGAGCGCATGCGCAGAACACAATAGAAGGGCTAGCGCATTGCGTACGCACGCAACGCTGGGGATTTTGCGTTAAAGGGCCCATGAAATTACATTTGGGTTGGGATAAATCATTTTGGATTGGGATTTTACTAATAGCACATCGTTCAGTGGACCAAAAGAAAAAAGGTAGAAAGTCAAAAGCCTGACTTTCAGTGCGAAAATTTGAAAACAGAGCGGACTACTCCGTACCCCCTCCCCTTCGCAACCTCTCTGCCTTTTCACTGTGATACATCCGCGGTCCCAAAAGCGCGTCATCGGGTCCAAACTGACGTCACACGCAACCGGACCTCACTTATTCCCTTCACCCCTAAGCTGACATTGTGGTGGAAGCTACGCGCTTGCCGGACCAATCAGCCACCTCCCTTTCATCACCTGACTTCATTCTCTGCAGCCACATTTGCCACGCTTACGTGGCAAGTGTGGCTGGCGCAACGAGCACGTAGCTTCAACAGCACTGTCAGCTTCTGAATGAACGGGGTGGGGAAAGCAACTTTTGTCTGAATTTTGAGCGACGGGCTAATGTTCTAGGGGGAGAATGGATGCGTCCGGGATTACACAAACGAGAGTGCGAGCAAGAGGGGACACCCCCTTTTCGTCTTCTTTAACTGTTTGGTGGAATGCGCAATTTATGAGTTGAGGAGGAAAGCTAAACAGGAAAAAGTTGGAAAAGCGTTTCATGACCCCTTTAAGGGCTTATGGGCTTTGCGGGAAGCTCTCGATCGATCTCGGGCCCAACGAGAGCGCCAGTTTCAAGATGGCGGTTACCTCGACTGGCGCAGCAAGGGCAACGTGGTATTCTCGAAGTTCAGTGTTACGTGAAATGGCGTGGTGTTCAGCTCGAGAATTATTTCTAGGAACTACCGCGGTCGAATCAGATCGCCGTGCAGCGGAAGGAGTGCAGAGTGAAAATGTTCACCGCTCGCAATGTGCGTCAAGACTGCCATCTGCTCAACGCTAAGCCTATTCGCACACTTCATCGCCGACGGACGAACAACTCTTCAAGAAATCGCCGAAGTTGTCGCTTTGCACGGGACATTAGTGGGTCATAGATTTCATTCCGCGATGGCATTGATGAAGGGTGCCGTTTCCACGGTACGAGTGACGGAGGCTTTGTGCAGGAAAGCGCGCTTGACGAGGCAGCTGCGGCTTGCTTTAACTTGAAATAAAATGATTGGACAGATTTTTATTTTCAATATTTCTTTTGAGGAGCATGGTGGCGCTATAAGCAAGCGGGATTCTGCGACTCTGGCAAATTTAACGAAGAACATGCGAGGTTTTCACTCGGAAACGTAAAAATTTAGTCCGAGCGAGTCGTTTTTTGCGTACGCTATACTATTGCGCATTGCGTACGTAAGTGCCAGCAACGCTATACATGGCTTGCATGTGACGTCATTCAAAGAGCGCTCCGATGACCACCAGAGAAGAGAAGGAGCTCCCCTCTTATCAGGATGCTCTTTTGTGCCTTCCGGATTTGCACAGACGTCGCTGTTTTCCTCCCAGAAGACTATAGAAAATTAGCCCGTCACTCAAAATTCTTACAAAAGCAGCTTCATTCTCCTCTCTTACATGGTGGTCAAAAGTATGCGATGGGACGTCAGTGCAAGCCATGTAAACTAAAACTGTCTATTGACAGCGAGCGTACGTACCCAATGCTCGCAGAGATGCGTACGTATGGAGCATGCACCGTGTGAAGCACGCAATGCTAACGCAAACGCACCGCGCTTGCGTTGGCTTCTATTCGCAATACTAAAATTCTCTATCATGTGTAATTTTTAGGCCTAAAAATCGCAAACTAATTCAGAGCTGAAGTCCGTTCACGAAATAAATATCGACATTTTCAAAAGTCAAGTTTGTAGTTTTATGCGAAAATTTAGACGGCAGACAGCTGGTGTCCCCACTGTAAGTGGGAAATCTGGCCAAGGTGGTGGGACTAACTTTCGTGGGATTTTTACCTGAATCACACAGTACCTGTAAGACTGAAGTCAATGAACATCCCTTGTCCTCGGTTATGAGACAGTTTGTCAAAAACCGGGTGATCATTTTTATTCGAAGCAGGTTTATTACAAACAATCAGTGAAGGGTGCACTAATACGGTTTGTGCGGGTGAACTATGCGGCCAGGGAGGCATTATGTGGGTGGCTAATCTTTGCGATAAGTCGGCTAGCTAATTAAAATTCGGTAATTAACTTTTTATTCATTAAAATAGACATATTGTTCCAATCATAAACTTAGCGAGCGTAATCGAAAGCCACTAAATTAACTCTTTTTGGAACGACCTGAAGCTCGTAAGAAACTCGGGGCGCGCCGAAGTTCCCTCTCGTGAATTAGGCGCAAAGCTAGCAGCGGCGGAACGTGGATGATTAGATCATTATCGCGTTCAGCCACTGCTAGCTTTGCGTCTGCTTTACGAGTGGTAACTTTGGCGCGCCCCCGACTTTCCCACAAGCTTCAAGTCGTTCTAGAAAGAGCTGATTTAGTGGTTTTCGATAACGCTCTCTAAGTTTCTAATTGAAACCATATGTCTATTTTCACTAATAAAAAGTTACTTAAAGAATTTTATTTAAATAACTGATCTTTTGCAAAGATTAGCCACCCGCATAATGTTCCCCTGGCCTTATAACTCACCTGCACAAACTGTATTAGTGCATCTTCTACGGATTTTTTGCAATAAATTTGTTTCGAATAAAAAATATCACCCGGTATAATAGACCCTTTCCGGAATTCAGTCTAACCACTTTGATCACTATCATCATCACCTGAAAACGGCATATGTGCTATTTCGTCGTTTACCCTGAGACTGGGGTTTTTTTTTGAAGAGCAGAAGAGACCTGTCTGTTTTTTCTGTTACTTCTGCTCTTCAAAAAAAAAACCCAGTCTCAGGGTAAACGACGAAATCGTTGACTTCCACCAGCTAGCCTGTACTTTGACTCTTTTCTCGTATATGTGCTATAGACGCTTTGCAGCAGCTGTGCATGGGCGCCGCCATAACTGACCTTCAGTTTTTGTTCCCCCTTATTACGTTTACTTCATTTCATTATTACCATAGCAGGCCAGGTTATTGACATCTTAGATTTCATTCTGTCTTGCTCCCCACCATTGGCCTTTGTGGAAGCTCGTCCACACCAATTTCAGTGGCTCGGTATCTCGGTAAAACAAGAGAAGGTCAGCAATGGCGGCTGTATTCTGGCGCGTGTGTAAAGCGTCTATACCATTTGGCTATATTGATGGCGGCCTTCTGTTTACTGATGATGGAAGAAGTTGAAGATGATCCTAAGCAGATGATTCGAGGCCTATAAATTCTCGATGTTAGCGAGGCGTGAAGCAGGAATTGGACGCAAGAGCTGCGTAAGCGTTCATTTCTAACTCGGTCCCAGTCAATCGGTTAGTCCCTCGGCTTCAGAGCTCCTTGACGTACAGAACTCTATCAAGGCGTCTATGTGGGCTGGCGCTTCGTTCCGACTGGGTGCATTTGTTTCGCCATTGACACTAAAATAGATTGGAAAATAATTGTAGTGAAGTGCACATTCTCGTTTACCGTTGACTTGCGAAAGTGGCGGTACCCCATTAAATACTGCAGACCACAGGTTCATTGCCGCCATTAGTATAGTAAGAGATAAACTGCCATTTGAGTCACCAGATGCACTGAGTTCCGGAAAGGGTCTATATTGCCTGTGGGGAACACGAAATATTTTTTTTGGGATTGTTTTGTGTGTTTAGACAACGGGAGGTTACCGATCTATGGAGGTCTAATGTCTCCGTAGTCGACGACAAATTTAGTTGGGAAAGCACGGCTGCTATGCCTGCGGTCTTTAAAGGGATGCCGAACCGAAACTCGGATTTCACAAAATAAGCTTGCAGAATTGTTCAGCCGGGCGCCATAAACCGCGAAACATCATATCGGCTTATCACGAGCGGATGGCCGTATTTCTGGAAAATAAAGGAGCGAATGAGGGAGAACGTTGACGTCATCTTATCGATGAAGAGTTGAGAAGGAGGAAAAATGGCCTCGCTCCCCTTTCCTTTCCGCGCCCTAGCGGAATCGAAGCGAAAAGAAGAGGAAATGAGAATCGCGAGGTCACGCGTATTTTCGGCCTTGTGCGAGCGCGCTCTTCTTTTACAAAAAAAAAACGACGAACTGTTGGAGATACCGCTTTATGAGTGACGTTATGGGATTTCTAGTGTCCCGCCTATCGATTCTGCGTTGTTTTCTGAAATTCGATTTTCGGTTCAGCATCCCTTTAACGTTCATTGCGCCGTAAATACACGACGCATCTAGATCAAAACGGGTAGTTGCTTAAAAGGTGAACCCAAGATCTCCGTGTTCTGCAGTGTGACCTTTCGCTCTACGTGCCCCAAGTTGCGGATCGAACGCATCTCCTTGCCAACAAGCAAAGGCGTCGCTGACGCAATTCAGGACACCTTCTCCGCCATATATGCTATACTGTTTAGAAACGTGTACTTCTGTGTTCAGTTGACGAGTCTGGGGCGTATAAAACGTTGATTAAAAAATCCTTTTGACACATGTGTCACCACCTTAATTGTCTGTTAGTCCACCGATGAGGAAGCATCTTGCGTGCGTACACATGCCATCATCAGGCGCATCGCGCGCCTCTAAAGTTTCCGCTAGGCCAGAATCGCAACACGGCATCAACCTAATTGCGTCGCGATTCTGGCAGATACCTCGTTCACGCAGTGTTGATTCACGTCCGGAACTCCCGTCGTCGTCCCCCCCCCTTTCCCCGACTCCAACCTGAGCGCGGTCGCATTAGGGGCAGTTTAATGTCCCAACACGGAGTTCCGCTTCCAGCCCCCTTCCACCTTTCCTCCCGGCACGTCTCGTCCGTTGTCTCCCTGGAAACACGCGTGTATCCGTCGGCCACAGCCTAATGTGCGAGTTGTGAGCGAGGACGTCTTCTTTGTCCGCTTGGCCGGCCTCGGTGAGCAAACAGACACCAAACACTATAGTTGCGGGCTTTGTCAGGCATACCATGACGAACTACTCCCTTACAAGTGAGCGTCGCCATGTCTACAACAACAGAAAGACGGGTTTGTGAACAGAAGGAACGCCTGAAGACCTTTTGGGGTCGCCAAACTTTGCTTACGTCACGTTGTCTAAACGTCGAAGGTTAATGTATTGTTGCTTGGGCCAGATTACCGTGTCGAGTTAAGGGGTGTGCACACTGGCGCCATGGTCCGTGATTGTTTCACCACTCCGCCAAAAAAGCCGGGGAGATATGACGCTCACCACGACAACGTCACGGCAAGCCACGGCGCCCCGCCCCGTGACGTGTTCCATGACGAAACCACTCGATGCTACCAATCACGTTCACGAGCGGGGTGGAGGGAAGGTCAAGGTTTCGTTCGGCAAGACTTGCGGGGAGGCGGGCGTCGCATCGCGTCCCCCTGTCTCACTTTACACGACTTGCCACGGCTCGTTGTCGTGTACAAACTGAAGAACGGGGAGGGAGTCCAGCTTTTTTGACGGTACGGTGAAACGCTCACGGACCACGGTGCCAGTTTGCGTACCCCTTTAGTTCTTCCCGCGTTTTGCAGTCACGTGCGGTGCAACGGGGGCTAAGGCCCTTCGTTCAACTTTGAAATGCGATAGCATTTCATGAATAGCTCTAGTCTGGGAACTCCAACAATTTTTGCTCTCATCATTTCTTCTTCTTGTTTTTCGTGACGCGTGCCACTGCAACATGCATGCCAAGGTATGTTCAGAAAGCATACTTTGCCATCTTTTTCCGAACCGCTGGAGCCACATTCGGCTAGAGCCACATTCCGCTGGAGACTGAAGGCCCGTTCACACACTTGCAACTGAGTAGATCCGGATGAGACGAGACCGGTTTTTAAGCGTCTTGCGACGGCTTAGGACCTGCTTTTAAGCTGTCGCGTGTGGTGTGTGGTCAACGGGCCTTCAGCTTTCGGCTGTGCGATTTAAAGCTTGCGGCACGAAATACACAGTTGTCTTGTTGCTGTTGGTTTTTTTGAGGCCGGCGCTTTGCAGTTTTGTATACAAGGCTCTCAAATTACAGAGGGCTTTCCTGCGTCAACGTGATAACAATTTTGATAAAACTGCTTTCTTTTTCTTTAATTTTTTTCCTTTTTTGTTTTATAGCGCGGCTTTGTATTCTAACCATCAGACGGCCGTCTTGCTCAGGTCTTCAGTTCTTATTTTCATTTTCTTAGGAAGCCTCGTCGGCACCCGGTCACCACAGAAGTAATTCTCAGGCAACTGTTTCTTATGAGGACAGGCGGATGAAAAACCGCGGGCAGGGGACGTCATGCTCAAGAAGTTCGAGAGTGGAAAGCGACGGCGAGACGTCACACGGGGAGACGGAAAGATGCGAGGGAGCACCGTTATGATGCGGCTTGTTTCTGTGTGTTCTGGCTCAAGCGTTTTCCCCCCAATACAACTATGTCGGCGAAGCTTTTTTTTTCGGTTGCAGCTCTCGTTTGTTCGTCTTTCGCGGCTCGGTGTAACGGACGATGCCAGCTGTCGGCGAATATCGCGCGCCCCATACAGATGACGAAAGACGTGACGTGGGTTCGCCATCGCACACGTACACGGTGCGGGGGTGGGGCACCAGCCGGCCCCGCTCTCCACCGAAAACAAGTGGGGTCAGCTCCGAAACCGAGTGAAATCAGCCTTCCCTAGACTGTTGCTAAAAATAGCCCCATTTCTTCCCCTCCTCACCCCCCCCCCCCTTTTTTTTTTTTTTTTTTCGTGCCGTCCAGAAAATGGGTGACAAGGATCAGCGCGTACCCAGGAATAATCGAGCCTCTTTTACGGCGCAGCGTTGTAGGGAAAGCAGCAACGCTGTGCGAGGAAGGAGAGAACGAACGGCGTTTTGGCGCTGAGCGCCGTCAGTGGCCTACCGGAGTTTTTAATCGAGACTTGCACGGCACCCCCCCCCCCCCCCCCCCCTTTTCTCCTCAGAGTTATTTAGGGTGTGATTAATGCTGTCAAGCTCTTAAGTCTTGTTTGAGGCGTCGTCGACCGCTTATGCTCCTTTCACCCCTATACGGTGACAGTGGAGTGGAAGCTACGTGCTTGCCGGACCAATCGATTGCCTTCCTTTTCTCGCCTGACACAGCTCGCTGCCTACAACAACAACGCGTGGGTATGGGCGAGGGCGTTATCACACGGTGAAATGTAGACGTACGACTGGTACAACGAGCACGTAGCTTCCACCGGGATGTCAGCGGCGAACGGAGGATAGTCACTCAGGCTGTCGGGGGAAGAAGCGGGGGGTGCCTCGTGTTTCTGACGTCGGCGTGACGCTGTGCCTGACGTTCGGGGTTTTCTAACCGGGCTCACTGACGACGCAGCGAGGCTGTCGTCGTTTTCAGAAGAAACGAAGTAACTTTGAAGAATTCCCGCTAACAGGCATTCCGCTGAGGAATGCCTGTTAAAGATACCAGAAAACGACATTCATATTAAAAATAGCGCAAAAGAGACGGGACAAAAAGACGAAGAAGCACACCGGACAAAAGCTTGTCCTGTGTGCTTCTTCGTCTTTTTGTCCCGTCTCTTTTGCGCTATTTTTAATATGAACGTCCATTACCAACTTGCCCAGCAGACCAAGCTTTTAGAAAACGACAGTTCGAAAGACCGAATTTCAAGTAATTAGGATTAAACTTAAGAAATACAAACTGTGGTTAGTGTACACACACACATACGCAAACACACACAAGCACACTCGCACCGATGCACACACAAATATGTGTAAAGGCACATGTAGGTGTGTGACTGACTGTTGTGATTCCCTCGGCGATCGTCTTCTCTCCTCATATGGGCCGCTTTATTTGTTTCTTCGTTTTTTATTGTTTTTTCTTTTGTGCAAAAGAGTAAGGCAAAAGAATATTTACGATTAATTGATAAAGCGAACACCTCGGTGCCCGCGTTGGAATTATAAACAACGGAGAAAATAAACTTTATTTTCAGTTTCACGCTCAATCTTTGCTTCGTCCCAAATCACCTAAAGCTGGCAGCTTTTTTTTTTTTTTTTTTTTTTGATTTTCTTAAATCTCGGCTGGTCCTCGTGCATCCGAAATAAAACAAAAAAGCGTAATTCAAGGCAACCCTCGGGTAAAAACAAAGTGTAGCTCTTACGGCGTTATACAGCTATTTACAGTCTTTCCTTTATGACACAAGTGGAGGCACTAACAGCATAACTCAAGTTTCAGTGTAGCCGATACGCCGTATTGCACCCGTTAACTCACGAATAACGTTTTTTCTCAAATATTGTGCACCACGTAACCCCCCCCCCCCCCCCCCTTCCTGCGTCCCCTCTCCTACCACACACACTCACTTTTTGAAGTTTGGACCGACAGGTAGCGCCACCTTATGCCGAATTTTCGCAACCCTGATACGGTCCGCGGCCGCAGTCATGGAACCCGTTCTCCGGCTCAAACGTCGAATGCCCTGCCGAAACGTGACGTCGCACTCGTGTCAGATCGTTCGCTGACATGGCATTTTCCCAAGTTGCCCTTTTTTGCCACCAGCCGCGCCGACAAGTTGAGGCGCGCCTTCTGTTCAGTGCCCCGGAACTATAGACCCTTTCAGGCAACATTTCATGGGCGCCGCCATCTTGACGTCACGTGACCCGGCCGCCATAACCGCCCTTCAGTTTCTCGCCGTTCCTCCGCGTTGTGTGCTGCACCGGCCACTACCGGAGCTTTGTTTTCGCGTTCTTTTACGTTCCGCGTTGAAATCGCGTGTTTTCTTTAGGTCTTTTCAATATTTCTGGCTTTCATTTAATCATTTATATCTATATTTCCACGTAGCTCTTGTATTTTCTTATTTATGAAATGGAATCGGACAGCGAATGGATCGACGATAACAAGATTATGGCTTCAGAGACCATGTAAGGTCATCCCATTCTAACTTTTTTCTCGCTAATAAAGGGCAGTCAACACCATTACGACATATGCAAATTTCAACTGACGCAGTAAGGCTATCGCAGTCGTGCTTCTCACTGCATGTGCGCGCTCGTTTCCGTAAAGCCGACCCGCATGTAAGCGATTTAGCGTGCGACGAGACGAGCGACGGCGACAACGACGAGAGTCAGCGACGAAGATTTCTCACTGTCGCCTGTTGCGTCGGTCGGTTTTTTGGGTTTCTAGAAAACGTCGCTCACCGTCTTGGTCGCTTGCTCCCGTCGCTTCCATGCGGTTTGCCTCGTCGCGCGACTGCCCGAGTGACAGCGAAGCTGGTCACCGTCGCTTGTCTCGTTGCTCGCCGAATCGCTTGCATGCGGTTTATACTTAATATCGAGGCGCCAATGGTTCAATGCTGTGTGCATCGAAATTAATTGAGTATAAACCGCATGTAAGCGATTTGGCGAGCGACCAGACAAGCGACGGCGACCCGCTTCGCTGTCGCTCAGTCAGTCGCGCGACGAGGCAAACCGCATGGAAGCGACGGAGCAAGCGACCAAAACAGTGAGCGACGTTTTCTAGAAATCCCAAAACCGAGCGATGCGACGGGCGACAGTGAGAAATCTCCATCGCGTCGTCTCGTCGCACGCTAAATCGCTTACATGCGGGTCGGCTTCACGGAAACGAGCGCGCACATGCAGCGAGAAGCACGACTGTGATAGCCTTACTGCGCCAGTTGCAATTTACATATGTCGCAATAGTGTTGGCTGCCTTTATTAGCGACAGAAACGTAAGAATGCCATGATCTTACATGGTCATTGAAGCCTCATAATCTTGTATCGTCGATCCATTCGCTGTCCGATTCCATTCCATAAATAAGAAAGTACAAAAGCTATGTCGAAATATGAATATCAAATGATTAAATGAAAGTCCTAAATATCAAAAAGACCTAAAGAAAAACCAAGATTTCAACGCGGAACGTAAAATAACACGAAAACCAAGCTCCGGTAGTGGCCTGTGCAGCACACAACGCGGAGCAACGGCGAGAAACTGAAGGTCGGCTATGGCGGCCCGGAAAGCGCCCGAAAGGCGCGCCGACTGGTGGCAGCTCGAGTAACTGACTCGCTGAAAGCGTCTATACTAACCAAAGCAGCTTGAAGTGTCATCGTGTGCGTGACAAGTTCGTCGTTCAATTTTTGTCTTCCCAAGCACGCGTGACTTTGCCGGTCGCGTATACCAAGAGCTTGACGTTCGGACGCTTGCCAGATACTCAGCCAGGGCTGGCGTTGTCGGGTCGTTAGGTTCGCCCTGATGGATCACCACGACATGCTTGGTTTTGAAGGCTCTGCGGCTGAGAGTGTTCGAAACTCGAAACTATACGCGCGCTTTGCTTTTCGTAGAAATCTGGATTTTGACCGCATCGGTATAACATCCGAATTTGCATTTTCCTGAGTGTCGAATGTTGCACACTATGCAATGGCCTCCATATTTCCGGTGAGAAAAAAATTTTTTTTTATCAGAGTTCAACGAAAACCAACAAAATATATTTATTACTATTAGTTACACATAGGGCTCTACAGGTTTTACATTAAAGGTGCTGCGCGTGATCCTTCTAATGCATGTCGCATGAAAATATTATACCTAGTGATTCGATTTTTTTCGTTTGTTTTTTCGGCATATTCAACCGTAAATAAACCATACTGGAGATGGCATTATAATCGCACGTGAATATTTGTAGGCTTAAATAGTACATCCTTCCTTCCGAGATATTAATGCGGAAATTATTGTTTTCAGACTACTCTTTTAGTTTTATGACAATGGCATTAGCTCTTACCACGCGAATACGTTCGTGGGAACCACAAAAGTAAAATAATCGTGTCTTGAACCCAAATAACAAAGTGAACAAGTTGTTCAACGAGTACAAACTCATTTATATCTTTTTTTTTTTTAAACAGTAAAAAAAGTGCAACAAACACCCGTCGTATTGGTTAGGTGTTTCGGTAACGAGTTCGGGTCGGAGGAGTTCCGATTTATAGCGGCGTTCCCCGTGCGGTCGGCGGCGCAAGAAAACAGATTAACCATTTCCAGCGTGCATGCTTGCCTGCGTTACACCAGTGAGCAAAGGCAAAGCCACCACCGCGTACGCAGAGTAATACGAAAAGAACAACAAAAAAAAAAAACACGAAAAGGGCTTCCTCCGCTAAACCCGATTTGTGACTACGACTCCTCGCCGCGACGTCTCGCCACATATCTCAGGTTCAACGCGTCCCGACGGAGACGCCCAAACCGGGGCTCGGGGAGAAGTCGGGATGTCGGGTCCGCTCTCGCAATCCCCCGCCTTCTGCGTGTTTGCTTCGATGCTCGCGGATGTGGCAATTTGTTCTCAAAGAAAACGGTAATACCGTAGCTGAGCCGTTGCCGTTGCTCGGATTACATACGGCGTCCCGCCATCAGTCGTGGGACGAAGTGAGTGCTCTGCCCGCCGTGGCCACATAACCGAAGGAAAATGCGTAATAATATCTGGAGTTGTAGTTTGACATTTCGATCAAACCGTCATATGCAGAACGCAGCTTAAGAAGACTCGCAGAAGGCGTTAACTCTACTCCATCGGGTTCCAGTTTCAGCCTATCAGCAACGCGATGCCGTGTCTAGCTATGGCGTCGCGACGTCCACCTTGTTATTATTTTTTGTTTCTGTATCTTTCGAAGCTTTTGCAGCTGGCGAAGTACTCCGGAATTGTCTCAGAGTCCTCTGTCCTGCCCCTTCTGTTTTTTTTTTTTTTGTTTTTTTTAAAGCGTGAAATGCTTTTTTTTAACGCTACCCCCGATTCCCAAAATATGGTTCTTCTGTCCGTGCGTTTCACGCTAAATTTAGCGGGGAAATCGATGTCACGTGAGCTATTACACGAATTCAGTTTATTTGTTAAATGCAACTGGAAATTAGATGTCGCGTGACCTGGCGTCACGAGACCTACAGGGCAATTAAGTTTCCTCGCTAAATTTAGCGGAAAGGGGACGTCAGGTGGCCTATTCACCAATTTAGTTTCCCCGCTAAATTTGACGGGGGAAATTGATGTCGCGCAACCTGAAGCCAGGTGAACTATATACATACACCAATGCTGTTTTCCCACTAAACAAAGAGGAGAAACTGAAAATGCAAAGTCATATAAAGCGTTTCATGCTTTATAGGACTTCAAACGTAAAGTTCGCTGCCTATTTTTTTTTTTTTTTCATTTTTTTCCGTAGTTGCGTTGTGTGATCAACGGATGGCGCAGGTGCTCGGCAACCGGCCAGCTGTCTCCGACCGTGGCGCGTTGCACTTTTCAAGACTAAGCCGGAGTGAGCTTCAGTAAGAGTGCAATTCTGCATTAAAGGAGCTGTGCAACGATATTCAATTGGAATGTTTTTCTCTCTACACGAGCTTACTCGCACACCTGGGACTCAAGGATACACACACGCAACGCCATTGGCCAAGAAACTCCTTTGTTGCGTTGTAATTTCAAGGACAAAAGCGATCATTTTCATTCAATCTCTCCTTTGCAAAATTTGATGACGTAACTCGGGGGTCGTAATACACCCAAGTGACGATATTCGAATGCGGTTCATAGATTGGACCCGAGCATTGCGTGGGCACTCGACTTGGGCTCGTGACAATTGCTAGCTCGAGAAGCATTCGGGTTGTGACCCGTGTCCAATCGCTGCAACGACGACAACAGCCGAGCCATAACAATGTCTGGAACTCAGCGCGTGTCCTGTGCTTTGCCAACCCCAGCGCGTGGCTATGATCAACACTGGCGGCATATAATCGGCTCCAGATCACGTGGCCACTTGTTCTGGCTGCGAGTTGAGGGGGTGAACGCTGCTCGTTTTTCTTTAATTTTTTTTCTGGGACTTCTATTGCGTGGGGTGAAAAACGAACGCGTGTTTCATAGGTCATTAACGTTAGGGATCCGTTTTAAGCGGTATTTGCGCAAAGTACAAAAATTGTTGCATAGCTCCTTTAAGAGGTCGGGATGATGCGCCTACGTAACTTTTCATTCACAAATTGCATTCTAAAAGTAGCAAACCCAGATTTTCCAATGGTGAGGGTGCAGGCTCGCTGGTGTAAATTGAGCATAGTTGTAAACCCGAGACTGGGGATACGGACAAGGGACAAACACAGAGCGACACGGACGAAGTCTCCGTGTCGTTCTGTGTTTGTCCCTTGTTCGTATCCCCAGTCTCGGGTTTACAACTACGCCCAGATTTTCCGTTGTCCAAAGGCGGGCGTTCGGAAACACGTGGAAGGCGGCAAAGCTGACCGCCTGTCAAACGCCTGCGCTTCCAACTGACTGCGGATCTTCACACACACGTTTCGCGTAAAAATGTTATAACTTCCTCCTCAAACGACGCTTCCCGGCCGTCGTTTTGGGCATCGGTGCATTACCAGTGTAGTTGCGATGAGGGAAAGACAGCAAAGGACGACGAAGAGACGCGTCGAAAAGTAACCGCAGTTTTACATAAGATGGTTTGATCGACAGATCGAGGTACAACGGCACATAGTTTTTAAGCAAAGTTAAGTGAAGCTAACTTTGATTTAACCTTGAAATGTGAATCGTGTCAAGGTGGCCACGGCAGAAGAGAGTTTGCCGGCTGCCAAATACCTGCGCGGCGAGCTCCACACTGCCCACGCAACGCAAGTTTAAAAAAAAAAAAAAAAAAAAAAAAAAAAAAAAAAAAAACAAGGAGAGAAAGAGAGAGAGTGAGAGAAATTGCATTTTTGTTTTGGAGGAAAAGTATTAAATAATAAAAGGAAGAAGAGAGGACTCCGAGACGCTTCGAAAACACTTCACCAACTGCGAAAGCTTTGAAAACAACAATAAAAAAGTGTACAAAAGGAGAACGTGGCAACGGTATAGACAAGGCGTTGCTTACCTGGAAGGCTGAGACTAAAGTTAGCATCCACTGCTTTCCCCACAAAACGGTACTTTGCGTATGACTGTTTGATCTATAGATTTAAATACAGCCTCAGTTTTGTTTTGCCTCCATACGCTCTTTTCTTATTAAAGGGGGGGCTTACATGATGTGCCTATACTCCGTTTCACCTCATGTTGCACCGCAGAGAAGGCTAGAAGCGCGTGCTCATAGCATTGGGAGCTGCTTTTAACGCACGAGAGCTTTTGCCGCCGAGATGTGCCCTAAAGCAAGGAGCTCGCTCTTGTAGCCTTTCCTGTGGCAGATCATAAGGTGAAGCAGAGTAGTAAGGCCCGTTCACACAGTTGCGTTCGGAGCACGGTGTAGTTCGGAGCGACCACTATGCTTACGAACGAATGCCACCGCTGCGACTTCAACGATAACTGTGCGCGACGTGTACACACACATGCAACCGAATGCCACCACACGAATCAATAGCCAATGAGGAACGAGCTTCAGCTCTTGCTCCTAGCCAATAGGAAGCAACCCAGCTACGCTTACAAACATGGCGGACGGTTTTCCGTCAGTTGTTTCAGCGGTGCCTCTAAAAAGAAGGGGACGCGCTGCCACTCACTTGCGTAAGAGAAAATAGACAGACCGTCTTCTATGACCACAAACATTTTTTTTTTTCAGGATACGCATGCAGGGTAGTGCATTAAGAAAAGAAAAAAACGATGCAGTACACCGTCTTGCACGATCATGACTTTAATACACGACTTTGCCAACGGTACAAATCTCGCCACACGCCTTTTCTGCGATTATAAAAGACGATGTAATCTTAGCAGCAATATAGCAACGTAGAGATATAATTTTGTGCTCAGATAGACGTCGCGAGCGAGAGGTTGCGAACGTTCAGGATTGCTAGCACTAATCACCTTTCTCGGGTGATGAAAACGCGTGTAAATTCGCTACCTTTATACGGTACGTATCAGTAATGCTTTTAACTTGAGCACACGCCTGGAATGCGCCAAAAAAGAAATCCGGGTGATGTTCGAGGACACAAATGCTAAGAAAGCACCACTGTAGTCTAAGTAAACAAACACGACGGCGCGGGCGTTTCTGCTGTCTTGAGAGTGCCGCCACGAGATCGCCGCACGAGTAGGTAAATCTTCCCTTTTAGTACGTGCTGGGTTATCATAACGACACACGACGAAAATTCACAGTCAAGGATAGCGCTTTTACGCGGAACGATGAGCCTCCACCACGCCGTCCACATCGACGATCACTAACGACGCCATGTTTGCAGACAGAAGGAGCCTGGCACGACCGGCATGCAACGCGCGCGACCGAGCTCTCCTCGACCTGTGATTGGTCTGTCGTTGCGGTCGCTTCCCAACGTAACAAAAAAGTTCAGCCCGGCTGAACTCCTTGTGTTGCGAACGAACACGAACGAAACGACCGTTTGGCGCTTCGTTGTAATGGCAACTCGTCGTTCCAACCGGTTGCATTCCTTCGTAAGCGTAGTGGTCGCTCCGAACGCAACTTTGTGAACGGGCCTTTAGCGACGAGATGCTTCGGTGGCGCCCTCGTTCGGTTACCTTTCGTGACGTCATTACCTTGTGAACAACTAGTTCGATGGTATTTGTAATGGGCATGGTGGAAGCCTGAAATCATAGCGCTCTCAAAGCAACACCGCCAACACCGTCAAAATTGAAGTTATTACATTCCTCTTATTTCCGTGGATGAGACATCCTTTGCTGACGTCATAGTCAGCATTCAGCCAGTTCTGGTGGGCCGACCACAGCGGCGCTTTCGTTCGCTCACGTCGCCAAGAGTGCCGTGTGTACGCTCGCACGCGGTGCAATAATCGCAAATGAGCGCACAATTCGGCAGTCAAAGGACCAAGAAAGACTAGTAAGATGCCACGGCGGCATGTGGCAATACGCGAACGACCGCAGCTACAGGAAATTAATAACGCAACCTTCTTCGCACGGACCATCCGCGCAACGAGAACTGTCTGCTACGTCGGGGTAAACCACGTCCGATGACCTTGAGAAAATAAGCGGTTAAAAAGGCCCTGCAAGGACTTTTCTACTGGTATTTAATTTGCACCGAACATGAGCGCACTGAAAGTAGTAACTTATAGGGCCGGTGAAACGATTTTCAGACTTTGGCCAATTAACTGCGGAAATTAATCTGCGTCATCTATGGAACAAAGAACAAAAAACCGCATTTTCTTCCGAGCGCTGGTTCTTATTTAAAAAAATGAAACAGATCGAAGGTCGAAGTGCCTCTCAACTCTCCACGCCGGCTTTCGAGTGACGTACTCTGTGGGTTCACGTGGGCCCTCTCTTCAGATATGGTGCCTGGATCGCGTCTTCGACTGGTGTGTTTAGCATCCTATCCCGCCCATACATCCAAAGTGGTCCCAATGTGGCAACAAATGACGTCACATGAGCCGGAGTGTCATGCTGTTGCCTGTCGCGATCCTGGCGGTTGGCCGTAGAAATGCTGGCGAAAAGCACGAGCGAACGCGAGTGTCGCTGTCGTCACGGCGCCCCAGGCGTCCCAACTTCCGGCTGCTGTAGCTCCCGTGAACTGTCACAGTGGAGAGCGACCTGCAGCAGAACAGGCGTCTGCCTTTCCTACCACAACTGCTGGGACGCCGCCAGGGTCGCGACCGGCGACAGCATGACACTTCTATGACGTCATCAGGCGGGAACCGAGGGACCACTCTTTTGGCCGCGGTAAGTACACCAGTCGGAGACGCGTTCCAGGCACCATACTTCAGAGACCCCAGCCGCTTCTTCCGCGATCGTCGACTTTCAAAGAACTAACCTCGTCGAAGGTCGCGGCGAGGTCGCGGCGTTCCGAAGGCCGAGGGCCTTCGGAACGCTCAGAACCGGTCGGATCCTCGATATAAAATTCAAAAGCGCTAACAAAGACGAATACAAAAAGGAAGCCGAACAGGACGAGCGCTTCAAAAGTGCAAAAAGGAACCCGAACAGGGTAAGCGCTCGTCCTGTTCGGCTTCCTTTTTGTCCTCGTCTTTGTTAGCGCTTTTGAATTTTACATCATGAACTAACTCGCCCGCTTCGCCACTTTAGTACGGATCCTCGAGCCCGCTACAACCGTAGCACAGCCGCGTACATCCGGGACCTTCCTACGCTCGCCGCTCGTCGGTGCTTGATCTTACTACTTCTTTCTAGTATGCGCCGCCTTTTCCACCGCTTGGTGGCGGGTATGTCGACGGGTCATTTCTTGTGTCCGTACTTTCTAAACTGCATTTGTTTCCTTTCTGATCTAAAATAGTGAACAAAAAATACTTTCATTGAAACGGTTCGCGCCCCTTATATTTAGTATTTCAACTAAAAGAAGCTTTTAGCGGCTCTGACCAGTAGTAAGCCCAGGACCAAAGACTTCACATAACGCGCGCCTTCGGCACCGCGGGTCGCCCCCGTAGGGGGAGGAGCAGAGCCGTGTATTGGGAGAGTTTGGCCAGTGGGTGTGGCGACGAAGGCGCCGGACAGGAGAAAAGGAAACAAAAGGGAGGAGAGCGCCGAAGGAGCGAGAGAGGAAGAAGGGAGCGGAGAGGAGACGACCGCCATATTTGAGCAACGCTGTCGGAGACTGGTCGGAGACTGGTCGGAGAGGAGCACTGCTGAGGCTACGCGTCGTCTGCTACGGGCCGACTTCTTTTTCGCCTGAAGAAAAGTTTGTGGCCATACGCCGAAAAATATTCATTTATTAGCTTTTTAACCCACCGAGGAATGACAGAATGTCATTTTCTTGCCAGAGCCAGCGATATAAAAGGCAATAATCGAGCTTTAGATGCCAATCCTACGCATTCCGCCGGGAGAATGATCGAAGATGGCGGCCCTCCACACTCAGGTGGGAGCAGCCGGGAGTTCACGCGCATGCGCTCATGCCTCTCCCTCTACGCCGCGTGCTGATTGGCTCACTTGGGAGGAGAGCGTTACGGCGGCTAGATCATAGACTGGCCAAACTCTCCCCATATACGGCTCTGGGGAGGAAGTTTCGGCATCGTCCGGTTAAGATATGTCGCACTGATATTTAGTTACTCTTTCCGTGCCCGCTGGCTTGCCCGAACTCCAAGAGACGTGGAAACCACACAAAAAAAAAGGTAGACGCTTAAATATTGTCACGAATGACAATTGATGAGGCGATGATAACTGAATAAACTAAACTTTTAATGGGCGAACTTGTGCCCAAAACAAAAAGGAAAGAGAAGAAAACAGCAGAGCGTCACGGGCGTCGATGTCGGCGAAACCGCAGGATCGAACGCTGGGGCGAGACTGACTCCACAAGGTCGCGGGCGGCCTCTTATCTAGAGTGAGGCACTATCTCGAAGATTAGGCGAAGAATGCTCGAGTGTCGCGCGCTCGGGGCGAGAATGAACACGCACTTTCTAGAACAACAAAGCAGGAATAGCCAGCCGGCTATGTCCAGGCGGCGCCAGCAGGGTGAGAGCGCACGGTTATACCCTGTCTCGTTTTAACTTGACAAACGGCGAACGATGAGCCACACATTGCCACGCACACACATTGGAGCATGACGCAGCGAAAAGCCTGATACTTCTTCGGACTTGAGGCGCGCTCCGGTGATACGCAGTCACGTTCCGATTGGCCCGCCAGGGCCGTAGCTTCAGCTCTACTAGCACCTTACGCGATCACGGCTTCCTGGGATACCCAGTATTTCTTGCTTCGGACACTAGGCTCAGCGGCGCCACCAGAGTAATAGCTCACGTTTGAACAATGCAGCCGCCGCTCCCAGGGGTACCCAATATTTCTTGCTTCAGCCGCTAGATGGCGCCAAACCAAACAGCATTGCAGGTTGCCTATACATGATAGAAGTTATGTCCGGAGCAAGAATTTATTTATTTATTTATTCATTCTGCCAGCCGTGAGGCCAAGGCAGGAGTGGTACATATTTCCAAAAACATACCAAGGACACACAAAGAATTCAATAATTCAGTCACATCACTTGGTGACATGGGAAGAAAGAAACATTTCAATTTCCTTCACAAAAGTTGACACACTTTGAGAGTTGACTATACATTCAGGCAGCTTATTCCAGAAATCAATACATCGAACAAAAAAGGAGTGCTTAAAATGATCCGTAGAGTATTGATAGGATTAAATATTTAAGCTATGTTTTATTCTGTGGTACACCGGAGGAGACATCACGACGTATTTTCGGGTATCCAACATCGAATGACCATGAAATATCTGAAAAAAAAGTTTCATTCTATTCGTTTCTAATCTGGTCTTTATGCTAGGCAGGCCTGCTTGCTCCTTGAGTTTTGTGACCGACTCAGTCGACCGGTAGCAATTAAAGATAAATCTAGCAGCCTTATTTTGAATTCTTTCCAATTTATAAATATTTTGATTTGTGAATGGCTCCCAAACCGGACTAGCGTATTCCAGAGTTGGCAAAATTAGACACTTAAAGGCGATTAATTTGACATCGGAACTAGCGAACTCCAACTTTGTTTTAAGCATCCATAGTTTTTGAAAGGCTTTCTTACATACATAGTCAATATGGGAGTTCCAGCTTAAGTCACTTCTTAAGTGCACTCCAAGGTATTTATATTCGTTAACTTTAACAAGCGGAAGACCATTAATACTGTAGTTAAATTGTAAGTGTTGTTTTTTGCGCGTTACATTCATGTAGGCCGTCTTACTTATATTCAGTTCCATCTGCCAGTCAGCACACCATTTCATTATCTTACGCAAGTGCTTGTCCAAATTTAGTTGGTCTTCATTGGAACTGATATTGGAGTAAATCACAGTGTCATCCGCAAACTGCTTTAAAGTTACCGCGGAGTCAAAGTCCTTTCCCATGTCGCTGATAAATAATATAAGAAGAAGCGGTCCAAGCACCGATCCCTGCGGGACGCCGGATATTACTTGTAATGATTCTGTTCTCTCCTTTTTAAAATACACATACTGTTCCCGTCCTGATAAATATGAGTTCAACCAATCGACTATCTGATCATTCTTAAGAACGTGACTAAGCTTGTACAACAATTTCGGGTGCGATACGCGGTCAAAAGCTTTAGCGAAATCTAAAAATATAATATCTGTCTGCCCCCCTTTATCTGCGGTTATGCTCAAATCATGAAAAATTTCGATTAGCTGCGTAGTTGTAGAACACCCCCGTCTGAATCCATACTGATTAGAGCCCAGAAGTTTGTTACTCTCAATAAAAGTGATCAAATGTTTCGATAAGATATGTTCTAAAGTTTTACAGCACGTGCTCGTTAGGGAAATCGGTCGATAATTACTCAAGATAGTTTTATCACCCTTCTTATGGACCGGAATTATCTTGCCACATTTCCAATCTCGGGGAATTGTTCCTTTGTCAAGTGTTAGGTTAAAAATTATTACCAGGTAATGGGAGCACCATTCTGCATATCTTTTTAGAAATATATTAGGTATTTCGTCAGGCCCGGATGATTTTTTAGCATCAAGGTTTAATAACAAATTGAACAGACCTTGCTGGTTCACGGTCACGTCAGTTATAGCAGGAATGCCACAAGGCACGTAGAAATTGGGAAGGATGCCATCGTCTCTTGTGAAAACTGACTGAAAGTAATGGTTGAATGATGAAGCAACTTGCCACTTGTCTGTCATAATAGAACCGTTCTCGACAATACCTGGAACAGTTTCCTTAGCCGGAGATAAATGTCGCCAAAACTTTTCTGGAGAATTTTTTAGAAAGTTTGTGAGTGAATTTTCCACATAAAAACATTTAGCATTGCGAACCTCCGATTTAAAGGTATCCGAAAGGCCCTGTACTTCCTCTCGCTTTTGAGGTGTCTCGCATTTTTTTAGATTCCGCCTTTTTCTTTTTAGCCTACGCTTCATGCGAATAATATTTTTTGTTATCCACGGGTTTCGCTTGGAGATTTTTTTGACTCGGAGGGGAATAAAATTGTTGATGGCAGTGTGAACCATAGTTTTAAATCTTGCCCAGATCTCGTCTACAGATGTCGCGTTTAATGCGGAGAATTGCCTAAAGCTATCATAATGTAGATTAAAAAAAGTCACATATACTTTCATCATCTGCCTTAGAGAAATCCGGAAAGGAAACAGTTTCAGGCGGTACTTTTTCACGCTTTCCTAAGGGACACGTCACGAGGACCATGTCGTGGTCGGAGATACCGTCCAAAACTTCGCACGAGTATCGCGACTGCGAAAATCGTTTACTTAAAAAGACCAAGTCAAGCAAAGAACTAACAGAACCTTGCGTTCTAGTACTTTGTTGAACAATTTGTGTCAAATGATGAGAAAATACTAAATTGATCAAAGCTTGCGACGTGGAAACTTCCCCATGTGTTGCACACATGCTCAACCAATCAATGTTGGGCAGATTAAAATCCCCAGCCAGAACAATTCTGCTATTTTTACTTCGGACATGTTCACATAGATAATCATTTATACTCGTAAAATAGGTTTCGTTCGTCAGAGGAGGACGGTAAACAGCTCCGATCGTGATTGGACACTTATTTATTACGATCTTGCAAAACAATGATTCAATACCATCTAAATTAGGCATCACCTCACTCTCTAGCTCCTCCTTGATAACAACTGCGACACCACCTCCACGAGACTCCCGATCTTTACGAAAGCAAACATAATTCGGTGGTACAAAATCCGTATCTTCAACTTGAGTGCTCAACCACGTTTCTGTTATTATAACCGCGTCAGGTTCGTGTTCCAAAAGTATGGCTTCCAACTCGGCTCTCTTGTTTAATACGCTTCGCGCGTTTAGATTGATTACGGTGAGTAAATCAGGAACACGACTGATTTTCAGGTCCCTCTCTGTGACTCAGTTCCCCTTCAAGAATATCGCCACTCCCATATGGACGGCGAGAACCGGATGTCAAATTCCAGTAAAACAAGCTACCGTTTACGGCTATCTTGTCATAGACTAACCGGACTTTAGCGCCTCGATTTCTTTCATCTCTTGCGGAGTCCCAAAGGCATTTTCTTAAACTTTGAACTTGCCTAGAAAAATCCTCACTTACAGAAATATTTGTGCCCTTAAGCCTATTACAGTTGCGTAAAATTTCCATTTTTTCTCGGTAGTTGTAAAAACGTACTATTGTTGGCCGTGGGCTTCGCCGCTTTTTACCAAGACGGTGGACGCGTTCGATACTTTCGGGATTTACGTTAACTCTTTGAAAAACATTAGCCTGGACGGTCTGCGTTAGTTCCAAAGCCGTTTCGTTTTCTGCTTCGTTTAATCCAAATATGATGAGGTTGTTGCGTCTGGAGCGGTTTTCGAGGTCATCTACCTTACGCACTAGTAGTTGGACAGTTTTTGTCAGGTCTCGGACCGCTGCTTCCAGTTCAGTTGCCTTGTGAATTGCCGATTCCAACCTTATCATTCTAACATCTAGGCTTTTAAAATTTTCGGTATTTTCATTCACTGATTTCTGTAGAGATCGCTGATCTCGTTTTATATCGTTTAACGTTCTCGTCTGATCCTTTTGGCCATCAAGTATCATCGACACCTTTTCCTCCAGCGTGTAGGTTGGCCCAGGATTGAGCTCAACATCACCGCATAGAAGAAGAAGTTGCCTTATCACGTCTAGACACTCTGCTACCACAGAAAGCATTTTGTGGGGGCACGGCACGACAACTAGGCACAAACAGTTGCTCCGCATGCTACTGGTCCTATTGCTTACCTGTAAACAGGCGAAGACGAGCGGGTTAGACATGCTGCCGCAAAGCGTACCGTGCCCACCACTAGCACAGTGAAGTCCGTTCCAGTCTTTTAAGACACCCAGGGGCGTGGCAGTTCTTGAAGATGATTGGTGCAGCCTTGTAACGTGGTCGAAAGACGTGTCATCGGCGATCGATGTCTCGCCGTGGCGGATGTAGCATGACGATGACGGGGCAAAAGACACTATGCCCGTGTCGGACTCGGAAAAAATGATCGGCGAAGGAATCACCGAAGGCTCGTGGCTTTTCCCCGCGCCAAAAAGCAGGACCTGTAAACAGGCGAAGACGAGCGGGTTAGACATGCTGCCGCAAAGCGTACCGTGCCCACCACTAGCACAGTGAAGTCCGTTCCAGTCTTTTAAGACACCCAGGGGCGTGGCAGTTCTTGAAGATGATTGGTGCAGCCTTGTAACGTGGTCGAAAGACGTGTCATCGGCGATCGATGTCTCGCCGTGGCGGATGTAGCATGACGATGACGGGGCAAAAGACACTATGCCCGTGTCGGACTCGGAAAAAATGATCGGCGAAGGAATCACCGAAGGCTCGTGGCTTTTCCCCGCGCCAAAAAGCAGGACCTGTAAACAGGCGAAGACGAGCGGGTTAGACATGCTGCCGCAAAGCGTACCGTGCCCACCACGAGAACGATAAACGAGAACCTTCTAGAAGTCCATGACCCTGCGCGCGGCAATATGCTTGCAGGGCCCCTCATCTGCAGAGATTTACATCTACACAAGAGACGCGGCAAACTTTCGTCCAACCTCGGGGTTCAATAGACCGATCTCACCAGCCAGTTTGACTACGCCACCGCTGCCGCAATGCATCGAGGGAACCTCAGTTTTTCTGCACGTGCGAGAACCTCGCTGGAGCTCTGCGCGTGTAGAGCACGAGACGGCACGAGCCCTCTCGTGCACTGCCGTCTGCCTCCTGTGAACTAAAGTTATGGCGGCGTCACGCATGCGCCGAACGCTTGGCGAGATCGGTTTATTGGTTCGGCGAACCCTCGAACTTTTAAGAAAATCCGACCAAGTTCGATTTAGGGGCAGCGTTGCCAGACGCCTGCAAACACGGCTTCGAATTTCGGGAGACAGATATTTTATAAGGTGGTTTATTTCATGTTTCGTATAAAATAATTATCAATCCTTGGGAGAAAAGAACCAAAGATGCGCAATTTTAATGCGCTAGTAAGTTTATTAACCTGAAATAAAAAATTTAAACAATCTACAAACAAAAATATTACACATTTTCTTCAGCACGTATCCTTCGCCCGTTTTAAAACTTTCGCTCATGTGCACAAAAGTTTAACTTCAGTCGAACTTACGTCGCACTTTACGTGGAAAGTTCGAAGAAGTCGAACCTGGTTGAACTCGAACCGCGGTCGTCCTTTCGCCTCTATTCTCCGGAATAATACCCGTCCAGCTTTGTCTTCGCCAAGCGTGAAGAATAAAATCCCAGAGAAAAATTTATAAATGCTGCCAAAGTTAATGATGACGTCCTCTAAAAAAAACTAAAAAAAACGTGATTTTGGCAAATTTATTTTTAAGCGCGCGTGGTCTTGAGTCCAAACAAACTCCGACATCTAAAAATAAAATCCACTTTGTATTTGTTGCACGGCCTCCGCTCCTCATCACGAACGGGTTTCATTTACTTTTCCGCCTTCCCACAGCCATAATTTTCGTAGGCTGTCGTCGTCGCCGCCTCCCAGATTCCTAGTAATTTGAGCAATTAACGCTCTCGCGAAACCAAGCTCCACGTCCACTCAGATGCTCCATTTCTCGTTTTACATCGCATCAAAATATGCGGAGATGTTCCGTTCGAGCTGGATTAAAAGGAACTCGGCATCTACGCATAGAGGGACAAAAATAGCCGCTAAAACCTTTTAGGCTGCTGTTGCATTTTTTTCGAAAATCTGAACCTCAGAAAGCATCTTAAATAACGAGACATGAATTCGGCGTGGGAATACATTAATGCACCTCTTAAAGGAGTCATAAAACAATATCGGGTTGAAATGTTTATGGCTTTTCAGAGACGTACGGGTCCTGGTCTGGCCCAAGTATACTCGCACGGACCGCCACTACTTCAGTATCTTCTTTGTCGCGGTGAAATTTAAAATAATAAACTAAAAGGGGACTATTTCTTTCAGTCTTGCCTTAGCAAAGCTTGATGACGTAATTGTACGACCGAAACCCCCCGCCTGACGAAAACTGAGCAAGGCCCGTAGATTCGACAGGAGAACTGCGAGAGCAATCGACTTAGGCTCGTAACAATCAATGCCTCGGGGGACACTCGGGTAATGGCTCGTGTCCAACTACTGCGGTGATGAGAATAACCGAACTCTAAAGCCGGGTTCACACTGCTTAAACATTATACGAACGAGTCTGCATACAGATTCGAACGCGGGTCATCGCGAGATCCCTGCTTGGAGTGCCGGGTGGCAATGCGTTCAAGGAGAAACTTGGCAGGCGGCATTCGAACTTCGGATATTGCTGTGGCTCGTGTATATATATTTGACAGCTTGAACCAGGGGAAGATATAGAGAAATTGAGACAGGAGAGAATAGACAGCTGACTACCAACGATTATTTAGTGGGAACTTCTTTTTCCTTGCGTGTTTTCAGACACCAACAAAAATTATTACATATTAAAACCTATTATACTAATATAATAATGCATGTGTATGTTTACAAAATTTTCACATTACCTAAACCTAAACTAATATTTTAAATTCACCCGCCACAAGCTCATACTACCATTTTCTGGACCGTGACGCACCGTAGATATTGTTTCTCCTTTTTGTGAATAGTGATGGACGGGGTGCTGACGCACCCACTCGCTTGTTCTTCGATAGCAAGCGCCTCGAGCATCTCGCGCGCATGAGTATTGTTATTACTGGCTAGGATGGTTATGTCTAGTGCCACTAAATAAGCTCTAGTTATGTCCTTAAACGCTGCACTGCAGTGGCAAGTCCTGCAATGAGCTGCAAGATGCCCTGCCGACGTTCCTTTAAGGGATGCTGCGTGCTCGCGGGCTCTGTCGTTAATGCATCGGCCCGTCTGGCCGATGTAGCACTTCCCGCATGAAAGGGGAATGTTGTAAACCACTCCTGTCATGCATGGTACATATTGTGTTCTGTGGGCAATGTCGCACGTTTTTTCTTTGCCTGTTCTGTTGTTAACTCGTCTGCACATGGAGTACGCTTTGTTAGGCGCGGAGCATACTACTTGGATCTCATTCCTCGCGGCGATCTTTTTCAATTTGTGCGTAATCCCGTGAACGTATGGTAGCACAGCGATCTTCCTTCGGGTTTCCTCGTTTACTTTTTTGCCCGACTTTGCACTCTTCAAGTTTCTGCAGATGGTCTCACAAACGGGTACCAAGATACTTGTTGGGTATCCCGAATTCCGTAATCGTGACATCTGTTTTTCAAAGCTCTGCCCTATCTGGTGTTTACATGATTTGTTTAAGGCAGAAACTAACGCCGTGCTGGCGATACCTCTCTTAATAGTTCTTGAGTGGCCAGAGGTAAACGGCAGAAACCCTTTTGCTGACCGGGGTTCGTACCTCCAGCAAACGTGCCTAACAAACGCGCCTAACAAAGCGTACTCCATGCGCAGACGAGTTAAAAACAGAACAGGCAAAGAAAAAACGTGCGACATTGCCCACAGAACACAATATGTACCATGCATGACAGGAGTGGTTTACAACATTCCCCTTTCATGCGGGAAGTGCTACATCGGCCAGACGGGCCGATGCATTAACGACAGAGCCCGCGAGCACGCAGCATCCCTTAAAGGAACGTCGGCAGGGCATCTTGCAGCTCATTGCAGGACTTGCCACTGCAGTGCAGCGTTCAAGGACATAACCATCCTAGCCAGTAATAACAATACTCATGCGCGCAAGATGCTCGAGGCGCTTGCTATCGAAGAACAAGCGAGTGGGTGCGTCAGCACCCCGTCCATCACTATTCACAAAAAGGAGAGACAATATCTACGGTGCGTCACGGTCCAGAAAATGGCAGTATGAGCTTGTGGCGGGTGAATTTAAAATATTAGTTTAGGTTTAGGTAATGTGAAAATTTTGTAAACATACACATGCATTATTATATTAGTATAATAGGTTTTAATATGTAATAATTTTTGTTGGTGTCTGAAAACACGCAAGGAAAAAGAAGTTCCCACTAAATAATCGTCGGTAGTCAGCTGTCTATTCTCTCCTGTCTCAATTTCTCTATATTTTCCCCTGGTTCAAGCTGTCAAATATATATACAAGTATGTACCAACAAGCTCCACTATCAACCGTGGCTCGTGTTTTCAGACTATCTTTTGTACGATGTATAAGCAGTGTGACCCCGGCTTAACAATGCCTGGAGCTCGGAACGCGTGTTCTACTTTGCCGACCCCAGCGAGTGGCTTTGATTAACGTTGGTGGCGTAGGGTAGACACAAGGTCACGTGGCCGCTTGCCCTGTCTCCGAGTTGCGAAGACTTCTCGAATTTATTTGTCGACTGCCATTCTTAGAAAAAAAACCTCTCGGTCAACTTGATTCGGTTATTAACGTTAGGAAGTGATTCCGAGTAGCACTGGGACACACGTGGCTAACGTCAAAGCGTCCACTCCCGAAGATTTTCAAAAAATGGTTGTCTCTTTAGGATTTTTTAAAAGCGTAATGCATATAATTTGTATGGCACCCTCGAGCTCCTCCTTTTGCGGGAACACTAAGGGCACATTGCGAGTGTTTTGGGAAAATATAAAGCCGTCAGAGTGTCACGTGACGTCACATGACATTGTGACGTTAGGATGTCACAGGATCTCATGGCGTCGTCTATCTAACATCACGTGACGTGACTTCAGGTCACGCCACGTGATACTATGGCGTCACAGAGCTATGTGACTTCACAGAGCACTTAGAAACCTCAAAAGTAGAACGCAAAAAAAAGAGGACCAAGTGGAAGGAGGGGGGGCGGGGGGAGGGGCGATAGGGCGTCTATGAATGCAATGCATTCAGAGCGCCCTTGGGATGACGCAACAATGTCAAGGTACACTGGCGTCATCGAGGCAACATTGGGCAAGCCATAAGAGCTGTCCCATAAATGTAAACGTTTAACGGAATTTTAAAAAAAAATTAACGTCTTAGACTTTACAATGACTTAACTTTACAAATTTCGTCGCTCGGTATTCGCGACTCGGGCGAACTATAAAGGGCGCGCTGCTCAGGCAAAAGGGCGGACGAAAGGAGGTCGTTTTCGTCGTTCAGCACGCGGACCACCACAAATTCCTGCACTGCAGCGTAAAATCAGTGTTACATTTGAAAGCAAAGCCATTTTTCGACGTAGAAACCTTCTTCTAGTCAGTGCGTAGGAATGACACGGCGGAAGCATAAAAATAATTACTGGAAACGATGTTTGTTTCTATGCTGCCTACGAGAACCAAGCAGCGATAGCAGACCACAGAGTCAAAACGACCTCCACTCTTGGGCTTCTCGGCCTTGCTGCTACGTGGCGTCGATTTCGCTGGAGTCGCAAATATATCGAAAACTTGATCTCATCAAAGATTGGCCAATGGCATGAAATCAGTGACACCGCTTGCCCAAGTGAGCAAAGCTGAGTGACGCTGGCTAACTTCGTCCCCAAATTACACATGAAAATCAAAGCAACGAAGACAAGGAAAGCACGTGGGCCTTCTCTGACGTTTGTTGGAACGTAAAAAGCCTTTTAGCATGTAATGAAGAAACGGTAAGGGAGTACAAACTAGCTGGTATAATTTGAGCATAGTTGTAAACCCGAGACTGGGGAGAGGGACAAGAGACGAAAACACATAACGACACGGGCGTGTCGTTCTTGTCCGTGTCGTCCATGTCGTCCTGTGTTTTCGTCCCTTGTCCCTATCCCCAGTCTCGCATTTACAACAGTGCTCTTTTAGTATATAGCGCTCCTTTTCGTTTCGTCTAAAGCACGGGTAATGTGTGCATGTCCATTCCCTCAAGTTACTAGCCTCCAAGTTGTGAGTGGGATAAACAACTTAAAAATAATATTTAAAAAATGCCCATTTCCCAAAACTAAAAATGTATACCGATTAAAAGAATATATATATATATATATATATATATATATATATTTTTTTTTTTTTACTTTCCGTTTACTTTTCTTTACGTTTACTTTCCTATGCACTTTTCGTCGTCCTACGCAACAGTATATATATATATATATATATATATATATATATATATATATATATATATATATATATATATATATATATATATATATATATATATATATATATATACAACACGGGCACTTCACGTCATCGTACGTGGTCTCCGAGGAGGATATAAACGAATATGTGCAGATGAATGAACCGTGCTTAATCCAATCAATCAAAGAATCAAAGTTTTCAGGAACCCGCCGAAAGCCAAAAAACGGCGGAGCGGAGTAATTCATTGGATTAAGCACGGTTCATTCATCTGCACATATTCGTTTATATATATATATATATATATATATATATATATATATATATATATATAAACACGAGCGTAGAAGCGGTCTAAAATCAATCGCTTTCAGATTGTCGGATAAATCAATTTTGTGCTTCCGCTACCGGCTTGGTCAAAACGACAAATGGCGGGCATCGGGCGAAAACAGCGTGTATAAGAAGGTCAATAAAGAAGCCGGGCAGCTGGCACACTTTGATCGTGTTAAAATGAACTCTGCAGACTCTTTGTAGCAGCTGTGCACGGGCGCCGGCATAACCGACCTGTAGTTTTTGTTTCCTTTTATTTCGTTTACTTCACTCCATCATTACCATAGTAGGCCAGGTTATTGTCATTTTAGCTTCGTGTGTATCCCTCTCCCCAGCATATGCCTTTGTGAAGGCTCGTTAACGGCCGTTTCAGTGGCTCGGCATCCCGGTAAGACGAGAGAAGGTCAGCAATGGCGGCTGGAATCTGGCTCGTTTGTAAAGCGTCTACGTTGGCGAAGTCTGAAGAGGCGAACGCCAGACGCTATTGCTTTGAAACAGATATAGGGTGGTCCGATAAGTGTTTAGCCTACAAAAGAAAAACAAAATTTTTTTGGAAAAGTGACGATTAATTTTTTAATACAGTCTCCTTTTAGTTCGATACACTTGACCCAGCGATGCTCCAACTTCTTTAACCCATCTGAAAAATATGTTTTCTCGAGGTCTGCTAAGTAGGCTTCCGTGGCGGCGATGACCTCCTCATTCGACTCGAATTTCTGCCCGGCGAGTGACTATTTCAAGTTTGAAAACAAAAAGAAGTCGCACGGGACCAAATCTGGAGAATACGGTGGATGGGGCAGCAGTTCGTAGCCCAATTCGACCAATTTGGCCGTAGCGAGGTCGGAGGTCTGTGCCGGTGCGTTGTCATGGTGGAAGAGCACTTTTTCTTTGCCAAGTAGGCCCGTGTTTTCTGCGATTCGGTGTCGAATCGGCCCAATAATTCGACATAGTACCGCCCTGTGACCGTTTTGCCTTTCTCTAGGTATTCGATGTTTATCACACCTTGTGAATCCCAGAAAACGGTGGCCATCACCTTTCCGGCCGATAGGACAGTCTTCGCCTTCTTCGGAGCACGTTCGCCGGGTGAAGTCCACTGTTTCGACTGTCTCTTGGTCTCTGGTGTGTACCAGTGGATCCATGTTTCGTCGACAATCACGAAACGACGCAGAAACTCCTTCGGATTGTGCTTGAACAGCGTCAAACGCTGCTCTGAAGTGGTCGCACGGTTGCGCTTGTTGTCCGGAGTGAGCAAACGCGGCACCCATCGCGCCGACAGCTTTCTCATGCCCAAAATTTCATGCAGGATATAACCCACGCAGTCTATTGAGATGCCTACTGTCTGAGCTATCTGGCTTACCTTCAATCGGTGGTCTGCCAACACGAGATCGTGGATTTTTGTCACATTATTCTCCGTGGTAGCCGTTTTCAGGGCACGTGGGCGTGACTCATCAAAAACCGATGTGCGACCACGTTGAAACTCGTTAAACCAATTTTTGACAATCGCCATCGAAGGAGAAGAGTCACCGTACACAGCATCCAAGTGCTCTTTTGATTTCACTGCGCGATGTCCCTTCCAAAAACAAGACCGATATTGCTCTTTTACATTTTTCTAAAATTCGCGGACACGCCCGCTTCCACATGCGGTCGAAACAAAACTACGAGTCCGATTCCGTTGAAATTTCGATAGTAGCCGTCTACGAGAATGTACTACACGATAGTAAATTCTCTTGCGATAGTGGCGCCATCAGGCGGTGAGGCTAAGTACTTATCGGACCGTCCTTAACGTGTTTTGTGCCCTCTCCCCGTTTGTACTCTCAGACTCCCCTAAATAATAAAATGTGCCAATAATATCCCGCTCTGCAAAGCCAGTGAGGCCAGGTCGCTGTGTGTTTTATTGTCCGCCCATTCATTATGTTTTTTTTTTTTGTTTTTTTTTTGTATTTGAGGCGATTTTATTGCAGAACAGAGGCACTCGAACCGCAGTGGGGCTGCTCGGACATCAAACACACGATGTCAGAAATATCTGCGTCCCACGCATGCTCGAAGCACGTTGTTTTTATACGCGTGTACGGTTCGAACATGTGTTGTAGACTGTGTTTGTATGGCCGATGTGACAGGACCGGCAAACAAGAAGGAAACACGCCCCAGACAGTGCCTTCACACTGTCTGCAATTGAAGAGAGCCGTGGCGGTCACCGTTATGTGAGAATCACTACCAACTCCCCAAAATCCTGCGGTAGGCATTATTCTTCGTATGGATTTTCTGGGTATGAAACGTAATTAGAGAGTGTCAGTTTCAAATTGTGCGGGCAGCCAGAGTGTATCGAGTGCTGGTGTCTATATATACTGCAGTTACAGTAGAAGGTCTTTTTTGTCACGCCAGATGTCACGCCAGATGTCACATCGTGTACGAAGTGTAGTACTAGAACTTCCGTCTAGAAACTTGACCGGATGGAGGAACCCGTATGTTCTGTTTTTGTTATTTTGTTGTTGTTTTTTTTTCTACCCGTCCAAAGCAGTCACATTTCATCCTTCTCCTACCGACCTGAACCAATGTCGGCGAGGACTTGGCTGTCGCGTCCTCGTGCAGTCCCTGCGCGTGCCATTTCTTGCGCTTCCGATGCGACAAAATACGTGTTCCTGAACACTTGCACGCCGTATAGGGAGTGTGCGACACCTGAAGGGTGGGTTGCGCCGCTCCGCCTTGCATTGGCACAGAGCCGCCTCGTGGCAGCTGATTGGCAGCGTCATCAACGATAGCGTCTGCCTTTCGTCGTCTGCCCGCTCCGTGTTCTTCTAACGGGTCCGCCAAGTCTTGGCCGAGTCTGCGCCTTTCCGCAGCCGTGTTTCTCGACCTCGCTCCGGAATGAAGGCTTCACGCCTTGAAAATTCGAAAGCCTACCCGCACCCAGCGTTTCTGTCTGTGTGTTCTTACGCAGCTCGAAGCACGGGAGTTTCTCGGAGCACGAGTTCAATCGTGCCCCTCGCAGCTATAAGTAGCAGGAACGACACAACACACCGCTATGTTTTTATATTTTTTCTGTTTTTGGAATATGCAAAGTGCGTGCGTGTTCGTTGGTCTGGAAATCGCCACGGGACGACATTTACCGGTACCTGTGAACGGCTGGCATTAGGCTCGCTCGATTTACCCGCACCTCCTGTACCGCTGCAAAAAAGTGTATGTAAAGTGCTGTGCTTCCGGTCGTATCTCTCTCTACACACGAACCGCAAGTGCACTGCCCTAGAGTTTTCTGCATCGGTGCAAGAGGGGCAGGTAAATCAAACGAGCCTAATATCGTCACAACTATGTTTCGCTCCTATTTGTCGAAATGATCGATAGCAGCTCCAACAAGGTCTACACTCTCGATATACTATATCGGTAGTTTCGCATTACTAATTCTTCCTCTTATTCACTCTGCAACCCGCCGCAAAATATCGAGCATCCGTCCACCCAAGATGCTAGGAAGTTTGAGTAAACCGTATACTAGAGCTTTGATTTGCTAGCGGGAGCTCGTGACGTCAGTTCGAAGCATGGATTGATCACGTGTCCGCTAGGCTCGCTTTCCGCAGCGTACAATCTACTGAAGCTCTCTGATCAGATAATCGTGACTACATGCATGATGACCGCTTGTTAGGTCAGAGAGAAAAACTGCAGAAGCGGAACATGATAACACAGGTTTAACCGCTTTGCACCGGGGTTCTCGGGGAAGCAATTGTCGAGGATGAGCAACTCGGTTAGCTATCGGTGTGCTTTAAAGTCTGAGGTGGGAGCTTGTTATATCCTTTGACTATCTGTCATACTTTTCAAAAAGACCTTGTAGCGACACTCAAAGCCAGCCTTCGCCATGAACGACGACGACGAGGTTCAGCTGCCTGTGCAGCGCGAGCGATTAAAACAGTTCGAATCCAAACGCTGTCCGAGCTGGTTCCTTTCGTCCCAGCTCCCAACAGATTTGGTGACCCGGAATCGAACTCGCTCCTTCAAGGTCTGCTGCTCCGATGGATGCCGGCGCGTCCAACGCTCCTGACGGTGACGCCCTTCATTCACCCTTGGCAGTGATCCAGAATTTTCGGCTGCCACCTTTTTGGCCGAAAAATCCGATCGTATGGCTCATGCAAGTTGAGGCCCAGTTCCGTCTCCGGCACATCACCAGCCAGGAGACGCGGTACCTTTACACCGTGTCCTCCTTGCCAGCCGACGTCGCCGAGGAGCTAGCCGACATTCTGGCCACTCCGGATCCGGTCAGCCCCTTCGACCAACTGAAGGCCGCAATTCTTGACCGAAAGACCGAGTCGGAGCGCAACAGGCTTCAGCAACTCCTTAACACCGAGGAGCTCGGTGACAGACGAATCGTCCCAGCTTCTCCACCGAATGCGTCAGCTGCTGGGAACCCAGAACCAAGACCCCAACAACCACCTCCTGCGTGAGTTGTTTTTACAACGGCTCCCATCGACCATGGTTCCGGTTCTGGCGGCCGCGGAATACATGTCGCTCGACAAGCTCGCTGAGCTTGCCGACCGCGTCGCCGACTACTCGCGGGCCGCTGGCATCAGCGCTGTCGCCAATAGAACTCCCGCAAAAACATCAGAAGACTCTAGACTGTCGCGCCTTGAGGACCGTATCGAGGCCCTGAGTCGGCAGCTTGCCACCCTCGCACCCTTATCACGACGTCGCCAACAACGGTCCCACTCCCGCCGGCGCCCACGCTCTCACTCACGTTCGGTAGAGCGCACCACCTCCTCCAACAGCGGTCAGGTCGACTCTGACTCGGGCAGGTGTTGGTACCACCGTACCTTCGGCAACCGCGCCCGCAAGTGCACCCAACCCTGCGCTTCGGCGGAAAACTAGAAGACCGGACACTGGCGGCGGCAGGTGATACCGGTAGACAGGAAAGCCGCCTCTTTTATGTCGTTGACAAGGTAGCTGGCCACCGCTTTCTTGTTGACACAGGAGCCGAGGTCAGCGTTCTACCGGCCTCTCTTTTGGACCGACAACGCAATCAAAAGACCTCCCCGCTCCAAGCGATCAACAACTCATCTATCGCCACCTACGGTCAGCGGTCCCTCACAATCAACCTTGGACTGCGCCGCACATTCCGGGGGCTGTTCATCGTCGCCGACATCAAGCAGGCTATCCTGGGAGCGGACTTTCTCAACTTCTACAAACTGGCCGTCGACATTCATTCACGACGCCTCGTCGACCTGACGACATGCCTCTCCGTAAATGGCGTGCTCTCTACGACCACGGCAACAGGACTTAGAGCGTTTTCACCATCAACGGCCTATGAGAAAGTTCTCGCGAATTTTCCGAACCTTACGAGGCCACACACAAGGGAGTCACCGGTGAAGCACACCATTACTCACCACATTGTCACCTCTGGGCCCCCTGTTTTCGCTCGTCCTCGACGGCTGTCTGGAGAACGCCTGGCCATTGCTCGTCGTGAGTTTGAGCATATGCTCGAACTTGGCATTGTTCGTCCGTCATCGAGCAACTGGGCCTCCCCACTGCACATGGTCCCCAAGAGAGACCCAGGCGACTGGAGACCATGTGGCGATTACCGCGCCCTCAACGCCAACACCCAGCCTGACCGCTACCCGCTACCCCACATACAGGACTTCACAACGAATCTGGCTGGTTGCCAGATATTCTCCAGGATCGACTTGGTGAAGGCATACCACCAGATTCCGGTTAAGCCTGCCGACATACCAAAGACCGCCATCACCACACCATTTGGCCTCTTTGAGTATGTGAGGATGCCGTTCGGTTTGCGGAATGCCGCCCAAACATTTCAACGTACCATCAAAGAGGTCACCCGAGGTCTAGACTTCGTCTTTGCTTACCTCGACGATCTCTTGGTCGCCAGCACGTCAGAGGCCGAGCATGAGGAGCACCTGCGCGCTCTTTTCACCCGCCTCGATGACTACGGGTTGGTCATCAACCAGAACAAGTGCACCTTCGGCGTGACGACCATCGAATTTCTCGGGCATCAGGTAACACCTCAGGGCATCAAACCCTTAGATGCAAAAGTTACAGCCATTCGAGACTTTCCGCAGCCAACATCTCTGAAGAAACTTCGCGAATTTCTAGGTCTCCTAAATTTTCATCGCCGTTTCCTACCGAGTTGTGCGCAACTGATCAAGCCGTTGACGGATCTTCTCGCCACCAAGAAAGAACCCTCTGCGCCTCTTGAGTAAAACGAAGATGCAGCGTCTCCTTTTTCTTCAGCGAAAAAGGCGCTCGCTGACGCTGCAATGCTCATTCACCCCGTTCCAAACGCAGAGCTACGACTCGCCACCGACGCATCAAGCATAGCGGTCGGTGCGGTTCTTCAGCAGAATGTCAATGGCTGGCAGCCTCTCGGATTTTTCTCCCACAAGCTCAAGAACCCAGAACAGAAATACAGTACTTTCGCACGCGAACTTCTGGCAGTGTACCTTTCCATCAAACACTTTCGCCACTTCCTCGAGGGCCGGAACTTCCATGTTCTTACAGATCATCAGCCCTTGACGTTCGCATTTCAACGAAACCACAGCGACCACACAGCACGTGAGATCCGGCACCTGTGCTTCATATCAGAGTTCACCGTTGATCTCCGCCATGTCAGCGGCCATGAAAACACTGCTGCTGAAGCACTCTCACGCGTCGGTGCTCTTTCTTCAGCCCATCCACTAGACTGGGAAGAGCTGGCAACAGCTCAAGGAAACGATCCTGAGCTCCAGCGCTTGCGCGCCTCTCCCGGATCACTGAAGTTTGCAGACGTGCCCCTCCCCTTTTCCCCGGTAGTGGTAACCTGCGAAACATCAACTGGTGTGTCCCGCCCATTCATACCGCCAGCGTTTCGTCTCGCTCTTTTTCACCATATACACAACAAGAGCCACCCCGGAATCCGCGCTTCACAAAAACTTACAACTGCTCGTTTCTTCTGGACAAGCATGAACGCGGATGTCCGTTACTGGGCACGAACGTGCGTGCAGTGCCAACGCGTCAAGATCACGCGACACACAATCACCCCGATCTCACCCTTCCGACCACCGGACTCGAGGTTTGCACACGTCCACATAGACTTAGTGGGACCCCTTCCATCATCACGGGGAGCCCGCTATTTGCTGACCTGTGTAGACAGATTCACCCGATGGCCGGAGGCATTCCCCGTCCCTGACATGACAGCAAAGACAGTCGCTACAGCCTTCATCGACGGCTGGGTGTCCCGTTTCGGCTGCCCTGCTGTAGTCACCACCGACAAGGGACGGCAATTTCAATCCTCCCTTTTTGCTGCCTTCGTCACCGTCCTGGGTGTCCGACACATTCACACCACCTCCTATCATCCCTCGGCTAACGGCATGGTGGAACGGCTGCACCGCCAGTTGAAGGCAGCTCTTGCCACATACGAGCCGCGAGAACGTTGGGCCGACCACCTTCCTCTCGTTCTGCTGGGCCTTCGCTCGGCGCTTAAGGCAGATCTTGGCTGTTCTGCAGCCGAGTTGGTCTACGGCACGCCACTGCGCCTACCCGGCGAGTTCTTCTCTCCACCCTCATCTGAGTCAAGAGAAGACCCCAGTGGCTACATTGACGACCTTCAACAAACCTTTCGTTTTCTCCGTCCCGTTTTACCAGCTCAACGGAGCCATCGACACGTCTTAGTTAGCCAAGACCTCGAGACGTGCTCGCACGTTTTCTTACGTCGCAACCAGGTCCGTCGACCATTGGAACCGGCCTACGACGGCCCGTTCAGAGTGCTGGATCGGCAAGCCAAGACCTTTACACTAGACATAAACGGCCGTCGTGACGTAGTCACGACCGACCGTGTCAAGCCGGCCTACCTAGAGGCCATATCTCCTACATCCCCAGCAACCGCCCCTTCCCCGTCAGCACCTTCGGCGCTTGCAACAACCTCAAGGCCATATAGTGAGACATATGATCATGTTTTCGCACTTCTTCGATTCACCCAAGACAATAGTATACCATTTTACTTCTATAGCTAAAGTAAAAAAATTATACACTAGGGGACCAAATATCCTAAATCACACAGCTTTCTTCTCTCCTTTTACGTCTCCTTTTCTCAACACAGTCTTTTCACCGCGCCGGGAGATTAGAATTATGCTTGGGTTTTCAACGGTACGTCACGCGCACAAACACACCTAGGTCACTTAAAATATCTGAATAGCGCGCTACGTTAACATTTTGACGAGGGTGGTGACGTACTTATTAGGAAAATGAAGTCAAAACGTAAAACGGACACGAACAGGGGCTTATGCGAGCTTCTAATTTAAGCAGTGACAGCTGCTGCAAGATTTTGTTGATGCGGCAGTGATGCGGCGGGCATACCCAAAAGGGTATGCGCGCGTTTTCATTTGGAAATGCGGATAAGAGATGGACGTACTCCTCATCCTCATGAAAGTAAACGGTTTAGTGGATTTCGATGACACTTCCAAAGTTTCTGCTTTAAAACGCAACCGTATTTTGAGAACGAAAACTAATTAGAGTCAAACTATTCTGTGCGCCATGTGACCCTCTATTCGCTCTGTCTCGCGTGAGTTGAAACGTGGTGGCACCAGTGTGCAAATGACTCACAACCACTTCGGGTTCTGAACTAAACGGCGGGTTTTCGCAGTATTTGCGAAATCAAATATATACGCACTAACTTATGAAAATGGTCACTTATTGCCCTGTGAGACTTAATTCACTCCTGTGATGAAAGAATGATGAGTAAAATATTAAGAAGTATACGCGAACCGGAAGTGTGTCGGGGATACCCAATAGATGGCGCCACTGAGGTTATTTTTAAACAAAAAAGGGCAGATAGGGCGGCCATAGCTCTGTGCTCGACTACTGAGGACGTGCTGATGGCGAGCTTCCACAGTTCATTTGGAACGTGCATTCTGCACCATCAGGAATGCCGGTCTAAGCAGCCTATTAATCTGTGCTTGTTCTGAGCATGTGCTCACAACATTGACCTCAAAATTGGCCTTCAGCGAATACCTACTATAGGAGGTATTCACATGTCTTTGTCACCACGGGCGGCTTATTGTATGTCGTGAACAGTATAGTTTTGAAGGCTCGAAAGAAGCCTGGCAACGGTCGTTGTCAAAATGGTCTTATCATCAATCCACACAGCCATGGCCGTCTGTGAACACTGACTGAAGTGAATAATACCCATAGTCGGCGACGGTTTAAAAATTCAGGGGTAATCCCCCCAAAAGAAATTCTTGTCCATCCGTCAAGCGATCGCTGTGCCACGATTCCCTGACGTCACTGACGTCCCGACGTGACGAAAGAGCGACTTTCAATATGGCAACGCAGGCTATTGGTGACGGGGATGATGTCGAGGGACGCCTGCTTCTCGGACTGATCTTTCTGCTTTTTACTATATCCATGGGTTTCACGTCGCGAAGTCGTACCGGGATCCACTTTTGGCCACTGTAGTTCCTGCGCGACGACGTGAGAATCCAATGGACGTGTCATCGCCGCTGCGTTCGATGTTCCCGCCTGATCAAGGGAATGGCCTCAGTGACGGCTATAGTGTCGCTACTGCCGAAACTTTTCCTCGGTGCCAAAGGCTTCTCTTCTTTCGACTGCTACTTGCGCCTGACTCAAGTTATGTCGCAAAATTGTTGCGGAATGAGCGTTTCTTCGCGGTGGCTTTTGTAAGGTGAAACTTCTTTTGTCGGTGAGGTATATACGCTGCGTGAGATGCCCTAGTGACGCCACTGCCGTGTTCCCTCACGGGGCTTCGTTTGTTTTCTTGTTAGCTTTATTAAACGAAGGATGCTTATTGAAATACCACCTTCAAAGCAGCCTTTTGTTTTTCACCTGTAAAACGTGGTGCCTTTGCCAAGCCCTGTCATCGTGATCAGTCTCGTGCAATGATTCCCTCGTCCTACCACTGTCTCACATAAAGCCGTCGTGAAACAAAGCTGCAATCGCGTCCCACTGTCAACATCGACAACACGACATACAATATCTTCGGGGAATCTTTTTTGTAGTATGCCAAGTTTTCTTAGGGAAGAGCAATACGAGAGAAGTATAGACTTTTCCAATGTTTACAAATCCACAGCCCAGCGTGCGATCTCCACAGCTCAGCACGCGCGTGTGCGTCGCTCCGGAAAACGAGCAAAGCACGCGCCATACGCACGAACACTGATAATGGCACCGGCCATACGCTCTTTCTTGGAAAGGTCTATACTTATTTTGTACTTTCCCAATATCTAATTCAGAAACCAAATATTTCAAATTTTGCATAATTATTGCGTATTAGTTCTTTCCATGGGTAACGCCTATCGCCGACGTGCACGATCGAAAGCGTCTGCTCTCATTGAGAGAAATAAGAGTAATCTAAGGACTTTTTTTGACGGTGTTAGTAGTGTTGGTTTCAGAGTGCAATGATTTCAAGCTTCCACCATACTCATTACAAACACCATCGAACTTGTTGTTCCCAAGGTAATGGCGTCACGAGAGGGAACTATAGGGAGTTTTCACTGGCGGCCATAGCTGTGTGCGCGAATGCTGAGCCCGTGCTGATGGCGAGCTTCCACTGTTCTTTTGCAACGTGCATTCCGGACCGTCAAGAGTGCCGGTCTTAGCATCCCATTAGTGTGAGCTCGTCCTGAGCATGCGCTCTAAACAGCACCCACAAATATGGCGTCTAGTGAATACTCCCTATACACCTTTCTAGAGTGCCTCAATGTCCTTCTGTATAGGGTGATGCCATCGTTTGTAGTACCCGATGCCGACAGCACGCGCTCACATGAAAAATACAAAGAAATCGCAGGAAACAAAATGTCGTCGTAGCACAGTCAGCGCCACGAGCGCGTGCAGGGACACGCTCTTTCACGCGCTTGAGAACAAAAAATAAAAATAAGCGTTCGAAACAAAATGGCCAGATGTCATCACCCCAAGCAAAGCGCACATGAAGGCACCCTAGACCTTTCCAGAAAAGGGCTGCTGGCCGGTTTCATTTTCAATGTTCGTGCGTATCGCGCGTGATTTGCTCGCATTCCGAAGCGACGCACACGCGCGTGCTGAGCTGTGGAGATCGCACGCTGAGCTGTGGATTTGTAAACATTGGAAAGGTCTATAGGAGGGCTCAACCAAAACATCTCGCCGCTAATAGACGATTGCAAGCAAGGCTGCTGGCCGCCGCCCTATCTCTGCTCGTGCGGGGAAGCCCGTGCTATTGCAAGCTTGCCAAATCTATGTTCACATGCAAACTGCACGTGCATGCACGCATGGGCACCAGTCGGACGCCATGCTTAGAATAGATCTATTGCTATATTACCCAAGAATCAAAGAGAATAATAATAATAATAATTATGTGCTTTATTTTCCGTCAAAAGTGTATCACGGAGGGAGACCGAGGAAAAAAGCTGCATGATGCATGCATCATGCAGCTTGGCAAGCCCTCGGCCTCCCATCCTTACATTTGGCAGAAGTGGCACAAAAAACAAAACAAAAAACCAAAAATTCATGTGAAAGAATATTCACAGAAAAAGAATGCATACACGTAAAGCACAGCTCAATACAACAAAGTAAGGCAATGCATTTAAGGTTGTATTGTCTAAAAGGTAAATAGTATACCTTTGCTACACATATATTTGCTACACAGTCATCTTAGAAGAAAAGAATGATCGAAGGTCTTTAAATGACATGGTAGGAAGGTGGACGTTTTCGGTGTCAAGTATGTTGAGTAACCTAGGTAGGTGTACTTGCTGTCATTTGCTCGCCATATGTTGTTTTGTCATTTTTAAGCATCCAGTCCCCCGTGTTACGCAAAGGATACGCGGCAACTCTTGGTGTCAGGGATACGAGTTCAAACAATTAACGAGCATTTTTTTCTACATGTGTTTTACAAGTTACAGAAAGTCGATACTGCTATAGAAAATTCACAGGCATCAGACTCGGGCTCTTAAAAAGAGACGCACTAGGATGGTCATTAGAACATTACAAATGTTTCTTAACTTTTATTGATGGACAAGTATTTTATTTACATTAGCATTTGTTGTATATCCCCAGACTAGATGGCAATAGTTCACATGGGAAAGAAATAATGAATTATAAGCTAGTAATTTAACATATTTTAGTAAAATATGGCGGTGACGGTATATCGCGCCAACCACGTGTGACAGCTTTACCAATACATAATTCACATGCTCGTCCCATCTCATTCGATCTGTGAAAATGACACCAAGTGTTTTAAAACTAGAAATAACTTCCATTACTTTTTTTTAATTTAGGATAATATCATTGGTAATATTATCATTCTTGTCTCTTGGACGAAATAAAATGGCTTTTGTTTTGCTTTCATTAATTTTAAAGGAATTAGAACTACTCCAAGTAACTAGGTCCTTAAGAGTTTTATTTGCTTTAATGACTAATTCTTCATAGCAGTTGCTTGAAAAAAAATAAGCTCGTGTCCTCAGCATAGGTTACATATTTAATATATGGGTTTACGTTTACAATATCATTCACATACAGGTTATACAAAAAAGGTCCCAAGATACTCCCATGCGGAACACCGGATAAGATTGGTTTTACATCAGAACAGAAGCCCTTAATGTGAACATATTGTTTTTGATGCGATAGGTATGATGTAATTAAAGTTGAGACATAACCACGAAATCCGCACAATTGCAGCTTTCTGATTAGTAGATTGTGGTTTAAATGATCGAATGCTTTGCTGAAGTCGATGAAAATTTCGAGTGTCATCTTTTTATCTTCAAAACTGCGCAAAATGTAATCTTTTTGTTCTAAAAGTGCAAGTTCCGTAGATCGGTTTTTGCGAAATCCAGTCTGTGACGAAGTGATTATATCATGATTATCAGAAAATTTCACTAGGCGCGAATGCAAAATTTTTTCACGCCCTTTCAGAAAGACTGATAATATTGAAATCGGCCTATAGTTACCTATGTCATTCCTATCATACTTTTTGTACAAAACACTGACCTTTGCATTCCGGATTATTTTAGGAAATACCCCGTGCTATAAGTACAAATTAAAGATATGTGTTAAAAGGGGAGATATGAGATCTATAACATATTTTATGGGAGTTATCTGCAGGTCGTCAGGGTCACAACTTGTACTGTTTTTTAGCGATTGAAATGTTCGCTTCACTTCCATTTCTACAGTAGGCTAAATAAAGATCGAGCTTACATTTCCACGCTGAATATATGCGCAAGCATTTTCGTTAGGGGTTTCTCTAGCTAAGTTTACAAAATAATCATCAAAGGCATTTGCTAGTGGTCGTTCCGTTAATTCTATGCCATTAAGATAAAAAAAAATTAATTTGCTTTGTACCGTGGGAACGGTTTAAAACATTGTTTAGTTTTTTCCATGTCACGTCAGTTCGCAATGCAGAAGACAAAGTATTACTAAAATATCTTGCTCTAGCATTCTTTAGTTCTTTTGTAAGACTATCACGATAAATTTTAAACGTTTTAAGCTTTTCAGGGTTTCTTGTTACAATAAATGTTTTATATAAAGCATTTTTCTTATTCATTTTTATTCGAAGTTTCTGAGACACCCACGGCTTACGACTCTTTTTCGACAGGGATTGGTGTTTCATGTGGCGCACATGCTGGCCTCAGCAGTAGTAACTTTTCTAAAGCAAATACTTAAAACAAATGCCATTTTGCCCGCGCGTTCGGCAACGCTTTATTTTTGGTGTTTACTTCGAATCTTTTATACGGGGAAGGCGAGCGCGTGTGGCGCGTGGAACACCAATCTCTGCATCCTTTTTGATGCTTAGGTAACATAGCAAATGGTCTATTGTCTATTCGCGGCGAGAAGTTTAGTAATCGCCGCCTGGTTGAAGTTTTTTCACAACCCAGAGTTACGATACTTGAACTTCCTCTGCTAGTGCAAACACGTGCAATGCCAAGCTTCTAAACACTGTGAAAATGAAAACGTTACCGCGTGGGTAGCACTTGCACTACCCATACTGAAGCAAAGCTCCTCTATCTTTTGAAAAGTGGCCCATTCATTTTTGTGGAAATGCTCAAGACACGTGCCGCGCGCCACTTCTGGGAAGAGCATGGCGTCTGTAATCTAGCTCAGTGCTGGGATGTGCCGCCATGATCTTCCCAAGGGCTGCACGTTGCACGTGCCTCGTGCATCGACGCACCTTGCGCTACTTTCAAGATATGGAGGGGCTGAAGTAAACCGAATCGCTCCTAGCCGGCTTCTCACCGCGAACAGACCTTTTCAAAAAAGAACCTCCTGGCCGGTTCCATATTTTAGTGTTCATCCGTATGTCGCCTGATTTGCTCGCTTCCCAAAGCGACGAACATGCGCATGCCGGGCTGAGGAGATCGCACGCTGGGCTGAGGACTTCTATATATCGAAATGGTGTATGCCTCGCAAAGATTTTCTTCCCGCTCATTTCTCAGCAAGCTAAGCTCGCGCCAGAAACCGACGTCGTCGATGTCGCTACTGTCGTGGAGCGGACGACGCGCTATTCGTTGGAAAGCGGAGGGACTTGAACCGGGCGGATTACGCATCTGGGCGGTGCATGCACTGAGCACTTAACCTATCACAAACTATAACCACTATATCTCAGAGACTCACGGTGTCCATTTCGGAGGTCTGTGCAAGTTGAAACGGTGTCCGCCGTGGGGCATGTGCTACGTACGTCCGTCTGCAGTGATCTTGTCCTACAATTCAGCAGAAGTGTGGGTTGCGGAACTCTCCAACTTAGGAACATTTTAACGTCTTTTCTCGTAGAATGTGAATCTTTCCCATAAACATTATGTTTCGTATTTTCGGGAGCACCACGAAGATCAATAAATGAAGGATATATTGTCAAGGATGTACTACCTTAATGAGAAATTCAGCACACACGAAACAAAAAACAAGCCTCTGCGCGGAATGTATCTCGGATCAAGAAGAGATTGTAGCCTAGGATACGTAAGAAATCCGACCGAGTAATATTATTGGTGCCTATACACTCCGCATCGGTCACGTTGTTCCATCCGTGACATAGATGGAATGCGTCGATAGAAAAAGAAAGAAAAAAAAAGCCACAAGTGAAGACCTCCACCGTGATCTCTCCCGTGAACGATGGGCATAAATGGCAAAGTTCAGAAGTCGCAAATGGGGAAGGAACTGCAGCCCTGTCCCGAGGACCCAAATGAAATATCACCCTCCGAAATTGTCCCGTTCCACCTTCTCCCATCAGCTCGTCGCATTCCTGGGGTGCCTCCGCGCCCTCCGCGAGTTTTCCTTGTTCTCTCTGTCTGTTTTTAGACTGTCCGTAGAAGCGTACGGGCAACAATGTCCGGTCGATACGATGGGTATACGGTGCCTGCAACGAGTTTCTGACTGTTTGCAACATCTTTATTTTGCCCCCCCCCCCCCCCCCCTCAACCTCACCCCCGTGCCAATTTCGTCCTGGAGACGTCTCAATTTCGGAAAGCTGCGGACAGTCGAGATCTTAGCGGTGACCCAGCAGCGGTGATGAATGAGACAGACGGCTGTTGTCCCATAGCTCTCTCTTTGCAGCTGGACAGTCGCTGGAAAGTTCGGCAGTTACGCATTGTAACGCCGCGACACCAGCGACACTGACACTTTTACTGTCATTTTGCCATCGACCCTTTCAGAAAGTCAGTACCACAATCAGTACCATAGTGGTTCAAATATCAGTTTAACTTTTTTTGAATGCTGATGGTGGTTCTTACGTAAACGGCAGGCGTATAAAAGTGAAGGTGTTTTGACTGAACATTATTTCTCTATCCGTTCCAGTTTCGATGACTGCAATACCTCTGTACGAGGCGATTCTGCCACTTGGGCATTTTCTGGGTCATGACAGCGCGATGCGACCAGAAACTCGAGTGCCGAAAGGCATCCGTCGATACTTCGCGTTATACAACACAGACGCGCTGGCCGGAACGCATAACCCGGAGCGGAGCCCGACGTGTATCGCTGACCTTAGCGCGGCGCAAGAGGCACTTATCCGCCGAACACTCCCGATGTACGAGGCCTTAGTCTCTTAACTATCTGCCTATAGAGGTGGCCGTAAACGCGGGAATGATTCCCCGTGTTTTTGTTTCATTTTCCCTCGGTATCGCTCCCCATAAACTCGCCGATGCGCTACAACCACCGACGCTTTTTCGACCTTGACCCGTGCCTGACCTTTAGCCTTCCGACCCCGCTCATCTCCTCAAAAAATAAACGTAAAAGATTAACTGGTTATACGCTGCGGTGACTTCATATAAATATGTTTTTAAGTTTGACTCTTGGCTATTTTCTGTTGTCGAGCTCGTGAACAGAAAAAGAGAGGCGTCGTTCCTCGAGTCATCCGCGCCCACGCAAGCTTCTTCGTCTCCCCTTACGACGGAATGCTGTGGACGTTACGACCGATCGGAGCCAATACCCCGATGTTTTAGGGTCACGTGACCATCTGGTGCGCCCAGTCGCGTCCTAGGTTCTCAGAGCTGGATTGGCTGGGCATGGCTCGCGAGCGTCCGTTGCGGACCCATCGTTAAGGCGAAAGGGAGTGTACTGCGAACACCATTTCTCACGTCGATGCTCTCGGCTCACTCTGTACGCCGAGTGGGCTCCCTGAGTGGGTGTAGGGCTCTCCGGTAATGCGACCGTTACTCCGTGAGCCAAGAAGACGCGCCCGTGTTCTTTTTCTCGCGTGTTTGCAAAGCGATCGGAGCCCCGTTCTCGCGTGACGCAAACAAACACGCAGCTCTTCAAACAAGATACCACTCCCCGGGCGATTGTGACGTGTGTATACGCCACGCTCGATGGCGGAGCTGTTAAAGGGCTCACTGTGCACACTCGCGGCTCGCACGAATAAAGAGAGCACTGAGTGCTTCGTGGGCTCTGTCGGTATAGCAAATGGGGATATCTGCGATACAAAGGAATAGAAAACATCACTGACACTCTGGAGAAAAGACGTGCGCGCTCGGAAAATCAGTGCGCCGAGCCTGTCTTAATGGAGACAATCTTTCTAAAAAAAAAAGCCAGCTGAACTTAGGAAAATGGAGTATAGAGAGAGAAGAGACAGGCATACCGCTGGACTACGCACTGTGGTTTAATACTTCCTCCTTTTTCTGAACCTTGACTTCGTGCTTTTTTCTTTTTTTCTTTTTAAAACCCACATAAAACACCGCTTATATCTGAAACCTAACTAAACTAAAATTTGAATCACCCGCACTCCACCGGGTCATAAAACACCGCAAGTATTGTTTTTCTTTGGTATTGAGCTTGATTAAGGGCTCGCTGACGCACGTGGCTTCGTTTTCCTCGATGGCCAAGGTCTCGAGCATCTCTCGTGCATACTGGTTCTTGTATTTTGCAATGATGGTAACGCTGTTGAACTCTGCACTGCACGCACAGTTGCGGCAATGTGCCGATAGATGACCTGCATTTGTGCCTTTTAACGATGCTGCATGTTCTCTTATCCTGTCGTTGAGGCATCTACCAGTTTGGCCAATATAACACTTGCCACACGATAAGGGAATGTAATAAACAACCCCCTTCTCACAAAGAAAAACAATATTTGCGGTGTTTTATGAGCCGGTGAAGTGCGGGTGATTCAAATTTTATTTTAGTTAGGTTTAGGATATAAGCGGTGTTTTATGTGGGTTTTAAAAAGAAAACAATAAAGAAAGAAAAAAGCACAAAGTCAAGGATCAGAAAGAGGAGGAAGTATTAAACCACAGTTGGTAGTCCAGCGGTATTCCTGTCTCTTTCTCTCTCTATGTTCCATTTCCCTAAGTTCAGCTGACTTTTTTTAGTTTTATGCACCAACAAGGGGGGGGGGGGGGCTCAACTACAGCCTGTTACTTAGACAACCTTTATTTGGATAGGTATAGATATGTAAATATTTTCGAGTAACTCAATACCTACTAAGCGTTTAAAATACCTTCTCAATGTTTGAGCATAGGCCCGCTTAGGATCTGGGCGACAATAGAAAGTATGGGTGGACCTTGCCAGCCATATGTTACAGTGCTAGAGGTGTACATCTCTACGCATGTCTCGATAAAAATTGGCTTGGGGAGTTTTCTCGATAGGCGGTATAGGACCCCGCTACTCTCCTTTAGGCCGTAGCCCGTAGCTCGCAGCGCATTTCCGCCTTACGTTTGGTACACGCGGAGCTCACGGTTTAGTTATCGCCGCAGTTTTGTCTACCCGAGACACAATACAGTGGCATAGTGTTCTCATTGACCGGAAACAGGTACAAAATATGTAAGTGCAAAAGATAAGGGTCCTTTTAGAGCGCAGCTCTTAGGCGCCCGTTTCCGGCTTGAGCGGCGTCGGCGTCGCCGTCGGCGTAACCAAGGTCACCCCAAGGTCACGTGACCCGAAGGTCACGTAACCCCTCTCAAGGTCACGTGACCCCCCGAGATCACGTGGCCCCCAGGTCACGTGGCCCCACTCCCCAAAGTCACGTGACCCCCTCTCCCCCCCCCCCCGAGGTCACGTGACCCCCTCCCTCCGAGGTTAGGTGACCCCCCCGGAGCATATTAAAGCATGAGGGGAGGAGGAGGAGAAGGAGGAGGAAGGTCTACCCTCCCCTCAGTACCCTTCCCTCCTCCTCCTCAAGAGCTGCGCTCCAATTCGGCGTTACAGGGAGTTCTAAACGGCTTTCACTTTTTTTCTCCCCTTAAAGTGACACTGCAAGGGGAAAAAAAACTAATTTTTTTATCTTATTTTAAACACCTATTTTTTTATTACTTTTGCCAAAGAATAAAAATATTTACGTACAGTATTTACTTTTTTAGACGCAATTTAGGTAGAGGTCATGGCCCTCTCTAAGTCCCGCCCACAAATCAGTGACACTGTCCATTACTACTGGACTGGCTTGGCTCGATCAAACACGCTAACAAGCCTAGTGGCTCCCTTTGGCGACATCCGGTGCGTCTAGTCTGGCGTCTGACACCGCCTGCTAGTCGTGCAAGCAGACCAGTGGCAGCCTCCGGCATCGTCCGCTATTGCACCGCAGTCTATCGTCTTTTGCAATGCCCGTAAGACGCGGACATGGAAGCTGCGCGTCCGCGTCCGTTTTCGCCTCCGTCCGTCTGCTAGTCCGCCTCCGTCTAAAAACTTCTTCAGCGCTCAGAAGAAGCGACCATGAAAGCGGCGTTCTATCGTTCCATCATGCACGAGCTGTGGTCCGATACAAGCGTCTGTCGGCGTCTCTTTATGTGCGGTAATAATCGACCTAGAGAACTAAAATAAAAATCGACCAAGTAAATATGCAGTCCTTCTAGCTTTACTGTTCTTATTATTTTGTTTCGCGTGGCATCCGCGAGCAAGGTGCGTAAGCGTCATGATGGAGAAATAAAACGCGACGTAAAAATATTCGCTTTTTTAGGCCCGGTGCGCCACAAAACTTGAGAGCTACTTTGCCTCTCGAAGCAAAATGACGGCAACATACCGGGACTAGCTTGATGCGAGGAGACCGCCCGATTGCCTCCAGCCAAAATGGGTCGCAAAATCTTTTCAATGTAGGTACCTTCTCGGCATGGAAACCATGGTTGCACTCGTGACAGTTGCACAATTCACAGAGCAGCGGGGCCGCTTTTACGGAAACCAACATTGTTATTCTGAATCAACACGTGCAAACGAACGAATCAGGCAAGATCGAGCAACATAGTCGACGTCAGACGCTAGGTTTAGGCCAGACCCGCTAGGCAAACAAGCATTCTCAGAGCTCTTCCGCGGGCGCCTACTTGCGACAGTTGTTTGATGCAAACTAGGCCGGTGTAGATCTTCTAAACACCTCGGTAAACGTAAAACGATTCGCACTCATGAAAAAAAAACAAAAAAACGAGGTCAACGAGCTACGCTTGTTGAGCACACCGCAAACACCGACTGCCATGTTTGTTATCGTTTGAAACCGAAACTGAAAGGCGATCTCGGCATATCTTTGGGGACACTCATCGCTCTATCTAGATTATTCGTTCCTAAGACATAAAACAGTAGTCGATTCAAACAGTATTACGGCAGGGAGGCATGAATTTACAACCACCTGTCACGCGTCAATCGTCTCTCCAGCCAATGAGAGATGTAAGCACTCTGAAGCACGGGGCGGGCTTAGCGGGCTGCGACCTTCACCTTCTGCACCTAAATTGCGTCTAGCGGCGTAAATATTGCTAAAAATATTATTTTTAGTGCTATCTTTTTTTTTAATATACGTGTCTAATAAAGTTTTTGATTGCAGTGTTCCTTTCAATGGAGAAGCCTGCTAGAGCACATTGTTCAGACTACGCACCCTCCCTCTCCCTTTCTCTTTTCTCTCTCTTACACTCTGTCTCTGTCCCTCTTTCCTGCTCTTCTTTATCTTAATAAAGACGTTTTCTTTGACTAACTTTCTATAACCTCCTTTGACTAACTTAGTCTGAAGAGAAACCGTGATTTTAAAGTAATTTTGTATTTGCTTTCGAAGCCATTCATTTCTCTAAAATACTTTTAAACTGGGCGTCCGCGAGAAAACCGAACACTGTTTTTCGCAAAGCACAAATAATCTATATATCGCAAATTACAGTGTGTATGTTTATACAGCCTAGACCTTAGTCTGCCTCAACGGGCGACTTGTTTCCAGTTGTAGATGAGAAATTTAGCCAATGCAGTACAACCACCAGCCTGGGGTCTTTAACGTGCACCACTGAGTAGTGATACACGACCGTACGCGGGCACGATGCTCATCCAGGTCAAAACGGGCAGGGGTTGGGATTGTATAGGGGGATTAAACTCAGGGGTTTTGCAGCGCGAGCTTTCGTTCCACATGCTCCGAGCTAGCCCACTCGTCCACCGATCCCCAACTATTAGCGGCGAGATGTTTTGGTGGCGGCCTCCTACGGTTCCCCTTTGTGACGTCATTACCTTGCAAACAACAAGTTCGATGGTGTTTGTAAATAGCACGGTGGAAGCTTGAAATCATTGAGCTCTTAGAGCAACACTGCCAACACCGTCAAAATTAAAGTTCTTTCATTCCTCTTATTTCCGTCGATGATAAATCCCCTTTCCTACGTCATAGTCAGCGTTCGGCCAATCGTGGAAAGCCGACCACAGCGACGCTTTCGGTCGCGCACGGGGCTAATATATCGCAGAGAGCTCAAACTCAGTCAGAACGTGGCCCCAGCCGTTCGAGCTCGATGCCAAAGTTTCAGCGGCAACCGCTATCTTATTCCAAAGTTATAAGAGAATTTCTGACATTTTCAATGAAAAAATTGGGCACATTTCCGCCCGTTTTTTGTTTCTGACGCCATGGAGCTCCATCAATTCGAAAGCTCCGTCGGCCGAAATTTTCCATTGAAATTTTGAGAAAATCGCTTATATCTTTCGAATAAGATAACGTTTGGTGCTGAAACTTCGGCATCTTGCTCGAACGGCTGGGGCTACGTTCTGACGAATTTTGAGCTCTCCGCGACGTCTGGTTTATTTTTGCGGTGCGAAAAACAGGGTTCAGTTTTCTCGCGGACGTTCGGTACTAATCGACTGCGGTAGATTTGTTTTTTAGTAACGTGTGCAAGGATTCAAATTGATAAAGTTGTATAGTGGTATACGTTACACTTACAGGAGTGGTTATGACACGGAATGTTGCTACACGAGTTTTGTTCGTCTATCCCAGGCGGGTAGACGCTCATCTCACATTCCCTGGGCACGGGTTTAAATTGAGACACCTTGTCGATTCTGGAACATTCTGTACGCCACAAAGTTAGAGGCGTCTTCAGACGTAGACTATACTCGAACGCCGCCGGATGCAGCTAGAGCCAGGACTTACCGAAAGAGAGACAATGTGCACCTTGTCACCGACGCTGGTTCTTCAATACCTCACTATTTAGAGGCACAAAGTCGCCGAAATAAACCTCTATTCGCCAGTTGTTGTAGTTGTTGTTTTTCAACTCACTCTGCGTTTTTGACAATATAATATTTGTAATGGGTACTTAAAAAACAATTTGTCACAAATGTCTGACATTTTTTTACAATAATCTTGTCCCAAGTTTAGAACTTGCAAAAGAAATATTGCCCCTCTTTTTTTCCGTTTCGCACATTATGGGGGCTTTTAGCAAACCGTTACCGTGTTCCGCGTATCGCACCGCCCGAGTCTTGGAATCATGCTTTTAAGCTCGTGCCCCGCGGTCATGCACCCGGGCGCTCGCTTACAAGCATGCTTCAAGAGCTCCGGTAATGCGTCAGGCGGAATGCGGTAACGGTCTGCTAAAAGTAAATTATAAGTTGCTGCTCCAGTTGCGCCAATTCATAAAGGTAAAAGGAACGTCCCTACGTTTCCCTCTATTTGACACGATTCTCCGTCCAACAACGCTGTGTTTGCACAGTTCTTGTCTCCCTTCTCTTTTACTCCGAATTAAGATGATTTATGGGAAAGTGTGAACGTCCTAAGCAGGCAACAAGGTACGGTTGCGGTAGGCCCCTATACTATAATTATAAGCAATGCAGATTCCATGAAAGGTACTGGGAGGAGCCGTTCTATGATAACTCAATTTCACAGGAAAACTACTGGAAAGCTCTCAACGAAGTAGGATTACATGTAAGACGCCCATATCTACTAATTGCCCCTTTTTGTTTGGCAAACAAACTCAGTGTCGCCATCTATCGGATGACCCTGGCACACTTCCGCTTCCGTTTATATTTCTTCATTTTTTACGCTTCGTTCTCTCGCCCTAACAGAATGAATTACGTCTTACGGTGCTATAAACGTCCGCTCTCCGAAGAGAACGTGTAGATTTGATCCCACAAATGCTACGAAAACCGCCCTCCATAGTTAAGAAGCGGAACTGTGAAGAACTATTTGCACACCGGCGCCACCGGTGTGCAAATTGATAATCGCGCTCACACAGCAGCAAATTGCGACCAAAACTCCTTTCGCAAACAGATTCTGGAGCACCTCGCTTCTTCTCTGGTACTCTTTTCTCACCGAAGGCCCAAAGTTTTCATGTGGAGAATTCTGATGGAGTTGGGTCAGGATGCAAAATAGTGGGATTGCCTGGATGCAGCCGCTCGAGACCGTTCAGCTGAAGGCGCACGCGCTTACGGGCGGGACACTGAGGCAGCTTATAAACATGCAAATGAAGGCCTATAGGATTCTCAGGAACCGAACGGACGTCGGGAGAGGGGCGTTGCGGTGGTGGCGCCCACAACTTTTGCAGGGATTTTCGATGGCGTAATTGGAAACGGCAAGGAAGGGGGCGGGGTTAGAATTGATTGGGAGCTCATCTCCCTTTGCGAAGCAATAAAAGACCCCAATTAAAACCCGTTCAATCGTGAAACATTCAAAACAGCCGAAAGGTCGACCGTTTCGCAGGGCTTGCGTTTGATTTTTCCTATAACCTTTTGGCGCTCCCAATACAGCACGTACTCTACAAGACCAGGTTTTATTTTAAAGTCGTAAAAAAGGGATTTCCTACCCATTACGGGTACCGATTTTCGCCTAAGCTGGTCGAGGTTCGGCAACACCGGAGTATATAAGAGTATAAGACCGAAATAAAAAAATTAAAAAATTCAACATATATATTTATTTATTTTCATCCTTGCAAGAGTATGAGGACGAGTGTATAAATACGTCGACTCGACTAGATTCGAGAGGTGGATATTTGCGCAAGTGAACGAGGCGCACTATTCTTGCCCATCCTGCCCTGTTTTGCGTGTGTGTTGGCAATGCGGTAAACGAACAGAAACAGAGGAAGAGGAGTGCGCGCGGGGACGTTCCTCCTCTCCCTCGGTGTCTATTCGTATACGCTGTCACAAACTCCTCTATGCTCAAAAACCCTGGCAGTTCGACAACGGAACCATAGAGTGCCCGGGCGCAGATTTGGAGCGCGAGGCTTGGCTAGCACAAAGCATCAAAGAGCCATTTCTTGGGGAACCTTAACGTCAGCGCACAGCTTTGCAGCGGCGAGGACCCGAAACACACTTGTTCGTTTGGGAGAGGTGTGTTTCGGCGTCTCGCCGCTGCGGGGCGCGTCACGTGGCTCTTTTCTCATCCGTTGTCTGCCGCTCCACCTTTTCCATTTCGGCGGCCGCTTCTCGTGGCAATCTGCCATGCTTTGTCAGTATACAGGAGGCTACGACGCTGTGAAAGTTCGTTTGCCTCTTGATAGAACCTCGCGCATATGTTTAACCCGCAAATGAATCACACGCTTTTGTCCGTCCTCCCCCCCTTCCCCCTCCCCCCGACCTCGACCAATGACGGCATGCACTTGGCTTCTTCGTCATCGATAGCCCCCTGCGCATTCTCTATGTTTGACGTCTGTGCCCCTGCTGGCGTTCCACTGCGCCAAAGACGCATTTGGGAACGCTTGCTCGGTGTATAGATAACTTCCGAATATCAGGATGGGTAATGGCACGGCCAGGTAAGGTGTGCGCTAATAGTCAGAGATGTCTAATCGGCACTGCCGTCTACGAGCACTTTCTGCTATGCTTATGACGCTGCCTTCTCACCCCTTTGGTCATGAGGAACGAGAGAACTAAAAAAAGAGAGGTTATTATTAAATCCACTATCGGCCACCCGTCAAAGGTACCCGATGCCTGTCGGATTCTCAACCTACGACGGAATCCGACAAATGTGGACGATTGTGTATGACAGATGACGTGTAATCTACTATATAATTTACACTCAGATTATCGGCACCCCGATTTCCCAACTATCTTCTCGGCTCCGCCATACTGGCGCCCGGAGAAGCTGGCGTAATCGGTGATCGTTTCGATTCGAAAATTCGACTTCCTGAGTTTGATATGCAGTGTCAAAAAGGTCAGGCGATACTGTTTCGCTCTGCCACGGACAGTTTGAACATTTCTGGAGGACGGAGAAGCACTTTCCGCAATTTCAAATAAAGGTTCAGGTAACTAACAACCATGATTGTAAGCAGTAAGAAGCTGGCTGAAGTGGCGTTACTCTGAAAAAATAGCCGATTCAGTGGCTCTATTATAAGACATCCAAAGGGGGCTGAGACAAATAACCTACTTCAGCTGCATTCTGTACTCTGTTCACCTTCTCCCACAGACGCGAGAACCCACGTATTTCTCTATACTAACGTTTCCAGGGTCCAATTTTCGGTGATGCCTTCCGTAGCTTCCCTTGGGCCGGAGTCTAAAACTCGTCGTGTCTCTTCCCTGTCTTGCAGCGACAAAGGACCAGTGGGGCTCCTGGTACGGCGGGCCTCTGGAGTCTTCCAGACTGGGCCTAAGTCGGGCGGGCTCTCCGCCGGACCCGCCCGCCTCCAACAACATCTGAGCGCCGCCGGTACCCAGGAACACTTCCTCAGATTGACACCTCCGCTCCGCCCCCGAAGAAGTTTCTGCCCCAAAGCTTACGTTGTGACGAATCGCCGACCTTCCGTCGTTGAGTTCCTTTTACGAGTACTTTGTGTTGGTCTCAAAATGCTGGATCGTTCAGGCTCCGAGAGATTCTTATAATTTGTCCCAGCCAGCGCGAAGCATCTGGGTTTCCCCTTTGAGTGCGGTTGTCTTTTGCTAGTCTGCCGCGTTGTTCAAAGACGGCTGCCGGCAACAACTCATAACCTAGCTTGTAGAGCATGGGGTTCGGGCATCTGAACCACTGGGAACGACGATGATCTTTACGGCGACGAGAGCTGACCTGTACATAGCGTTAAAAACCTACTCACGAGAGTCACTACTTCCAAGTCTTTCTGTCGTTCGTGAAATCGATGGGCTTCCTGATAAACTACACATGTGCGATATACGATAGTGTAGTCTTTTTATTTTATTTTTTTTTATTTTTGTGTCTTTATTAACTGATACACACACATATCACGACGATGATCCTTGGCGGTGAAAGTGTGCACTTTAGGAGAAAGCAGGCTTAGAATTTATATTTTGGTGTGGAATAACATAAAAAGCAGCGTTGCAGCGAACGACACTTTGGTCACTGACACCTCAAAAAAACGCAGGGCACGGATCATAATGTTCTTGTTTCTTGCTTCGCGATTCGTCCTTCGCCATTCTGATCGGCTGACGCTGCGATCTCATTGGCTGTAAAGCGATAATGAGATGCGCCTGACTCACTGCGCCCTGCGTCTCTTCGGCTATCAGTGTCTATGTGGAGCGCAAGTCCGTCTGTTTCTTTTGAGGGGGTTGTGGTGACCTCAGAGCGCCAACCTATGATTGTCTCTGAATGGAAGGATAGTGGGCAGACCTCAAGGTAGCTTGTTTTGAGATCCACCCACTGTCCTTCCATTCAGAGCCAATTGGAGCTCGGCGTTCTGACGTCACCGCGACCCCCTGCAAAAGAAGCAGAAGGACTTGCGCTCAGCATAGTTTGCTTTTGATGGGCTAGAAGAGGACGCGCTGACAGCCTGATGTCCAGCACTTCCCAAAGGTTTTTTTCGGACCTGGCCCGTACACCCAAGGGCCATTCTCGCACGCGTTGCTTAAAACAGTAATCAATTACAATTACAGTTACTCTCAATTAAAACGTATTCAATTATATGACTCTATTACTTCAGCAAATAAGTAATTGGCCATTACTTCAAGAGTATAACCGCTACTTTGCCCAATACTTCAGTTTTTCAAAACGAGAGGATTTTCTGCCGGTTTCAAAACGGGTCTTTTATGCTGTCCATTACTAGATTAGAATCACCGAGCTATTAATTATTTACCTTCTTATTCCTCCAATTTTAGTAAACCATCCTCCTGTCGAAGACTTTTGGTTCGATAGTTCCTTGGTAGAGAACACGTGCTAGCGAAGGGCGTCGTTAGGAAAGGTTAGGAAAAAATATTAACTGTTACAACTTACGAGTAATTTTAATATTTCAAAAAGAAATCATATCGCCCTTTTGATTACTTCATACCAAGTGTATTAAAATAATTACAAAGTTGCTCCAGACAGAAATTGGTCACAAGTAATTTCACTGTGTGTATTGTGTTCCGTGCAAGTCTTCACCCAACCCGAAAACGCGGCGAGCGTAACTTGTTCGAAGTTTTTTCTCATATGTCAGACAATATGGCGGCTTCAATTAGTAACTCTGCGCTCCACATTAGTTTAAAATACCTTTAAAGCATCAATCATTTAGCACAGAATGGTTGAACATACTACTGTCTTAACTAGGCAATGCCTCAGTGACAAAATTGATAGTGACAAAATTAAAACGGCGACTAGGCAGTACTAAATATAAAGCAGATTCCAAGCCATTGAACGTATACTCTGGGAGGAGAAAAACACCGGAAATCCGAATCATTCTGGGAATTCGGCCACAATAGTATCTCTTTTGATGCCAATGACTGGTTTCTACGTGTTAATGTAGGTTGCCCAGAATAGTAAAGCTATAAGTATCGCTGAAAGTCACTGGAATTGCAATTGTTACCAACAGGACATCATAAAAATTACTCGCAGTGGATGTATTCATGAGTGTTGCTTCTTTAACCTAGCATAATCCTCGGTTTTCCAGAAAAACACGACATAACCGGCACGTCAACGGGATGCTTTCTCGTGATAAGCACATTGATAAATAAAGAATAAATGTCGCTTCCGCTAATTTAAAGTTGTGGAATGTCCATATTGAGTGGTAACTTTGGTCCGCCACATATATTGGGTGACCCTTCTCACTAACCCATCAAGGGGAAACAAACTTCTTTAGCTTCTAACGTACAGTGTAACGTACAGTCGAATATTAAATAAACCTACTAAAAAAAGCGCCAACGAACAGAGAAAGACGCATTCAAATGTTCACGCTCCTATCTGCGCTAGTTTGTATTTTTCTTATTTCAGGCCTTCACAGTCCTCACTAACTTTTAATCTAGGCGCACTCTGGGCCAACACCGAATCAACTCTGTAATATTTATTAATTAGATTTATTTTTACATGCGTCTGTAACCCTCGACGCCTTCTAGACATTATTGCGCGCCCCGTCTTTCACCTGAATATCAGCATTATCGCGACACATTATTTTCGCCAATAACAGTTTTCATTGTGTGATGTTTCGTACAAATAGAAAATGTTTAAAAAGATTTGTCTTGAGGGCATACGGCCGATTAATGGAGCAGGGATCTATTCGTGTGGAGATGCTGTATAATGCGGCGATCGCAAACACAACAAAGTTCACATTGTAGTGTGGTCAGGATAAATCGAATGAAAAAAATGAAAGCCGTTTACAACACCCTGTAACGCCGAATTAGAGCGCAGCTCTTAAGGAGGAGAAGGAGGGAAGGGTACTGAGAGGAGGGTGTACTTCCTCCCTCCTCCTCACCTCCTCATCCTTCAAGCTCCTCCTCTCCTCTCCTCCTCCTTCCTCGTCCCCCTCCTTCTCCTCCTTATCCCCCTCCTCCCCTCTTCCCTTCTCTTCTCCCTCCTCCCTCTTCCTCCCCCTCCTTCTTGCTCCTTCCCCTCCTCCCCTCCCCCTCGTCCTCCCCTCCTCCTCCCTCCACCTCCTCCCCGCGCGGTGCATTATGGGATATTTCCCATAATGCACCGCGCGGCTACACCGACGGCGACGGCGACGGCGCTCAAGCCGGAAACGGGCGCCTAAGAGCTGCGCTTTAAAAAAGCTTAAGGCTAATTTGCGTATGGCGCTCATCCAAAGAATGAGCAGCGAAAACCACGAACACATTTCCTTGGCCCTTCTCTGGGGGGGGGGGGTTGTTATGAACTCGCGATAAGCGCATTTGTGAATGAGCCATGCACCGATATAAAGGCAATTTGAGTGGTGCGGTGGTTTGCTAGACACACGGCTGCGGCGGCCCACGAGAATCATCATGATGCTACTTCTTGCAGAACGCCGGGTATGATGACGCCTTTGCGGCGTCACGCACGCATCTTCCTGCAAAAAAAAAAAACTGCGTTGTTTTAAACTATTTTGAGGCATGTCCTTGCCGCCAAGAAGCTGTCTTGCTCAGGTCTTGGACCTGCTGATGTGCCCGCATCCTGTGTCAGTCTGTGAGTAAGTCGCCCAATAATTGAGTGAGTATATATGGCTTGCACGTCGGCGTCATCGCACAATTCTGGTGGCCCTACTTAAGTATTTTGTTTTTGCCAAAGAACACAAATTCGCTGGTGCGAAAGGCGTGCCTTTAACAGATGCGCCCTCAGCTCCACGGCCACCATAACGGCCGCCCACGTGACGTCAGTGCAAGCCACTTATAGGATGTGAACCCACCTTTGGCAACGATTAGTTTTCGCCCAATTTAAAGTGCCTCCATGTTGCTTGGCTGGCGGCCCTCCCGGAGTAGAGACAACTATGGTGTCTGCTAGCAGAGAGTCCATTTTGCTTCCCACTTTGTGCAGTCGCTTGTGAGCTGCTTACACAGTGATTGAGCATTATTTCCTGTGAAATGACTCGAGGTAACTTTAAGAGCACACAATGTCACGTATGCGTTTGTTTTTGACACTGGTCTGGAGGCAGGAGGCAAAATGGTGGCCGCGGTAAAGAAAAAGCGGCGCTTGCCCTTCCAAAGGAGATCGCCACTCTAGCAAGGCGCAGCTAGCAGGCAACATTGAGGCACTCTAGTCCAGTTGATTTTATTCTCCGTAGGCCTGCATCTAGATGTCGACACACCAGATGTGTTCAATTCTTGTCGAGCGTGCCCTCGTGTCGTCAACGGCGTTCCCCAGATAACGTTTCCAGAGCTTCGCCGTCGCGTCACAAACGTTGCATTAAAAACCGGCGCGAGTTTTTTTTCCTTCTTCCCGTGCGTGCGTGTGTGTATGTGTGTGCGCGCGAACGTGTCCAGCTCACTAACACGAACCCTGTCAGACCTAACCTCATGTAGAGAACCATGTACAGTCATGTCACGGAAGGGCAGAAAGCACACTACAAAAGAATAAAAAGCTGGTGTTCAGAAATTCTCACGTTCGTGTGTTTCTTTATGCATTCGGTGATGTTCACGCTCCTTGTATACAGCGTGTGCTGCTACAGGCTAAGGTAAATACCCTTGGACAAACAGAAGAGACGGCAGGGCAAGCGACTCTAAGGAAGCAGTCAGGTGAGTCTTCGAGAACATGGACAGGCCCCGACACGGATGGCCCTAAAAAGTGACCGCTATCCGCCGAGAAACAGAGGGATAGGAGGAGATGTGAGAACGCCGATTCTGGTTGGAATAGTTACTGGGTAGACCTACAGCTAGTTGCCTTTGTCTCCATGGCACTCGTCGAAGGCGTTAAGCGCGAGTCTAGCCTGTCTTTTTTTTTTTTTTCGTTTTAAGAATACACATGGGCGCGCAAGATGTGGCGGCTCAGTTGCGCCATCAAAAAGTCGCTAACTCAACCACGATTTGCGAGTGGTGTAAACCAATCCGCAAACGCCGTCATGTTTTTTTTTTTTTGTTTTGTTTTGTTTTTTTCTAAAAAAAGTAGACCCCTAATACTTGTTGCGCGGGTATTCTTCTCCCTCTCTCGTGCGCGTTTGCTCTTGATGTGGATTTGAGTGCGCGCACGCGCGCGGGAAAGAAGCGAGGTTGTTGCGGTAAATGTGGGACACCACGACAGAACAGCGCACGACAACAATGCACGGCGTCAAAACAGCAGAACGACAGAAGAGCACGTGTTAAAACAATACAGCAGCAGAACACACACCTAAATTCATGCTGTTTTTATTCCGTAAGACACATTATTAGCAGCACGCGTCTAAATAAAGTACTTGTTGCTAACGTGTTCAGCAGAACACGTGTATTGCAGTTACGCTTTGTCATATCGTTACATATAACTTTATACTATTACGTGCGCCGTTGTATTTTACTACCTACTTATAGTTTTTTATTTAGACGTACTGCAGGCCTTGAACAGGCCTCTGCAGGTGCGGGGTACATGCAAACAACAAAACTATACATATAAGAAACAAGAAACAGATCGCAACCATATATATTGCTTATACAATGACATATATACATATAAACACAATCAGCGTAATAAATGTTCCATAATCAATGCCTAACATATAATAAAAAATGCATGTACGAACACCAGGAAAGGACAAAAGATGTGAATCTCAAGAGCACCATTGAAGCGCATGTTTAGTAATAGACCTTCCCACCGCAAGCCAATGAAGCTTGCCATATTTTTAATGACTGCTTGATTATTAATCCTTTAGCGTTTTGTATCGATACAAAGGCGGTTCCTTATTTACCCAAACGAAGAATGAATATCACAATTGACGAGTTTAGTGGAACTGCTAAATAAATAGGCTATTAGAGATGCACTCTTGTTTTACATAGCTTACATGCAGTAGGAAAGCGACCGTCCAAAAGAGTGCCAATGAGGGGTTGTGTGCCATACTGGGGCAGGACGTTCCTTAGTCTTTGCGAGATTCTCCCGTATGACTTTGAACCCAATGAAATGCGTTCTCTTTGACCGTTGAACATCTTCTGCTGGGCGAGGCTTTGCTCGTTTTCAATGCCTCGATGAGCCGGTGCGGGACAGGATGTTGAAACTCGAGCGAAGACTGAGCACCCCGGTGCCATGCTTCTACGCTTCTGTTGGTTTTAGGAAGCTTGTCTACAACGCCCTCATGGCAGCTCCAGAGCGACGGGCCAAAGGCCGGCTCCCGGCCTGTTTGGTTTCTTCTTAAGGGTGCGACCAATATACGGACGCTCGAATTACTCAAACAACGATGACCGTGCAGCATCCAGGATCACGCCAGCATCCTAGATGCTGGCATGATGCTGGATGTCTTCATATCCCGGGGAGTTTCATGGGAGGGTCGCGTATTTCTAGTAAAATAGGAATTCAGTGATTTCTAGTGAGGGAGTCGTCTGACTTCATCATATATAGAATATGGGGACTCTGCCGGCGGAGTCGCGTGATTCTAGTAAATCGCGAGTCGCGCGATGCAATCGGAAAAAATCCAGTGACTCCCGCGGGGTGTTCACGTGATTCTAGCAGAAAAAAAAAAATCTATCGCAAATGGAATCTTGGCAGGCTTGCTTGAATTAGGGTGCCACAATGTCCTTCTGTTTAGGGTGATGCCACCCTTTGTAGTACTCGATGCTGACAGCACGCGCTCATGGGGAAAATACAAAGAAATCGACCAAAACAAAATGTCGCCATAGCACAGTCGGCGCCACTACAGTGTTCTAGAGAGTTGTAGCGGCAAGAGCGGCGGCCACCGCGTGAAGATTTTGCGCGTAGACGACACCGTAGCGCTGCTGTTCTGAGCCCTAGGAACTGTGGCAAGACGCTTGAATAAAGAAGAATGAAGCGCCGGCGACACACGCGCTTCATGTCTAGAGCCCAGCGAGCCCAGCAGACATGGCCTCGTCTCGTCCTTAATTGCTACAGGAACGTGCCTCCGTCAGCCTCGTCGTCGGCGCTGCTCGGCGTGTACTACTGTGGTTTGACTGGAGCTTCTCGCAAAGCAGAAGAAGAAGAAGCACCTTGTAGATGGTCGATCCTTTTTCTGCGTTCCACATTATTTTTGAAAGATTGCCGACGCCTCTGGATTGGAGCCTGGGGTGCTATGTTGCGCTTTTTGGACTCCCACGGCGACTAGGGAGAAGGAAGTGACGTCAACGACACAGCAAACGCAGATTGGATGTTGACAGAAGAAAACGAAATCAACACCCAATCTGCGTTTGCTGTGTCGTTGACGTCACTTCCCTCTCCCTAGTCTCCTGGGAGTCCAAAAAGCGCAACATAGCCCCCCTGATCTGTTCCTTCGCTACGAAAGAAGTAAGCCTCTTTTATACCCGGACCTACAAATCATACTCCTGAAGGCCGCCAGCTACGTGGACCCTTTAAATCTGGGTCCTACCAAGGTACTCCCGGATTTTCCATCATGGAAAACTCCGATGGAGAGCGTTCATCAGATGGAAGACCAAAATTAGGCCCTTCGGTGACGGCATTAGCGAAAGATCAAGCCGGCCAGCCAGGCCAAGAGAAAACATCAGGCCAAGCGCTCAAGGGTGTCAAGCGACGCAAAGGAGAAAATGACGACGAACCTGACGATGACGACCAAGATGAGGATATAGGAGCGTCTGAAGTAACATCAGACTCTACCATGCACGTCGACGAGGAGAAAAGTGACCTGGAGGGATTCATACTCGTTACACACCGACGTCAGTGAACAACTGGTGTGCCAGTTTTACTGACCCCAGTCAAAGATGACCAACGACTCCAAAAACAGAATCCGCTCAAACTAAGCGAAGAAATAGCGGCAGCGGCAGACGCCCCTCTTGTGAGACATCATTTCACTGCTCGGGGAGGTCTCCTTGTAGATGTTGCAGACGCTGCTACCGTGAACAAGCTGCTGAAGGTTCGTTCTCTCTGTGGAGTTGCGGTCCAAGCAACCATACCGGAGACCTACATGCGGAACAACGGCCTCGTGACAGGGGTACCTGATTGGTACTCGGACAGCGAGCTAACGGAATTCCTGGAACCGGCTGGTGTGATCGCAGCCCGCCGACTCTACCAACGTCGCGCAAAGGTTGGCGAAGTGGCTAAACCGACTGACCGAGTTGTTCTAACTTTCCGGCCAAACACAGAGCGCCCAGTAAGAGTGAGCCTTGGGTTCACCATACATGAGGTCTGCGATTATGTTGAAGCCCCCTCCCGATGTTTCAACTGCCAGGCACTCGGACACATAGCCAAATACTGCAAGAACGCTGTCAAGTGCAAAAAGTGCGCAGGACCACACGCAACCAAAGACTGCAAGGGAGAAGACCCCATGAAGTGTGCAAACTGTGGTGGGGACCATCCCGCAAGCTACGTCAACTGCAAAGTGCGCCTCGGAGCACTCGCAAGAAGCAAGGCTTTTGTCAATGGACCACGACAGGCTTTGAAGCCAGTGGAGACCTTTGAGGTCAACGATACGGCCGCATCGCAGAAATCACCTGTTGCACCAGTTGCCATGTCAAAACCTACAGACAGCCAAACAACATCTGGCATGAAACCACAGGAGGGGCGACGAAAATATAGGAAAACGAACAGCGCCAGTAAGAATCTAAGAGAGAAACAGACGCTACTCGAGGAGGAGTTTCCTCCCTTACCACCCAGGGAATCGCAAGACCCCAACGTGTCCCAAGCTCACCGGGCTTCGTCGACGGGTAGACGCCTCTACAGTAGAGCGACAGAAAATGTCCCACCACACCCAAAGAGAGAAACTGATCTGCCTGGGACATCAAATGTCAACGACATAGTAAGTTTGCTTTTCTCTGCCATACGAGGCTTCATTGCCCAACTACCTCCAGGCCATCTAAAAATGGTACTACAAGGAATTATGGTTTTCGAAGTGACAATTGCTGATATGATCCGAAAATGGATGTAGTTATGGCCCAGGATCCAAAATATCAATCAACAGTGCCCCCTAAACAAAAAAATGTGCCATTAATAATGCAATGGAACTGTGCGAGCCTCCCAGTAAGATTGGTGGCACTGTCCTTATATTTACAAACTTACCAAATACCAATCTTAGCATTTAGTGAAGCAGGGCTACCAAATAATGGTAGTATTTCCGGATACACATGCTACAAAAATCCCACAATGAAAGGATCTGCGGCGTTATTTATACGAAAAAAGCTTCCCCAACATAGGATTGACACAAGTGACCTGTGCACAGAACATCTCGAACTGATAGCAGCGCATGTAGTCGTAGGTGGACATCCACTATGCATCGGCTCAGCCTATGTGCGTCCGGGGAAGGGCAAAGCTACTGTTGCGAGTGCGGTTGCCGAACTGTGCAAACGCTGCTCAGACCCTATTGTGTTATGCGGTGACTGGAACGCGCATCACAGCCTCTGGGGGAGTGCAAAAGATGATGCTAGAGGGAAAGCACTGGCTCAGGCTTTTGAGGATTGTGATTTGGCTACAGCAAATGACGGAAGTCCGACATTTTTTAGATCACCTAACACATACAGTGCAATAGACATCACGGCATACTCGTCAGACCTCAGCATACAATGGAGAACCTATCTAGATACGATGGGCAGTGATCACTATCCCATATTTATAGAGTTAGCAGGCGTTTGCTCAACGCAGCAACGCATTGGACACTTCATTCACTGGGACAATTACAGAAAAGATCTCACAGCATCACCGGAACCCCTAGACCAGGCGATAGTGATTAGTGCTGAAAGAGCCACAATCAGAATGCGCCTTCCAAGCCATTATCCCGAGCCCGACTTGACACTATTTAAGCTTTTTGCGCAACGTAGACAAGTAAAAAGAAAACTTCAGCGAATCTATACACGTGAAGTAAAAACCCTGCTAAATAAAATAAATGCAATCATCCGTCGATATGCAAAAAAGACCAAGCGCAAGCAGTGGGATGACAGCACAGCGTCGGCCGATGCTAACAAGCCTGGAACCCACATTTGGCGAATTTTGAACTGCTTTACGGGGAAAAGCGAGACGCGTACATCTTATGCTTCAATGGCACTTCGTCTGGGCGAAAATCTAAAAGACACACTACAAAGCTTTGCGGATTATTTTTCGACGCCTCAAAGTGAGGTTGGAGCGGAAAGCAACGCGGTAAAAAATAAATCACCTCTTGACGCTCTCTTCACCGCAGGCGAACTAGCCGCTGCACTAAAAATGTGTCGCAGAAAAAGTGCACCAGGTGCTGAAGGGATCACAAATCAGATGCTCCAAAACTTACCTGACGGACGACTAGAGGAACTTCTGAATTCCTTCAATATCATATGGACAACGGGAAACATACCACAAACTTGGCGAACAGCATGGGTTGTTCCTATACACAAGCCGGGAAAACCGAGAACATCATCATCTTCATATCGATCAGTGTTGCGGAACGGGCACCCCCATTCCATTCCAATTCCATTCCGGGGAATTAGAGTTTGCGATAATTCTATTCCTTTCAACTCCTAGGAATGGGGAAACTGGGCCCATTCCCACTCCTGGAATGGCTGAATCGTTCCATTCCATTCCTCTAATTCCTGGACGTTAATAGTGTCACTTAAAAGCTGCATTGCGTTGCAGGGTTGGGCAGAAATATTCAAAAATGTATTTGAAAATACAAAAACTGGGATAAATGAAAAAAGTTGCTAAAATAGTGATACTCAAGTCTCAAATATATCTGTAAAAATGTATCGCGATACGTATCCGAAATACGTTTTAAAAAGAGGGAAATGTCTTTCGAAATACAAATACAAGAATACACTTAGCGAGGGCAGAAACATGAATACCCATAATGCAATACATTTTTCAAATTTCTTTGAGACACCAACTGAGATGAGGCTTTAAGCTTGAAGTGGAAGTTTTTTTGTTGTCCCGGAACAACTTTCCCGCAGGCTTGGCACTTCGCCTTGAAGGTAGTGGTTCCGGACGAAGAGTTCTCAATCGGTTCACAAACATTCCATCAAGGATTGACCGCGCTCCCTTCCCTGGCATCCTGTCTGTCTGACCAGTGACGCGAAAAAACTTTGACCTCTAAATAAATTCCATCAAAACATCACCACTTCCCTGTTCAATAAGGGCGCCCCTGTCAGCACTGATCACCTGACGTCACGGTGGGATGAACTAGTATTGCTAGTATTCTTGTATCTGTAGGTGTTGCCTTGAACATGAAACTTTACCCACGCTGCTGTATGAAAGGACAGTATACGTACTTTCGTTATAGGTTACCTCGTTGAAGACCATGCAGGCAGTTGCATTTGGAATTTTCGAGAAAAGTGGACCACCTGAAGCATCCTGCAGAAGCACATGTCTTATCTTTTGTTACGGTTGAAAAATCGATACGGTGGCATCCCTGTTGTGACGGACCCTCCGCCTCCAATGCATGAATGGCAGTCTTTAAGTTTCGCCTAGCATCATTCAAACAGAGACCTCGTGGATTGCGACCTGAGATGGCCGGCACAGATGCGAGCCCTCCGGGAAACAGCGCGCTCGAGACGAGTCGCAGGTGTACGAAGTCTGTGTCCGCACAGCGAGGCCACGTCTGGCCTCCTTCCTGGGTATCGGATCACCAGAGCTGCGGGTCACGTTCACGTCGGCTGATGACGTACCCTTGCGCCGCGCAATGTTACAGGCGCAGACGCATTTGGATATGTGTTGAACTTCACTGGTGAAATTCGCCCCCGACCCCCCCCCCCCTCCCCCCTTTGTCTTTGCTTTGACGCTTTTTTATTTCATTTTTTTCGCGTAAAAGTCTGTTAGGGCCTTACGCGGGTCCCCAGTTTCTCTCTCATTTTATTTCTGAAGAACTGACTCGCTGACTGGCTCGGTATAGCTGAACGTAAATAAATGAATAAATATATAAATAAATAAAAATATAAAAAACTTGGCCCATTCCATTCCCATTCCATTCCGGGCAAAGGCATCTAATTCCATTCCCATTCCATTCCCATTCCATTTTCCTCAACGTTGCCGCCATTCCATTCCCATTCCAATCCGGGGTCGAGAAAGTGTGGAATGATTCCGGAATCATTCCAACTCCGGAGTGGCAACTCCGCAACACTGATATCGACCTATATCGCTAACGTCATGCGTAGCGAAACTTATGGAGCGAATGATCCATTCCCGTGCCTCGTGGTGGCTTGAGAAATATCAACTATTACCCAAAGAGATGACCGGATTCCGAAAAGGCCTCTCAACAGCGGATAGTGTGATTGACCTATTGAGTGCTGTTGAGCATAATCACTACAACAAGAACTCAACTCTGGCAATATTCTTTGACATCAGCCAGGCTTATGACAATGTACAGCATTCCGCAGTTCTGAGAAAGCTAACACAACTTGGAATGACGGGTCATTTACAGGTCTTCCTAAAGAATTGTTTCGCTGGACGAACGCTCCAAGTTCGGCTGGGACGAGCAGTGAGCTCGCAGCGTAAATCCCTTTGTGGCCTGCCCCAAGGAAGTGTACTATCGCCGATACTTTTTAATATCCTTTTGTCAAAGTTACCAGAAGCACTCCTCAAGCACACTCTTCCTACTAGTATGTCAATTTACGCGGATGATATTTGTATTTGGACTTCAGGCTTCAGGCATCACGGTCTACGAAATGCTGCTCAAGCTGCGATTAAAGCCTCGAGCAAGTACTTAGCTGAGTGCGGACTCCAGTTTTCACCAGAGAAGACGGCGTTCATTCTTTTTCCCGGAAAAGATCGAAACAGCACATGAATAGATCTTCAGGTAAACGGAACTCCGATTCGTCATGTCCGGCAGCATCGATTTCTAGGCTTCTCCATCAATTCTCGGCTGAATTGGCTCTCACAGGCAATGGCTACGGCAAAGTCCACAGTAGTAGTGAGAAATGCCATTAGGAGGGTGGCAGGACAGTCGTGGGGGAACTCTCCAAGGTCTATGCTACGTCTCCATTCAGCATTAGTAGTTTCCCGCATCTTATTCTCCCTCCCTTATATGAAGTTATCACGGTCCGACACTGAACTTCTCGAACGCATCCACAGACGAGGACTTCGTAAAAGCCTTGGTGTCCCCAGTTCTACCAGAAATGACCTGGTGTACATAGAGGCACAAGCTCTGCCACTGCCTCTTTTGGCAACGCAACGCCTACTTCTACAGAAGCTCCGCTTGCACGAAACAGCTACTGGAAGGAGCCTGCTCCAACGACTACCGAAAAGGACGAGTTCGCGCTTTCACATTTCTTTACAGACTCTGAAACACCTAGGGTGGCAATCAGAAGCGCGACCAGATAGTTTTGACTACCAACCTAAGCCACCATGGGAGGCATACATCCCAAAATGCAATGAGAAGATCCCGCGTATACCAAACAAGAAAATATCAAACGAAGTGGTGCTGAAAATGACAGCGACGGAGTACATTGAAACAACATTTAAAGATTTTTTGCAAGTTTACACGGATGGTTCTGTAAATCCTCATAAAAGAAGTAGCACAGCCGCCTATAATGTCCCAGCCTATAACCTTCAGTGGAGCGGCCGTATCGACCAAATGGTGTCCTCCACGACCGCAGAAATAATAGCAATTGTGGAAGCACTCCATACTCTTAAGAGATTTACACCGCAAAAAGTAGTTGTGCTCACAGACTCTCGGTGTGCATTGCAACAGCTAAAACATATACAAGGAACATCGGAAATCGCGGTGGCTGCTCGGTCCACGACAGAATCCCTTGAGGACTCCGGTTTCAAAATATGTTTTCAATGGATTCCCGCCCACGTTGGACTCGCCGGAAATAAAAGAGTGGACAACCTTGCTACGAACGCACACAATAAAGAGCGAACAATACACACACCTGACGACCCGAAAGCTTTCCGCATACGTGTCAAAGAACATCTCGGCTCTTTGACGGAGGCAAAAAATACTACGCCGCAAGGAGGCAACTCTACTTTACCGACTTCGCACCGGAACCGCTCGCACCAGACAACTTTTGCACAAATGGGGTAAGGCACCTTCAGCCTCCTGCGACAGTTGTGGTGTTACAGAAGATTTAAATCACCTGCTTTGTGATTGTAATAAATTCGAGAGTCATCGAAAGGCCTTCGCTCAAGAACTTAACAGGCATAACTTCAAGATCAACGACATTACAGATTTAATATATCCAACTGGAAGAAGAGCTCAAAGAAAGCTACTACAGACCCTTTTCCTAAACTTCCTCCAGGCGACTGGACTACAAGCACGACTATAGAATGAAATACTAAGTGCCATCAACACTTGAAAGACCGGAAGTGTGCGTGACTGGACTTGAGACTTATCTTCGAAACAAGACAAACACTAAGTTTTGTTTTTCTTTTTTTTTTGTGTTGTGTGCGTGTGTGAATGTGTTCTTTTCTTTTTCAATCATCATTTATTTCAGTTAGTTTTATTCATTTCATTATTTCATTGTATTTCTGGGCGGGACAATGCCGGCCTAATCGGCAAGGCTAAGTCCGCCCAAATATTTTAATGAAGCGTCACCTCTCTGTCTCTCTCGCAAAGCAGAACAAGTGCTAATGTGAAAAATTGTAGGTTTTCCTTTTCAGTAATGCCTTTAAAATGTGTGCTATCCTCTACTTTTATTATTCGCGTGTTTTTGATGGAGATCATTTGATTAATATCGACTCCCCCCTCCCCCTTCCCAGTGCTGACAAGTCGTTCAGCAACGCTATCACTTGAGCTGCACGCTTAATAGCTGCGAAAGAAACAACGCGGTACTGAAATAATAAGGAAAAATAGGCAAACAAATCTCAATAAATCTCTCACTTTTTTAATGGTGAGAGGAACAATAAACTGGTGTATTGTTTTTTGTCATCGTGTTGCTGATGCAAAGACCAGGGGGGCTGTGTTGCGCTTTTTGCACTCCCAGGAGACTAGGGAGAGGGAAGTGACGTAAGTGTGACTGAACGTATCTTAGCAACACCACGGATCGTGGAAACTCACCTTCTGACGCCATGACGTCATCGCAGTAATTAACTACGACACACTTCCGATGCACGGCCGTGAAGACACGAAGCCAAACGAGCGAACCAAGCCAACGACTCTTGTACTTGCATCGAGCCGACAGTAGCCAAGGGAGTGCGACGCTCACCGTCACATATAATTTATTTTACACGGCGTCGTAAATAAAAAAACTTTGAATGTTGATGAAATTAGCACGTTTTTCTTTAGTTGGACTGAAAAGAAAAGTGAAACCGAAGTTATGTGATGTAAAAGCTGCCGGCAACAATTGCGGGATGCGGACGCGCGCGTTTTTCGAAAACTGATAGCAGACGACAATTTACCGCCTCAATCATGTCTGTCATGTCTGATCAGGCAAGCGAGAAAGAGCCCTGCGAGCCAGTCAATGCATTACAAAAAGAAGAAATGGGCAATTTTATGTTTGCACATCGCGAACTGGCTCGTGGGGCCTCTGACCTCTCGCCTAGCCTGACCAGAGATGACAAGGCAAGGTTGTGGGCCGAGTTGACCTGCCGGCTGAACCACCTCGGGCCGCCGCGCAGCACAGAGCGGTGGAAGAGGGTTTGGATGAACCGCGTCTCCAAAGCCCGCAAGCGGTGCGCAGTAGTCGAGGCTGAGAGGTAAGCTAGACAGATGAGTAAGACAGACAGATCAGAAGATAAATACTCGGGACAGAGTTATTGATATATATTTTGTATTGATATTGTATTGTATTGTATATTGATATTGTATTGTATTGATATATATTGTATATATATATATATATATATATATATATATTGTATATTGATATATATATTGATATTGATATTGATATATATATATATATTGTATATTGATATTGTATTGTATTGATATATAGACAGATCAGTAAGTTAGAAAGATCAGTAAGACAGACAGATCAGAAGATAAATACTCGGGACAGAGTTATTGATATATATTTTGTATTCACAGCCGCAAAACGGGGGGAGGCTCCTCCCGGGCGCGGCTCTCATCAACCTACTCCCGCATCCTGTGCATTGTCGGTGTAGACTCTGCCCTGGGCGCCCCCGGGTTTCGTGTCCCCTACTTTCCGGAGGAGGAGGTACGTACTTGACCAGGGAACAGCACAACAATCTACATGTATTGCTTATTTCTGCAGAGTTCCAGGAGGCGGGGCAAGTGTATGAAGTGAACGCTTAAATCTGTATTTTAAAACTAATGGAAGCATTGCATTAAAATTTCAATGAACTTACCAGAGAAAGAAGTGAAGAAAGCAGGATTGGCACTTCGTTACCTACGTGGTCCCAAAATTGGGTTAAGCTTTCTGAACATTTGTTGATAGTTTTATTGGTGGGTTACCATAGTCATTGTTTAAAGTGATAAATATGAGCAACAAATAGTTAATTTATTTATCGGTCCCTTTCAAAATCCCGGCAACTCTAGGGTGTACAGAGGGAAAATTGACTTGTCCCTGTACAGGCTAACCCTGAAAGGACTGCACGTGCGATAACTATTAAAAACTATGGGACGTGTATGTAAATAGTTCCTGGGCTCAAGGCCATATCCAGGAGAGGAGGAGTCTGAGCTTCAAAATTCATCATGGACTGCCAAATACTTTTCCTGGGTTCGGCCCCAACTTTGCTTAGACCTAGAAACATTGATGAGAGCTGTAGTAAGGTGGTTAGTTTACATAAAAGGTGATTGAAATGACATGTAAATGGGAGTGGTACATCCTAGCGTCAGCCACAGCACTACCAGCTACATTCAGCTGCTGCAATGAATCATCTACTTATCTGTTTTTCCCGATAGTATGCAACATGTACAACTCTTATAGAGTAATACGCACACGACAGGGAGCAGCTACTTGCCTGGCGCTCACAAGAGGTTTACCACAAGTCATTCATTTGCAGTATTGTTTTTACAGCAAACTACAAAAGTTACTACAGGGGCAAACCTGTGTAGAATGTAAAGCTGGAGCATAGCTCCATTTGATTCCATAAAAAAACATAAGAGATTGCACATGTTACAGGGCATGCAGTGCAAACACGTAACGATAAATGTGCCTTGTAGGCACAGTCTGTGGGCGCCCCGGCAGAGGAGCACCCAGCTTCGCAGGATGCGGGGGAGGTGCTCGAGGAGGAGGCGGAGGAGCAGGAGGACGCGAATCAGGAGGCATCTACCTCAACACGTAAGATACTTGACTTGACTAAGGGGAACTAAAACCGTCAGCAACATGAACATGACCACACTTATTACTGATCTAAACTATGTTTTCCTGCAGAAATGCCACGGCCTCGAGCACGGCAAGCCACGGTTCGACCAAGGCTGCCTCGTCGAGTCCCTCGAGTCTCTCGACAGGAGCAGCGGGACGAGGCGGCCTTTTCGGCCGTGGCTAACCAGCAGCGCCTGCTCGACGCCAACGCAGGCCGCGATACGAGAGACGAAAGGTTCCAGGGACAGGTAATGTTGACAAATCCCTGAAGCACAGTAACATGATTAAACACAGACTTACTTCACACATAAGGCACCAATAGTTGGTGTCAGCAAAGTCTTCGTAACCTGTATGAGATCTTGGAAGTCAAGAAATCTGCAAATCATGTTTCAGATCACGCTCGGCATGGGGAAGGTCTTGGAGCGGCTGGACCAGCTGGCACAGAACGTGGGGCAGCTGGCGCAGCACGTGGAGCAGCAGGCGCAGAGCATGGACCGGATTGCAGACAACATCCAGGAGGGGGTCCTCTCCATGCAGCAAAACGCTGCCTTCATGCGAGAGGTCATCCTCCTGCTATCCAGCCACGCTCTGCGTCAGCCTCAGCCCCAGGCCCAGCCCCAGCCCCAGCCCCAGCCCCAGGCCGAGCCCCAGGCCGAGCCCTAGGCCGAGCCCCAGGCCGGGCCCCAGGCCGAGCCCCAGGCCGAACCCCAGGCCGAGCCCCAGGCCCAGCACCTGGCCCAACCTCCAGAGGATCACAACAACTAAGTGTTGATTACTGTACCTTTTTTTTCTCACATCCAAGGGGATCTTTTTTTTTATTTTGTATATATTTTTTAATGACAATGCCCCCAGTGGCTGCAATAAAATCTTTCATGACCTGTCAATCTATGTTCTCTGGCGAATGTTGTTATCTGTATATATTGTTTTATATGACAGTGCCTGAAGTGGCCGCAGCAACGTCTTTCGTGAACTGTCAACTTATGTTCCTTGGAGATTGCTGTTATTTGTATATACTGTTTTATACGAAAGTGCCTCAAGTGGCTGCAATAACATCTTTCGTCGAACTGTCACATAAAAAAAACAGAAGTTTGTTTTCACTTGCACATATAGTTTTGTACTGCAACGTGTAGTAGCATTTTGTGCAAGGAAGAAATTTGCAATGTTTGCAAAGATTTTTATTGCTAAAAGAATATCTCTGTCACAATCCACTCATGTGTACCCTCTTTGTAAACAACAAAAATATATCGAAATTCTATAGTCACAAAGAATACATAAAAATGTGGCACACCTGGGAAGTAAGAAAAGAATGGAGCACAGGGAAAAATGAGATCGTTTCATAAAGAGGCAAAATGATTTGCTCCCAGGTTACTTGGTCATACCTGTTACACAAGTCAATATCCGATAACACACGAGGAAATACATGACATAAAATAACAGAGTTTGCTGTGGGGAAAACGAGGCGGCCTGTCTGTGTTTGCCATATGAACTCAACTAACCAACTACGATCATGGACACATGATACACATTATCTCATATCTGTTGGAAAATAAAAGGTTATTCTATGGAGAGGTACACCTTTGGAACCACCGTTACACACTTAAAATCCCCAAATACATATTTCAGAAGCAGCACCATCCTTCTGCGAGGGTGGCACAATGACTGTGCTGAAAACTGTGAGGAGCAGGAGCTCAAGAGACTGCGCAATTCATGAACCGTCGTGCCTGTGGACTGGAAAAAGTTTTACGCACTTCTACGGGGAGCTCCCTTGGCACCAAGGGTGCTGATGAGGGCCTTGGGTATTCACGGCACCTCAGCCCTTGCGGATCTGCCGGCATGGTGGCGACGATGACGACGAGGGGCTCCCTGTCGTCGCTGGCCTCCCTGGACGGCAGGACTGCCAGAGAGGCTAGATCGACGACGGACTCCTTGGTGGCGCCGCCGCTGCTGGCGTAAGGAACTGCCAGAGCGGCCTGCAGAGGGCCCCGCGACGGCACGGCTTTGGCAGGTCTCGAACTGGGACACAAGGCCTTGCCTCAGAGCCTTCCCCCTGTCCGAGAGGCGCACCGGAAGGTGGGCAGGAACCTGCCCGCCACCTTCTCAGGCGCACCCGCCACCGGCTCAGAACCGTCCGAGCTCGACCCAGAGTCCGACTCTGGACTGTCAGAATCGGCATCTGGCTCCGGTTCTGGCTCCATCGATGCAAGGCATATATTGTGGAGCACTGCACACGCCGTTATAATGGTGGTGGCTGTTGTTGGATGGTAATACAGAGCCCGGTGCCTTTGCAGGCACCGGAATCTGGATTTCAACAGCCCAATGCAGCGCTCCACAACGGACCTCATCGAGGAATGTGCCTTGTTAAACCGGCCGCTGGCGGTGGAAGTTGTGTGCGCCCCAGGGACAGGGTGATGAGCCAAGGTTCCAAGGCGTAGCCGCTGTCTCCTGCGCAATCAGACAAAGAAATGTTCTAATATTGTTTTATTTACTGGGAAGTTTGATATGATGTGAAAAAGCGCAGATGGTTAGGAAGAGAAGGGGACAGGATACAGCGCTTTTTTCACATCATGTTTAACCAACTAATCCACCAGTTATTTTTAATTTTATTACTGCAAAGGCCAAACAAGAACACCTTTGCGCAGCAACTTCTTCCTGGGTACGTACACAGTGTATGCACAAGTAACAATGTTAGAAGCATCAGTTTATACAGTATTGTAGCCTATAATCCAGGCTCAGCCGACATGCACAAATTTAACAATTTAAGCATGCTCACCAAGCAGGAACCTGCCATCGTCGATGAGCCGGCCTTGCTCGAAGTTGTCGCGGAGCCAGGAGAAGCGCCAGGCAAAGGAGTCGTGCACCGACCCTGGGTAGCATGGGCCGATGCACATTACCCGGCAGCGGGCGTCACACACCTGTTGTAGACTTGGAGGCAGGTTCACAGTAGCAAGATTTTGAGTGGCAGTTTCAGACTCCGCGGTTGTGAATCACGCTGCTCGCGCCGACGACTCGTACGAGCAGCTAGTGAAGGACTCAGGGGAAACAGACGTGTGAAACGTAGAACAAGACGATGGTCTCCGGATGTGGTCCACGTACCTGCGGATTTCTCCAAATGTCATTTGCAGGAGCCAAGACCTAAGGCCAAGCTGCTTGAGAAGCGTTCCCTCTATCCACCTCGGCTTCCCGCTAAAATTCAGGGCAAACACTGGTTGTCCGTCAACAAAGCGGCGTGAAGAGGTTGTCTGTTCCTTTCCTCCCTCGCTATTTTTCTGGTTGCTTGCTTCTGGCTCTGGTGTTAGTTGGCTAACGTTTGACACAAGTTCGTGACCGAACATAAGCAGTGCAGGCATTTTCCCTGTCGAGGTTGTAACGGTGGGATGCTGCCAGTAGAGGAATCTTGCCAGTCTCACCAACACGCACACCACACACGCAAGATTGCCCGACCCAAGGGCCAGGACCAAATCTACAGCCCACCAGCATTCACTTCTACCCGAAACTGTTGTGGACTGGAATGGCCTTCCCGATAACAACGTCACCATCACAGATAACACGAAGTTTCGCCTCGTACTAAACCACTACTCCCCTCTGTAATGCCCCTCTTGGCCCTGGGGGTATTTCTAAATAAATAAATAAATAAAAGCTACCAGCTTTGTGTTTCTGAAGTGCTTGTTTCGGTTCATAAACCACGCGCTCAGCCTGGCCGTTGATGGCGAGATGGTAGGATGCGCTTGTCGCCGCTTTTATTCAATTTCGGTGGTAAAGGTCGAGCACCTCTCTTGATACAAAAACGCTCCCATTGTCTGACCCAATTTTCTGTGGCCTGCCGAAAGTCGCGAAAATAGCATACAGTTCCCGAATAACAGCTGTGGAGGCTGTCGAAGTCATCATTCTCACCTCCAGCCATTCGGTGCATGCATCCACGACAACGAGGAGCATGTGTTATTCAATCGGTCCTGCGAAATCATGGTGTATCGTATGCCGCGGCTGAGAGGCGTGCTTCCAGATAGGAACTGGTACCTTCACCGGTGTGCGCCTGGATTCCTGACAGATCGAGCAGTCTCCGACGGTGCACGTTCGATGTCCTTGTCGATTGAAGGCCACCATAAGTAGCTCTTAACTGTTGTTTTCATTGACACCCTGCCTTGTGCCCAGCGTGTAGTAATTCCATGGCTTCTGAACGTAGTGACGATGGAATGACCACACGTGAGCCCCATATGACACATCCTCGTTGAGTCGAGAGTTCGGTCAGTTTCTTTTTGTATATTTTTATTGGAAAAACGTTATCCCTTAAGGTGGTCGGAGTTTTCTTGCTGTAACGCGTTTAAAATCTGGGAGAGGATGGGGTCTTGAAGCGTTATGCTTGCCATTCTTTTTGCCGTGAGCGGTGATGCCGGAAGCGCCTCATCATCAGCACGTCTCCGGGCGGGCAGGGTTCGTCCTCACTGTCCAGTAAAGGAAGTCGACTTAATGCATCATCATTCCGTTGCCTCTTTCCCGGGCTATACTCGAGCTCATAATCATAAGCTGCGAGCTTGGCACACCAATGGGTCATGCGCGGAGACAGCACTTGTGGCAGTGGCTTGCGTGGTCCCAGAATGCCGAGCAGCGGTTGGTGGTCCGTGACGATAACAACATGTCGTCCAGCAATGTACTGGCGAAAACATAATGTCCCGTAAATAACTGCGAGGCCCTCTCGATCTTGTTGAGAATAATTCTCCTCGGCGTCTTCTATTGTCCTTGAAGCAAACGCTATCGGCGCTTCACGGCCTGCGCTGTCCAACTGGGCCAAGACTGCACCGACGCCGTAGGGGGACGCGTCACAGGAGAGCATGAGAGGCTTATACCCAATTCACACGGCAGCGTAAAGGTACCTTTGGCACAGGTACCTGTAGTAAAGGGAGCTGGAGATCGTAATCACACGGCGCATAAAGGTCGATTTCGCTAAGGGAGATCCTGTGTTAAAGGGGCCATGAAACGAATTTTGAGCTGGGATAAATGATTTTAAATTGGGACTTTACTAATCGCATATCATTTAGCTGGCCAAAAGAAAGAGGGTAGAAAGTCAACAGCCAGCTTTTCGGTACGAACATTTGAAAATATAGCGGACTATTTCGTACCTTCTTTCCTTCGAAAGCTCTCCACCTTTTCACTATGATACATTCGCGGTTCCCAAAGCGCTTCAGCGGTGCCAACGTGGCGCCAGTCGAGCCCAGCACACGCATTGGACACGAGAACTGCGTCACTCGGGCGTATGCGCTCGTCAACAATCAGTCCGTCGACGAATATTTGGATTCGCGTTCGTGGCCAATGAGTGCTCTGACGGAACTTTTCGTCACTGGCGAATTACAAGTTCTATGGCAGGCGTAATAAGCACGGTGTAAGCTAGGAGTCATCGCACCGGTGCCAAACAAATATCACGGCGGCGTTATTTCACGATTTGCATTCGAGTTGAGGATTAAAGCTAAGGAGGTGAAGTAGGAAAATCGTTTCATGACCCCTTTAAACGGAGTTAAATGTATATTCTTTAAAACAAACTCAATATATTTAAGTATCCAATTATTAAATGATTGTGAACACAAATGTGATGAAATAATACATTAACGAGGAACGCATACTCCAGCTAGCAGGTAGCAGCGGTGGAACGTGGAAAGCAATGTCTGCTACGAACCACGATGGACCACTGCGAGCTCTTTTTCGAGGTTGTAGACGAGTCGTCCGACTCTCCCGCCCAGGACCCTTTATCTTCGTCGTCGTCCATTCCTTTCGATCGCGTGACTGGCGTAGCCGTGAGACTCCGACTTGGTTTGTTTCTGCCGGGCACTATTTAGCTACTTTAGTGAGAACTTTGCGGGAAAATGGAGCTGCTAAGCAGAAAAAGGTCGCCCACCTCGCAATGGAAACTCGTAAACGCAGATGGCAGATGATTTAGGGCCAGTGTGGTCAGGCGGGTCAGACTTTTTAAAGCAAGACTCATTTAAGTACGCCCTCAGACATAGAGAAAACAAAAATAAAGTGCTCCAAAAGCAAGCACAAATAATAATTAGTTTTTAAATGTGTCATTTCACACATAATACTCAAAAACTGCGCGTCAAACCGATTTTGAGGAATAATTGTTTATCACGTCCTCTTCTCGCAGTTTAGCAGGAATGCAATTGACATTAACTCAAACTGCTCCGTTTATTCATCGTGTGATCAAGAACGCCGTTCACTCCAGGTACCTTCCGCTAAGGTACCTAATTGCTAAAGGTACGAGCACCTTTACGCTGCCGTGTGAATTGGGTATTAGATTCATCATAATGACACAGAGTAGGTCTTTGCAGGATGAGCTTTTTGAGCTTCTGAAAGCTATCTTGTGGGCGGTACCCCAGCGCCATGGAGCGTTCTTTTGTAATACATCATAACGATCTTTCGTTACTGTTGCTTTGTTTTCCAGGAATCTGTCGTAGAACCCGATCATTCTAAGAAACGACTGTACTGTCGCTTTTGATGTCGGTTCTGGTTGCGTGACATATCACGGCTGCGTTCGCGCGTGTCACATCGGTGGTCACGAGCAGTGACGCTGGGCTCACTAGGTGGATGTTCCGCTGGCCTGGCTGGCTGTTCGATCTGTACATAGGATGACGTTCTTTTGATGTTATAAATGTTCTGCTTTCTATTACCCATTTGCCGGCCATGGGGTATTTACTCTGCGGCCCGCAGAATAGAAGATGGTGTCAGAAGTGAAGCTACTTTCCAGCAAGCTGCAAACGTAAGTGGTCAACCACGGCAATGCCTCAAGCTCCTGGTTTGCCTAAGGCTGACAGCGTCAAACATTCGGCCATAGCCAAGCTTCAGGTACGCAGCTGAGGAGAACGAAGCCCGAGACCATGGCATCCTTCCAGATTACGCCGCCGGAGCCATTTGCTTTTGCAACTCCAAATGACTGGCCAACCTTGAAGAAAAGATTCCTTTGCTATACCGCACGGTATCGGCGCTGCACCGAAAGACCGGAAGCAAACCAAGTCGACGGACTGGTTTACCTTATGGGCACCCAAGCCGAAGAGGTGTTCAACACGTTCACACTCAGGGACGCTGAAAAGAAGAACTTCGAAGTGGTCCTGAGAGAGTTCGACTCCTAGTTCATTCCCCGTCGGAACATTATCTTCGAAAGGGCGTGCTTCAACACCCGGATTCAGCAGGACGCTGAGTCGGTTGAAGACTTTGTCACGGCATTGCATGCACAGGCAGACATCTGCAATTACGGGGGTTCTTCGGGAAGAACTTGACCGAGATAGACTCGTCGTTGGCCTTAGAGACAGAAAGCTGTCTGAAAGGCTGCGACTCGACGCAGACCTAAACCTTCTAAAAGCATTGACCGTTGCACGCCAACACGAGACTGTTCGCCAGCAACAGGCACAAATGCGCAACGGACAAGCACAAAAAGTCAACGTAGACAACGTGCGAGCCTGGAAAAGCCAACCGTTCACGCGAAAAGATCCAGGTAAAAGTCCCGCGGACACATCAAGCCTTTCAACGTCAAAGACTGCTAAAGCCTCAAGCGGAAAGAAGGAGACAGGATCTTGCGGATGGTGTGGCCGCGAACGTCAGTCTAAAAGTGTGTGTCCAGCAAAGGATGCTACTTGCAGAAATGCACAAAGAAAGGACCCTTCGCCACAGTTTGCCGTTCGACACCAAGTCCGCAGCGTTCACGAAGAACCAGGTTTCTTGGGCCTCGCAGAGAACGAAAACTCTTCAAATTGGGGCGTGGCTGTGATCGTCAATAGCAAGGAAGTTGTGTTCCAGGTCGACATCGGAGCGGACAAAACCGTACTTTTAAGAGACCTCTTCCACACCTTGTTCAAAAAGATACAGCTACAGCCAGCGAGAGGCCTCCTCAACGGCCCCAACGGTAAACCACTCATCGCTGTGGGCATGGTGCGGATGAAGATGACTCTCAAGGGACGAGAAAGTCTCAAAGATGTGTACATACTCCGACGTCTAATATCACCACTTTTGGGGAAGCCTGTCATTGAAAACCTAGACGTTCTCAGCGAGCTTGCAGCACGGGTCGGCGTCATTGAAAAAGAAAACGTCGAGTCCGAATATCTCAACCTCTTCCGTAATCTCAGGTCCCTAAAAGAAGAATACGACGTCAAGTTAAAGCATGACGCAAAACCGTTCGCGCTAACGTCTCCTCGAAGGGTACCCCTGCCACTCTATGAGAAAACAAAGCAGAAACTCGCTCGTATGCAGAGCGAAGTGATCTCACCGGTTGCTGAGCCAACATCTTGGTGCGCGCCAATGGCTGTTGTGCCTAAACCATGCATCTGAAGCACTCCGGATCTTTGTCGACTACGGGTGTAGGCCCGTTTGTCATGTGCACATTCGTCATAGGCCAACTGGTAATAGGCCCGTTCGTCACAGAGGAACATTCGTCATAGGGGAATTTGTCCCTAGGAACGTTTGTCACTGTGCGAACCGGATATTTGAATTCGCCCAACATATATTCACCTGGCTGTGCAAGCAATAAAGATTAGTACCGTATATTTAATTTTACTAAAGATAGGGAACATCTAAACAAGTCATCGTTGTACTTAGAAAACAACAGATTTATTGAGCGAAATAAATAAAAAAAAATTAAAAAGCGATATTCCGAGCCCTCACCCTCAGGGTTTCTAGACGATTGCGACCATTGTAGCGGCTCACAATGATTTGAAGACGCCGCTTGCTGTCGTCGTGCTTCTTGGACACCCTCGAAGATGCCGTGCCGCCCTCTGCTTGAGCCTGCTTCATCTCTGTTAAGGATAAAAAGAAAAAAGAACACACACACTCGTGGAGAAAGCTTTTTGAGTGGGCACCGTACTGAAATTTTGAGCCACAAATGCAAAAATGTACTACAGAAAGCGTCCAAGTTCTCAGAGGATTGCGTCAGTTCTTACGTGCAGTCCCCGGAGCCACGCTTCGATGCTGTTGTTCGTCCTTGTTGGCCTTTCTGCTAGTGTTGATTCTATGATTGACCAAACCAGAGGAGGGGAGGTGGCCGACGACAAGCCGTTTCGACGGGGTCTCCCGATATACACGTCCTCGAAGTAGTCCGCCACGAGTAAGGCATCGGTGGGGAAAACCTAGAGAAGTTCTTTGAAGGCCTCGGGAATGTCGGTGATTGGCAAGAAGGCCAATGCTGGATGCATTCCCATTTGAAAATCAACAAGAAATAATGTAACAAATTGGCGTACCTGAAGACAACAATAAGACGTATAAATAGAATGCCGCATACCAGAACAGCAAACTCGTCATCTGAATTGTCTGAACTGAAAAAAACATCCCTGTATCGTTGATGGCCGCTATCTTGAAGTCCGTGTAAGCCACTTCAAGGCAGTTGGCCCCCCATGTGACTCAGAATGACGTCGAAAAACCTTAAAACGAGCGAACATATATTGAAGTGTTTGAACACATATCCAATAATAGGACCACCGAGCGTTTCGTTTTATACGTTTATCAGAGCTCTTGAATGCTCACCTTTTGTAGGTAGCTTCAGATTTGTTGGGCAGCAAGCCGTAAACCATTGGCTTTACCACGCCGTTGACTGTGGCATGCTCCGTGTACGGTTAGTAGAACTGTGCTGGGGGTCACTTTCAAGGTCCCGTCCGCGAACCACGTAGTCGCGTGAGCCAGACAGCTCAAGTTGCGCTCGGAGATCAGGATTCTTTTGCCGTCGCCCTCTCCACTATCGTGAAGGAGAAAGGAGTCTTTTTTTGGCTGCGGTCTGCATGCAGGTAAAACAGTCATTATAATCATAATATGTCGCGCACTGTGATTTTGCGCTGAAATACACTTTACTTTGAACTCTGTGGGCATTTGATCGTATGTCGGCTCTGCAAGATGATACGCTGTACTCGAAATTCGGCTGCTGCCTTTGCTTGCGGATGGTGCGCCGGAGTGTTGGCGGTGCGGGAGTCTGCAAAGCACTGTCATCACTGACACAGGCAACCGCAGCCAGAAGTATTTGGTGTGGTGCTAGACGGCCTTCCACTGGAATAAAGGACATTAGTGACCTTGTTTTGGGAATATAAGAGCAGGAACAGATTTTGGTACATACCAGCTTTTTCCTTCATTTGATGACGAACCCAAGCACGTTTATCTTGGTGTTGTCAAATGCATGCGTATGGTTTCCTGAATAAGAGATTACACGAGTCTTGGCGTGATCGGTGACTATTTTAGTTTTACAAACTCCTCTTCGCCGGCAGGCCCAATACAACGCAGTTTCGTAAACCTTAATGCAAGTGTAGGAATGTCCTTCGTGAAGAAGCATATCGCCACCTCTCTTAGTAGTAACTACCTCCATTTAGAAATCGAGACTCGTGATATTTTTGTAATCGGAGGGCAACCGGCATAATAAGCCCTAAAACAGGGCACAAAAAAAAAAAAAAAGAATTGCGTTCGGTGGGCTTTTTTCTATTGTGAACTTTATGTTCTCGAAGGTCTTTTGTAAGAAAGGTGACCCCGATAAGACAACATGCAGGCTAAAGGCTGCATGCTGCCTTAACTTGGGGTCATTGGGACATGCTTTTGTTTCCCGTAGTCAACCTCACTGGCCTTGTACGGATTTAATTAAGTGGCCCCCTTTCGTAACTTTCCTAAGAAAACACGATAGAAAAAAAAAAGGTTTAACAATGTTGAAGTCACTGTGTGACGAACTGCCAGCGTGACGAGTCACCCTATGGCGAATGTTCCGCTGTGACGAACGGGCCTGTTACCAGTTGCCCTATGACGAATCGACATGTGACGAATGGGCCGTATCCCCGCCTGCGCAATCACTACATCATCATAGAGTTCCTTTCTTTATTTCAGTCGTACGGTTTGCTTAATGCCATTGTACAGTCTACTCGTATTACACCTAATCACGAAGCATTGCTCGATCTCTTCTTAAGAAATGTGTGCGAGTGCGATGTAATCTCGGGAGTAGTGGGAGAAACCATTAGTGACCATCTGCCAATTTTTATGCTTGCTGACATAGGCTTTAAGAGGAAGGAAATTAGTTCACAAGATGTCTATTTTAGAAACGTAAACGCAAAAAACCTTGAAAAAGTTGAACAACAAGTGAATTCTAAGGACTGGGTGTGATTCTGTCTGGTGTGTCGGCTGATGAAGCCTCCAACATTTTTTTAGAAAAATTTAGTATAATATATGACCGTTGCTTTCCATATCAATTGCATAAAGTTCACCATAAATCCCGTAAACCTTGGGTCACGTCTGAAGTATTAAACATGATTAAAAAATGTTTTTTTATCATAAATTTGTACTTAGCGAAGATGTTGCCATTTTGTCTGCCTTCCAAAAACAACGGAACGCGGTAACTAAAGCCCCAAGACAAGCTAAACACGCATACTTCAACAATTTGTTTAATGGGGATATGCGGTCAGATGCGGTCTGGAAAAAGTTGAATAGTTTAATGAAAAACGGATCGCATATAGATAAGATAACAACACTTAAAATTGGTGGTCTTGACATAAGTGGTGTGGCTTTAGGAGAAAAATTTAATGAATACTTTGTTGAACTTATTCATAGTACAGATAGTAAGCATGCTTCCAAAGACATGATCAGCGCACATGACAGTTTGTTTCTTCATCCAACTGATGAAAATGAAGTATACTCAGTTTTTCAAGACTTGAAAAATAGCAGGAGCAGTGATTTTTATCAACTTCAAATTAAACCTATTAAGCATGTAGTACTGTCTATTGTTCCGTGTTTGACACATATTTTAATCTAGCGTTGAAAACAGGGGTTTTTCCTAAGAAAATGCAGATGGCAAAAGTTTCAGTTTTACATAAAGCTGGGGATAAAAATAACCTAGGAAATTCTGTGCCTATTACCATATTACCAATATTTTTGAAAGGTCTAGAAAAAAATTTACATGAATGATTATACTGTTTTTGTGACAAATTTTCAATCCTGACACCCTCTCAGTATGGGTTCAGAAAAGTTCGCTCCACTGAACTCGCGCTGTTAAACCGAAAAGAATTAATTTTAAATAATATTGAAAATAATCTGGTTACACTCGGAGTGTTTATAGATTTGTCAAAATCATTCGGTCACCCTAATCACGTAACGTTAATTCAAAAGTTATACATTCGCGGTGTCGCTCTTGAGGTGATTAAAAGTTACTTTGACAACCCCTATCAGTGTTTAGAAATCAATAAAAATAGATCAGATCTCAGGAAATTAACAGCAGGCGTGCCTCAAGGCAGTATACTAGGGCCACTTCTTTTGATTTATATGTCAATGATATAGTACATATTGATGATACCGTTAGTTGCATCATATATGCTGATGACGCCTCTCTCTTTTTCTCGGGGAACGACGCTGACCAAATTACACAAAAGGCAAATCAATATCTTGATAAGCTAAATGCTTGGACGATATTAAATTCCTTAAAATAAATGTAAATAAAACTAAAGAAAATTGAGATCACGTAATACAAAATGTACCTACATGACTTTCCCTTCACTTAGTTGAAACGAAATGGATATAGTAGAAAATGTAAAAGTACTAGGAATAATATTTAATGAATACCTGTGTTGGGACGAAACTGTGCAACAGATAATAAACTATCGAAAGTTTTTGGGGTTATATATAAATACTGAAATATGATTCCCCTCTCTCCTATGCCACTTATACACAAGTCCCTTTTTTACACATACTACAGCTATTGCTTTTTAGTATGGCGTAACACGACTGCTACAAATCTTAAAATAATACATAATCTTAAAAAAAAGCAATTCCAGGTTTATGTCATGCAGCATACGATAGTCATACCAAGCCATTATTTCATTAATTTAATATAGTAAAAATTCCAAATCACTATATTTATAAACTTGCACTTTCCTACAAAAGGTCTTTTAGACAGAACGATAATATGTATCTATCAATTTCCCAACTTGAACTTAGACAAGCAAATTATCCAACTCGTAATGCTGAGATATGTATAGTGCCACATTCAAGAACACGCTATGGGAATCAGATGTTAAAATGTTCCCCCTCCCCCTTCTTCTGAGTCGTTTGTATTAACTCGATATAGAAATTTTCAGTATGTCCGCCAAACAAATATGTTCACTTTATGTCTAATGGTTACTCCCATGTGAAAAAAAAAAAGTTTAGTAGAACACGATTGTACGCGTTTTACGCGTGTTGTTAGTTTTGAAATACATTTTCGTTGCTTTTTTTCTCTTCCATTGGTTTACATTCTTCTTTTTAGCACTATAGATGATGTTGTCTTTCCCATGCTATAATGAATATGTCAAATGCTAGTCTTTACGTTTATGTTTGTTCTTCCCTGGGCTGCTATGGGGGGCGGAGGCTAGTGAAGCAGCCTGTCAGTTGCTTTTTTCTCTGCCCCCGTTCTCTGATTCAGGGATCAATAAAGAACTTGAATATGAATTTGAATTCGAATGTACGCCTTTTTCGGTGGGCTTCTATATCTAGGCACATTCAAACATTTAACAGTCGCTACTACTGCCTCATGATCACTTATTCCTGGACTACTGAAACGGAGCTTGTGATCGATGGAAACCTATTACAAAGAATATCCAAAGCACTTTCACGACTAACGCCAAGTCTTGTGGGTTCAGTAACAATCTGATACAAATTAAATTCATTAATAATGTCCGAAAATGTTGCGTAGAGCGAGGATGAATTTTCAATCATGGGGCGGTGATCTTGCCAAGTAACATCTGGTATATTAATATCACCACCCAAGACTACATGACCCGGTGCCACAACAGAAAGTGCATTATACAATGAAAGAAGCGGTTGAGCAGTGCTCGATGGCGGCCTATAAAAAGAACCAACAGTTATGTAGTCACCTCGGGAGAGGGAAATCCTACACTTTTTTTACAAACTGGGGCCTGTTATCTGAGACTACCACTTCTGGAATCCGATGTCTCTCGAGAAGAGTCATGCAGTGGTTGACAACTGCTGCTCCGGTAAGGCTGTTCAAGTGAACCAACTCGGGATACCGTGAGTAATAGTCAGCGACTATCAACCAGCCTTGACCATTTAAGAAGAACAGGTTCATCCCAACTCGTTGCCAAGGCCTTTCTGGGAACTCCGTTGGTTTCATTGGCATTTTCCTGTTTCGAATGTGCTTCAGACATACGTGACACTTCTTTATCAGGTTTTCGATGTCTGTGTCAAAATGGGGCCACCACACCGAATTTCTTGCTCTCCTCGGCATTTTTCTATGCCAAAATGTCCTTCATGAAGCTGATTGAGGAATGACTCTCGGAATTCTCGAGGAATAACGATCCTGGGACTACACATCAGTATGTCTTCCCCCACGGCAATGTCGTCTTTGAATGGCCAATATGCCTTGAGGTCTGCTCCTACATTGCGGCGAGATGGTCATCCACTCGCGCATAACTCCATGATCCGTTCACATTCCAGGTCAAGCTTTAGCACAACGGCGATTTGCTTCAGGCGCGGATGTGTCACCGGTAGAGAGGACGTCACGTGCTTTACGAAGCCCTGTATCTCCTCGGCGAGCTCTGTTGTTTCGGACTGTTGGACTGGAGAACTGGAGAGGGCGTCGGCCGCGGTGAGGTCTTTTCCATAAACAAACGAAACGTCGTAGGTATAACTCATGAGGCGCATTCGCATCCTCTGGAGCCGTGGGGTTAAGTCGTCGATCGCCTTTGATCCTCAGTTCGGGTCGTATATGCCGAGAACGGTATCTCATGACATAAGGGTCTTCCATCTTTTGAAGGCTTCTTCTTGTGGGCTTTCCTAGACGAAGTCCTGTTATGACGACAACATTCATGACAGCGGCTGCAGCAACTCGGCCATCTTTGGGCCGAATCTTGCCAGATATGTTGCCATTCCCATCAAACGCCTCAGTTCTTTCTTGGACGCAGGGCTGGGCATCTCAGCAGTTTTAGAGCGCAGCTCTTAGGCGCCCGTTTCCGGCTTGAGCGGCGTCGGCGTCGGCGTCGCCGTCGGCGTAACCTCACGGTGCATTATGGGACGCGAGACGTCACTGATGACGACATCGGCATCCGCATCGTCATCGTTCCTGATGACGTCATCAGTGACTTCATGATGACGTCATCGGCATCCTCATTGTCATCGTCACCGATGACGTCATCCGCATCGTCATCGTCACGTTACCTCACCGGAGTCACGTGACCCCCGTGAAGTCACGTGACCTCGGTGACGTCACGTGACCCCCGTGAGGTCACGTGACCCTCGTGAGACGACGGCGAGGCCGCTTGGAGGGAAGAGTAGCGGACAGGATGAGGAGGTGAGGAGGAGGGAGGAAGGATATACCTTCCCCTCAGGGCCGGCGTTAGGCATGGGCGAGCAGGGCGGGCGCTCCGGGCCCCGCGCTTACGACAGGGCCCCGCAAGTGACAGAGGGGCCCCGCGGTCACTCGCCGGTTGAACTTTTTGTAAAATTTCAACATCGCCACTACAGATAACTTTCATTGCTGAATTTTCCAAGGGAAAAAAAAAATAGTTAGCTGACCGACGGGCGCGGGGCCCTTCGCCAATTTGCGGATTGCTCCACCCGGACAGAAAAATTCCTGTGTTACAAAACTAACCTCTCCTTGTGGAGTTTTCCAAAGGAAAAAAATAGCTGGCCGACGGGCCCTTTGCCAATTTGCAGACTGTTCCACCCGGACAGAAAAATGCCTGTGTTGCCACAATGCCACCCGGACTGTTCCACCCGGACAGAAAAATGCCACAGCTATCCCACCGCTGCCACCATGTCGCGGTTGGGCAGTGAACAGACAAGAGACCAGCCTGTGTGTGTGTCAGAACCCATCTGTCGGGCGAGCCCGCGTTGATTCATCTCTCAAACACGCCCGGTCTCCCGTGCGGTGGCGCCCTCTCTCGGCCGCTCGCCTAACCCTCCGACAGTCTTCGTGCCGAACGCAACCCCGCCAGCCGCAGAACTCGTCCGGTCCGACAATCGGCGCCAAATCCCTTTCGACGGCTATTCCAGGCACCTTCGTGTCGAACGCAGCCCCACCAGCCGCAGAAATCGTCCCTTGATTCTGCCGCCTCCAAATGACCGTCGCTTTTGTCGGGCCCCCTTTCCAGGCGCAAGTCCCCGCGACAGGCAGAAGGTCCGCTCCCGCCTGTCTGCACATACAGCACGCAGTGAGCCAAGCACGGCGAATGATGACGAAAATATACTTTTACAAAAAGTATATTTACATTACAAGACGCGCTGCAATGTATATAAAAATTTTCAAGAAAGAGCTTTTCGATAGCGCCATCATGGACGTGGCACGTGCCGAGTTAGCTCTCCGAAGCGATGAACTTGCCCGTCCTAGACTGTGTGATATTCCCATTGGGCTGGGCACTTGCGTAGTGTATTGTTGCTTTCCTTCATATCTTCGTATAGTCTATGTTTTATAATGTTATTTTCTCGTTTTCCTTGTTGTGACTTTATGGCTGGCGTGCGTCGATAGCACCTTTGTAATTGCTCAGTTCTCTGTTCTGTTCATTTATTGCATATATAAAAAAACCAAGCCAATCTGCACATAGCACTACTGAATAAATACACACCAGAGATATCCCGCATCATAATGTGCCCGTCTCGTTTTTCTTCATGTTTAGGATAAGCGAAGTTATTTTTAAATTTCAGATTTTGCTTTTTAAACTTTTGTTGACATTTTTTTTTTTTACTTTCTTGCCCTGGGCCCCGCGTTATGTAGCGCCGGCCCTGCTTCCCCTCAGTACCCCTCCCCTTCTCATCCTCAAGAGCTGCGCTCTAATCCGGCGTTACAGGGAGTTGCAAACGGCTTTCATTTTTCGTTGTCAGGTCTGACTTCAATGTTTTCTAGGACGTGACCCAAAAAGGAAATTCGGGTTTTGCTGAACTGGCACTTTTCCATGTTCAGGGTGACTCCTACAGTACTGAGACGACTCATGACGTGTCGTAGCCGTTCATCATGTTGCTGTCTTGTTGACCCCCAGGTGAACACGTCATACATGCGACAGACGACTCTGCCGAGACCTCCTAGGATCGATGCCATTCGTCTCTGGAAGTGCTTGGGAGCTGAAGATATGCCAAACGGCCAACGGTTGAAACAAAACCGCCCAAATGGAGTGATGAGGGTTGTAAGAAGCTTGCTGTTTTCGCTGATAGGGATTTGCCAGAATCCTGACTTGGCGTCTATCTTGGAAAGCAACTTCGCTCCTTGAAGCATTACAACGTGTGCTCCACGGCAGGAATCGAGTGCCATTCTCGTAAATGAATTTGTTCAGTTCCATGTAGTCGACGGGATACGGCCCATTCGTCACATGTCGATTCGTCATAGGGCAACTGGTAACAGGCCCGTTCGTCACAGCGGAACATTGGTCATAGGGTGATTCGTCATGCTCGCAGTTCGTCACACAATGACTTCAAGATTGTTAAACTTTTTTTTTGTTTTTTTTTCTTGTTTTTTTAGGAAAGTTACGAAAGGGGGCCACTTAATTAAATCCGTTCAAGGCCAGTGAGGAAGACTACGGGAAACGAAAGCATGTCCCAATGACCCCAGGTTAAGACAGCATGCAGCCTTTAGCCTGCATTTTGTCTTATCGGGGTCACCTTTCTTACAAAAAAACTTCGAGAACATAAAGTTCACAATAGAAAAAAGCCCACCGAACACGATTCTTTTTTTTTTTTTTTTTTTGTGCCCCGTTTCAGGGCTTATTATGCCGGTTTCCCTCCGATTATAAAAATATCACTCTCGATTTTTAAATGGAGGTAGTTACTAATAAAAGAGGTGGCGCTATGCTTCTTCACGAAGGGCATTCCTACACTTGCATTAAGGTTTACGAAACTACGTTGTATTGGGCCTGCCGGCGAAGAGGAGTTTGTAAAACTAAAATAGTCACCGATCACGCCAAGACTCGTGTAATCTCTTATTCAGGAGACCATACGCATGCATTTGACAACACCAAGATAAACGTGCATAGGTTCGTCATCAGATGAAGGAAAAAGCTGGTATGTACCAAAATCTGTTCCTGCTCTTATATTCCAAAAACAAGGTCACTAATGTCCTTTATTCCAGTGGAAGGCCGTCTAGCACCACACCAAATACTTCTGGCTGCGGTTGCCTGTGTCAGTGACGACACTGCTTTGCAGATTCCCGCACCACCAACGCTTCGGCGCACCACCCGCAAGCAAAGGCAGTGGGCGAATTTCGAGTACAGCATATATCATCTTGCAGAGCCGACATACGATCGAATGCCCACAGAGTTTAGAGTAAAGCGTATTGCAGCGCAAAATCACAGTGCGCGACTTACCTGCATGCAGACCACAGCCAAAGGAGACTCCTTTCTCCTCCGCGATAGCGGAGATGGCGACGGCGAACGAATCCCGATCTTTGCTACAGAGCGCAACTTGAACTGTCTGGCTCAGGCGACTATACTTGGTTCGCGGACGGTACCTTTAAAGTGACCCCGGCACAGTTCTACTAACTGTACACGGGGCATGCCACAGTCAACGGCGTGGTAAAGCCAATGGTTTACGGCTTGCTGCCCAACAAATCTGAAGCTACCTACAAAAGGTGAGCATTCAAGGGCTCTGATAAACGTATAAAACGAAACGCTCGGTGGTCCTATTACTGGATATGTGTTTAAACACTTCAAAATATGTTCGCTCGTTTTAAGGTTTTTCGACGTCGTTCTGAGTCACATGGGGGGACAACTGCCTTGAGGTGGCTTACACAGACTTCAAGATAGCGGCCATCAACGATACAGGGATGCTTTTGTCACTTATCCCAGTCGCTGTATAGGAAGGTGTGCTCCAGTGGTCACCAGAGTCGCAACAATTCAGATGACGAGTTTGCTGTTCTGGTATGCGGCATTCTATTTATATGTCTTATTGTTGTCTTCGGGTAAGCCAATTGGTTACTTTATTTCTTGTTGATTTCCAAATGGGAATGCATCCAGCATTGGCCTTCTTGCCAATCGCCGACCTTCCCGAGGCCTTCAAAGAACTTCTCGAGGTTTTCCTCACCGATGCCTCACTCGTGGCGGACTACTTCGAGGACGTGTATATCGGGAGACCCCGTCGAAACGGCTTGTCGTCGGCCACCTCCCCTCCTCTGGTTTGGTCAGTCAGAGAATCAACACTAGCAGAAAGGCCAACAAGGACGAACAACAGCATTGAAGCATGGCTCTGGGGACTACACATAAGAACTGACCTAATCCTGAGAAGGTGAACATTTCGGCAGACGTCTGCCTGGTTGGGTTAAATGTTATAAATGAAGAAAGGGCAAACGCCAACCAATCCCTAAAAAATCGTAGGGTCCCAACGTTTCGGTGCCGGCTCGGCACCTTCTTCAGGGCGGCTATGTAAAGGAGAAGCAGCTTCTTTCTTTTCTTCTGCGGTGAATGTGGCGCAGTATCTTCGTTTTTTTTTCGTTTTTTTTTTTTTAAACTAGCCACCGTAAAAAAGCGAAGATACTTCGCTACATTCACCGCAGAAGAAAAGAAAGAAGCTGCTTCTCTTTTAAATAGCCCCCCTGAAGAAGGTGCCGAGCCGGCACCGAAACGTTGGGACCCTACGATTTTTTAGGGATTGGTTGGCGTTTGCCCTTTATTCATTTATAATCCTGAGAACTTTGACGTTTTCTGTAGTACATTTTTGCATTTGTGGCTCACAATTTAAGTACGGTGCCCACTCAGAAAGCTTTCTCTACGGGTGTGTGTTCTTTTTTCTTTTTATCCTCAACAGAGATGAAGCTGGCTCAAGCAGAGGGCGGCACGACATCTTCGAGGGTGTCCAAGAAGCACGACGACAGCAACCGGCGTCTTCAAATCATTGTGAGCCGCTACAATGGTCTCAATCGTCTAGAAACCCTGAGGGTGGCAGCTCGGAATATCGCTTTTTAATTTTTTTTTTTATTTCGCTCAATAAAGTAGAGAGTTTTAGTACACCGTTTTCGGTTTCCCGCTCCGCTCTATGGAAAGCGGAGTCGCCATCGCGCATGCCCGACCCGCTCTGGGATTTGAGCGTGGAGCGTCAGCTCCGCTATCGTCGCCATTTTGAGAAGTACGTTCCACTCTCAGTAAAGGTTCACTAGATGGTTCTTTTCTGGAAAGGGGGGTTCTCGCTATTTGAAATCATGCTTGGGAGCGCGCTTGATGCTTATGAACCTCGCTGCACTAAGAAGCTGCGCAGACTTTGTTTGAAAAGGCGTCCCCCAGAAAACGTTTCACGGTGGTCAAGAACCTCTGGCTGCTTCGAGAAATCGCTGGCCGCAATCCGTTCACGGCCCCTGAACGGTGGTGCTGCCTTGTCTAAGCCAGCGGGCTCGATTTTTCTATGCGAGATGACGACGACGACGTTGAGAGGATGACACACCGGGCGTCGGCGGTGTCTCAATCTGAAGCCTGGGCCTGGGTTCCTCGGAGGCGGAAGCTTCTACTTCGGCTGGACTACCTCCTTGGAGCATGATTCTTTGACCCCAGTGGACCCCAGTGAGCAATAGCGCCATTATGTTCCTGGTGCTCCTTCATGCACTGATCGAACGGCGTGCAAGGTCCTTATAGCTCGCTGCTCACCCGCCCAACCCGCCTCCACGAAGTCTGGACTTCTGCGAATCGGACTGCCACCCTCCCCAATACCAACAACCCATGTCGTCGTCATCTTGCACGTATATACTCATCACATTGCCATGTTCCCTAGACGCGGCACCGCGGGCCTCGGTGGTACAGGCTGCTGCTTTCCGCGGTGCCGCGCCTCTCCAGAGCCAAACACTAAAGGTTAAAGACCAAAGACTAAAGCAGTCGCCAAACGGACAGATATTTTGTTTGATTACTTCAGGCATCAAGACAGTGAAAATTAGCGAAAGCGAGTGCTCCATTTATATCTCTACTTTTTTTTTCCCAATGAAATGAGTCTTTTCTTCTTCGTATGCTTCGGTTTGTGATATGGTGTCTTGGTGTTTATGTACACTGCGCGACACTGTTAGCGGGAGCATTCAATATCCTGTTTTCATTTTTCACCTTAAATTCGAGGGGCTGACATTTGCCTATTGGTGTGGAATAAAGCGCTCGTTTGGGGCACTAATCTGAGCGACAAATTTTCAGCTTTTTCAATACCTGTCAAAGAAATAAACTGCAAATAAAAGTAATTTTTTCGTGTTCGTATTAACAGTGGAGCGCAGTGTATGTATCTGCCTTGGGGGGTGACATGAAACCATTTTGCCTGACTACAGTTCTTATAATTTCTTTTGTGTGTTTTTGACAGTGCGTTTTTCAGCTTAAGCTCCTGCCCAGTTTCTGCCTCACTTGTGCTACGGTCTTTTCTTGTAATAGAAGGCCACGCAACATAGTCTACTCTTACAATGCTGAATTCAACAGTAACACTGTAATTTGGTTAGATGCAATATTCACAGGCACATCTGAGAAGGAAAATGGAAGTCGTTAGTAAACGTTTTTTTATTAAAATATTTCTAGATGCCTTTCAGCCCAGTTGGACAGGTATTTCGCTCAGTACAAAAGCTTGAACATGATTTACTGTGATAAGTTTATGCATTCTAATACTAAACAAACAAAAAAAAATGCCCATAGTCTTTGTAGGTTTCGTCCAGCCGTCAAATTATGCCGTCTGCGCACATCACTGCCTGGTGCTTCACGACGAGCACCCTCTTGTGGTCTTGTTCTAATTTTTTAGAGCGCAGCTCTTAGGGGCCCGTTTCCGGCTTGAGCGGCGTCGCCGTCGCCGTCGCCGTCGCCGTCGCCGTCGCCGTCGGCGTAACCGCGCGGTGCATCATGGGAAATGTCCCATAATGCACCGCGCGAGCCCCCCCACCAGGGTCACGTGACCTCGTGGGGGTCACGTGACCCCCCCGAGGTCACGTGACTCCCCTGAGGTCACGTGACCCCCTCCTCAAGGTCACGTGACCCCCCGAGGTCACGTGACCCCCGCCGATGTCGCGTGACCCCCCGATGACGTCATCGTCACTGATGACGTCACCGGCATCCACATCGTCATCATCACTGATGACGTCACCAGCATCCACATCGTCATCGTCATCATCACTGATGACGTCACCGGCATCCACATCGTCATCGTCATCATCACTGATGACGTCACCGGCATCCGCATCGTCATCGTCATCATTACTGATGACGTCACCGGCATCCACATCGTCATCGTCATCATCACTGATGACGTCACCAGCATCCACATCGTCATCGTCATCACTGATGACGTCACCGGCATCCACATCGTCATCGTCATCATCACTGATGACGTCACCGGCATCCGCATCGTCATCGTCATCATTACTGATGACGTCACCGGCATCCACATCGCCATCGTCATCATCACTGATGACGTCACCGGCATCCCCATCGTCATCGTCATCATCACTGATGACGTCACCGGCATCCACATCGTCATCGTCATCATCACTGATGACGTCACCGGCATCCACATCGTCATCGTCATCATCACTGATGACGTCACCGGCATCCGCATCGTCATCGTCATCATCACTGATGACGTCACCGGCATCCCCATCGTCATCGTCATCATCACTGATGTCACCGGCATCCACATCGTCATCGTCATCATCACTGATGACGTCACCGGCATCCACATTGTCATCGTCATCATCACTGATGACGTCACCGGCATCCACATCGTCATCGTCATCATCACTGACGACGTCACCGGCATCCGCATCGTCATCGTCATCATCACTGATGACGTCATCAGTGACGTCACTGATGTCGTCACCGGCATCCGCATCGTCATCGTCATCATCACTGATGACGTCTCAGCGACGTCACTGATGACGTCACCGACATTCGCATCGTCATCGTCATCATCACTGGTGAAGCCATCAGTGACGTCACTAATGACGTCATCGGTACCCGCATCGTCATCGTCACGGATGAGTCATCAGTGACGTCAGTGATGACATCATCGGCATTGGGGGTCACGTGACCCCCAAGGTCACGTGACCCCCCCCCCCTGGTTAGGCACGGGGGGGGGTCACGTGACCCCCCCCCCGTGCCCTTCCCTCCTCCTCCTCAAGAGCTGCGTTCTAATTCGGCGTTACAGGGAGTTGTAAGCGGCTTTCATTTTTTTGATGGACGGCATATGGGCATGCTGTGCGGTCAACAAAACCCCAACAGTTGTTCAGGGGTGTTCCCTTGTCCTTGACGGCCTAATAAAAAAGACAAAGAAAAACACTCTTACAACACGGCAGTATTTAAACACTACCAAAACATGTGATATGGGACTTGTTACTCCTCTAAGATAAAGCGCATTTCCATTGTAGGGTTGTAAAAAACTGGGTATCGTAAATTAATATATGTATATATAGTTGTTCCTTAATTCTGCTAAAGTTTGAGGCCGTCAAACTGTGCAAGCGAGGCCCGCTACGCCGGAATTCAAAACGAAACGTCTGAAAACTGTTCTAATATACCACTATTGCTTAGAAGTCCAGGGTTGTGTTTGCTAAATTTTGCATTGTTTATGCCTGTCTGGTTTTCACCAGACAAAAAATTGACGTGCAATATTCTTTCGACCGTTATTGGTAACTCTTTTTAGAACACCACCGGGTAACATATTCGGCCGCCATATTTTGGGCATCGCTTTTAGTGCGAGACTTGTGACTAGAACCCATTTCATATTCAGTATTGACGCAGCATTCGTGTCTAATACATTTAGACTCGCATCCGCGACAAACAATGACGTAGCTCTCTTGCTCCCTAGACACTTGGCCAAAATAAGGCGGCCTCGAAGACTAGCGGCACCATGGGTTGCACTTTTAAAAAGGCTGCATTCAAGTTTCTATTATTTTCTAAATCTACCAAGGAAATCCAATGCAAACATTTCTTGAGGAAAGTTAAACATTTCAAAAGTTGCGAGCGAGTGTGAATAAATAAAGCTGAGAGGGGGGAATGGTTTCTTTGGCGCAGCTTGCGAGCGCTATGCTCGTGGTCAGCTTTCAGTGGCATTTTCGACAGGAGGGCACATGCACAGATATAATCGGCGTTCAAGCACGCGCACCCGTACATCTGACTGCATAGCCATAGGACGTCCACAAAACGCGACGACTTTCCCGACGCCGTGCTGGTTGCAAAGTGATACTCGTTCACTTCGTTTGATTATGCTGTTTTGTGTTATATAGAACTCAAATCGAATGGTTTACTTTTTACGCGCGGGGCGTACGCTTTACTTCTTGATTCGGCCTCTTTCAAGCTGAGGTCACGGTCAAAAACATCGACGCGTATTGAGTAAGTGCAGCCATCTTGAGTTCTAAGCGATCACGCTAAGGACGCTGAGGGCAGTCCGCTCTACAACTTGTGAAGCGGAGCGCACGCTCACTCCGCTAACTATACGCTCCAACTCAGAGCGGGCCACGCATGCGCGGTGGGGACGATGCTTCTCGCAGAGCGTAAAGTAGAGCAAAGAGGGCTTATAAAAGTGGCCTACTAATACTCATAGATTACGAACGCGTTCGTCGTAACTTGACCTGACACTACCCATGTACACGTTTGGCGTATATAAAAGAGTAACTTTTCACCAGACAGAGCAGCTGTGCTAGAAACAATGGAAATGCGAAATTTACACAAACCATACCAGTGAGCACAGCTCTAGTTTCGCTAGGGTCAACCACCTATGCTTGTTCATGTCAACGAGCAGGTGGCCGAACCTGTCGTATGTGACCCACGATGAGGTTCACAGAACTGAAGAACACCGACAAGTTCCGTCCAAATGCTCATCCAAGTACGGACAGACGGTTGGGATAGGCCAGTCGAGGAAGAACCATGCAAAGCGTCTCGCCAGATTGGCAACACCCTGCGCCGATCTGTCGGGTGCTGGTATTTGGAGGCTCGCATGCAGAACAGCCAGGTCCTTCTTTAAGCAGGATAGCTTCCTAAAGGGTTTCTTTTCTACGTTGGAAATATCCAGCCAACCGAGTTCGGAAAGGAAGCTTCGGCGCTTGATGGCACGAGGGATACGAATCATAGATTCGATGTCTCGCCAGCTTAATCTCGTTAATAGAAGTCTCCTTCCTTGAGAACAGCGGGGATTCATCGTGCAGATGCGTTGCTAGCCTTGAGCAACACTGTGCTCGTACTACGCAAAAGGATGTACTCGCAATGCGCAAACTTCGTCCTTTTCTCTTATTTTTCTACTTCGAATAAGTAAATCTATTTCAGTTTTAATTCGAGTGGAGCAGAAGCTACAAGAGCGAGTGCCGGCCTTTCAGCGTCCTTGACCAGCACGCGCGCTCGTGCAGCGCAAGTACCGTTTAGAGCAACATGCTCATGCTTATACCTTCGGCTTCACTCGCACACAAGGTGGAACGATTATATTTATATTTTATAGCTTAATATTTCTTCAGGTTTGTGCCTACTCTTTTTGTGTTCATTATTGTCGCCTTCGTTTTTACTACCTCTACAATCACGCTCCGTTTTACTCTCTCGGTGTTAACGCTTAGGTTTTTTTGTCTTACTAGTACTACAAACGTCCACTTGTGGGGCTACGCAAGCAAATTTTTCGAACCCGCTCAAAACGCTCTTACGCTGAAGAAAAACGCTCTACTAAAACGCGTTTTTGGACCTCCGCTTTCCATTCCGGCGAAGCAGGCCGCGCATGCGCAGTTTGGCACCCTCAAAGCGGAGCGGAAGATGAAAACTGTCTACTAAAACTCTCTAGTATTTGTTTTCTAAGTACAACGATGACTTGTTTGGATGTTCTCTCTCTTTAGTAAAATTAAATATACCGTACTAATTTTTATTGCATGCACAGCCAGGTGACTATATGTTGGGCAAATTCAAATATCCGGTTCGCACAGTGACGAGCGTTCCTAGGGACAAATTCCTCTATGACGAATGTTCCGCTGTGATGCGTGACTTAACCGCGAGGCCCCTACGAGTCTAGAAAAGGGCTGCCGAGAGGATTCTCGGGGATTCGGCTTTTGAGATCAGGCAGATTCGGCTCTTTAGACTGGGGGCTAAAGTATGGGTTTTAATTTTGGGAGTTTTGACATGTAAATTACTGTTGACTGGTCGTTTTGTTTTGAAATAAACGTGGCCACCCTGGCCATCGTAAATCAAAAACGTCGTAATGCGTCAAGCGGGATCAAACAACTTTTAGTTTTTTTTTTTTTATTATTCAACTTTCCGGGGGACTTCCATCGGGCGAACATCATCATCGGTCGTCACCATCCTGACCGGCCCCCTCTGCCCCCCCCCCCCCCCCCGGGAAGTTGACTGACACCATTTCTCGGTTTTTAAGACCATTTCCCTAGTCCTAGAAAAGGAGCACGGAATTTTCGGCTCCTGATAATTTTCTATGTTTGGCGCTTTCTATAGCTTTTGGACTTCCAACTACCTTGAAGATCAAACCTGGACGCTCCGTGGCATCGTTAGGGGGTCCCGACACCCCCAAAACAGCGCCACGTTTATGAAGGTGTCGTGAATCACCAAGGACTTTCGACGACGCTCCGCCCGCTGATTTTGCAACCGACGGGGTCATTTCGACGAGTTTGGAGCCAGAAAAGATGGACACCGCAGCAGCCCTGACTTCGGGAACGCGCGGTCAACAAGCCGAAGTAAAAGCGCAGCAGCAGCTTGAACCCGCCAGGACCGCAGCCATCGAGCTTGACGCTGGACTCCTCGGAAAATTAGGAATCACCAAAGAGGATATCGGCAAATTAATAACCACACTCTTGGACAGCTACATACAAGGGACGTTGACCCCAGGCTGGATGGCAAGCCAGCAAAGGGACGCCATGGAATCCGAAAAGGTGAGTTCTCAAGATACTTCCCAATTTCCACCACTACAGAAATTACATAAACCAGAAAATCTAACTTCAGAAGAACGACAAGCTAAGCCTAACAGCTTAGCAACCGCCCCCTTGGAGGAGAACCCCGAAGACGAAGGGTTTGAAATGTATATAAGTAAACGCCGACGAAAACGCCGGTGTTCGACAGTCCAAAAACCGAGAACATCATCTGAGGAAGATAGGCGGGAAACTCCCACGTCAACCCAGACAGTGGTACTAAAAGCGATATGCAAAAAGAATGTCAAGGACTTCAAGACCCGAGATATAAAAACAGCGGTGGAAAAGACGGGAATCGCCAGTCGTGATGACTACAAAATTCACATTCAGCCGAAGACGAACACCATTGCGCTAAAAACGCGGAACGAAGAGATAATGCAAAATCTCCTAAAAGTCACTGAGATCACGAAAGGCGAAGACTCGTACGCCTTAAGCCCATACAAGGCAATGGGGAACGACCAGGTACGCGGTGTCATCTACTTGCACGGTGATAACAGCGACGAGACACCCGAAACGCTACCACCGGATTTGGAATGCAGAACGGCCAAAGTAGTCTACGCCCGCCTTATGGGCAAGAAAGGCAACGCTGTGGTGATCACTTTTGAGGGAACTTGGCTGCCAGCGAAAGTCATGTTCTGCCGCGAAGTGTTCACCGTGAAACCGTACCGTCCAAGACCAATAGTCTGCTTCAATTGTCACAACATTGGGCACAAAACGGACGTATGCCCAAGCAAAGAGAGCAGATGCGACCAATGCGGGCACATCCACGAAAAAGAGATGGAAGAGTGCACAAGGGATCCACAGTGTAAGAACTGCGGTGGGGCCCACGTGGCAACCAGCAACAATTGTCCCAAGAGGAAGATCTCAGAAAAGAAGCAGCTTGCAAAGCCACCACAGTCGAAGCTACTGAGAGAAAGTTACGCGGCAGCAGCCAAAGCAACTGCCACCTCACAGGCCCAACTTCGCGGCCAACTAAACAGAGAGCAGGAGGTCATTCGAATTCCTCCCAACCCAGGAAAGCCAACAGTTGACTCCAATGAGAAGATGGCAGCCCCAAACTGGATCCCAGAATGGGCCCAGCGCACGAAGGCTAAGTCCACCGAACTACCAGACTGGAGGAAGGAAGTACAAGCACTCGAAGCAAGGTTCAAGAAGCAAGAATCCAAAATCGCCAAATTCGAGAAAGACGTGGAAATGGGATTTAATATGGTATTCCAAGTACTCGGAGAGATTAAAAAGGAAATTGCTGAACTCAAGCATAGCAGATAGAACGAACGAACCCGGACAGACCAAGACGGCACCGACACGGATCCTACAGTGGAATTGCAACACGTTCTCGGCAAGAGCAGCGGAGCTCAAGCTCCGCTTCGAAAGAAATGCGCCACCAGAAATTCTGCTGCTGCAGGAGACTAAAACACCGGACATGGCAATCACCGGCTTCAACGTTTACCTAACTCCGACCATCAAATCTAAGCCAAGCTGCAGGGAGAAGAATCCCATTGAAAAGAAAGGATGGGTGGCAGTTTGCGTACTCCAAATCATACCACAGACGCAGCTAGACCCCACTGCACTCTGCTCGGGCAAGAGGGAGGTAGTTGCTGTCTGACTAAAGCGAGGTAAACTAAAACTGGTGGTGGCATTTGTCTACATAAAGTTTAATACCACCCTAAAAAATGGAGAGACGGCAGAATGGATCCGAAAGCTATCCGAGCTGGCGGATGGAGACCCACTGATTGTCGGAGGGGACTTTAATGCACAACACCGCGAATGGGGATACGACATTAACACAAAGAAAGGCCGAGACATCATCGCAGCCGTGCAAACAGCCGGGCTTGAACTCCGCAATGAACAAGGGGTCAAGACGCGACTAGCCAAACAACAACGCCGGAAGGACACTACACCAGATCTCACGTGGGCCACAAAGCGCCTCGACACCCAATGGACACCAAGGAGGGACACACAGGGCAGCGACCACTACCCCATCGAGGTCACAGTCACACACCCAAGTGGGCGGAAAGATAAGGAGCTTCAACCGATCATAAAATGGGACGGATTCCGGGAGCTAATTCTAAGCAGCCTGGAGCGGCACGAAGACATCGAGGAAAGCATTTGCAAGGCGATGAAGGAGGCAAGAACCCACGTTAATGTCAAACAAGGCGATCCGACATCGGACACCCACCTTCTGAACCTATGGGCCAGTAGGCTACAAGCGTTAACAAGATTCAGGAGAAGCATGGCGACGGCGCATAAGATCAAGCTCAACAAAGCGACTGCCATGGCTATGAAATTCTCCAAAGAGCTATGCCGGCATAAATAGAGAAGCCACTGCGCATCATTCAACGCACGTACCTGACTCGGAAAGGCCTGGCGGACTTACAGGGGGATGAACAAGAACAAATGCAAGAGCCGGAACGCAGCACAGAACCTTGCGCTTCGCCTGAAAATGACGGAGGAGGAGCTGGCGGTAAAAGCAAGTCAGATATTTTTCCCGCACATCGCGGCGGCAAAACAGGTAGGCGAAAAACGCTCAAACAGCTGGGCTGCAAAACCACCAAAAGAACCGGGAATGGACGAACCTTTCAACATGGGGGAGCTGCTTGAGGCCATCCACTCAGCCAAACGAGAAAGCGCACCCGGACCCGACGGGATAACATATACACCGACACGCGGGCTTGACGTCACGGAGCTGCGGCGGCGCTGCGATCGCGCCGGAGCTAGGGTGCCTACATGTCTGTCTGTCTCAGGGTGAAGACATCCATTGTTTCCCTGAATGTGCCAGCGCGTGACGCTCTGGCGCACTTGGTGCGTGACTTGGGCGGTAAAATGGCGTCTATGCATTAACCAAAGCTACGCGCTCGAGCTGAGTGACACCGGATTGCGCGCACTTCAAGATGTATAAAAAAACGATTGGGCGGAAAAATGGCTGAGATGTCACCACTCAAGCAAAAGCGCGCGTGTGTATGAAGGCACTCTAGCCGGAGCCGGGGGGTGTGGGCAAAAGCGCGCACGTTTCGCATGGGCGTCATAGCATTTCAGCATGCCGCGAAGCTGTGTTGCCGTTAATTGCACCGAAATGTACAAGAAAAGCAGCGGAGTGAGTTTCCACAACTTCCCGGCAGACTCTGAAAGGCATAGAAGGTGGATAATACCCGTGGATCGAAAAGAATGGTCACCTCGCGCGAACGACCGTTTGTGCGGCAAACACTTTCTTAGAGGCAAGTGCGGCTTCCATTTCAATCTCCGTCCCGAGGCTTGCTTATGTGCAGGGAAACCGTTGACTGATCGAGACCACCCGGATTTTGTTCCGACGGAGCTCGCGCACAACGCACCGGCCAAGCGCTCGTCGGACGCTCGCTACGCCCGTGCTACCGAGCAGAAGGGGATCGGCGACAGAACGGCAGTGTTGTAGGAGTTACAAAAAAAAAAAAAAAAGTAACGAAATACGTTACTCGTTAGTAGCAAATAAAAGGTACGCGTTACTGTGCTACGTGATCTAAAAATAAAAGGAACGCGTTACCGCTACCGATAAAAAGTAAAGGCTAGCCCACATGGCGCGTTTTTCTCCGCGTCTGCGTCGCGTCTGCGCTTTGACGTCACTTCCGGCGCCGGGACGAAACGCAGCGTTTTTAGGCGCATTCCGGCGTATCTGGAGGAGCCAGATATTTTGCGTCCAGGCGTCGCGTCTCGCGCTGCGTCCAGAAGGCAACAACCAATGAACGGCCGTGTCCACTAGTTGCAAGGAGCGTTTGAATTGTCTCCACTGTTTTCGCCACTGTACGACTGTAGTTTTCGCCACGGACCTCGCGACAAAGGCGATAATAATAATAATAATAACAATAATACTTTTTATTTGCACATATTGCGATACCCACTCAACGGCGTGCGAAGCTAGGCAGAAAGGTTGAGACCCGCAGGTGGGCCTGCTAGCACGCCGCCAAGTATGGAAACGGATACGGGAGAGGAAAATAAATGAAAACACTCAAAACAGGAAGATACACATACAAAAACGGGTAACAGCACTGTGCCAATCCAAGGCAGAGCGCACACGCGCACGCACACACGCGAGCGCGGAGTTTACGGAATTTTTACGGTCGCGGCCTTAAATAAAAACGGCTTTTAGGCCCCGCCAACGCTAGCAGCAGGGCGAACATGGGTAGTTACGTCCTTCCGCCCGCGGATATCAGTTTACCATACCTTACACAAGTCCAGGGGATCCTCCCTGCTCTGCGGGAGAGGCTGACGCTGCTTCAGCGGAACAGAGAGGACCTAGCGAAGTACGAAAGCGTCCTGCACTCTGGCAGGCCAAATGTAAAGAATACAAGGACACCAAGGTACAAAATTAATACTACCGGCAACAACCGCAACAACGTAACCTCTGTAGCGGCCAGCGGCCAGCTGTGAATGTTTTGGCGCGGGCGATGGTGATGCCAATGGCGTATCGAAACGTGGATGAAGCGTACGCACTAAAAGGATGAAAATTGTGATTGCGATTGCTGTAATAAAAATGAGTGCTTACTATTACTAAAACTAAATATTACGGCATGTAGCCATCACTTACAGCGCGATTTCGATTTAAAATTTGATTTTGTTTCTCAAGCGCGTCTGGCTACGTTGGGCAGACGCTTCGGAAACGCAGACGCGAAGCGCTGCCCGGTAGCGCTGCGTGTGGTTTGACTGGGCGCACGCGTCCTGCTTAGCGCGCGCGCCAAGCCGAGACGCGCGTCTAGACGCACTGAAAAACGCGCCATGTGGGCTAGGCTTAAGGCACGTTACTTCTGCGTTACTTCTTTTAAATTATGATTTAACACATTTTACGGTTTTGACAATACAGGTCATATATCAAGAAACATTATGTTCATGCAGAAACTGAACATAATTGCTTTATCTCCTTTTACGGTTTCAGCTAAATACTTACGAGAAAAAACGCAAAGAAAAACATGGCGCACCTAAAACACGGAAACAATTGAAGTCTAATTTCTTTAAGACTTGGGAAGTAGTAACGACTAACGTAACTACGTTACTTGAAATAGTAACATAAGTACATTACCCGCTACTGTGTCGAAAACGTAACGAGTAGGTTACTACGTTACAAAAAAAAGTAACGCGTTCCTGGTAACGCCGTTACTTGTAACCTGTTACCGCCAAGACTGCAGCACGGACAAACCTTTACTAGTTGTAATGCCTTGTGGTCATGAGGCTATGAAAATTATCACACCTTGACTTGAAGACGCTTTGTGTATTTAATCAATTAATGAATACACACACTTCCGCAGACCCGCGGTCTGCAGATCCCGCCAGCAGTGCGGAAACCAACTCGATGTGATCGTAGACCTCGAGAGACTTGTATGCTTGCACCGTGTCGGCCGTGAACTGGCTTGGCGAAAAAACCAAATAAACGACGACCTGAGCCGTCGACTTCCGTGGCAGCAACTTTACGCCGGAAGTCCAGCAAGCCTTGTTTACGGCGTACGGATCACCGTAGGCAACGCCGTTAACGCACAGTTTGTTTCGATACCGCTACCGTTCAGGCTCGGGCAACGAGCTCAAATAGTCGGGCATAGCATACGACATACGTTATGAGGAAATACGACGCACAAATAAAGATACAAGCGTCCTTACAACGTCAACAACGAGCGCACGCCATAGAGCGCAATGGCGAAAACACGGAGAGCGGGGCTGCTTTTGCCCACTGCCGGAAGGCCGCATGCGCGGCCTTCCGGCAGTGTTGGTAAACAGGGCCGCTCCGCGTGTCGGTCTATACGGCTCTTAGTATCCTCCCAGGCAAGGCCAAAGAAGAGCTATTGAAGAAATATAACGAAACATGGAAGAAAGGAAAGATCCCTGACTCCTGGAAGATCTCTTGGGTGACACCAATACCTAAACCCGGAAAGACGCAGGATAGAACCGAAAATTTCAGACCAGTTTCACTAACGTCCAGCATCTGCAAAGTCTTGGAGAAAATGGTCCTGCAGAGGGTACAACGGTACCTCGAGACCTAAGACAAGCTGGACCAGAGGCAAATAGGATTCAGAGAAGCCATGGGAACACCAGACAGTCTCAAGCTGCTATACGAAGACGTGATGGCAGACAAGAAGAGCATAGATCCAAGACTTGTAGTTGCTCTTGACATAAAACAAGCCTTTGATGCCGTTCCGCATTGGACGGTGAAAGAAGGAGCTAAGAGATGTGGACTAGGGGGCAGAGCACTAAAATTCATCAAAGACTTTCTGGCCAATAGAAGGTTTAAGGTGAAAATCGGGAACACAATGGGCCCGGAGACACTCAAAAACATAGGCGTACCACAGGGGGCAGTGATATCGCCCACATTATTTAACATGGTAATGGCAGATTTACCAACGAGACTCCGACGCATTGAAAACCTCGGGTTCACAATATACGCGGATGATGTCACATTGTGGACCAAAGGAGGCTCGCTGGGAGACCAGGAGTTCACTATGCAACGGGGCATCGACGAAGTTGCAAAGTACTTGGAGGAAGTCGGGATGGAGCCGTCCCCAGAAAAAACCCAATACATGGTCGTTGCGAGACCAAAGGACCACAGAAAAGGGATTGCACAGCAAGTGCAACTTCAACTCATGGGAAAAGAACTAGAACGGCGTCCGAGCATAAAAATCCTTGGAGTTATATTTGAAGAAACAGCTGCGAGTACCAAATGGCTACCCGAACTGAGGAAGGCATGGGACCAGGCCCTGAAATTGATTCCTAGGACAACGAGTAAATCGTGGGGGGCCGACGAAAAAGCAATCCGGACCATGGCAGAAGCCCTCTTCACATCCAGAGCGCTCTACTGCTGCAACTGGATGAACCTCACCAAGGCTCAGTGGAAGCAAATTGAAAGACTGAACAATCAAACCATGAGAGTGGTAACTGGACTACCGAGATACACACCCCTCGACGAACTAAGGAAATATGCAGGAATGAACAAGATAGAGGAGAAAACAGTCACAACAAATCGCACACTTTCAACGCCTCGAAAGGACTAAACATGGGCGAGGACTATTGGAAATCCTAGGATACTTCACGGAAGGTAGGCCCCCAATCGAGGAGGCTTCCCCACCATGGCAAGACATAGGCGTAACTGATCACAAGCCATCATTCAGGGGACAAGGAACTAAACAGAGAAAATTCGCAGCCAAGAAACACGTCCAGTGGCTCGCGGAGAACACTGAATGTAAGGAAATAAGGTACACGGATGCCGCGAAGGATGACGGGGCTGCCGCAGCAGCCTTTGTCGACATTGCGAGGGACAGGACCTGGTCAGAGAAGCTTCTAACGCAGACCTCGGTTAAAGAGGCTGAACTGCGTGCAATTTTAGCCGCAGCCAAAGATATCCGTGAAAGAATCGACCCAGGTAACAGGGCCTGGATCTTCACAGACTCTCAGACGGCACTGAAAGCTTGCCGCAGCTGCAGAACGAGAAGCAGAACGGTCAAGAAGATCAAGAATATTGCGGAGGAGCTCAGGAAGCTGGATTCCAACATAACGATCGAGTGGCTACCCGGCCACAACGATATCCCGGGGAACGAGAGGGCTCACCAGGCCGCAGCGGAGGCAGCTAGCAGCACCAGCTCCGCGCCGGGCCTTACCTCTCGAGTTGAAACGACGAATGAAATGTCAATAGACCCAGATGAAATGGCCGAGCAAGCCAAAGAAGGGAGGAAACTGTACCTGAAGGGTCTTCGGCTAACAGAGGAAGACCCGATACCACCAGGGTACACGAGATGGGAGACGGTTCGGCTACGGCGAATCAGGACAGGGACGGCACTAACTCCGGCGAAAAAAGCATCCTTCGGACTGAAGGACCACGAGGACCCAACGTGCAAGACATGCACAGAGGGATCCATGGCAACGACCAAACACGTGCTCTGGGAATGCAAAGGCCTGGAAGACTTTAGAGTAGAGTCATGGGACTCGCTACCCAGCGAGAAAAGGCCCACGAACCTTGAAGACTGGACCCACCCCAAGGGACAGCCGCAGCACAGAAAAAAAATCCTGGACTCCCTTATCAGCTACATCAGGGACTCTGGGGTCCATCACTTCATCTAGATTTATTCACTGTCACTTACCCTTTCCTATAAATGCCTACATTCCTTTTCCCTCTCGCCTCGGGGACACCAACCCATAGACGAGTGAACCTTTCATTAAATAAATACATGTTCTCTCTCTCTCTCTCTCCCTAGTCCTGAACGGTCGCGCTGCGGGCCGTGGCTGTACGCCCACGCCCCTGCCCTCGCCCACGGAGCTGCGTGGGCGAGGGCAAAAAGCGGTGCCCTCGACGACGGAGCTACTTTGTGTCGTCAACAGGAGAGCGATAGCTCTGTGTGTTCCACAGATGCGTGTTGCTGTATGACTCTACGTCTGTCATGGAGGAAGATAAAAAGATAGGCTCTGTGACCCCCTCCTAAGCAAGCAATAACAAACAGAAGTATACTCGTTTGGACTGAAAGGTTTCCGAAATAGTGGCCAGACATTGGAAAAGCATGTCACAAAACTTGACTTGTGAAATGGCTTTTTTTTTTTTCGAGCAAGAATTAACCTGCTCATCACAGGGACGATGAAATCATCACTATTTTATTGCGTTAGGTGTATTTGCGCTCATGAAGAAAAATCTGAACAGATTCTTCTCCAAACGGCCTATATCGAATAACAAACAGTTTTTTAATCATGTATGCACAAATAGCTAATTTATTGCTTCAGTTGTATGTACACGCGAATTAAATGAAGTCAAACTAAATTTGTGATTAGATCTTGATGTCTATACAAACTACATTCATATTTTTAGGGATTCAGTGAACGATAACTTCAACTATAGTTAATGGAACACGATGGCTCCATCTCACCAGACAGAAAGCTCAACGTGCGATACTTCCACAGACGGTCGCTTCCGAGTATTCTCAATGTGGGACTTCAGAAGCTTCCGCTTGCGATAGGGAGCTTTCTTTCGACTAGAGCACTGCACGGGCCCGGACCAGCGCAAAGGCCCGAGCCCGGCCCGGCCCGCGGGTCGAGCTTGGGCCACGGTGTAAGATACACTCTTTAGGTGAGGACACGGCGGGTCTGAACGCGCGGCACTAGGAATCAGATAGTGTTCGTTCGATGGGCACCCGAAAGGCTGCATTATTCCGCGGCCACCGTGTCCGCGGCTGACAGTGTCGCCGGCGGACAAACGGCGAAACTGTGTGAGAGCGAAAAAAATTATCTCGTTGCCATCACACCCCGGTACACCGTGGTCTTTCTGCACGAGCGACAACCTTGCTGGAGCTCTGCGCGTGAGGAGCATGAGGCGGCACGAGCCGTCTTTGCCGTGCCCACGGGTCGGCGAGTCATCTGCCGGCGCCACTTGAAACCATAGTGAGAGAGAGAAGCAGAGAGAGTGAAAAGCGAACTTTATCGCTGTCCTCACCTTAAGAGTATTTATTATCTTACACCGTGGCTCGGGCCGAGTAGCACGTATTTTCTCGGGCCCGGGCCAGGCTCGAGTTAGAACAAAACATTTTTGGGGCCGGCCCGCACAGTCGTGTGCCGCAAATTCTAAATTGTTGATAACAAAAAGTGTGCTCATTAATCTTTTAGGCTCAATGAAAGAAAACAAGTGAAGTGTAAAGTCACCACGGCACCGTTCAAAATGTATAACAAGAAGATGTCGAGCACTTGGATAGCTTTTAAGTGAATAAAAGAAAACGTATGTACTCTAGCAGCACGGTAAGAGAGCGCATGCTTTATGCTTAGGCAGTTTTTATATTGAATCCTGCAAACATTTCCGGTCTCATGTTTATAATCTGTCGGGCTTGGGCCGGGCTCAGGCTCATATTTAAAAATATTTTTGACGTGATCGTGTTTATGTCTAAAAATTCTGTCGGGCTTGGGCCGGGCCCGGGGCGTGTCTCTACCTAGCCGGGTCGGGCCGGGCCTAGAAATTCCGGCCCGTGCACTGCTCTACTTTCGACCCATGACACCCGAGGCGAACGCAACACTTCCGAGCGACACAAATTCGGACGCACCAAACGCGAAGCGTAACTGCGTTGATCTAACACCCCACGGAGACCTATCCACCAAAGAACCAGGAAAGAGACTCGCACACTGATGCCCCGGCGGGCAGAATGAAACAGGATACGGTCGCGGAAGAACAACTTGCACAGGGCCGATCACCGAACGGACGATTTCGTGGACAGCGAGCGCCACCTCACGGGTGAGAGAGATACCTTAAAAACAATGAAAACAACCACCGACATCTTGCTTCTTTTAATTCGCTGTAGTTACGGAACAGATCAACTCACATAAAAAATTTCGATATTATTCAATTCCTCCATAAATAAGGAAGACATTAAATGAAATACTTTATCTGCTTGCATTTAAATAATTTTGTAAATTCGCTCCGAACGCAAGAGTGCCGAATTAGCCAATTTTGACCATGTTCATGATTTTTTTTAAAGAATATCATTAAATTTATAATAAACCATTTGTTACATTTAATGTCTCGATAATTTCTCAATGTCTTTAGAGTCGGAATTCGCAAGAAGATCCGCGCAGCCGTTATTATGTGACAATTTTTATTTTTATTTTTTTTTTTTAAATGGGGAAAACCTCGTGTACTCTCTATGGGGCTCTGAGGTGCGCTCCCTCTTATGATAAGAAACCGTTTTAAGAAGGGAAGTTCGAAAAATTCCTTTGAAGACGGAATTGCCGCGTCCAATGAGTTTCTTTAAGCCTGTTGTCACGAGTTAAGGTCGGAAGTTACTGCCAACTGTGCCTCCCAGAGATACTTAAAGGACCTGTGAAACGATCTTAACGTTGAAATGATTCGCATCTTCTATTTTTGACATTGTTCATCTTGTCACGAAGGACAGAAAACACATCTCTTTCCTTCGAAATGTTGCGATTCTGCCGCGTAATCGCGAGGCGAAAATTAGACTATTTCCCGACCTGCAGCCACGAGCGGCGGCTCTGCCGTCTCCCCCCAAAAGTGGCGTCGAATCTGAAGGACCCAGCTGTGCCAGATATTCCAACTGCCCGAACCTTGGGAGGGAAAAGTGGGGTAAAAAAACACGTTGGGGCGAAGGACGCCTGGGAGCATTTTGATCCCCGCCTGGAAGTGCATACAAGAGATGTACGAGTGGCACCGCCTCGCCATTTGGTACTGACGAGGCAGATGTCGTCACCGACTCTTGCAAACATGGCTGGCTCGCTGGATAGGTGGGTCCGAGGGTCTCGAAACTAAATAAAATTTTTGAGTGGAACTAATGCGAATGTCGCAGTTTTATAGTAACATATAATGGGGCTTCAGTGACATTCTTAGATTTCTTTTTTTTTTCCATTTCTGAAAATTCTAGAACCAGTTGAATGCTAAACTAATTTCTACAGCTGAGCTCCCATGAAACATAGTGTGGATTTTTGTGGTGCTCCAACAACCAAAAGAGACCCACAAGTAATACTACTCGTCAATATAATAAAGACAAAAATCTATTGTGACCGAAATTGAAGTTTGGCTTGTTGATACGTCGCAAAGGAAACATAAAAAACCGGTATGAATAAAAGTGACTCGACAAACAAAAGGATAATAATAAGTGGAGGTTTGCTACCAGGAATTCAAACTAAAACACAAAGCATAGGCAACAACTTAAATTATATGGCACCACCTTCCCCACATGATTATCAGTTTGTGTACTGACTAGAGAAGGGGAGCAAAAAAAAAGCTTTGGAAGAGGAGACACCTCCAGGTGCATTGTTTGGTGGGAACAATATATGATCCGCTTTTGCATAGCCTATGCAGGTCAAGCAAATCCCGATACCAAAGATAGTCCTCGGTGTCGTGTGAACATTTGGCAGTACAGTTACCAAATGTGGTTGCATGACAGGGTTCAATAAGATCAGATAACTGCAGGCTATCAGGATAGAATCAGAAGGATATGTGGAAGCTGGTGAGAATTTGGCGCGTGACAACCCCAACTGCTTCCTCATCCGGTTCATCTCTTCGTTAAAAAAGGATCTTGATTACTTTCAACCAATAAACAAAAGCAAGCATCCTCAGCGTTCACATAAGGTAGGTGGCACAGGGTGATTACTTGTTTTGTAGTATGTACCATAGAAATAAACCAGAGATGAAAATGGCGAACTGTGGACTTAAAAATAATGTGTCACTTCCGTTTTTTTTTGTTTTTTTTTTCTTTTTGAAAATAAAATTATTATTAATTTTTCTTATCTGAGCCACCTACAGACAATTGAAAATGGAGGGAACCAGGTTTGTGAACACATGAAGAAGAACTATTTTCCTTGTACCGAACCAAACTCCAAGTACAAATCTCACCTTATAGAGTAGCCTACAATTGAAATAAAGTGGTGTACCCTCCATGCCAAAAGATGCACAAAGGTTTACCCAGTGCGATGCAGATGGGCGTTGCGGGAAGCTCTTCGAGTTCGACATTGGAGATGAGTGTTGTATTCTAAAAGTAAACAATGAGGCACTTCAACTTCAAACCATATCATTATCTGAGAATGTTTCAAAGGCAAGAAAGCACAAGTGGCTAATGTTTCCATGCATTAACAGACAAAATGTAATCATCAGTGGTGAAGCTTACAAAAGAACTGTTTGTAGAGCTTTTGCAGCAAAAACATGGCTTGAGTAGCACAGATTTCATTTAATTTATTTCACGCTGCAAACTTCTGGACATGACGTCCCGAAACCAAGAGCACACGCAACGAAAACGGCACAACCAATCACTGGGGCACGATACCAATAGCAGACAATAGTTTCTTGAACGACGGCAAGCTGAAGTATTTAAATAACGAACCTGCAGCAAAAAAAGATGTCTGAGCGCTCTATCATGGCTGTGGTAGCGTGCCTCGAATCACTGGCGTGCGATAGCGGCTTTTGTAGAGGCATCGTAGCTGAAGACCAGTGTTGGCAGGCTCCTAATGCTCCCAACATAAAATCCACCAAGATGGGTCCCAGGAGCCACTGTTTTTCCGTGATTGACTCGAGAACGATCGGTTCAGTGGCGTCCCGTGGACCGTCCAGCACATGGGCCCCGTCATTGCTGGCGATGGCCAGAAGTATAATCTGCAGCAAAAAGATGCGTGAGTGCTTCATCGCGGCTGTGGTAGCGTGCCCCCCACATTGTAGCAGGCGATTTCGGTTTATCACCTTGTAAAAAGCGATGCAAGTACTATAGAAAACCCCGCAGTTCCTCAAAATGCCATAAAAAGTATTTTAACTGCAATTATAACACGGACAGCTATTCGCAGCAAAAAGATTGTTGTAATAAAAGGGGATAGAAAGTAAAAACACAGAACTTTGGGAAGCACCTCATTGCCTTTACATCTTGATGCAATTACGAAATCAGTCCCATCTTTGACAACTGTAAAGCAACAAAACTATTTTAACAGCGAATAAACCACACATGTCACAACATGCATTTCCCCTAAATTCAAACTAATGGGAGGAAGATTCATACGAGTGTTCCTCAAGTAATTGCTTCCACCGGAACAACGATTGACACCTCTCTCCCTCCCATGCAAGCTATCAATAATCGTACCAGCCAATGAAAAGCTACTATAAAGGGAAACTGAGTGTTAGACACTCTTCTCGGAAAGTGGCCGCTTTTTGCTCAAGCACATATTTTAATGGTCGTTTTTACGTAGGAAAATATAAGCAAATAACTCGGGGTTCCCCAATTACATGAAATAACAAAATTGTTTTCATCTATGGAAGCTCACCGTGGGACGGAAGTGGTTTGTGTACCTCAGTCCTATTTATTATCGAGCGGTAACACATCATATCTGCTGAAAGTATCTAATAAATCATAGAGGCAAAAGCAGGTGGCATGCCGCCGTCTGCTACCAGCCAGCATCTAATAGAGAGCCTCAATTAATACCCGTGCCACACGGGCAACTCGAATGCCAATTACAACGAATGACAATCGCCCCAATTGTCATTTGACTGGTGCTACACGGCCCGCACGAATGGCACTCGCTGCAAATGTCATTTGCCACCGAAGGGGTTCGGCAGAACTCATTCGCATTAGGTCACGGGCCAAATGTGTAGACTTTACCCCAGGACCCAAGTAAAGAAACACCAATGTGATTACGTTAATCAAAGTATACCCGAACTAAAAGTTATTTATCGGAGTTTGTTTTTATGCATGCATTCTTTTATACTAAATTTGAAGCGCGGCCTTTCACATAATTGCAAGCGGCTACTCTTTAAACCAGTAGACACAGCCACTTCGCCTGCGTCGCCATCTTTTCCGCGTTTCTTCTCGGTTTTGTTACGTTTTGTTAGAACTTCGAAGTTTCTTCCGATGGAGCCGCAAGCGCCGCAAGCAGCCGCGAAAGAGAAGACCCAGTGGTCCGACCACGAAACAACAGCTCTTATAAGAGCTTAGGAGGACAAGCTCGGTGACTTGCGGCGTGCCAAGCGAAACGCGATAGTGGGCCTCCTTAGCTTCGGCTTCGAGCCTTTGCTGCTCGGCACGGTGCGTGGCGCGTAAATAAATGAGGGCGCTCATTAACCGTCACACCCGTTTACAGTCCTCCGGTGCAAGGACCGACACTTGCGACCGTACAGGCGCCATTTCCTTTCGCTCTGGTCAGCTTCTGTCTTTGGCTTTGGCCTATTGCGGCTAGAGCAACTAGAGCGTCACCATCAAATGAATGACAGCGGAAACGCCAAAAACATGAAGTAATTGACTGCAAAATTTGTTTAAAACTACCTATAGACACCTTTTAGAGATCATAACCTTGAACAAACGTATTTAGCTTACAAGAAACTTTACAATTAGTTTTCTACAGAGAGCAGGCGCTACGATCATCATGGCGCAAAATGACATTCGAAATGCACGTGTAGCACGGGCTTGAAATGTAATGTCATTCGGCGCCCGAATGAGATTCGCCCTGAATGGCATTTGCCATGTCCATGTGGCACGGGTATGAGTGTGTTCAATTGCTGGATCGGGGCATGTGTTATGGGCGCCATTAAATTGCAAAACTTTTCTCCGGGTTTATGGGGCTACGGCTGGTTTTTCAACGTAAATCCGGTTATAAACAAATGCTTGAAGATTTTACGTGAAAAATAAAAAAAAAAATCTTTTCCATAAACACCATTTTTTGTTCCGATAGGATAGGCAATTTTTATACGCGAAAAGGTGTATAATCCGCCATCTCTAACGCCGCCATTAAATTGCAAACGCTCTTTATGGTTTCAGTTGAACGCACTCGTACTTGAGGCTCTCTAGCAAGGAGGTGATAAGGGGCAGGAGGTGGCGCCCGTATACTCCATATATGGAGCGAAGTGTAACGGAAGTAGGCGTGGCCACGAACTCTTCTCAACCAATGGGGAGCTCATGATATTGATTTTTGGGGCAAACAACCCTCGTTGCCATGGCATTTCCGTTGCAACGCTGTTGTTTACCCAAATAAATCAATGGCGGCGTCCACTGAATCGGTGTCGAACAGGCGAGATTTGGAGCCCAATAGTTGCCTGACCAGTAAGAAGCCAGCGCGTAGCGGACGCTCTCGACACCGCGCCTGGAGCGTCGTGTCGAACGAGTCGTCGTAGCGCGGCTTTGGAAAGCGATCGCGTGTCAGTCGTCGTACGCACGAACGCTGAGAATGGTATCGCGGGTTGAGAAAGCCGTACAAACCCTGCTTCCAGAAGGCATTGGTTTCACACCGTCGTAATGAGAATGCGGGTTCGCATCGAAACATCTTTTGGTGCTCTGTTCGAGTGCAAAGCCAGTCACGACAGCGAACAGGCGAAGCAGACCGCAGGCACGGAGCAGACGTAGCCTAAGCTTAACCACCGAGCGGAGAGCAGACGGTGGGAGCCCGGTTGAATTTAGTTTGTATGAGAGCACGTCGGTGCGCGAGGCAGTCTGGGATTAGGTTCTTTTTCCGGCGTCGCTGGGCATGACGTCATTCCGGGTCCTGCCCTATTTAAACGTCCTTGCTCTCAAGCGTCTAATGGCGTCGGTGGTGCCACCCCGTGGTATGTTATGCACGCACGGCCATCGTTCGCCCGGTAGGCCTACCTCACTGATCTCTACTATAGGAGGTATTCACTGGACGCCATATTTGAGGGCGATGTTTAGAGCGCATGCCCAGAACGAGCTCACATCAATAGTCTGCTAAGACCGGCAACCTTGATGGTGCTAAATGCACGCTCCAAAAGGACTGCGGAAGCTCGCCGTCAGCACGCGCTCAGCAGCAGCGCACACGGATATGGCCGCCAGTGAATACTCCCTATAGACCGTTTCATTTCAGTAGTTGGCTGACCGTCGGGTAGAGGGAGCTGGTGAACTCGCCGCCATGAGGTTGCTTCAATTTGGTTGCTTTCGGTTCCAACGCGCACGCGATTGTGTTGCTTTTTCACGCCATTTTCGCGTAATTTTGTGATACAAATTTCTTTCTTGTGGCACACAGAAAATGACACAATGGTTCTGGGTCACTTGGAGAACCGCGAGGTGGTTTCGAGCCCAAATTGCGAGCACTTTTACGAACACCAGATGCGTCTGATTACCTCCAATCGTCAATTTCGGCCAGGTTCGGAGGAGAAACAACTGCTTTGACGCACAGAGATGATTACCGTGGCCACAGCCGTACCCCCGGGCGCTAGTTGCTAGAAAAATAAATAAATAAAGACCGGGAGAAGTTCCGCCTCCAGCACGCGCTTCTTGCCTGCCACCGGGCTTTGGCTGCGCGTGCACCGAGTGGTATGGAAGGCATACTTGGGTAGTAATTCAATTACAGTAATTAAATTACTGTAATTTAATTACTTTTCCTAGTAATTTGTAATTGTAATAATTACTTTTGGCTGAAAGGAATTGTAATTTAATTACTTTCTAGCATCAGTAATTGCTAAATTTCAGGCACAATTACAATTACTTTTGCAAGATTTTGCGGCGGTGGCGCTTTTCCCCCCTGGCCACGGCGACGAGAGCACAACCGAAGCAATAAAAGAGAGAGTCTCCCAACCTGCTCAAAAAAAGGGAAAAGGGAGGCTGGGATAGAACGGAATGAAGGATTTTGTAGACTGCAAAACGATTTAATGAAGAATTTCAGAAATAATTTGATAAATGAGGGCTTCATTCGCGTCCGTTTTCGTTCCTGTCGTAGTTGAATCTGACTCTTCGTCTCGTTCGCTTCCTGTTGCTCCTGTTTCTAGGGGTCTTTCTTATTTCTCATTCCCACACGGGGGTATGGGGGTCGAAGTCGAGCTGGTTGGCTCCGATCACATCATCCGGTCGAGGCGGGGAGGTTCGAAGTTTTCCTTACGCGTCTTCGCCGCTAGCATATTCGCTTACATATTTCAGTCAAGTTTGGGGACTTTTTTGTTCATGTAATTATTCTCTTTTCTTTATGAGTTTTCACGTCTTTCTCCTCTATCTCGTATGTTGGTACCACTAACAGAGGGTCGTGCTACTCTAATATCGAGGCGAAGAAGCGCAGTTTAGCAACAACAGTTGGAAGTAAGGCAGGGTGAGTCGTGTTAATTAGACCTGCTGCTTCTTTGCTTCTTCGCCTGACATGACGATCCTAAATTTATTATATATCTCAGGAGCTTTTTTTTTTTTCTTTTGGTGTTACCGTGCACTGAATTAACCCAGAATCCCTGGCAAGAGAGTTGCTGCTATTGTGACACTAGTTTTGTGGAAGCGACCGCAGTTCGCGTGCTACGGTTACCCACATCCGACATGTTACAAGTCCACAGACAGGGAGAGGCAGCGAATCACCGAGTTTTATGATACCAGTACTGTCGCATATTTGTTTCCTTGTATTATTTTTAAGTTTATTTTTTGTTGGTTTGACTTGGATACCATTTGCACAAGCTCTAAAGAGATTCACCTCGCACCTGTGAATTTTGTCGCCATTTATTTTTATTTTTTGAGAATATAAGAAATCAGAAGTTCATTACTCCAAACTATTAAGTTCTATAATCCATTTAACAAATTTCATAAAAGAAAAGTACAATGCGTGACATTTATACAGCGGCCATATAACTCGTTTACAGTTATATGGCCCAAGGTGGGTAACTCTCAGAAATAAGTAATTGTAAAGTAATTGCATTACTTTTAAAAAGTAATTTGTAATTGCAATGAACTACTTTCGCGTAGTAGTAATTGTAATTGTAGTTAAACTACTTTGGGGGCTAAGTAATTGTAATTGTAATTAAATTACATTTTGAAAGTAATTTACCCATGTATGATGGAAGGGCTCGAGCTCATGTCAGAGATTCGACTGCTCATCTTATATTGTAACATATTATAATGCATGAGTGCTTAGTAAAGAAGCAGGTCCACAGCGTGATTTAAACTGTGCTGAATCACAAAAAACATATGAAGTGACAAGTTTACTGTTTGGGTGCCGTACACCAACTTTTTGTGAACTTCGCAGAGTGGAAAGGTCTCCTGTAAGGGCGTAGGCAGTATAAAAAAGTGTTATTTTCTCGGCCTGTTTTATTTAAATAAATTAAGTTCTCGAGAAATATTTTAATGGACCAACCTAGGCGGACTAGAAAATTTATTTAACTAAAGTACTCATCAACAAGATTTTATATTGGCTCGATGAAATAGACTATTTGATATATGGAGATTTTCTTACGATGTTCTCAAGGTGTAAGATAAGTGACAGGCCCCTCAAATGATACCTGACAATAATCTCCCGTAAAGTTCGCCAGATGGAATTAAAGGCCGCAAAAGAGGTGATCTCCGATAAGTTTGGCTGAAGCCGAGCGCCAGGCACCTCACAATGAACCTGTGTAGAAAGCTCTTTACTGGTTTGAACCGATACGCTTCGTAGATTTCGGCGTCGCGAGCTGCTAAAAGTAAATCTGTATTCGCCGTCAGCAACACTGCATTCGTGCGATTTTAATGCAGACGGGTTCTTTTCAGCGTCACATATTGTGGACCCCAGGCACTCTCGAGATGTCTGTGACAGCGTCACATATTGGGGACCCCAGGCACTCTCAAGCTGTCTGTGACAGTTTATTATGCGGGAATTCAAAACCTTTGTGTTGAAATTCATTAATTGAGTTGAACTGGTTATCTAGACAAAATTATTTAACAATTGCAATACTGTAGACATTGCCCTAATTAATAGTTTCTTGGAATTCATAAATACACCGATCGGGGGAATGTTTATACAGCAGAAGCGATAAAGAACGTCGAACAGATGTAGGTGTGATATTGTAAACAAACAAACTGCCTGATGTTGACGTACCCATTATTTCTTGTATAAAACAAAAATAAATTAAAGTTAAACGTTTTTTCCCTATCCTGTCCACAATTTCACCTATATAATCAAAAGCCACTGTTTTCGATCTGTTATAAATACAAAACACGATGCTTTCAGAAAACACACGTGGTTATTTACAGTATTTTGTAACTTCCTTGCGTTTCTAAATGCGCGATCATATATATACTCACATTGTGCTTCCTATTGCGAATGTTCCGCCACTATTAGTAAGCAGACCTGAGTTCTCATCAGTTATTGACATTTGAACACTTGCTCTGTTTTAGAGTCATATATGTGTTCAATGTGCGTGAGCGCTAAAGCTGACTCATGTGCTCATATAGTATGTTCACACGTAGCCGGCAAGCCGACGGTAAAAATAGTCAAAACGTGTTACAAAAGTAACTGCGGAAGTTGTTCACATGATCAGGTAATGCAATTTTACGGTAAATATATAAGTGTAGGACGACACTTTACAGAGTGAGAAAAGAAACGCGGTAAAACGCTACGAAAAACACGAATTAAACGCACCCGCCAAGACGCGGAGTAGCGCAGAGGGGAGGGCGAAGCGACGAGTTGAAGCAACCTAATAGCGGCCGCATCACGTGATTCCAAGATGGCAGCGCCCATGCGACGGAAGGCGAAAAGGTCTATAAGGGGCTGGAAGGCGCTTAGCCTCGCTCCAAGTCGGGCGCGAATGAAGCCACCGGAAGTTCGATGCGTGTCCCGGAAGTGGAGTGTTTGCTAGGTTTTATATCGCACTTAGTTGATGTTTTGGTTCAGGCTTTCTTGCATTTTTACGTGGGCTTTAATAATTCCTTTTAGTAATCAATCTTGAGAATGAGGCATTTGAACTTGGGGTATGTACACTTAATCCCCAACTAGAATCTCGAGATTCTCACACTTCAAATGGCTTCCAAGAAGACTTCTCGGGCCTGCATGAACTGTTATTGTGTAACAAGCAGGCTCTCTTGATATAACAAAGCAAATCAAGCGCCTTGGACACTGTTTGGACCACCGCTCGAAAGAGTGAGAAAGCCTGTCAAGCGCTCACTTCCGGGACAAACCGCTTACTTCCGGTGGCTTCGTACCTGTTTGCTCAATGCGCCATCCAGCCCTCTAGTGGAGATTAGTGGCCTAACTCGAAACAAACAGCCATAGACAATAACGTTTTTTTACATATAAACTCACTGATCTCTATGACAATTGTTGGATCGCGCATCCCCGCCCCGCGAGTGCGGCCACCAAACGGCCATCATGCATGTCGAAAAGTCTCGCTTTTGGAGCTTTGCGGAGGCTGGCAGTAGCGTGCTGAAGACACATTTTCTACTTGTTTGTTGTCCTTCGCCGAGGAAGTTCTTTCAAACCCTGTGCAAGGTGGGATACTTGCCGTTGAGAACACGTGTAAATTTTTGGGGAAGCGCAGTGCCGCAAGAAAAAGGTACAACTTGTCGAAAGCAAATTTCACCGGTCTTGCGGCGGCGTTGAGTCTCTGTGCCTTCTTACGCTTGGATACCGATCAAGAATCGGCGCCGCGGCAAAGTTTTGAAGTTGTGTCGCGCATAGATGTCTTTGAATCATATATCGGCCACGGAGTTCTGGATCGCCCAGATGTTCAGGCGAATTGCTATCAATAAGGCGGGAAACCAATCTGTACGGTTGCTCTTATGCACTATTAACCATATTTATGTTCCAAATCTACTCTAATAGATCACATGGCAGCACAAATAGAGCAACGCTGTGGAGCAAGGAGGGTTTTTGAAGGCAAAAGTACAAGACGGCGAGATTGAAAATCTCTGAAGCGCGTCCCATATGGTCGTGTGCAATCTGTCGACCAATCACAATTAGGCGAGCCGCGCGCAAACGTCAAGTGAAATTAAGTAGGTTGATAACGAGCCACCGCTGATCAGTGATGAGGAGGTGTTGTGCGCGGTATTCTTTAAACCGTCTAACGTCGAAAAAAGACGTACCTTCCCCCAGTCGTCTGTCACCACTTAGTTACAAATACACTCGTCATAGTAAAGTAAAACGCTGCTTCAGAGGCACATGCGGCTTCACGCACATTGCACTCGCAAAACATATCCACACGGTGTCCGAGGCAAGCGGTATCCAAGCTGTTCAAGTATTGTCACCATGCACACCAGCGCCAAGCGCATTAAGATGCTGAGGCAAAGTGCAATGGGTCGGCATTTCCTGCTATATGAAAGGATTGGGGGGGAAAATATAATAGATTCCGTACCCTCAACTGGGACGGTCGAGCCAATCGTATGCATAAGCTGCATTCTGCAGAGTGCTACGGGAATGTCATTATTTGCTTGTTTGTTTGGCTAAACTAACCACGCGATCTGCGGGTGATATACAAAATACAAAGGTAGAAATTAAGTCTAGGGCATTTACTGAAAAGCCAGGCCCTCGGCATGCCTTGGGTTAACGAGTTTTCAAATCTATCATCCGGATACTTAGGTTGGGCAGGGTTATTCCCGGCCCATTCATCGCGATAAATCTAGGAAATAATCGCCGAGGCAAGCGCCTCGTCGGGCGGACCATGAAGTCTTACCTCTTCAGATCTCGCCTGCCAGCCCTGTTTCAATGAGAAATACTGCGAGCGCTGTTAATGCACTTTGCGCCGCCTTGCCTTGCGGTCTTATTAGGATGTCTAATACCCCTGTTACACGGTTAACTCAGCTTAACTGCTGTTGCGCGGCACCATAGATACCGCACTATACTCGCTGACAGCTATTTCAGAAGTAGTGAAGAGCGCGCGCGCACTGCTTCGATAAATGCTCAAGATGCTCAAGCGAACGTTCGCCCATAGCTTTGACTGCATAACCGCAGAATGTTGTCCGCAAGTATTGTGCGCTATCTGCGGCTTAGCGTAACCGCAGTTAAATGTGCCCGTGTAACAAGGGTATTAATGTTCGTGCTGCATCCAAGAGTGGTGTGGGGACGAGACAAACGCTCACGTTCGTCGTCGAAGGCCGCGCATTCGAGGAGCAAGTGAGCGCCGTCTGCCAGAGTCGGCGCGCATCGCATGTTAAGATTCTCTATGAAATATTTATTGAGTAATGTGGGACTGGCAAGCGTAATGTGGGACTGGCAAGATAATGGGACACCCTCCATTCCCCCGAGCAGCCGGTGCGGAGGGTGGTTATATTTCTGGTTAAATTCGATGTATGCCTAAAGAAAACCAATTACTTCTGGCAATGAAAAACAAGATAACCTACACTCTATAAAAAAGGAAGAAAAAGTAGCAGCGGCGCGTCTTCCTCCCTTCTACTGACGCGCCCCCAAGCGGACACGAGAAGGGAGAAACGAGACGTTTTTCTCCTTCTCCAGGCAGACGGGAGAAAGCTTCCGCCCTCCCGACTCATCATCTTTCGGTTTCGTTTTTCTAGCAAGGTGCACACGCTGTTTGACAAAAGGTGTTGAGTTGGTTGAGCTTCAGCGGCAGCGAAGGCCGCCTGTAATTCTGTCTCCCAGTCCAAACGTGCAGAGAATTTCGGTTGCATTGCCGTTTTTATCACTCATTTTATCAAACGAGCAAACGAAGCCGCTAGAAACAGCGAAGCTCAGGAGCAGTGCCAGCAGCGCTACGTACACTGGGCTAAGATGTGCATCTCCGGATTGCGGAACCCACGCGGAACCATGCGGATCACGCGGAACGATGTGTCGAAGTTGACGACGTTATGGAAATCGCTGAAACTGCGTCCAAGACAGGCAGGTTTTGCTGCCGGCTGCCTGGGTGCCTTCTGTGCTGAGTTCGGTTCCGTGTTCCGATGCCGAGTGCCAACTGGCAGTTAACGTGGTTCTGTATTACTGCGTGTAAGCAACATAGCAGCAACATCGCAATGGCAGTGTTGTGTGTTGTGAACAGAATACTGGAATTATCGCCGATGTTACCGTGTGTTCGCGTATCAGTGGCGTAACAACAAGATGAGCTGTCGGGCATTAGGGAGTTTTAGTGAACCGTGTTTCCCCCTCCGCTAACCCTCCGCAACAAAGAAAGCGCCACTGCGCCTGCGTGCCGATGGCCTTGGGTGTGGAGCTCCGGCTAGCGGAGGGGCTTAGCGGAGGGGGAAACACGGTCTACTAAAACTCGCTAATGATGCCGCTGGCCGGCCGTGATCGGAGGGGGCGGGGTGTCGCAAGTTGGCATTCCGCTTTACATTAAGGCTGCGGTCCCACGGCAGCCATCTTGAACAAAGCGTTAGTTCAACCAATAGATGGCGAGACGCACCCGTGGGGTGGCCGAAACATTGGTTCACGGTGGGATGGCTCGAGCACCATCACGTTCTTCTCGTGGCCTCGCTCGAGCCGCTGCCACCTGTGCTCAGCCGCTCAGCTGGTTCAAATAGCGCGGCCCAGCAAACTCCTGTATGCGAGAATGTCAGGCTGGGTATAAATGTGGTTCGGCGGTTGTCACGGAATTTCGCAGTAAATCTTACCAAGAAGCAGGGATGGGCAGTATTTTAAATACAAGTATTTGAAATACGTAGTTCAAATACTTTGTGTATTTTGCATTTGTATTTAATTACAAATCGGGTAATGTATTTGACGTGTGTATTTAAATACTAAAACGCGGGTATTTCAAATACCATTGTAATTAAATACAATTTTGTAGGCGAAAATACATCCCTCAAATTTACTGTCACTGTCTAGAGCAGGAAGAAGTCTACGTTTTGCACCGAATGCAGTGTCTCTCAATCAAGCACAAGCGTTTAGTGACTTTGTGATTACGGTGCTAGTCCAGGGCAAGAATAGTGACCAAATCAACGTTCACAGGCAGACTGGCTAAATTAGTGCCTGTGACAACTTGTGATGCTTTCCAGCCTGATTTCCATCCATATTTTTGTCTGGAAGATTCTAAATGCGTGGGTCGTCCATATTTTCGTAACTGGTGCGAGTTGCAACAATAAAAAAATATCTAGCTAGTGCTGCGCGTCTCGGTCGTATCGGTTCTTTGTTGGTCTACATCAAAATGTAATCGACAAAAAAGCTGCTTGAAGCTCTGTACTTTTTTCACCTATTACGTCCAAGCTGATTACATTTTTTGTGATTATATTTCTATCACGTTACAAGAGCCTCGCACACTAACTCCCGAGTGTGAGATGCAAAATTCAAATGAGATACCCAGAAACCGGTTGCAGGTGCCCTGAAGTCGCTGACGCAAATTTTGAGGAATGTATTTGGAAAAATATTTGGAGGAGACCAAATACATTAGGTTGTATTTGTATCTTGTACGTAAATGCTTTTTTGGAAATGTAATTAGATTTGCAATTTAATACATTTTTGACGAAGTATTTTGTATTTGTATTTCGATACATATTTGCATGTATTTTGCCCATCCCTGCCAAGACGTGTCAATATTCTTTCAATGAAAACCTTCGGCAAGAATGCACGCTCAGTAGACTCAATCTTCCAGGACACCAGTGGAAGCGGACGTAAAGTAAACTGCTTCGCGATTTACGGTACTTACCTCACCATTATAATGACGACTGAAAAGTGACGTCACGAAATATTGTGTTTCACGGGATCCGGAAGATGTTGTAAAGGTTGTTTGTTACATTATAGTTTCCAGAAAACAAACGCCGTTCCAATATTTTCGGAAGTACCGACACACATAATGTTGTAAGTACAGCTTAGGAGGAATATGGTGAAAACCATCAGAATAAATAGGAAGACGTTTATTTGCAATGAAGAGGCTATCAATGAACGGCGTTTAGCGACGGCAAGTTATGCGCATTCGGGAATATATAAGTTCACGTCATTGCTAACTATGGACATGCGGACAATGAATTCCTGTTTTTTCGGGAGATGGAGTAGCGGTGTAGATGGAGTAGAGATGACCTGATATCGGACGACTCGTGGCAGACGGACAAGCAAGTTTCTTCTCAGCGAATGGTAAGCGTCCAGTATTAAGCACAGCACGTGGCTGCCGACGTTGTCGACTTTTCGAATACTTACCGCTTTCGACAAAGTACTGGCACCTGGGCTAACTTTGTGAAAGGACTCGAAGTCTTCCTTGAGTCCAACGCCATCATGAACAGTAACTGAAAACGATCCACTATTCAATCGGTGGGTGGCGAAACGTATCCGCATCTGCGGAGTCATGGGCGATGCGTACTCTAAGTGGCTGGAAGTTTACACGATGCCTGCCACGACGTCCAAACACGTCATTGACGTTCTACGGTCTCTTTTACCTACTTTTGCCCTACCGAAAATACTTTTCTCTAATAGCGCTTCAAATCTTGCTTCAAACAAAATAAACAAGTTTTTGAAGAAAACAAAAACCGGCATCAGGCATCACATTAGTGCACCATACCATCCTGCAACTAACGGGCATGCAGAACAGATGGTGTGCAAAACAAAAAAAAAAGCCCTCATGAAGCTTACGGAAGAAGCAGTTCAGTGAACAATCGCCAGGTTGTTGTTCCAGCAGCACGCGACAGTCTCATCTTACACGGTAAAAACACCCGCCGAAGCAATATTCGGCGGACGAAGAGTCACACCCCTCAATCTCATTGCACTATGGCCTACGAACGAAGATCGAGAGATTCCGAGATTGGGGGTAATGGCAGTTTATTCGATCGGACAGCTCGTCTACGTGAGGAATTTCAGCGGAAGTCGGGCCCTCCATGTAAAACTTGAGTAGAAAAGGCTCTTTGTTGGTTGACCAGAAGGTGTCATCCCTCTGAATACGTAGGATATCAATGCCCTTCAGTGTAAATATAAAGAAATCACAAAACTCTCTTTGTGTGTTGTGTAACTGCCGTTGTATTTGGTAGTAGAAGCTATAGTGGTGATTTGGCCTTTCACACCCAGGCTCCTTTTTCTTATTTTTCGCCTCATACTCCTTTGCGGTTTCAGCAGGCTTCAAGCATCTTTTGGAACGGGGACACTTTACGTCAACGAAGCCATTTGTTCCAAGCAGTCAATCAGGGAGTGCTGCTAGAAATCCGTCCCTCATATTAACGAATAAGCCGCACTTCTGCACGGTGCAGTTTTCCTGTTCCACATACAGTTAGTTCTAAAGCAGCATCCTCATTGATTCTACCATATTCTATTGTGGGTGAAGAAAGGTCTTTGGGTACACGATACTTGAAACAAATCTGGAAATGTACGTTGTGGTTCGACACCCACTAATGTCGTCCTTATAGAGCCTCATCATTTAATCATTACCTCGTCACCTCATATTGCTCTTCATCAACAGTAAGTACAATAGGCTACCGCGTTATTACAATCCAAGAATTGAAAAATTGAGTCGTTCAGTCTTTCAATATGTTTATCGTTTATACAATGTTATTACGTTACATTACCTCGAGACGATCGACGTCCATCGTCGATCTTCAAATACTTATACCTGTATATAAATTAGACGCACAAAGGGGGGGGGGGGGGGGGAGGTTGGTGGCCGAGTGCATGGTCTATGCTCTGTTTCACCTTATGATTAGGGTGTGCATTTTCTGGTTTTAACCGAAAAACACCGATAAACATCCGTCGGTTACGAAAATATAAAATCGGTTAAAACCGAAAAACACCGGTGGTTGGATATTTTCCCCTGGTTAAAACCGAAAAACACCGGTCGTTGCACGTTTCCGACCTAGCGAAACCCTTACCCCGTAGAGGTTCGTCAAACGTGTTATCTCGTGGATCCTGCATTCTTCCAGTGTTTATACATGGCTTGCAGGTGGCGTCAGTCCACCCTCCTTTCTGGGGGTCAAAAGCGTCTAGTGAACGCAGTGGAAGCTAAGCTCTCATACGCCTTTCCCCTATTGTGTCTCCCATGGCGCCCTTTTGTGGAAAAATTAACACAGTGGAGGGTAGGCTTTCACGTGCCTTTTCCTCATTGTGTCTGGCCAAGTGATGTCGGTGCAAGCCATGTATTCAGAGGTTGCTGTGGTTCCTGGAAGACACTACCAACGTCCGTGTCGTACAGGAGCGTGCGTTTTCATAATTGCGGGTTGCGAACCGCAAGGAACGTGCACCATGACGGCAGCACGTTCCTTGCGTGAAGATGCAAGCATGAAAGTATGCTTTCATCTACTATAATAACCAAGTGTGAGAAATAGTTGCTTCCTAGAGAAGAAGTGTATGAACTATGTGAATAAAATTGGAACTCTCTGTCTGTGATAATCTCTTTTTTTCACCGATATTCACCGATTTTAGCCTCGTCGTGAGACGTTCCACCGAAATACACCGGTGCTTTGAATATAAATAAACACCGAAAAACATCCGCCGATTTTTCTCATAAATAAACACCGGAAAGTACACACCCTACTTATGATGTACCGCAGTAAAAGGTACAAGCGCGAGCTCCTTGCTCTAGGGCACATCTCGGCGGCACAAGCTCTCGTATGTTTAGAGCAGCTACCAACGCTATGAGCTCGCGCTTCTAGCCTTCTCTGCGGTACAACATAAGGTGAAACGGAGTATAGCGCACGCCAGCTCGGAGCACGTGCAGCGAAAGCTCGCGCTGCTGAACCCACCCCGCCCCTGCTCGTTTTGATCTGGAAGAGCATCGTACCGGCGTGCGGTCGCGTATCACTACTGCGTGGTGCACGTTAAAGGCACCAGGTTTGCGGTTGTACCGCACTGGCTAAATTGTTCATCTACAGCTGAGACACCAGACGCCCACTAAGGCAGACTAACTTCCGGCTGTACAAACATACCCACAACAATTTGCAATTAGATGCACAATCACAAAGAACACAGCGTGCCGCCTCTTTTCTTTGGATCGTATTTTTGGAAACCAGCGCAAGCTCGCGCGTTCTTTCTTTTGAGACGGTAAGAACGGTTGCACATAAAACCCGTGTTTTTCCTACCCGGCCGCTTCCTCCTCTCACTATGTGTAGTTGGTTAGAACTAAATAAGGTATAATAATAGTGTATCATTCATATTTAGTTGCAGTTTCAGTCAGGGAAAGGAGATTTGAGGGAAGTATAGCCAATAAATGAGCTGCGCTTAGAGCATCGGCACACTCTTCCCCGACAGTGTTGTGAACGCCGCCATTATTATTATTATTATTTATTTATTTATTTATTCTCTGCAGCGCCGGAGCATTACAGCAGAGGAGTGGGTTACATGATTCACATATATCATTATAAATTGCAAAGTCACATAACAGCACACATCAGCAATTTCCAACAACATCAATAAACATGATTCACACCAGCACACAATAGCAATATTACGAAAAAACCAATGATGTACTTAACGCAGAAACTTACATTGCATTAATAAGGCTAATAAAAGAGTCACTGTTAGCTGATACAATATCAGACGGCAGTTCATTCCATTCCGATATAGACGCTTTGCACACGCGCCAGATTGAGCCGCCATAGACGCCCTTCTCTTGTCTTACCGAGATGCCGAGCCACTGAAGCGGGCGTTGACGGGTCTTCACAAGGGCCTATGCTGCGCACAAGAACACAGTAGAATCTAAAATGGCAATAACCTGTCCTGCTGAGTTAATAATGAAGTGAAGCGAACGGAATAAGGGGGAACAAAAACTGAAGGTCAGTTATGGCGGCGCCCATGCACAGCTGCTGTAAAGCGTCTATAGTTCTCGAAAAAAAAAAAAACATCATATAGTTAGTTCGACATTTTATTTCGCGTATTTTTTTTTACGTGGTCCCTCCTACTCGATATATAGTGGGGCCTTTCTAGATAATTAGACTTGTCTATTCGAGTTAAATCATTGTTGATAGCGTAAATAAGTTTAAGTCTATTTTTCTTACGTCTTTTTTCTAAAGGCTCGATACCCATACAAACTTTCATTTGCGTCACACTCTCTGCTCGAGAATACTTATTCAGAATAAACCTCACAGCGCGATTTTGTATGCCTTCTATCTTATCTATGAGATGTTTTTGGTGCGGGTCCCATACGGCACTAGCATATTCTAGATGTGGTCTAACTAGTGAGCGATACGCTGTCTCTTTCAAGATTTGTGGAGCAGAGCGAAGATTGCGGATGACTAAGCTAAGAACCCTGCCAGCCTTTTTCATGATCATATCTATGTGCTGATTGAACGAAAGGTTTTCTGAAAGAATGACACCAAGATATTTAATTTCAGACACTTTCCGCAACGAGTCTCGACCAATAGCATAAGCCGAATCAATATTATGTTTCTTTTTACTAAAAGCGACATGAAAACATTTACTTGTGTTTAACCGCAGTTCCCAGGTCCCGCACCATAAACTAACCCGGTTCAAGTCCTCTTGCAAAGAAGAGACATCGTTAACGTTCCTTATTGTTCTGTAAATTACACAATCGTCCGCGAATAATCTGATATTAGAAGAGATGGAAGACGCTATATCATTAATGTAGATTAACAATAAAAGTGGTCCCAGCACTGACCCTTGAGGTACCCCCGAAGTTACATCTACGTATTCTGATCTTTTACCCCCCAGGACGACGCACTGTTTCCTCCCATTCAGGTAGTCTTTTATCCACCGGAGCACATTACGGCCGATATTTAAAGCACTCATTTTGTGTAATAACAATTGACGCGAAACAGAATCGAACGCTTTGCGGAAATCCACAAAAATGGTATCCGTTTGCAGTCTGTTTTCAGCCGCACTAACTAAATCATGATAGAGCTCAATTAATTGGGTACTGCAGGAGACACCTCTACGAAAACCGTGTTGGTTAGCGCAAAAAAAGTTATTATCTTCTAGGTGCTTAATAATACTACTATAGACAATATGTTCAAATATCTTACATGATATTGTCACGGGTGGTGACCAATAAACGATAAATAAACAGAAAGAAATAAACGTTTAATGTGGCGAACTTGTGCCAAAAATAAAAGAGTACAAGAGATAATAACAAAGCGTCGCGGGCGTCGAAGTCGGCGAAACCGCAAGATCGAGCGCTGGGGCGAGACTGACTCGGCAAGGTCGCGGGCGGCCTCTTATCTAGAGTGAGTCACTATCTCGAAGATTCGGCGGGGAAGGTTCGAGCGTAGCGCGCTCGGAGCGAGTATGAACACGCACTTTCTAGAACAACAAAAGCAGGGATAAACGAGAACCTTCTGCAAGTCTGCGCGCGGCATTATCCCATGGATTCGGCGGGGAAGGTTCGAGCGTAGCGCGCTCGGAGCGAGTATGAACACGCACTTTCTAGAACAACAAAAGCAGGGATAAACGAGAACCTTCTGCAAGTCTGCGCGCGGCATTATCCCATGGATTCGGCGGGGAAGGTTCGAGCGTAGCGCGCTCGGAGCGAGTATGAACACGCACTTTCTAGAACAACAAAAGCAGGGATAAACGAGAACCTTCTGCAAGTCTACGCGCGGCAATATCCCATGGATTCGGCGGGGAAGGTTCGAGCGTAGCGCGCTCGGAGCGAGTATGAACACGCACTTTCTAGAACAACAAAAGCAGGGATAAACGAGAACCTTCTGCAAGTCTGCGCGCGGCATTATCCCATGGATTCGGCGGGGAAGGTTCGAGCGTAGCGCGCTCGGAGCGAGTATGAACACGCACTTTCTAGAACAACAAAAGCAGGGATAAACGAGAACCTTCTGCAAGTCTGCGCGCGGCAATATCCCATGGATTCGGCGGGGAAGGTTCGAGCGTAGCGCGCTCGGAGCGAGTATGAACACGCACTTTCTAGAACAACAAAAGCAGGGATAAACGAGAACCTTCTGCAAGTCTGCGCGCGGCATTATCCCATGGATTCGGCGGGGAAGGTTCGAGCGTAGCGCGCTCGGAGCGAGTATGAACACGCACTTTCTAGAACAACAAAAGCAGGGATAAACGAGAACCTTCTGCAAGTCTGCGCGCGGCATTATCCCATGGATTCGGCGGGGACGGTTCGAGCGTAGCGCGCTCGGAGCGAGTATGAACACGCACTTTCTAGAACAACAAAAGCAGGGATAAACGAGAACCTTCTGCAAGTCTGCGCGCGGCATTATCCCATGGATTCGGCGGGGACGGTTCGAGCGTAGCGCGCTCGGAGCGAGTATGAACACGCACTTTCTAGAACAACAAAAGCAGGGATAAACGAGAACCTTCTGCAAGTCTGCGCGCGGCATTATCCCATGGATTCGGCGGGGAAGGTTCGAGCGTAGCGCGCTCGGAGCGAGTATGAACACGCACTTTCTAGAACAACAAAAGCAGGGATAAACGAGAACCTTCTGCAAGTCTGCGCGCGGCATTATCCCATGGATTCGGCGGGGAAGGTTCGAGCGTAGCGCGCTCGGAGCGAGTATGAACACGCACTTTCTAGAACAACAAAAGCAGGGATAAACGAGAACCTTCTGCAAGTCTGCACGCGGCATTATCCCATGGATTCGGCGGGGACGGTTCGAGCGTAGCGCGCTCGGAGCGAGTATGAACACGCACTTTCTAGAACAACAAAAGCAGGGATAAACGAGAACCTTCTGCAAGTCTGCGCGCGGCATTATCCCATGGATTCGGCGGGGAAGGTTCGAGCGTAGCGCGCTCGGAGCGAGTATGAACACGCACTTTCTAGAACAACAAAAGCAGGGATAAACGAGAACCTTCTGCAAGTCTGCGCGCGGCAATATCCCATGGATTCGGCGGGGAAGGTTCGAGCGTAGCGCGCTCGGAGCGAGTATGAACACGCACTTTCTAGAACAACAAAAGCAGGGATAAACGAGAACCTTCTGCAAGTCTGCGCGCGGCATTATCCCATGGATTCGGCGGGGACGGTTCGAGCGTAGCGCGCTCGGAGCGAGTATGAACACGCACTTTCTAGAACAACAAAAGCAGGGATAAACGAGAACCTTCTGCAAGTCTGCGCGCGGCATTATCCCATGGATTCGGCGGGGACGGTTCGAGCGTAGCGCGCTCGGAGCGAGTATGAACACGCACTTTCTAGAACAACAAAAGCAGGGATAAACGAGAACCTTCTGCAAGTCTGCGCGCGGCATTATCCCATGGATTCGGCGGGGACGGTTCGAGCGTAGCGCGCTCGGAGCGAGTATGAACACGCACTTTCTAGAACAACAAAAGCAGGGATAAACGAGAACCTTCTGCAAGTCTGCGCGCGGCATTATCCCATGGATTCGGCGGGGACGGTTCGAGCGTAGCGCGCTCGGAGCGAGTATGAACACGCACTTTCTAGAACAACAAAAGCAGGGATAAACGAGAACCTTCTGCAAGTCTGCGCGCGGCATTATCCCATGGATTCGGCGGGGAAGGTTCGAGCGTAGCGCGCTCGGAGCGAGTATGAACACGCACTTTCTAGAACAACAAAAGCAGGGATAAACGAGAACCTTCTGCAAGTCTGCGCGCGGCATTATCCCATGGATTCGGCGGGGACGGTTCCAGCGTAGCGCGCTCGGAGCGAGTATGAACACGCACTTTCTAGAACAACAAAAGCAGGGATAAACGAGAACCTTCTGCAAGTCTGCGCGCGGCATTATCCCATGGATTCGGCGGGGACGGTTCGAGCGTAGCGCGCTCGGAGCGAGTATGAACACGCACTTTCTAGAACAACAAAAGCAGGGATAAACGAGAACCTTCTGCAAGTCTGCGCGCGGCATTATCCCATGGATTCGGCGGGGAAGGTTCGAGCGTAGCGCGCTCGGAGCGAGTATGAACACGCACTTTCTAGAACAACAAAAGCAGGGATAAACGAGAACCTTCTGCAAGTCTGCGCGCGGCATTATCCCATGGATTCGGCGGGGAAGGTTCGAGCGTAGCGCGCTCGGAGCGAGTATGAACACGCACTTTCTAGAACAACAAAAGCAGGGATAAACGAGAACCTTCTGCAAGTCTGCGCGCGGCATTATCCCATGGATTCGGCGGGGACGGTTCGAGCGTAGCGCGCTCGGAGCGAGTATGAACACGCACTTTCTAGAACAACAAAAGCAGGGATAAACGAGAACCTTCTGCAAGTCTGCGCGCGGCATTATCCCATGGATTCGGCGGGGACGGTTCGAGCGTAGCGCGCTCGGAGCGAGTATGAACACGCACTTTCTAGAACAACAAAAGCAGGGATAAACGAGAACCTTCTGCAAGTCTGCGCGCGGCATTATCCCATGGATTCGGCGGGGAAGGTTCGAGCGTAGCGCGCTCGGAGCGAGTATGAACACGCACTTTCTAGAACAACAAAAGCAGGGATAAACGAGAACCTTCTGCAAGTCTGCGCGCGGCATTATCCCATGGATTCGGCGGGGAAGGTTCGAGCGTAGCGCGCTCGGAGCGAGTATGAACACGCACTTTCTAGAACAACAAAAGCAGGGATAAACGAGAACCTTCTGCAAGTCTGCACGCGGCATTATCCCATGGATTCGGCGGGGACGGTTCGAGCGTAGCGCGCTCGGAGCGAGTATGAACACGCACTTTCTAGAACAACAAAAGCAGGGATAAACGAGAACCTTCTGCAAGTCTGCGCGCGGCATTATCCCATGGATTCGGCGGGGAAGGTTCGAGCGTAGCGCGCTCGGAGCGAGTATGAACACGCACTTTCTAGAACAACAAAAGCAGGGATAAACGAGAACCTTCTGCAAGTCTGCGCGCGGCAATATCCCATGGATTCGGCGGGGAAGGTTCGAGCGTAGCGCGCTCGGAGCGAGTATGAACACGCACTTTCTAGAACAACAAAAGCAGGGATAAACGAGAACCTTCTGCAAGTCTGCGCGCGGCATTATCCCATGGATTCGGCGGGGAAGGTTCGAGCGTAGCGCGCTCGGAGCGAGTATGAACACGCACTTTCTAGAACAACAAAAGCAGGGATAAACGAGAACCTTCTGCAAGTCTGCGCGCGGCAATATCCCATGGATTCGGCGGGGAAGGTTCGAGCGTAGCGCGCTCGGAGCGAGTATGAACACGCACTTTCTAGAACAACAAAAGCAGGGATAAACGAGAACCTTCTGCAAGTCTGCGCGCGGCATTATCCCATGGATTCGGCGGGGAAGGTTCGAGCGTAGCGCGCTCGGAGCGAGTATGAACACGCACTTTCTAGAACAACAAAAGCAGGGATAAACGAGAACCTTCTGCAAGTCTGCGCGCGGCATTATCCCATGGATTCGGCGGGGAAGGTTCGAGCGTAGCGCGCTCGGAGCGAGTATGAACACGCACTTTCTAGAACAACAAAAGCAGGGATAAACGAGAACCTTCAGCAAGTCTGCGCGCGGCATTATCCCATGGATTCGGCGGGGAAGGTTCGAGCGTAGCGCGCTCGGAGCGAGTATGAACACGCACTTTCTAGAACAACAAAAGCAGGGATAAACGAGAACCTTCAGCAAGTCTGCGCGCGGCATTATCCCATGGATTCGGCGGGGAAGGTTCGAGCGTAGCGCGCTCGGAGCGAGTATGAACACGCACTTTCTAGAACAACAAAAGCAGGGATAAACGAGAACCTTCTGCAAGTCTGCGCGCGGCAATATCCCATGGATTCGGCGGGGAAGGTTCGAGCGTAGCGCGCTCGGAGCGAGTATGAACACGCACTTTCTAGAACAACAAAAGCAGGGATAAACGAGAACCTTCTGCAAGTCTGCGCGCGGCATTATCCCATGGATTCGGCGGGGAAGGTTCGAGCGTAGCGCGCTCGGAGCGAGTATGAACACGCACTTTCTAGAACAACAAAAGCAGGGATAAACGAGAACCTTCAGCAAGTCTGCGCGCGGCATTATCCCATGGATTCGGCGGGGAAGGTTCGAGCGTAGCGCGCTCGGAGCGAGTATGAACACGCACTTTCTAGAACAACAAAAGCAGGGATAAACGAGAACCTTCAGCAAGTCTGCGCGCGGCATTATCCCATGGATTCGGCGGGGAAGGTTCGAGCGTAGCGCGCTCGGAGCGAGTATGAACACGCACTTTCTAGAACAACAAAAGCAGGGATAAACGAGAACCTTCTGCAAGTCTGCGCGCAGCAATATCCCATGGATTCGGCGGGGAAGGTTCGAGCGTAGCGCGCTCGGAGCGAGTATGAACACGCACTTTCTAGAACAACAAAAGCAGGGATAAACGAGAACCTTCAGCAAGTCTGCGCGCGGCATTATCCCATGGATTCGGCGGGGAAGGTTCGAGCGTAGCGCGCTCGGAGCGAGTATGAACACGCACTTTCTAGAACAACAAAAGCAGGGATAAACGAGAACCTTCAGCAAGTCTGCGCGCGGCATTATCCCATGGATTCGGCGGGGAAGGTTCGAGCGTAGCGCGCTCGGAGCGAGTATGAACACGCACTTTCTAGAACAACAAAAGCAGGGATAAACGAGAACCTTCTGCAAGTCTGCGCGCGGCATTATCCCATGGATTCGGCGGGGAAGGTTCGAGCGTAGCGCGCTCGGAGCGAGTATGAACACGCACTTTCTAGAACAACAAAAGCAGGGATAAACGAGAACCTTCTGCAAGTCTGCGCGCGGCATTATCCCATGGATTCGGCGGGGAAGGTTCGAGCGTAGCGCGCTCGGAGCGAGTATGAACACGCACTTTCTAGAACAACAAAAGCAGGGATAAACGAGAACCTTCAGCAAGTCTGCGCGCGGCATTATCCCATGGATTCGGCGGGGAAGGTTCGAGCGTAGCGCGCTCGGAGCGAGTATGAACACGCACTTTCTAGAACAACAAAAGCAGGGATAAACGAGAACCTTCTGCAAGTCTGCGCGCGGCAATATCCCATGGATTCGGCGGGGAAGGTTCGAGCGTAGCGCGCTCGGAGCGAGTATGAACACGCACTTTCTAGAACAACAAAAGCAGGGATAAACGAGAACCTTCTGCAAGTCTGCGCGCGGCATTATCCCATGGATTCGGCGGGGAAGGTTCGAGCGTAGCGCGCTCGGAGCGAGTATGAACACGCACTTTCTAGAACAACAAAAGCAGGGATAAACGAGAACCTTCAGCAAGTCTGCGCGCGGCATTATCCCATGGATTCGGCGGGGAAGGTTCGAGCGTAGCGCGCTCGGAGCGAGTATGAACACGCACTTTCTAGAACAACAAAAGCAGGGATAAACGAGAACCTTCAGCAAGTCTGCGCGCGGCATTACCCCATGGATTCGGCGGGGAAGGTTCGAGCGTAGCGCGCTCGGAGCGAGTATGAACACGCACTTTCTAGAACAACAAAAGCAGGGATAAACGAGAACCTTCTGCAAGTCTGCGCGCGGCAATATCCCATGGATTCGGCGGGGAAGGTTCGAGCGTAGCGCGCTCGGAGCGAGTATGAACACGCACTTTCTAGAACAACAAAAGCAGGGATAAACGAGAACCTTCTGCAAGTCTGCGCGCGGCATTATCCCATGGATTCGGCGGGGAAGGTTCGAGCGTAGCGCGCTCGGAGCGAGTATGAACACGCACTTTCTAGAACAACAAAAGCAGGGATAAACGAGAACCTTCTGCAAGTCTGCGCGCGGCATTATCCCATGGATTCGGCGGGGAAGGTTCGAGCGTAGCGCGCTCGGAGCGAGTATGAACACGCACTTTCTAGAACAACAAAAGCAGGGATAAACGAGAACCTTCTGCAAGTCTACGCGCGGCAATATCCCATGGATTCGGCGGGGAAGGTTCGAGCGTAGCGCGCTCGGAGCGAGTATGAACACGCACTTTCTAGAACAACAAAAGCAGGGATAAACGAGAACCTTCTGCAAGTCTGCGCGCGGCATTATCCCATGGATTCGGCGGGGAAGGTTCGAGCGTAGCGCGCTCGGAGCGAGTATGAACACGCACTTTCTAGAACAACAAAAGCAGGGATAAACGAGAACCTTCTGCAAGTCTGCGCGCGGCAATATCCCATGGATTCGGCGGGGAAGGTTCGAGCGTAGCGCGCTCGGAGCGAGTATGAACACGCACTTTCTAGAACAACAAAAGCAGGGATAAACGAGAACCTTCTGCAAGTCTGCGCGCGGCAATATCCCATGGATTCGGCGGGGAAGGTTCGAGCGTAGCGCGCTCGGAGCGAGTATGAACACGCACTTTCTAGAACAACAAAAGCAGGGATAAACGAGAACCTTCTGCAAGTCTGCGCGCGGCAATATCCCATGGATTCGGCGGGGAAGGTTCGAGCGTAGCGCGCTCGGAGCGAGTATGAACACGCACTTTCTAGAACAACAAAAGCAGGGATAAACGAGAACCTTCTGCAAGTCTGCGCGCGGCATTATCCCATGGATTCGGCGGGGAAGGTTCGAGCGTAGCGCGCTCGGAGCGAGTATGAACACGCACTTTCTAGAACAACAAAAGCAGGGATAAACGAGAACCTTCTGCAAGTCTGCGCGCGGCAATATCCCATGGATTCGGCGGGGAAGGTTCGACCGTAGCGCGCTCGGAGCGAGTATGAACACGCACTTTCTAGAACAACAAAAGCAGGGATAAACGAGAACCTTCTGCAAGTCTGCGCGCGGCATTATCCCATGGATTCGGCGGGGAAGGTTCGAGCGTAGCGCGCTCGGAGCGAGTATGAACACGCACTTTCTAGAACAACAAAAGCAGGGATAAACGAGAACCTTCTGCAAGTCTGCGCGCGGCAATATCCCATGGATTCGGCGGGGAAGGTTCGAGCGTAGCGCGCTCGGAGCGAGTATGAACACGCACTTTCTAGAACAACAAAAGCAGGGATAAACGAGAACCTTCTGCAAGTCTGCGCGCGGCATTATCCCATGGATTCGGCGGGGAAGGTTCGAGCGTAGCGCGCTCGGAGCGAGTATGAACACGCACTTTCTAGAACAACAAAAGCAGGGATAAACGAGAACCTTCTGCAAGTCTGCGCGCGGCAATATCCCATGGATTCGGCGGGGAAGGTTCGAGCGTAGCGCGCTCGGAGCGAGTATGAACACGCACTTTCTAGAACAACAAAAGCAGGGATAAACGAGAACCTTCTGCAAGTCTGCGCGCGGCATTATTTCATGGATTCGGCGGGGAAGGTTCGAGCGTAGCGCGCTCGGAGCGAGTATGAACACGCACTTTCTAGAACAACAAAAGCAGGGATAAACGAGAACCTTCTGCAAGTCTGCGCGCGGCATTATCCCATGGATTCGGCGGGGAAGGTTCGAGCGTAGCGCGCTCGGAGCGAGTATGAACACGCACTTTCTAGAACAACAAAAGCAGGGATAAACGAGAACCTTCTGCAAGTCTGCGCGCGGCAATATCCCATGGATTCGGGGGGGAAGGTTCGAGCGTAGCGCGCTCGGAGCGAGTATGAACACGCACTTTCTAGAACAACAAAAGCAGGGATAAACGAGAACCTTCTGCAAGTCTGCGCGCGGCAATATCCCATGGATTCGGCGGGGAAGGTTCGAGCGTAGCGCGCTCGGAGCGAGTATGAACACGCACTTTCTAGAACAACAAAAGCAGGGATAAACGAGAACCTTCTGCAAGTCTGCGCGCGGCATTATCCCATGGATTCGGCGGGGAAGGTTCGAGCGTAGCGCGCTCGGAGCGAGTATGAACACGCACTTTCTAGAACAACAAAAGCAGGGATAAACGAGAACCTTCTGCAAGTCTGCGCGCGGCATTATCCCATGGATTCGGCGGGGAAGGTTCGAGCGTAGCGCGCTCGGAGCGAGTATGAACACGCACTTTCTAGAACAACAAAAGCAGGGATAAACGAGAACCTTCTGCAAGTCTGCGCGCGGCATTATCCCATGGATTCGGCGGGGAAGGTTCGAGCGTAGCGCGCTCGGAGCGAGTATGAACACGCACTTTCTAGAACAACAAAAGCAGGGATAAACGAGAACCTTCTGCAAGTCTGCGCGCGGCAATATCCCATGGATTCGGGGGGGAAGGTTCGAGCGTAGCGCGCTCGGAGCGAGTATGAACACGCACTTTCTAGAACAACAAAAGCAGGGATAAACGAGAACCTTCTGCAAGTCTGCGCGCGGCAATATCCCATGGATTCGGCGGGGAAGGTTCGAGCGTAGCGCGCTCGGAGCGAGTATGAACACGCACTTTCTAGAACAACAAAAGCAGGGATAAACGAGAACCTTCTGCAAGTCTGCGCGCGGCATTATCCCATGGATTCGGCGGGGAAGGTTCGAGCGTAGCGCGCTCGGAGCGAGTATGAACACGCACTTTCTAGAACAACAAAAGCAGGGATAAACGAGAACCTTCTGCAAGTCTGCGCGCGGCATTATCCCATGGATTCGGCGGGGAAGGTTCGAGCGTAGCGCGCTCGGAGCGAGTATGAACACGCACTTTCTAGAACAACAAAAGCAGGGATAAACGAGAACCTTCTGCAAGTCTGCGCGCGGCATTATCCCATGGATTCGGCGGGGAAGGTTCGAGCGTAGCGCGCTCGGAGCGAGTATGAACACGCACTTTCTAGAACAACAAAAGCAGGGATAAACGAGAACCTTCTGCAAGTCTGCGCGCGGCATTATCCCATGGATTCGGCGGGGAAGGTTCGAGCGTAGCGCGCTCGGAGCGAGTATGAACACGCACTTTCTAGAACAACAAAAGCAGGGATAAACGAGAACCTTCTGCAAGTCTGCGCGCGGCAATATCCCATGGATTCGGCGGGGAAGGTTCGAGCGTAGCGCGCTCGGAGCGAGTATGAACACGCACTTTCTAGAACAACAAAAGCAGGGATAAACGAGAACCTTCTGCAAGTCTGCGCGCGGCATTATCCCATGGATTCGGCGGGGAAGGTTCGAGCGTAGCGCGCTCGGAGCGAGTATGAACACGCACTTTCTAGAACAACAAAAGCAGGGATAAACGAGAACCTTCTGCAAGTCTGCGCGCGGCATTATCCCATGGATTCGGCGGGGAAGGTTCGAGCGTAGCGCGCTCGGAGCGAGTATGAACACGCACTTTCTAGAACAACAAAAGCAGGGATAAACGAGAACCTTCTGCAAGTCTGCGCGCGGCATTATCCTATGGATTCGGCGGGGAAGGTTCGAGCGTAGCGCGCTCGGAGCGAGTATGAACACGCACTTTCTAGAACAACAAAAGCAGGGATAAACGAGAACCTTCTGCAAGTCTGCGCGCGGCATTATCCCATGGATTCGGCGGGGAAGGTTCGAGCGTAGCGCGCTCGGAGCGAGTATGAACACGCACTTTCTAGAACAACAAAAGCAGGGATAAACGAGAACCTTCTGCAAGTCTGCGCGCGGCATTATCCCATGGATTCGGCGGGGAAGGTTCGAGCGTAGCGCGCTCGGAGCGAGTATGAACACGCACTTTCTAGAACAACAAAAGCAGGGATAAACGAGAACCTTCTGCAAGTCTGCGCGCGGCAATATCCCATGGATTCGGCGGGGAAGGTTCGAGCGTAGCGCGCTCGGAGCGAGTATGAACACGCACTTTCTAGAACAACAAAAGCAGGGATAAACGAGAACCTTCTGCAAGTCTGCGCGCGGCATTATCCCATGGATTCGGCGGGGAAGGTTCGAGCGTAGCGCGCTCGGAGCGAGTATGAACACGCACTTTCTAGAACAACAAAAGCAGGGATAAACGAGAACCTTCTGCAAGTCTGCGCGCGGCAATATCCCATGGATTCGGCGGGGAAGGTTCGAGCGTAGCGCGCTCGGAGCGAGTATGAACACGCACTTTCTAGAACAACAAAAGCAGAGATAAACGAGAACCTTCTGCAAGTCTGCGCGCGGCATTATCCCATGGATTCGGCGGGGAAGGTTCGAGCGTAGCGCGCTCGGAGCGAGTATGAACACGCACTTTCTAGAACAACAAAAGCAGGGATAAACGAGAACCTTCTGCAAGTCTGCGCGCGGCATTATCCCATGGATTCGGCGGGGAAGGTTCGAGCGTAGCGCGCTCGGAGCGAGTATGAACACGCACTTTCTAGAACAACAAAAGCAGGGATAAACGAGAACCTTCTGCAAGTCTGCGCGCGGCATTATCCCATGGATTCGGCGGGGAAGGTTCGAGCGTAGCGCGCTCGGAGCGAGTATGAACACGCACTTTCTAGAACAACAAAAGCAGGGATAAACGAGAACCTTCTGCAAGTCTGCGCGCGGCATTATCCCATGGATTCGGCGGGGAAGGTTCGAGCGTAGCGCGCTCGGAGCGAGTATGAACACGCACTTTCTAGAACAACAAAAGCAGGGATAAACGAGAACCTTCTGCAAGTCTGCGCGCGGCAATATCCCATGGATTCGGCGGGGAAGGTTCGAGCGTAGCGCGCTCGGAGCGAGTATGAACACGCACTTTCTAGAACAACAAAAGCAGGGATAAACGAGAACCTTCTGCAAGTCTGCGCGCGGCATTATCCCATGGATTCGGCGGGGAAGGTTCGAGCGTAGCGCGCTCGGAGCGAGTATGAACACGCACTTTCTAGAACAACAAAAGCAGGGATAAACGAGAACCTTCTGCAAGTCTGCGCGCGGCAATATCCCATGGATTCGGCGGGGAAGGTTCGAGCGTAGCGCGCTCGGAGCGAGTATGAACACGCACTTTCTAGAACAACAAAAGCAGGGATAAACGAGAACCTTCTGCAAGTCTGCGCGCGGCATTATCCCATGGATTCGGCGGGGAAGGTTCGAGCGTAGCGCGCTCGGAGCGAGTATGAACACGCACTTTCTAGAACAACAAAAGCAGGGATAAACGAGAACCTTCTGCAAGTCTGCGCGCGGCAATATCCCATGGATTCGGCGGGGAAGGTTCGAGCGTAGCGCGCTCGGAGCGAGTATGAACACGCACTTTCTAGAACAACAAAAGCAGGGATAAACGAGAACCTTCTGCAAGTCTGCGCGCGGCATTATTTCATGGATTCGGCGGGGAAGGTTCGAGCGTAGCGCGCTCGGAGCGAGTATGAACACGCACTTTCTAGAACAACAAAAGCAGGGATAAACGAGAACCTTCTGCAAGTCTGCGCGCGGCATTATCCCATGGATTCGGCGGGGAAGGTTCGAGCGTAGCGCGCTCGGAGCGAGTATGAACACGCACTTTCTAGAACAACAAAAGCAGGGATAAACGAGAACCTTCTGCAAGTCTGCGCGCGGCAATATCCCATGGATTCGGGGGGGAAGGTTCGAGCGTAGCGCGCTCGGAGCGAGTATGAACACGCACTTTCTAGAACAACAAAAGCAGGGATAAACGAGAACCTTCTGCAAGTCTGCGCGCGGCAATATCCCATGGATTCGGCGGGGAAGGTTCGAGCGTAGCGCGCTCGGAGCGAGTATGAACACGCACTTTCTAGAACAACAAAAGCAGGGATAAACGAGAACCTTCTGCAAGTCTGCGCGCGGCATTATCCCATGGATTCGGCGGGGAAGGTTCGAGCGTAGCGCGCTCGGAGCGAGTATGAACACGCACTTTCTAGAACAACAAAAGCAGGGATAAACGAGAACCTTCTGCAAGTCTGCGCGCGGCATTATCCCATGGATTCGGCGGGGAAGGTTCGAGCGTAGCGCGCTCGGAGCGAGTATGAACACGCACTTTCTAGAACAACAAAAGCAGGGATAAACGAGAACCTTCTGCAAGTCTGCGCGCGGCATTATCCCATGGATTCGGCGGGGAAGGTTCGAGCGTAGCGCGCTCGGAGCGAGTATGAACACGCACTTTCTAGAACAACAAAAGCAGGGATAAACGAGAACCTTCTGCAAGTCTGCGCGCGGCAATATCCCATGGATTCGGGGGGGAAGGTTCGAGCGTAGCGCGCTCGGAGCGAGTATGAACACGCACTTTCTAGAACAACAAAAGCAGGGATAAACGAGAACCTTCTGCAAGTCTGCGCGCGGCAATATCCCATGGATTCGGCGGGGAAGGTTCGAGCGTAGCGCGCTCGGAGCGAGTATGAACACGCACTTTCTAGAACAACAAAAGCAGGGATAAACGAGAACCTTCTGCAAGTCTGCGCGCGGCATTATCCCATGGATTCGGCGGGGAAGGTTCGAGCGTAGCGCGCTCGGAGCGAGTATGAACACGCACTTTCTAGAACAACAAAAGCAGGGATAAACGAGAACCTTCTGCAAGTCTGCGCGCGGCATTATCCCATGGATTCGGCGGGGAAGGTTCGAGCGTAGCGCGCTCGGAGCGAGTATGAACACGCACTTTCTAGAACAACAAAAGCAGGGATAAACGAGAACCTCCTGCAAGTCTGCGCGCGGCATTATCCCATGGATTCGGCGGGGAAGGTTCGAGCGTAGCGCGCTCGGAGCGAGTATGAACACGCACTTTCTAGAACAACAAAAGCAGGGATAAACGAGAACCTTCTGCAAGTCTGCGCGCGGCATTATCCCATGGATTCGGCGGGGAAGGTTCGAGCGTAGCGCGCTCGGAGCGAGTATGAACACGCACTTTCTAGAACAACAAAAGCAGGGATAAACGAGAACCTTCTGCAAGTCTGCGCGCGGCAATATCCCATGGATTCGGCGGGGAAGGTTCGAGCGTAGCGCGCTCGGAGCGAGTATGAACACGCACTTTCTAGAACAACAAAAGCAGGGATAAACGAGAACCTTCTGCAAGTCTGCGCGCGGCATTATCCCATGGATTCGGCGGGGAAGGTTCGAGCGTAGCGCGCTCGGAGCGAGTATGAACACGCACTTTCTAGAACAACAAAAGCAGGGATAAACGAGAACCTTCTGCAAGTCTGCGCGCGGCATTATCCCATGGATTCGGCGGGGAAGGTTCGAGCGTAGCGCGCTCGGAGCGAGTATGAACACGCACTTTCTAGAACAACAAAAGCAGGGATAAACGAGAACCTTCTGCAAGTCTGCGCGCGGCATTATCCCATGGATTCGGCGGGGAAGGTTCGAGCGTAGCGCGCTCGGAGCGAGTATGAACACGCACTTTCTAGAACAACAAAAGCAGGGATAAACGAGAACCTTCTGCAAGTCTGCGCGCGGCATTATCCCATGGATTCGGCGGGGAAGGTTCGAGCGTAGCGCGCTCGGAGCGAGTATGAACACGCACTTTCTAGAACAACAAAAGCAGGGATAAACGAGAACCTTCTGCAAGTCTGCGCGCGGCATTATCCCATGGATTCGGCGGGGAAGGTTCGAGCGTAGCGCGCTCGGAGCGAGTATGAACACGCACTTTCTAGAACAACAAAAGCAGGGATAAACGAGAACCTTCTGCAAGTCTGCGCGCGGCAATATCCCATGGATTCGGCGGGGAAGGTTCGAGCGTAGCGCGCTCGGAGCGAGTATGAACACGCACTTTCTAGAACAACAAAAGCAGGGATAAACGAGAACCTTCTGCAAGTCTGCGCGCGGCATTATCCCATGGATTCGGCGGGGAAGGTTCGAGCGTAGCGCGCTCGGAGCGAGTATGAACACGCACTTTCTAGAACAACAAAAGCAGGGATAAACGAGAACCTTCTGCAAGTCTGCGCGCGGCAATATCCCATGGATTCGGCGGGGAAGGTTCGAGCGTAGCGCGCTCGGAGCGAGTATGAACACGCACTTTCTAGAACAACAAAAGCAGAGATAAACGAGAACCTTCTGCAAGTCTGCGCGCGGCATTATCCCATGGATTCGGCGGGGAAGGTTCGAGCGTAGCGCGCTCGGAGCGAGTATGAACACGCACTTTCTAGAACAACAAAAGCAGGGATAAACGAGAACCTTCTGCAAGTCTGCGCGCGGCATTATCCCATGGATTCGGCGGGGAAGGTTCGAGCGTAGCGCGCTCGGAGCGAGTATGAACACGCACTTTCTAGAACAACAAAAGCAGGGATAAACGAGAACCTTCTGCAAGTCTGCGCGCGGCATTATCCCATGGATTCGGCGGGGAAGGTTCGAGCGTAGCGCGCTCGGAGCGAGTATGAACACGCACTTTCTAGAACAACAAAAGCAGGGATAAACGAGAACCTTCTGCAAGTCTGCGCGCGGCATTATCCCATGGATTCGGCGGGGAAGGTTCGAGCGTAGCGCGCTCGGAGCGAGTATGAACACGCACTTTCTAGAACAACAAAAGCAGGGATAAACGAGAACCTTCTGCAAGTCTGCGCGCGGCAATATCCCATGGATTCGGCGGGGAAGGTTCGAGCGTAGCGCGCTCGGAGCGAGTATGAACACGCACTTTCTAGAACAACAAAAGCAGGGATAAACGAGAACCTTCTGCAAGTCTGCGCGCGGCATTATCCCATGGATTCGGCGGGGAAGGTTCGAGCGTAGCGCGCTCGGAGCGAGTATGAACACGCACTTTCTAGAACAACAAAAGCAGGGATAAACGAGAACCTTCTGCAAGTCTGCGCGCGGCAATATCCCATGGATTCGGCGGGGAAGGTTCGAGCGTAGCGCGCTCGGAGCGAGTATGAACACGCACTTTCTAGAACAACAAAAGCAGGGATAAACGAGAACCTTCTGCAAGTCTGCGCGCGGCATTATTTCATGGATTCGGCGGGGAAGGTTCGAGCGTAGCGCGCTCGGAGCGAGTATGAACACGCACTTTCTAGAACAACAAAAGCAGGGATAAACGAGAACCTTCTGCAAGTCTGCGCGCGGCATTATCCCATGGATTCGGCGGGGAAGGTTCGAGCGTAGCGCGCTCGGAGCGAGTATGAACACGCACTTTCTAGAACAACAAAAGCAGGGATAAACGAGAACCTTCTGCAAGTCTGCGCGCGGCAATATCCCATGGATTCGGGGGGGAAGGTTCGAGCGTAGCGCGCTCGGAGCGAGTATGAACACGCACTTTCTAGAACAACAAAAGCAGGGATAAACGAGAACCTTCTGCAAGTCTGCGCGCGGCAATATCCCATGGATTCGGCGGGGAAGGTTCGAGCGTAGCGCGCTCGGAGCGAGTATGAACACGCACTTTCTAGAACAACAAAAGCAGGGATAAACGAGAACCTTCTGCAAGTCTGCGCGCGGCATTATCCCATGGATTCGGCGGGGAAGGTTCGAGCGTAGCGCGCTCGGAGCGAGTATGAACACGCACTTTCTAGAACAACAAAAGCAGGGATAAACGAGAACCTTCTGCAAGTCTGCGCGCGGCATTATCCCATGGATTCGGCGGGGAAGGTTCGAGCGTAGCGCGCTCGGAGCGAGTATGAACACGCACTTTCTAGAACAACAAAAGCAGGGATAAACGAGAACCTTCTGCAAGTCTGCGCGCGGCATTATCCCATGGATTCGGCGGGGAAGGTTCGAGCGTAGCGCGCTCGGAGCGAGTATGAACACGCACTTTCTAGAACAACAAAAGCAGGGATAAACGAGAACCTTCTGCAAGTCTGCGCGCGGCAATATCCCATGGATTCGGGGGGGAAGGTTCGAGCGTAGCGCGCTCGGAGCGAGTATGAACACGCACTTTCTAGAACAACAAAAGCAGGGATAAACGAGAACCTTCTGCAAGTCTGCGCGCGGCAATATCCCATGGATTCGGCGGGGAAGGTTCGAGCGTAGCGCGCTCGGAGCGAGTATGAACACGCACTTTCTAGAACAACAAAAGCAGGGATAAACGAGAACCTTCTGCAAGTCTGCGCGCGGCATTATCCCATGGATTCGGCGGGGAAGGTTCGAGCGTAGCGCGCTCGGAGCGAGTATGAACACGCACTTTCTAGAACAACAAAAGCAGGGATAAACGAGAACCTTCTGCAAGTCTGCGCGCGGCATTATCCCATGGATTCGGCGGGGAAGGTTCGAGCGTAGCGCGCTCGGAGCGAGTATGAACACGCACTTTCTAGAACAACAAAAGCAGGGATAAACGAGAACCTTCTGCAAGTCTGCGCGCGGCATTATCCCATGGATTCGGCGGGGAAGGTTCGAGCGTAGCGCGCTCGGAGCGAGTATGAACACGCACTTTCTAGAACAACAAAAGCAGGGATAAACGAGAACCTTCTGCAAGTCTGCGCGCGGCATTATCCCATGGATTCGGCGGGGAAGGTTCGAGCGTAGCGCGCTCGGAGCGAGTATGAACACGCACTTTCTAGAACAACAAAAGCAGGGATAAACGAGAACCTTCTGCAAGTCTGCGCGCGGCAATATCCCATGGATTCGGCGGGGAAGGTTCGAGCGTAGCGCGCTCGGAGCGAGTATGAACACGCACTTTCTAGAACAACAAAAGCAGGGATAAACGAGAACCTTCTGCAAGTCTGCGCGCGGCATTATCCCATGGATTCGGCGGGGAAGGTTCGAGCGTAGCGCGCTCGGAGCGAGTATGAACACGCACTTTCTAGAACAACAAAAGCAGGGATAAACGAGAACCTTCTGCAAGTCTGCGCGCGGCATTATCCCATGGATTCGGCGGGGAAGGTTCGAGCGTAGCGCGCTCGGAGCGAGTATGAACACGCACTTTCTAGAACAACAAAAGCAGGGATAAACGAGAACCTTCTGCAAGTCTGCGCGCGGCATTATCCCATGGATTCGGCGGGGAAGGTTCGAGCGTAGCGCGCTCGGAGCGAGTATGAACACGCACTTTCTAGAACAACAAAAGCAGGGATAAACGAGAACCTTCTGCAAGTCTGCGCGCGGCAATATCCCATGGATTCGGCGGGGAAGGTTCGAGCGTAGCGCGCTCGGAGCGAGTATGAACACGCACTTTCTAGAACAACAAAAGCAGGGATAAACGAGAACCTTCTGCAAGTCTGCGCGCGGCATTATCCCATGGATTCGGCGGGGAAGGTTCGAGCGTAGCGCGCTCGGAGCGAGTATGAACACGCACTTTCTAGAACAACAAAAGCAGGGATAAACGAGAACCTTCTGCAAGTCTGCGCGCGGCAATATCCCATGGATTCGGCGGGGAAGGTTCGAGCGTAGCGCGCTCGGAGCGAGTATGAACACGCACTTTCTAGAACAACAAAAGCAGGGATAAACGAGAACCTTCTGCAAGTCTGCGCGCGGCATTATCCCATGGATTCGGCGGGGAAGGTTCGAGCGTAGCGCGCTCGGAGCGAGTATGAACACGCACTTTCTAGAACAACAAAAGCAGGGATAAACGAGAACCTTCTGCAAGTCTGCGCGCGGCATTATCCCATGGATTCGGCGGGGAAGGTTCGAGCGTAGCGCGCTCGGAGCGAGTATGAACACGCACTTTCTAGAACAACAAAAGCAGGGATAAACGAGAACCTTCTGCAAGTCTGCGCGCGGCATTATCCCATGGATTCGGCGGGGAAGGTTCGAGCGTAGCGCGCTCGGAGCGAGTATGAACACGCACTTTCTAGAACAACAAAAGCAGGGATAAACGAGAACCTTCTGCAAGTCTGCGCGCGGCATTATCCCATGGATTCGGCGGGGAAGGTTCGAGCGTAGCGCGCTCGGAGCGAGTATGAACACGCACTTTCTAGAACAACAAAAGCAGGGATAAACGAGAACCTTCTGCAAGTCTGCGCGCGGCAATATCCCATGGATTCGGCGGGGAAGGTTCGAGCGTAGCGCGCTCGGAGCGAGTATGAACACGCACTTTCTAGAACAACAAAAGCAGGGATAAACGAGAACCTTCTGCAAGTCTGCGCGCGGCATTATCCCATGGATTCGGCGGGGAAGGTTCGAGCGTAGCGCGCTCGGAGCGAGTATGAACACGCACTTTCTAGAACAACAAAAGCAGGGATAAACGAGAACCTTCTGCAAGTCTGCGCGCGGCAATATCCCATGGATTCGGCGGGGAAGGTTCGAGCGTAGCGCGCTCGGAGCGAGTATGAACACGCACTTTCTAGAACAACAAAAGCAGGGATAAACGAGAACCTTCTGCAAGTCTGCGCGCGGCATTATCCCATGGATTCGGCGGGGAAGGTTCGAGCGTAGCGCGCTCGGAGCGAGTATGAACACGCACTTTCTAGAACAACAAAAGCAGGGATAAACGAGAACCTTCTGCAAGTCTGCGCGCGGCAATATCCCATGGATTCGGCGGGGAAGGTTCGAACGTAGCGCGCTCGGAGCGAGTATGAACACGCACTTTCTAGAACAACAAAAGCAGGGATAAACGAGAACCTTCTGCAAGTCTGCGCGCGGCAATATCCCATGGATTCGGCGGGGAAGGTTCGAGCGTAGCGCGCTCGGAGCGAGTATGAACACGCACTTTCTAGAACAACAAAAGCAGGGATAAACGAGAACCTTCTGCAAGTCTGCGCGCGGCAATATCCCATGGATTCGGCGGGGAAGGTTCGAGCGTAGCGCGCTCGGAGCGAGTATGAACACGCACTTTCTAGAACAACAAAAGCAGGGATAAACGAGAACCTTCTGCAAGTCTGCGCGCGGCAATATCCCATGGATTCGGCGGGGAAGGTTCGAGCGTAGCGCGCTCGGAGCGAGTATGAACACGCACTTTCTAGAACAACAAAAGCAGGGATAAACGAGAACCTTCTGCAAGTCTGCGCGCGGCAATATCCCATGGATTCGGCGGGGAAGGTTCGAGCGTAGCGCGCTCGGAGCGAGTATGAACACGCACTTTCTAGAACAACAAAAGCAGGGATAAACGAGAACCTTCTGCAAGTCTGCGCGCGGCATTATCCCATGGATTCGGCGGGGAAGGTTCGAGCGTAGCGCGCTCGGAGCGAGTATGAACACGCACTTTCTAGAACAACAAAAGCAGGGATAAACGAGAACCTTCTGCAAGTCTGCGCGCGGCATTATCCCATGGATTCGGCGGGGAAGGTTCGAGCGTAGCGCGCTCGGAGCGAGTATGAACACGCACTTTCTAGAACAACAAAAGCAGGGATAAACGAGAACCTTCTGCAAGTCTGCGCGCGGCAATATCCCATGGATTCGGCGGGGAAGGTTCGAGCGTAGCGCGCTCGGAGCGAGTATGAACACGCACTTTCTAGAACAACAAAAGCAGGGATAAACGAGAACCTTCTGCAAGTCTGCGCGCGGCATTATCCCATGAATTCGGCGGGGAAGGTTCGAGCGTAGCGCGCTCGGAGCGAGTATGAACACGCACTTTCTAGAACAACAAAAGCAGGGATAAACGAGAACCTTCTGCAAGTCTGCGCGCGGCATTATCCCATGGATTCGGCGGGGAAGGTTCGAGCGTAGCGCGCTCGGAGCGAGTATGAACACGCACTTTCTAGAACAACAAAAGCAGGGATAAACGAGAACCTTCTGCAAGTCTGCGCGCGGCAATATCCCATGGATTCGGCGTTGAAGGTTCGAGCGTAGCGCGCTCGGAGCGAGTATGAACACGCACTTTCTAGAACAACAAAAGCAGGGATAAACGAGAACCTTCTGCAAGTCTGCGCGCGGCAATATCCCATGGATTCGGCGGGGAAGGTTCGAGCGTAGCGCGCTCGGAGCGAGTATGAACACGCACTTTCTAGAACAACAAAAGCAGGGATAAACGAGAACCTTCTGCAAGTCTGCGCGCGGCATTATCCCATGGATTCGGCGGGGAAGGTTCGAGCGTAGCGCGCTCGGAGCGAGTATGAACACGCACTTTCTAGAACAACAAAAGCAGGGATAAACGAGAACCTTCTGCAAGTCTGCGCGCGGCATTATCCCATGGATTCGGCGGGGAAGGTTCGAGCGTAGCGCGCTCGGAGCGAGTATGAACACGCACTTTCTAGAACAACAAAAGCAGGGATAAACGAGAACCTTCTGCAAGTCTGCGCGCGGCAATATCCCATGAATTCGGCGGGGAAGGTTCGAGCGTAGCGCGCTCGGAGCGAGTATGAACACGCACTTTCTAGAACAACAAAAGCAGGGATAAACGAGAACCTTCTGCAAGTCTGCGCGCGGCATTATCCCATGGATTCGGCGGGGAAGGTTCGAGCGTAGCGCGCTCGGAGCGAGTATGAACACGCACTTTCTAGAACAACAAAAGCAGGGATAAACGAGAACCTTCAGCAAGTCTGCGCGCGGCATTATCCCATGGATTCGGCGGGGAAGGTTCGAGCGTAGCGCGCTCGGAGCGAGTATGAACACGCACTTTCTAGAACAACAAAAGCAGGGATAAACGAGAACCTTCTGCAAGTCTGCGCGCGGCATTATCCCATGGATTCGGCGGGGAAGGTTCGAGCGTAGCGCGCTCGGAGCGAGTATGAACACGCACTTTCTAGAACAACAAAAGCAGGGATAAACGAGAACCTTCTGCAAGTCTGCGCGCGGCAATATCCCATGGATTCGGCGGGGAAGGTTCGAGCGTAGCGCGCTCGGAGCGAGTATGAACACGCACTTTCTAGAACAACAAAAGCAGGGATAAACGAGAACCTTCTGCAAGTCTGCGCGCGGCATTATCCCATGGATTCGGCGGGGAAGGTTCGAGCGTAGCGCGCTCGGAGCGAGTATGAACACGCACTTTCTAGAACAACAAAAGCAGGGATAAACGAGAACCTTCTGCAAGTCTGCGCGCGGCAATATCCCATGGATTCGGCGGGGAAGGTTCGAGCGTAGCGCGCTCGGAGCGAGTATGAACACGCACTTTCTAGAACAACAAAAGCAGGGATAAACGAGAACCTTCTGCAAGTCTGCGCGCGGCAATATCCCATGGATTCGGCGGGGAAGGTTCGAGCGTAGCGCGCTCGGAGCGAGTATGAACACGCACTTTCTAGAACAACAAAAGCAGGGATAAACGAGAACCTTCTGCAAGTCTGCGCGCGGCAATATCCCATGGATTCGGCGGGGAAGGTTCGAGCGTAGCGCGCTCGGAGCGAGTATGAACACGCACTTTCTAGAACAACAAAAGCAGGGATAAACGAGAACCTTCTGCAAGTCTGCGCGCGGCAATATCCCATGGATTCGGCGGGGAAGGTTCGAGCGTAGCGCGCTCGGAGCGAGTATGAACACGCACTTTCTAGAACAACAAAAGCAGGGATAAACGAGAACCTTCTGCAAGTCTGCGCGCGGCAATATCCCATGGATTCGGCGGGGAAGGTTCGAGCGTAGCGCGCTCGGAGCGAGTATGAACACGCACTTTCTAGAACAACAAAAGCACGGATAAACGAGAACCTTCTGCAAGTCTGCGCGCGGCATTATCCCATGGATTCGGCGGGGAAGGTTCGAGCGTAGCGCGCTCGGAGCGAGTATGAACACGCACTTTCTAGAACAACAAAAGCAGGGATAAACGAGAACCTTCTGCAAGTCTGCGCGCGGCATTATCCCATGGATTCGGCGGGGAAGGTTCGAGCGTAGCGCGCTCGGAGCGAGTATGAACACGCACTTTCTAGAACAACAAAAGCAGGGATAAACGAGAACCTTCTGCAAGTCTGCGCGCGGCAATATCCCATGGATTCGGCGGGGAAGGTTCGAGCGTAGCGCGCTCGGAGCGAGTATGAACACGCACTTTCTAGAACAACAAAAGCAGGGATAAACGAGAACCTTCTGCAAGTCTGCGCGCGGCATTATCCCATGAATTCGGCGGGGAAGGTTCGAGCGTAGCGCGCTCGGAGCGAGTATGAACACGCACTTTCTAGAACAACAAAAGCAGGGATAAACGAGAACCTTCTGCAAGTCTGCGCGCGGCATTATCCCATGGATTCGGCGGGGAAGGTTCGAGCGTAGCGCGCTCGGAGCGAGTATGAACACGCACTTTCTAGAACAACAAAAGCAGGGATAAACGAGAACCTTCTGCAAGTCTGCGCGCGGCAATATCCCATGGATTCGGCGTTGAAGGTTCGAGCGTAGCGCGCTCGGAGCGAGTATGAACACGCACTTTCTAGAACAACAAAAGCAGGGATAAACGAGAACCTTCTGCAAGTCTGCGCGCGGCAATATCCCATGGATTCGGCGGGGAAGGTTCGAGCGTAGCGCGCTCGGAGCGAGTATGAACACGCACTTTCTAGAACAACAAAAGCAGGGATAAACGAGAACCTTCTGCAAGTCTGCGCGCGGCATTATCCCATGGATTCGGCGGGGAAGGTTCGAGCGTAGCGCGCTCGGAGCGAGTATGAACACGCACTTTCTAGAACAACAAAAGCAGGGATAAACGAGAACCTTCTGCAAGTCTGCGCGCGGCATTATCCCATGGATTCGGCGGGGACGGTTCGAGCGTAGCGCGCTCGGAGCGAGTATGAACACGCACTTTCTAGAACAACAAAAGCAGGGATAAACGAGAACCTTCTGCAAGTCTGCGCGCGGCAATATCCCATGAATTCGGCGGGGAAGGTTCGAGCGTAGCGCGCTCGGAGCGAGTATGAACACGCACTTTCTAGAACAACAAAAGCAGGGATAAACGAGAACCTTCTGCAAGTCTGCGCGCGGCATTATCCCATGGATTCGGCGGGGAAGGTTCGAGCGTAGCGCGCTCGGAGCGAGTATGAACACGCACTTTCTAGAACAACAAAAGCAGGGATAAACGAGAACCTTCTGCAAGTCTGCGCGCGGCATTATCCCATGGATTCGGCGGGGAAGGTTCGAGCGTAGCGCGCTCGGAGCGAGTATGAACACGCACTTTCTAGAACAACAAAAGCAGGGATAAACGAGAACCTTCTGCAAGTCTGCGCGCGGCATTATCCCATGGATTCGGCGGGGAAGGTTCGAGCGTAGCGCGCTCGGAGCGAGTATGAACACGCACTTTCTAGAACAACAAAAGCAGGGATAAACGAGAACCTTCTGCAAGTCTGCGCGCGGCATTATCCCATGGATTCGGCGGGGAAGGTTCGAGCGTAGCGCGCTCGGAGCGAGTATGAACACGCACTTTCTAGAACAACAAAAGCAGGGATAAACGAGAACCTTCTGCAAATCTGCGCGCGGCATTATCCCATGGATTCGGCGGGGAAGGTTCGAGCGTAGCGCGCTCGGAGCGAGTATGAACACGCACTTTCTAGAACAACAAAAGCAGGGATAAACGAGAACCTTCTGCAAGTCTGCGCGCGGCAATATCCCATGGATTCGGCGGGGAAGGTTCGAGCGTAGCGCGCTCGGAGCGAGTATGAACACGCACTTTCTAGAACAACAAAAGCAGGGATAAACGAGAACCTTCTGCAAGTCTGCGCGCGGCATTATCCCATGGATTCGGCGGGGAAGGTTCGAGCGTAGCGCGCTCGGAGCGAGTATGAACACGCACTTTCTAGAACAACAAAAGCAGGGATAAACGAGAACCTTCTGCAAGTCTGCGCGCGGCAATATCCCATGGATTCGGCGGGGAAGGTTCGAGCGTAGCGCGCTCGGAGCGAGTATGAACACGCACTTTCTAGAACAACAAAAGCAGGGATAAACGAGAACCTTCTGCAAGTCTGCGCGCGGCATTATCCCATGGATTCGGCGGGGAAGGTTCGAGCGTAGCGCGCTCGGAGCGAGTATGAACACGCACTTTCTAGAACAACAAAAGCAGGGATAAACGAGAACCTTCTGCAAGTCTGCGCGCGGCATTATCCCATGGATTCGGCGGGGAAGGTTCGAGCGTAGCGCGCTCGGAGCGAGTATGAACACGCACTTTCTAGAACAACAAAAGCAGGGATAAACGAGAACCTTCTGCAAGTCTGCGCGCGGCATTATCCCATGGATTCGGCGGGGAAGGTTCGAGCGTAGCGCGCTCGGAGCGAGTATGAACACGCACTTTCTAGAACAACAAAAGCAGGGATAAACGAGAACCTTCTGCAAGTCTGCGCGCGGCATTATCCCATGGATTCGGCGGGGAAGGTTCGAGCGTAGCGCGCTCGGAGCGAGTATGAACACGCACTTTCTAGAACAACAAAAGCAGGGATAAACGAGAACCTTCTGCAAGTCTGCGCGCGGCAATATCCCATGGATTCGGCGGGGAAGGTTCGAGCGTAGCGCGCTCGGAGCGAGTATGAACACGCACTTTCTAGAACAACAAAAGCAGGGATAAACGAGAACCTTCTGCAAGTCTGCGCGCGGCATTATCCCATGGATTCGGCGGGGAAGGTTCGAGCGTAGCGCGCTCGGAGCGAGTATGAACACGCACTTTCTAGAACAACAAAAGCAGGGATAAACGAGAACCTTCTGCAAGTCTGCGCGCGGCAATATCCCATGGATTCGGCGGGGAAGGTTCGAGCGTAGCGCGCTCGGAGCGAGTATGAACACGCACTTTCTAGAACAACAAAAGCAGGGATAAACGAGAACCTTCTGCAAGTCTGCGCGCGCCATTATCCCATGGATTCGGCGGGGAAGGTTCGAGCGTAGCGCGCTCGGAGCGAGTATGAACACGCACTTTCTAGAACAACAAAAGCAGGGATAAACGAGAACCTTCTGCAAGTCTGCGCGCGGCATTATCCCATGGATTCGGCGGGGAAGGTTCGAGCGTAGCGCGCTCGGAGCGAGTATGAACACGCACTTTCTAGAACAACAAAAGCAGGGATAAACGAGAACCTTCTGCAAGTCTGCGCGCGGCATTATCCCATGGATTCGGCGGGGAAGGTTCGAGCGTAGCGCGCTCGGAGCGAGTATGAACACGCACTTTCTAGAACAACAAAAGCAGGGATAAACGAGAACCTTCTGCAAGTCTGCGCGCGGCATTACCCCATGGATTCGGCGGGGAAGGTTCGAGCGTAGCGCGCTCGGAGCGAGTATGAACACGCACTTTCTAGAACAACAAAAGCAGGGATAAACGAAAACCTTCTGCAAGTCTGCGCGCGGCATTATCCCATGGATTCGGCGGGGAAGGTTCGAGCGTAGCGCGCTCGGAGCGAGTATGAACACGCACTTTCTAGAACAACAAAAGCAGGGATAAACGAGAACCTTCTGCAAGTCTGCGCGCGGCAATATCCCATGGATTCGGCGGGGAAGGTTCGAGCGTAGCGCGCTCGGAGCGAGTATGAACACGCACTTTCTAGAACAACAAAAGCAGGGATAAACGAGAAACTTCTGCAAGTCTGCGCGCGGCATTATCCCATGGATTCGGCGGGGAAGGTTCGAGCGTAGCGCGCTCGGAGCGAGAATGAACACGCACTTTCTAGAACAACAAAAGCAGGGATAAACCAGAACCTTCTGCAAGTCTGCGCGCGGCAATATCCCATGGATTCGGCGGGGAAGGTTCGAGCGTAGCGCGCTCGGAGCGAGTATGAACACGCACTTTCTAGAACAACAAAAGCAGGGATAAACGAGAACCTTCTGCAAGTCTGCGCGCGGCATTATCCCATGGATTCGGCGGGGAAGGTTCGAGCGTAGCGCGCTCGGAGCGAGTATGAACACGCACTTTCTAGAACAACAAAAGCAGGGATAAACGAGAACCTTCTGCAAGTCTGCGCGCGGCAATATCCCATGGATTCGGCGGGGAAGGTTCGAGCGTAGCGCGCTCGGAGCGAGTATGAACACGCACTTTCTAGAACAACAAAAGCAGGGATAAACGAGAACCTTCTGCAAGTCTGCGCGCGGCATTATCCCATGGATTCGGCGGGGAAGGTTCGAGCGTAGCGCGCTCGGAGCGAGTATGAACACGCACTTTCTAGAACAACAAAAGCAGGGATAAACGAGAACCTTCTGCAAGTCTGCGCGCGGCAATATCCCATGGATTCGGCGGGGAAGGTTCGCGCGTAGTGCGCTCGGAGCGAGTATGAACACGCACTTTCTAGAACAACAAAAGCAGGGATAAACGAGAACCTTCTGCAAGTCTGCGCGCGGCATTATCCCATGGATTCGGCGGGGAAGGTTCGAGCGTAGCGCGCTCGGAGCGAGTATGAACACGCACTTTCTAGAACAACAAAAGCAGGGATAAACGAGAACCTTCTGCAAGTCTGCGCGCGGCAATATCCCATGGATTCGGCGGGGAAGGTTCGAGCGTAGCGCGCTCGGAGCGAGTATGAACACGCACTTTCTAGAACAACAAAAGCAGGGATAAACGAGAACCTTCTGCAAGTCTGCGCGTGGCATTATCCCATGGATTCGGCGGGGAAGGTTCGAGCGTAGCGCGCTCGGAGCGAGTATGAACACGCACTTTCTAGAACAACAAAAGCAGGGATAAACGAGAACCTTCTGCAAGTCTGCGCGCGGCATTATCCCATGGATTCGGCGGGGAAGGTTCGAGCGTAGCGCGCTCGGAGCGAGTATGAACACGCACTTTCTAGAACAACAAAAGCAGGGATAAACGAGAACCTTCTGCAAGTCTGCGCGCGGCAATATCCCATGGATTCGGCGGGGAAGGTTCGAGCGTAACGCGCTCGGAGCGAGTATGAACACGCACTTTCTAGAACAACAAAAGCAGGGATAAACGAGAACCTTCTGCAAGTCTGCGCGCGGCAATATCCCATGGATTCGGCGGGGAAGGTTCGAGCGTAGAGCGCTCGGAGCGAGTATGAACACGCACTTTCTTGAACAACAAAAGCAGGGATAAACGAGAACCTTCTGCAAGTCTGCGCGCGGCAATATCCCATGGATTCGGCGGGGAAGGTTCGAGCGTAACGCGCTCGGAGCGAGTATGAACACGCACTTTCTAGAACAACAAAAGCAGGGATAAACGAGAACCTTCTGCAAGTCTGCGCGCGGCAATATCCCATGGATTCGGCGGGGAAGGTTCGAGCGTAACGCGCTCGGAGCGAGTATGAACACGCACTTTCTAGAACAACAAAAGCAGGGATAAACGAGAACCTTCTGCAAGTCTGCGCGCGGCATTATCCCATGGATTCGGCGGGGAAGGTTCGAGCGTAGCGCGCTCGGAGCGAGTATGAACACGCACTTTCTAGAACAACAAAAGCAGGGATAAACGAGAACCTTCTGCAAGTCTGCGCGCGGCAATATCCCATGGATTCGGCGGGGAAGGTTCGAGCGTAGCGCGCTCGGAGCGAGTATGAACACGCACTTTCTAGAACAACAAAAGCAGGGATAAACGAGAACCTTCTGCAAGTCTGCGCGCGGCATTATCCCATGGATTCGGCGGGGAAGGTTCGAGCGTAGCGCGCTCGGAGCGAGTATGAACACGCACTTTCTAGAACAACAAAAGCAGGGATAAACGAGAACCTTCTGCAAGTCTGCGCGCGGCAATATCCCATGGATTCGGCGGGGAAGGTTCGAGCGTAGCGCGCTCGGAGCGAGTATGAACACGCACTTTCTAGAACAACAAAAGCAGGGATAAACGAGAACCTTCTGCAAGTCTGCGCGCGGCATTATCCCATGGATTCGGCGGGGAAGGTTCGAGCGTAGCGCGCTCGGAGCGAGTATGAACACGCACTTTCTAGAACAACAAAAGCAGGGATAAACGAGAACCTTCTGCAAGTCTGCGCGCGGCATTATCCCATGGATTCGGCGGGGAAGGTTCGAGCGTAGCGCGCTCGGAGCGAGTATGAACACGCACTTTCTAGAACAACAAAAGCAGGGATAAACGAGAACCTTCTGCAAGTCTGCGCGCGGCATTATCCCATGGATTCGGCGGGGAAGGTTCGAGCGTAGCGCGCTCGGAGCGAGTATGAACACGCACTTTCTAGAACAACAAAAGCAGGGATAACGAGAACCTTCTGCAAGTCTGCGCGCGGCATTACCCCATGGATTCGGCGGGGAAGGTTCGAGCGTAGCGCGCTCGGAGCGAGTATGAACACGCACTTTCTAGAACAACAAAAGCAGGGATAAACGAAAACCTTCTGCAAGTCTGCGCGCGGCATTATCCCATGGATTCGGCGGGGAAGGTTCGAGCGTAGCGCGCTCGGAGCGAGTATGAACACGCACTTTCTAGAACAACAAAAGCAGGGATAAACGAGAACCTTCTGCAAGTCTGCGCGCGGCAATATCCCATGGATTCGGCGGGGAAGGTTCGAGCGTAGCGCGCTCGGAGCGAGTATGAACACGCACTTTCTAGAACAACAAAAGCAGGGATAAACGAGAACCTTCTGCAAGTCTGCGCGCGGCATTATCCCATGGATTCGGCGGGGAAGGTTCGAGCGTAGCGCGCTCGGAGCGAGAATGAACACGCACTTTCTAGAACAACAAAAGTAGGGATAAACGAGAACCTTCTGCAAGTCTGCGCGCGGCAATATCCCATGGATTCGGCGGGGAAGGTTCGAGCGTAGCGCGCTCGGAGCGAGTATGAACACGCACTTTCTAGAACAACAAAAGCAGGGATAAACGAGAACCTTCTGCAAGTCTGCGCGCGGCATTATCCCATGGATTCGGCGGGGAAGGTTCGAGCGTAGCGCGCTCGGAGCGAGTATGAACACGCACTTTCTAGAACAACAAAAGCAGGGATAAACGAGAACCTTCTGCAAGTCTGCGCGCGGCAATATCCCATGGATTCGGCGGGGAAGGTTCGCGCGTAGTGCGCTCGGAGCGAGTATGAACACGCACTTTCTAGAACAACAAAAGCAGGGATAAACGAGAACCTTCTGCAAGTCTGCGCGCGGCATTATCCCATGGATTCGGCGGGGAAGGTTCGAGCGTAGCGCGCTCGGAGCGAGTATGAACGCACACTTTCTAGAACAACAAAAGCAGGGATAAACGAGAACCTTCTGCAAGTCTGCGCGCGGCAATATCCCATGGATTCGGCGGGGAAGGTTCGAGCGTAGCGCGCTCGGAGCGAGTATGAACACGCACTTTCTAGAACAACAAAAGCAGGGATAAACGAGAACCTTCTGCAAGTCTGCGCGTGGCATTATCCCATGGATTCGGCGGGGAAGGTTCGAGCGTAGCGCGCTCGGAGCGAGTATGAACACGCACTTTCTAGAACAACAAAAGCAGGGATAAACGAGAACCTTCTGCAAGTCTGCGCGCGGCATTATCCCATGGATTCGGCGGGGAAGGTTCGAGCGTAGCGCGCTCGGAGCGAGTATGAACACGCACTTTCTAGAACAACAAAAGCAGGGATAAACGAGAACCTTCTGCAAGTCTGCGCGCGGCAATATCCCATGGATTCGGCGGGGAAGGTTCGACCGTAACGCGCTCGGAGCGAGTATGAACACGCACTTTCTAGAACAACAAAAGCAGGGATAAACGAGAACCTTCTGCAAGTCTGCGCGCGGCAATATCCCATGGATTCGGCGGGGAAGGTTCGAGCGTAACGCGCTCGGAGCGAGTATGAACACGCACTTTCTAGAACAACAAAAGCAGGGATAAACGAGAACCTTCTGCAAGTCTGCGCGCGGCAATATCCCATGGATTCGGCGGGGAAGGTTCGAGCGTAGCGCGCTCGGAGCGAGTATGAACACGCACTTTCTTGAACAACAAAAGCAGGGATAAACGAGAACCTTCTGCAAGTCTGCGCGCGGCAATATCCCATGGATTCGGCGGGGAAGGTTCGAGCGTAGCGCGCTCGGAGCGAGTATGAACACGCACTTTCTAGAACAACAAAAGCAGGGATAAACGAGAACCTTCTGCAAGTCTGCGCGCGGCAATATCCCATGGATTCGGCGGGGAAGGTTCGAGCGTAGCGCGCTCGGAGCGAGTATGAACACGCACTTTCTAGAACAACAAAAGCAGGGATAAACGAGAACCTTCTGCAAGTCTGCGCGCGGCAATATCCCATGGATTCGGCGGGGAAGGTTCGAGCGTAGCGCGCTCGGAGCGAGTATGAACACGCACTTTCTAGAACAACAAAAGCAGGGATAAACGAGAACCTTCTGCAAGTCTGCGCGCGGCAATATCCCATGGATTCGGCGGGGAAGGTTCGAGCGTAGCGCGCTCGGAGCGAGTATGAACACGCACTTTCTAGAACAACAAAAGCAGGGATAAACGAGAACCTTCTGCAAGTCTGCGCGCGGCAATATCCCATGGATTCGGCGGGGAAGGTTCGAGCGTAGCGCGCTCGGAGCGAGTATGAACACGCACTTTCTAGAACAACAAAAGCAGGGATAAACGAGAACCTTCTGCAAGTCTGCGCGCGGCAATATCCCATGGATTCGGCGGGGAAGGTTCGAGCGTAGCGCGCTCGGAGCGAGTATGAACACGCACTTTCTAGAACAACAAAAGCAGGGATAAACGAGAACCTTCTGCAAGTCTGCGCGCGGCAATATCCCATGGATTCGGCGGGGAAGGTTCGAGCGTAGCGCGCTCGGAGCGAGTATGAACACGCACTTTCTAGAACAACAAAAGCAGGGATAAACGAGAACCTTCTGCAAGTCTGCGCGCGGCATTATCCCATGGATTCGGCGGGGAAGGTTCGAGCGTAGCGCGCTCGGAGCGAGTATGAACACGCACTTTCTAGAACAACAAAAGCAGGGATAAACGAGAACCTTCTGCAAGTCTGCGCGCGGCATTATCCCATGGATTCGGCGGGGAAGGTTCGAGCGTAGCGCGCTCGGAGCGAGTATGAACACGCACTTTCTAGAACAACAAAAGCAGGGATAAACGAGAACCTTCTGCAAGTCTGCGCGCGGCAATATCCCATGGATTCGGCGGGGAAGGTTCGAGCGTAGCGCGCTCGGAGCGAGTATGAACACGCACTTTCTAGAACAACAAAAGCAGGGATAAACGAGAACCTTCTGCAAGTCTGCGCGCGGCATTATCCCATGAATTCGGCGGGGAAGGTTCGAGCGTAGCGCGCTCGGAGCGAGTATGAACACGCACTTTCTAGAACAACAAAAGCAGGGATAAACGAGAACCTTCTGCAAGTCTGCGCGCGGCATTATCCCATGGATTCGGCGGGGAAGGTTCGAGCGTAGCGCGCTCGGAGCGAGTATGAACACGCACTTTCTAGAACAACAAAAGCAGGGATAAACGAGAACCTTCTGCAAGTCTGCGCGCGGCAATATCCCATGGATTCGGCGTTGAAGGTTCGAGCGTAGCGCGCTCGGAGCGAGTATGAACACGCACTTTCTAGAACAACAAAAGCAGGGATAAACGAGAACCTTCTGCAAGTCTGCGCGCGGCAATATCCCATGGATTCGGCGGGGAAGGTTCGAGCGTAGCGCGCTCGGAGCGAGTATGAACACGCACTTTCTAGAACAACAAAAGCAGGGATAAACGAGAACCTTCTGCAAGTCTGCGCGCGGCATTATCCCATGGATTCGGCGGGGAAGGTTCGAGCGTAGCGCGCTCGGAGCGAGTATGAACACGCACTTTCTAGAACAACAAAAGCAGGGATAAACGAGAACCTTCTGCAAGTCTGCGCGCGGCATTATCCCATGGATTCGGCGGGGACGGTTCGAGCGTAGCGCGCTCGGAGCGAGTATGAACACGCACTTTCTAGAACAACAAAAGCAGGGATAAACGAGAACCTTCTGCAAGTCTGCGCGCGGCAATATCCCATGAATTCGGCGGGGAAGGTTCGAGCGTAGCGCGCTCGGAGCGAGTATGAACACGCACTTTCTAGAACAACAAAAGCAGGGATAAACGAGAACCTTCTGCAAGTCTGCGCGCGGCAATATCCCATGGATTCGGCGGGGAAGGTTCGAGCGTAGCGCGCTCGGGGCGAGTATGAACACGCACTTTCTAGAACAACAAAAGCAGGGATAAACGAGAACCTTCTGCAAGTCTGCGCGCGGCAATATCCCATGGATTCGGCGGGGAAGGTTCGAGCGTAGCGCGCTCGGAGCGAGTATGAACACGCACTTTCTAGAACAACAAAAGCAGGGATAAACGAGAACCTTCTGCAAGTCTGCGCGCGGCAATATCCCATGGATTCGGCGGGGAAGGTTCGAGCGTAGCGCGCTCGGAGCGAGTATGAACACGCACTTTCTAGAACAACAAAAGCAGGGATAAACGAGAACCTTCTGCAAGTCTGCGCGCGGCAATATCCCATGGATTCGGCGGGGAAGGTTCGAGCGTAGCGCGCTCGGAGCGAGTATGAACACGCACTTTCTAGAACAACAAAAGCAGGGATAAACGAGAACCTTCTGCAAGTCTGCGCGCGGCATTATCCCATGGATTCGGCGGGGAAGGTTCGAGCGTAGCGCGCTCGGAGCGAGTATGAACACGCACTTTCTAGAACAACAAAAGCAGGGATAAACGAGAACCTTCTGCAAGTCTGCGCGCGGCAATATCCCATGGATTCGGCGGGGAAGGTTCGAGCGTAGCGCGCTCGGAGCGAGTATGAACACGCACTTTCTAGAACAACAAAAGCAGGGATAAACGAGAACCTTCTGCAAGTCTGCGCGCGGCATTATCCCATGGATTCGGCGGGGAAGGTTCGAGCGTAGCGCGCTCGGAGCGAGTATGAACACGCACTTTCTAGAACAACAAAAGCAGGGATAAACGAGAACCTTCTGCAAGTCTGCGCGCGGCATTATCCCATGGATTCGGCGGGGAAGGTTCGAGCGTAGCGCGCTCGGAGCGAGTATGAACACGCACTTTCTAGAACAACAAAAGCAGGGATAAACGAGAACCTTCTGCAAGTCTGCGCGCGGCATTATCCCATGGATTCGGCGGGGAAGGTTCGAGCGTAGCGCGCTCGGAGCGAGTATGGACACGCACTTTCAAGAACAACAAAAGCAGGGATAAACGAGAACCTTCTGCAAGTCTGCGCGCGGCATTATCCCATGGATTCGGCGGGGAAGGTTCGTGCGTAGCGCGCTCGGAGCGAGTATGAACACGCACTTTCTAGAACAACAAAAGCAGGGATAAACGAGAACCTTCTGCAAGTCTGCGCGCGGCATTATCCCATGGATTCGGCGGGGAAGGTTCGAGCGTAGCGCGCTCGGAGCGAGTATGAACACGCACTTTCTAGAACAACAAAAGCAGGGATAAACGAGAACCTTCTGCAAATCTGCGCGCGGCAATATCCCATGGATTCGGCGGGGAAGGTTCGAGCGTAGCGCGCTCGGAGCGAGTATGAACACGCACTTTCTAGAACAACAAAAGCAGGGATAAACGAGAACCTTCTGCAAGTCTGCGCGCGGCATTATCCCATGGATTCGGCGGGGAAGGTTCGAGCGTAGCGCGCTCGGAGCGAGTATGAACACGCACTTTCTAGAACAACAAAAGCAGGGATAAACGAGAACCTTCTGCAAGTCTGCGCGCGGCAATATCCCATGGATTCGGCGGGGAAGGTTCGAGCGTAGCGCGCTCGGAGCGAGTATGAACACGCACTTTCTAGAACAACAAAAGCAGGGATAAACGAGAACCTTCTGCAAGTCTGCGCGCGGCATTATCCCATGGATTCGGCGGGGAAGGTTCGAGCGTAGCGCGCTCGGAGCGAGTATGGACACGCACTTTCTAGAACAACAAAAGCAGGGATAAACGAGAACCTTCTGCAAGTCTGCGCGCGGCATTATCCCATGGATTCGGCGGGGAAGGTTCGAGCGTAGCGCGCTCGGAGCGAGTATGAACACGCACTTTCTAGAACAACAAAAGCAGGGATAAACGAGAACCTTCTGCAAGTCTGCGCGCGGCATTATCCCATGGATTCGGCGGGGAAGGTTCGAGCGTAGCGCGCTCGGAGCGAGTATGAACACGCACTTTCTAGAACAACAAAAGCAGGGATAAACGAGAACCTTCTGCAAGTCTGCGCGCGGCAATATCCCATGGATTCGGCGGGGAAGGTTCGAGCGTAGCGCGCTCGGAGCGAGTATGAACACGCACTTTCTAGAACAACAAAAGCAGGGATAAACGAGAACCTTCTGCAAGTCTGCGCGCGGCATTATCCCATGGATTCGGCGGGGAAGGTTCGAGCGTAGCGCGCTCGGAGCGAGTATGGACACGCACTTTCTAGAACAACAAAAGCAGGGATAAACGAGAACCTTCTGCAAGTCTGCGCGCGGCAATATCCCATGGATTCGGCGGGGAAGGTTCGAGCGTAGCGCGCTCGGAGCGAGTATGAACACGCACTTTCTAGAACAACAAAAGCAGGGATAAACGAGAACCTTCTGCAAGTCTGCGCGCGGCATTATCCCATGGATTCGGCGGGGAAGGTTCGAGCGTAGCGCGCTCGGAGCGAGTATGGACACGCACTTTCTAGAACAACAAAAGCAGGGATAAACGAGAACCTTCTGCAAGTCTGCGCGCGGCAATATCCCATGGATTCGGCGGGGAAGGTTCGAGCGTAGCGCGCTCGGAGCGAGTATGAACACGCACTTTCTAGAACAACAAAAGCAGGGATAAACGAGAACCTTCTGCAAGTCTGCGCGCGGCATTATCCCATGGATTCGGCGGGGAAGGTTCGAGCGTAGCGCGCTCGGAGCGAGTATGAACACGCACTTTCTAGAACAACAAAAGCAGGGATAAACGAGAACCTTCTGCAAGTCTGCGCGCGGCATTATCCCATGGATTCGGCGGGGAAGGTTCGAGCGTAGCGCGCTCGGAGCGAGTATGGACACGCACTTTCTAGAACAACAAAAGCAGGGATAAACGAGAACCTTCTGCAAGTCTGCGCGCGGCATTATCCCATGAATTCGGCGGGGAAGGTTCGAGCGTAGCGCGCTCGGAGCGAGTATGAACACGCACTTTCTAGAACAACAAAAGCAGGGATAAACGAGAACCTTCTGCAAGTCTGCGCGCGGCAATATCCCATGGATTCGGCGGGGAAGGTTCGAGCGTAGCGCGCTCGGGGCGAGTATGAACACGCACTTTCTAGAACAACAAAAGCAGGGATAAACGAGAACCTTCTGCAAGTCTGCGCGCGGCAATATCCCATGGATTCGGCGGGGAAGGTTCGAGCGTAGCGCGCTCGGAGCGAGTATGAACACGCACTTTCTAGAACAACAAAAGCAGGGATAAACGAGAACCTTCTGCAAGTCTGCGCGCGGCAATATCCCATGGATTCGGCGGGGAAGGTTCGAGCGTAGCGCGCTCGGAGCGAGTATGAACACGCACTTTCTAGAACAACAAAAGCAGGGATAAACGAGAACCTTCTGCAAGTCTGCGCGCGGCAATATCCCATGGATTCGGCGGGGAAGGTTCGAGCGTAGCGCGCTCGGAGCGAGTATGAACACGCACTTTCTAGAACAACAAAAGCAGGGATAAACGAGAACCTTCTGCAAGTCTGCGCGCGGCATTATCCCATGGATTCGGCGGGGAAGGTTCGAGCGTAGCGCGCTCGGAGCGAGTATGAACACGCACTTTCTAGAACAACAAAAGCAGGGATAAACGAGAACCTTCTGCAAGTCTGCGCGCGGCAATATCCCATGGATTCGGCGGGGAAGGTTCGAGCGTAGCGCGCTCGGAGCGAGTATGAACACGCACTTTCTAGAACAACAAAAGCAGGGATAAACGAGAACCTTCTGCAAGTCTGCGCGCGGCATTATCCCATGGATTCGGCGGGGAAGGTTCGAGCGTAGCGCGCTCGGAGCGAGTATGAACACGCACTTTCTAGAACAACAAAAGCAGGGATAAACGAGAACCTTCTGCAAGTCTGCGCGCGGCATTATCCCATGGATTCGGCGGGGAAGGTTCGAGCGTAGCGCGCTCGGAGCGAGTATGAACACGCACTTTCTAGAACAACAAAAGCAGGGATAAACGAGAACCTTCTGCAAGTCTGCGCGCGGCATTATCCCATGGATTCGGCGGGGAAGGTTCGAGCGTAGCGCGCTCGGAGCGAGTATGGACACGCACTTTCAAGAACAACAAAAGCAGGGATAAACGAGAACCTTCTGCAAGTCTGCGCGCGGCATTATCCCATGGATTCGGCGGGGAAGGTTCGTGCGTAGCGCGCTCGGAGCGAGTATGAACACGCACTTTCTAGAACAACAAAAGCAGGGATAAACGAGAACCTTCTGCAAGTCTGCGCGCGGCATTATCCCATGGATTCGGCGGGGAAGGTTCGAGCGTAGCGCGCTCGGAGCGAGTATGAACACGCACTTTCTAGAACAACAAAAGCAGGGATAAACGAGAACCTTCTGCAAATCTGCGCGCGGCAATATCCCATGGATTCGGCGGGGAAGGTTCGAGCGTAGCGCGCTCGGAGCGAGTATGAACACGCACTTTCTAGAACAACAAAAGCAGGGATAAACGAGAACCTTCTGCAAGTCTGCGCGCGGCATTATCCCATGGATTCGGCGGGGAAGGTTCGAGCGTAGCGCGCTCGGAGCGAGTATGAACACGCACTTTCTAGAACAACAAAAGCAGGGATAAACGAGAACCTTCTGCAAGTCTGCGCGCGGCAATATCCCATGGATTCGGCGGGGAAGGTTCGAGCGTAGCGCGCTCGGAGCGAGTATGAACACGCACTTTCTAGAACAACAAAAGCAGGGATAAACGAGAACCTTCTGCAAGTCTGCGCGCGGCATTATCCCATGGATTCGGCGGGGAAGGTTCGAGCGTAGCGCGCTCGGAGCGAGTATGGACACGCACTTTCTAGAACAACAAAAGCAGGGATAAACGAGAACCTTCTGCAAGTCTGCGCGCGGCATTATCCCATGGATTCGGCGGGGAAGGTTCGAGCGTAGCGCGCTCGGAGCGAGTATGAACACGCACTTTCTAGAACAACAAAAGCAGGGATAAACGAGAACCTTCTGCAAGTCTGCGCGCGGCATTATCCCATGGATTCGGCGGGGAAGGTTCGAGCGTAGCGCGCTCGGAGCGAGTATGAACACGCACTTTCTAGAACAACAAAAGCAGGGATAAACGAGAACCTTCTGCAAGTCTGCGCGCGGCAATATCCCATGGATTCGGCGGGGAAGGTTCGAGCGTAGCGCGCTCGGAGCGAGTATGAACACGCACTTTCTAGAACAACAAAAGCAGGGATAAACGAGAACCTTCTGCAAGTCTGCGCGCGGCATTATCCCATGGATTCGGCGGGGAAGGTTCGAGCGTAGCGCGCTCGGAGCGAGTATGGACACGCACTTTCTAGAACAACAAAAGCAGGGATAAACGAGAACCTTCTGCAAGTCTGCGCGCGGCAATATCCCATGGATTCGGCGGGGAAGGTTCGAGCGTAGCGCGCTCGGAGCGAGTATGAACACGCACTTTCTAGAACAACAAAAGCAGGGATAAACGAGAACCTTCTGCAAGTCTGCGCGCGGCATTATCCCATGGATTCGGCGGGGAAGGTTCGAGCGTAGCGCGCTCGGAGCGAGTATGGACACGCACTTTCTAGAACAACAAAAGCAGGGATAAACGAGAACCTTCTGCAAGTCTGCGCGCGGCAATATCCCATGGATTCGGCGGGGAAGGTTCGAGCGTAGCGCGCTCGGAGCGAGTATGAACACGCACTTTCTAGAACAACAAAAGCAGGGATAAACGAGAACCTTCTGCAAGTCTGCGCGCGGCATTATCCCATGGATTCGGCGGGGAAGGTTCGAGCGTAGCGCGCTCGGAGCGAGTATGAACACGCACTTTCTAGAACAACAAAAGCAGGGATAAACGAGAACCTTCTGCAAGTCTGCGCGCGGCATTATCCCATGGATTCGGCGGGGAAGGTTCGAGCGTAGCGCGCTCGGAGCGAGTATGGACACGCACTTTCTAGAACAACAAAAGCAGGGATAAACGAGAACCTTCTGCAAGTCTGCGCGCGGCATTATCCCATGGATTCGGCGGGGAAGGTTCGAGCGTAGCGCGCTCGGAGCGAGTATGAACACGCACTTTCTAGAACAACAAAAGCAGGGATAAACGAGAACCTTCTGCAAGTCTGCGCGCGGCATTATCCCATGGATTCGGCGGGGAAGGTTCGAGCGTAGCGCGCTCGGAGCGAGTATGAACACGCACTTTCTAGAACAACAAAAGCAGGGATAAACGAGAACCTTCTGCAAATCTGCGCGCGGCAATATCCCATGGATTCGGCGGGGAAGGTTCGAGCGTAGCGCGCTCGGAGCGAGTATGAACACGCACTTTCTAGAACAACAAAAGCAGGGATAAACGAGAACCTTCTGCAAGTCTGCGCGCGGCATTATCCCATGGATTCGGCGGGGAAGGTTCGAGCGTAGCGCGCTCGGAGCGAGTATGAACACGCACTTTCTAGAACAACAAAAGCAGGGATAAACGAGAACCTTCTGCAAGTCTGCGCGCGGCAATATCCCATGGATTCGGCGGGGAAGGTTCGAGCGTAGCGCGCTCGGAGCGAGTATGAACACGCACTTTCTAGAACAACAAAAGCAGGGATAAACGAGAACCTTCTGCAAGTCTGCGCGCGGCATTATCCCATGGATTCGGCGGGGAAGGTTCGAGCGTAGCGCGCTCGGAGCGAGTATGAACACGCACTTTCTAGAACAACAAAAGCAGGGATAAACGAGAACCTTCTGCAAGTCTGCGCGCGGCAATATCCCATGGATTCGGCGGGGAAGGTTCGAGCGTAGCGCGCTCGGAGCGAGTATGAACACGCACTTTCTAGAACAACAAAAGCAGGGATAAACGAGAACCTTCTGCAAGTCTGCGCGCGGCATTATCCCATGGATTCGGCGGGGAAGGTTCGAGCGTAGCGCGCTCGGAGCGAGTATGAACACGCACTTTCTAGAACAACAAAAGCAGGGATAAACGAGAACCTTCTGCAAGTCTGCGCGCGGCATTATCCCATGGATTCGGCGGGGAAGGTTCGAGCGTAGCGCGCTCGGAGCGAGTATGAACACGCACTTTCTAGAACAACAAAAGCAGGGATAAACGAGAACCTTCTGCAAGTCTGCGCGCGGCAATATCCCATGGATTCGGCGGGGAAGGTTCGAGCGTAGCGCGCTCGGAGCGAGTATGAACACGCACTTTCTAGAACAACAAAAGCAGGGATAAACGAGAACCTTCTGCAAGTCTGCGCGCGGCATTATCCCATGGATTCGGCGGGGAAGGTTCGAGCGTAGCGCGCTCGGAGCGAGTATGAACACGCATTTTCTAGAACAACAAAAGCAGGGATAAACGAGAACCTTCTGCAAGTCTGCGCGCGGCAATATCCCATGGATTCGGCGGGGAAGGTTCGAGCGTAGCGCGCTCGGAGCGAGTATGAACACGCACTTTCTAGAACAACAAAAGCAGGGATAAACGAGAACCTTCTGCAAGTCTGCGCGCGGCATTATCCCATGGGTTTGGCGGGGAAGGTTCGAGCGTAGCGCGCTCGGAGCGAGTATGAACACGCACTTTCTAGAACAACAAAAGCAGGGATAAACGAGAACCTTCTGCAAGTCTGCGCGCGGCAATATCCCATGGATTCGGCGGGGAAGGTTCGAGCGTAGCGCGCTCGGAGCGAGTATGAACACGCACTTTCTAGAACAACAAAAGCAGGGATAAACGAGAACCTTCTGCAAGTCTGCGCGCGGCAATATCCCATGGATTCGGCGGGGAAGGTTCGAGCGTAGCGCGCTCGGAGCGAGTATGAACACGCACTTTCTAGAACAACAAAAGCAGGGATAAACGAGAACCTTCTGCAAGTCTGCGCGCGGCATTATCCCATGGATTCGGCGGGGAAGGTTCGAGCGTAGCGCGCTCGGAGCGAGTATGAACACGCACTTTCTAGAACAACAAAAGCAGGGATAAACGAGAACCTTCAGCAAGTCTGCGCGCGGCAATATCCCATGGATTCGGCGGGGAAGGTTCGAGCGTAGCGCGCTCGGAGCGAGTATGAACACGCACTTTCTAGAACAACAAAAAGCAGGGATAAACGTGAACCTTCTGCAAGTCTGCGCGCGGCAATATCCCATGGATTCGGCGGGGAAGGTTCGAGCGTAGCGCGCTCGGAGCGAGTATGAACACGCACTTTCTAGAACAACAAAAGCAGGGATAAACGAGAACCTTCTGCAAGTCTGCGCGCGGCAATATCCCATGGATTCGGCGGGGAAGGTTCGAGCGTAGCGCGCTCGGAGCGAGTATGAACGCGCACTTTCTAGAACAACAAAAGCAGGGATAAACGAGAACCTTCTGCAAGTCTGCGCGCGGCAATATCCCATGGATTCGGCGAGGAAGGTTCGAGCGTAGCGCGCTCGGAGCGAGTATGAACACGCACTTTCTAGAACAACAAAAGCAGGGATAAACGAGAACCTTCTGCAAGTCTGCGCGCGGCATTATCCCATGGATTCGGCGGGGAAGGTTCGAGCGTAGCGCGCTCGGAGCGAGTATGAACACGCACTTTCTAGAACAACAAAAGCAGGGATAAACGAGAACCTTCTCCAAGTCTGCGCGCGGCAATATCCCATGGATTCGGCGGGGAAGGTTCGAGCGTAGCGCGCTCGGAGCGAGTATGAACACGCACTTTCTAGAACAACAAAAGCAGGGATAAACGAGAACCTTCTGCAAGTCTGCGCGCGGCAATATCCCATGGATTCGGCGGGGAAGGTTCGAGCGTAGCGCGCTCGGAGCGAGTATGAACACGCACTTTCTAGAACAACAAAAGCAGGGATAAACGAGAACCTTCTGCAAGTCTGCGCGCGGCATTATCCCATGGATTCGGCGGGGAAGGTTCTAGCGTAGCGCGCTCGGAGCGAGTATGAACACGCACTTTCTAGAACAACAAAAGCAGGGATAAACGAGAACCTTCTGCAAGTCTGCGCGCGGCAATATCCCATGGATTCGGCGGGGAAGGTTCGAGCGTAGCGCGCTCGGAGCGAGTATGAACACGCACTTTCTAGAACAACAAAAGCAGGGATAAACGAGAACCTTCTGCAAGTCTGCGCGCGGCATTATCCCATGGATTCGGCGGGGAAGGTTCGAGCGTAGCGCGCTCGGGGCGAGTATGAACACGCACTTTCTAGAACAACAAAAGCAGGGATAAACGAGAACCTTCTGCAAGTCTGCGCGCGGCAATATCCCATGGATTCGGCGGGGAAGGTTCGAGCGTAGCGCGCTCGGAGCGAGTATGAACACGCACTTTCTAGAACAACAAAAGCAGGGATAAACGAGAACCTTCTGCAAGTCTGCGCGCGGCAATATCCCATGGATTCGGCGGGGAAGGTTCGAGCGTAGCGCGCTCGGAGCGAGTATGAACACGCACTTTCTAGAACAACAAAAGCAGGGATAAACGAGAACCTTCTGCAAGTCTGCGCGCGGCATTATCCCATGGATTCGGCGGGGAAGGTTCGAGCGTAGCGCGCTCGGAGCGAGTATGAACACGCACTTTCTAGAACAACAAAAGCAGGGATAAACGAGAACCTTCTGCAAGTCTGCGCGCGGCAATATCCCATGGATTCGGCGGGGAAGGTTCGAGCGTAGCGCGCTCGGAGCGAGTATGAACACGCACTTTCTAGAACAACAAAAGCAGGGATAAACGAGAACCTTCTGCAAGTCTGCGCGCGGCAATATCCCATGGATTCGGCGGGGAAGGTTCGAGCGTAGCGCGCTCGGAGCGAGTGTGAACACGCACTTTCTAGAACAACAAAAGCAGGGATAAACGAGAACCTTCTGCAAATCTGCGCGCGGCAATATACAGCTCAAGGAAATCGGCCTGTAATTGTCAACAATTGATTTTGGACCATTTTTATGAATTGGTACAACATACGTTTGTTTCCATTCTTTAGGGAGCAATCCACTTTCAAGAGATTTACAAAAAATTACATAAAAGTATTGTGAAACTATACACGAGCAGGCTCTTAATACCTTGGGGGACATCTCGTCTGGACCGACGGCCTTGTCTTCTTTTAAAGAGTTTAAGCAATTTCTTATTCCCCCTAGCGTGATTATGACGGGAGGCATAGCATTTTCCACTCTATCTGTAAGAATCGGCAAATGTTCGTAGTCACCGTTTTTGAGAAATATTGACTGAAAATAATCATTGAAACAATTAGCTTTAGTTGTATTATCTGTTATGACTCTACCAGTATTTGTAATACTCGGAATGCCTGTTCTTTCTTTTCGTGTTTTTCTAAGGTAACTCCAAAAGGCTTTCGAATTTATGTTGATAGCCTTTGCCAGTCCAGAGAAATAATCCTCCTTGGCCGTACTTATGGTGCTCCTATCAACTATATCCAGCTCTTTTAGACGGTACTCAAAATTGGCAGTAGGATTTTTTTTATACTTGGAATACGTGCGTGAGCGTTTTCTAACTACTTTTTTTACTTTATAATTCATCCAAGGTTTGTCGGGTTTTGGTTTGTCCTTTACATATTTACAAGGAATGTGCTTATCGACAAGCTTTGACAGCAGATTTCTGAAGTCAGTCCACAGTGAGTTGGCATCATAAGTAAATGATTTTGACATAAACATATACAGTTCGTCCTCTAGATCATTTATAATTTTATTGTAATTGGCCTTACCGTAGATGTACACTTTTTTAACATCGTGGCTGGCAGGGACTAATTGCGGCAGGATAAACTTAGCAGTAACTATGTGATGGTCGCTTATTCCCGGTAGGACACTCACACATCGAACCACATTTGGGTCATTGCATAGTATTAGATCTAGAATATTGGCACCTCTAGTAGCAGTCGAGACATACTGCTTAAGGCCATACGTACTGATTACATCATTAAATGCCGAAGAAACGCCACCGGACGGTGTAATCCCGTCCCATTTTAAATCAGGCAAATTAAAATCCCCAGCGAATATAAAACGATCGTCAGAAAGTGTGGACAAGATAGAATCTAATGACCTGATAGCCTCAACGCTGGCTCCCGGAGGACGATAAAAGGAACCCAATGCCATCGTGCCCATTTCCGGAGTGCTTAATCTGCACCATACGGATTCTACGTCGTTACAATGAATATCAATCTCTACACTGTGGAACAATTCTTTGACCATGATAAATACCCCTCCTCCACGAGCATTTCTATCTTTCCTATAAACCCGATAATCACACGGAAACATTTCAGAGTCTTTGATTGAAGCGTCCAACCATGACTCAGTTGCGAAAACAATATCGGGATTAAAAATCTGCAAAAGCCCATTGAAGTCATCAATTTTATTTTTTATGCTTTGACAGTTAATCAGGAGGACGCCACACTCAGTCACGGTTTTCAATGCTGAAACAGGTCGTCATTGCTTATTTAATTTGATCACAGATTCTGTAATATCATCCCATCCATGGGCGTCACCATTTATGATTAGCTTATCATGCACAAGCGAAACCTTGTCCTGGCCGTTTTGTTTCCGTGCTTTGCCAACCGCCCATAGCCTACGACGAATTTCCCTGACACGAGGTGAAAAATCCCTCGAAACGCCGTAATTACTACCTTTAGGTTTCCTACCATTACTAAGAATTTTTTCTGTGTCCTTGTAGGATGCGAAATTTACAATAATCGGGCGGTTATAGTTAGGTCCATACTTCCCGATCCTATGGGCTCTCTGATCTTCCCCGAACGTTATCTGCAGTCTATCCTGGCAGAAGGCCCTAACCAGATTTTCGGATGCTTCCCAACTCTCGCGGGGCTCCCGATCTTCGATACCATAAAAGACAAGGTTTAGTCTTCGACCACGATTTTCCAAGTCATCAAGTTTCCTAACCATATCGTCCGCATTCTCTGACAAGATACGGACCTGGTTATAAACTCGTGGTGTGTCACGCTCTACATTTTCAAACGTTTGCATTTTAGATTCTAATGATTCAATCCTAGTTCCAAAGTCGTGCTTGTGCAGAGCAGGCGCAACTGCCGATTGTCATGATTCAAAAGTGCGACATCCTCAGCATTAGATTCGGCGTTAGGAAGCTCATGTAATGTTGCTTTGCTTTGTCGCAAACTGTTAAAAGTGGAAGACGGAAAAGCGTTTCTTATGATTTCAGATAAAACTTCAAATAACTGGCAACCATGATTTTAAGCCACAATATGGCCAACGCTACTCTGAAGCGTAGCTTATTTAATGACACTATTCACGCTCTTTTTCAAGGGGCTTGTAATACCTGGAGGGGCCATGACGTAAGCCCCGTGGATTCCACAAGCCACTACCTTTCGACACCTGCCTCTTCCTCATTGTTCCCGCTTGTGCCAGTAAATTAGCTACGGTTCAGAGTAACGACACTTGGCCATATTGTGGCTTAAAATCATGGTTGCCAGATATCTAAAGCTTTATCCAAAAATCACAGGAAACGCTTTTCCGTCCCCCACAAATGTTTAAACAACCCGCGAGAGAGCATTGCAATATTGCATCAGCTTCCTTGCACCGCATCTAATGCTGAGGAAGTCGTACTTTTGAATCATGACGATCGGTAGTTGCGTTTGCTCTGAACAAGACCCGAAATGGCGGCGCCCAAAACAATTTTGGGGAACGGAGTGCCAATACTTTAAAGCTCATTTAGTGACTCTAGGCATGAAGTGAACTCGGCTGTATTCTTTTCCTCTTCGTCTTTATTGTTTATTGATTTCAATCATATCGAATAATGAACACATTATATCACGCTACGCTTGTGTAATTATTTGTGTTAGATTTATTAACCTGACCCAGCACTTAAACCATTCATTTATCGATAGTAAATCTTCCAATATATTTTTTAAATGTGAAGGTAAAAAGACACGGAGATTGATGATGATACAGACGCCAACGCCGCCCTCGGAAACTTTTTGAATATTAGAAATCAGCAGTTTGTCTGTTATCCGCCAGGTAGCGCAACAAAACACCCAAACAGTTTTTAATTGTTTTTAAAATTAGCTAAGTTCTACACCTATTAAAAAACCAAAGCAAGATCATTGTGAGGATCTAATTCATAGGAATGTATATCTATTCCAAACAATAAATGTTATTAGATGCCAATAAATCTGTTTGATGTCCAAAAAAGATATGCGTCAAAAACAGGTAAGTTTGAAGGGCTCCTGGAGCGTTATGACTTTGAAAATTAAAAAAAGCCATCGTCCACCTCTTGGGCAACCATTGTAGCTCTAAATGTTATAAAAGATTTTATCATAGTTTAATTATTTCCTCAGCGGCATTTGAAGTACCGTGACTCGAAGCACAAAAAAGTGCTACGTTTGTTATAAAATATATAAACAAAAAAATTTTACACATCATTATTTTTTTCTTGAATATTAGCAATTATAAGCACTACATCTGTAGCTAATTTCATTGTCCTAGCGCTTGTCATTAAAAACATATTTGTGCTGAAAAATGTCAACTTTAAGGCAATATTTGGAGGGATGAAAAAAACAAAGTAGTGCAAATACCAAAAAAGTGTATTGTTACATTCTGCTCCGACATCATCTTAACAAAACTGCTATAGTGAAACCGTGTCACCTTTAATGGATCGTTCATAAAACATGAACTAGCGGAGCAAGTGAGGGTCCGCGCCATCATATTCGCAACGCTACAAATGCGCATGAACAGTAAAAACCAACACACACATAATACCAAATGAAAGAGGATTGCATTGCCTTTCGAATGACATCAATCCCACAAAACAGTATTCAGAAGGAGATGAGTAATGACCTGCCAAAAAGTACCTAAACTGCCACATTCAGTGGGACCGTGGCCTTAAAGAGTTTAATACCCAATTCACACGGCAGCGTAAAGTTACCTATATCACAGGTACCTGTAGTAAAAGGAGCTGGAGATCGTGATCACACAGCGCATAAAGGTGCCTTTCACTAAGGGAGGTCCTATGTCAAACGGAGCTCGCCAAGCTCCCTTTACAGCTACAGGGAGTAGCCTCGCACCCACGAACTCAAAATAATATCACAGATATATAAATATATCTTATTTGATGCATTATAACAAATGGACTATGTATAAGTATCAAATTATGAAATGATTGTAAACACAAATGTGATGGAATAATAAATTAACAATGAACGCATACTCTAGCTAGCAGGTAGCAGCGGCGGCACGCGATGCTAGAGTGTACTAGAAGGAACAAGTGGGGCGAGCTACAGGCTCCGCTCATGCTTTCAGTTGCACCTCAAAATGTGGAAAGCGATCAGGTGGACCCAAGCCACTTAAAGCCCCTCGATGTGTTTGCGTTTGCCTTGCAAGTATCGTCAAATGCGCGAGTGCACGAGGCCCATGCCTCGAGCGGCCCTTGGAAGCAAATGGCGGCGCAGCACTGAAATGAGCGGGGCTTGGAAGCGAATGGCGGCGGAGCACCCGCTCATGGCACGTGTCTCGCGCGCTTCCACAACAATGGTTGGCGGTACTTGTAAAAACACTTTTATCGAGGGGCTTTAAAGCCACTTCGATCGCAGCGCCACCTTCGTAGAGTGTACTAGAAAGGACTGAGTGAGACGACCGAAGCTTTTTTGCGGCGCCGCCGCTTGTGGAGCGATCTTGGCGTTGGAACGCAACGCAGTTTTCATAAAAACCGGCAAATCCGAACCGCTGCGCTCGTAGTGCCCGAGAGGGCGCTACGAGCGAAGTGGCTTGGATCAGCCGGGTTTTTCCACATGCGGAGGTACCTAAATAGCACTCCGGTCGCCCCACTCGGTCCTTCTAGTACACTCTAGCGATGGACGACTGCGAGCTCTTTTTCGAGGTTGTAGACGAGTCGCCCGACTCTCCCGCCCAAGACCCTTTATCTTCGTCGTCGTCCATCCCTTTCGATCGCGTGACTGGCGTAACCGTGAGTCTCCATCGTGGTTCGTTTCTGCCGGGCACTATTTAGCTACTTTAGTTCGAACTTTGTAAGAAAATGGAGCTGCTAGACATAAAAAGGTCACCCACCTCGCAATGCAAACTCGTAAACGCAGATTATTTAGGGCCACTGTGGCCAGACTGGTTGGACATCTTAAAGCAAGACTGATGTAGGTGCGCACTTAGACTTAGAGAAAAAAGTAAAGTGCCGCAAAAGCAGACAGAAATAATATTTAGGTATTAAGTGTGATATTTCACACACAATAATAAAAAAACTGCGCGTCAAGCCGATTTCGAGGAATAATGGTTTAACACGTGCTCCTCTCGCGGTTAAGCTGGAATGCAATTGACATCAACTTAAAGTGCTCCGTTTAATTATCTTTTGATCAAGAACGTTGTTTACTACAGGTACCTTCAGCTACAGTGTTCTAGAGAGTTGGAGTGGCAAGAGCGGCGGCCACCGCGTGAGGATTTTGCGCATAGACGACACCGTAGCGCTGCTGTTCTGTGCCCTATGAACTGTGGCGAGACGCTTGGATAAGGAAGAACGAAGCGCCGGAGACACACGCGCTTCATGTCTATACTCCGTTTCACCTTATGTTGTACCGCAGCGAAGGCTAGAAGCGCGAGCTCATACCGTTCGCAGCTGCCCTTAATGCACGAGAGCTTGTGCCGCCAAGATCTGCCCCAGAGCAAGGAGCTCGCGCTTGTAGCCTTTGCTGCGGTACATCATAAGGTGAAACAGAGTATAGAGCCCAGCGGACATGGCCTCGTCTCGTCCTTCCTAGATGTTGCTACAGGAACGTGCCCCCGTCAGCCTCGTCGTCGGCGCTGCTCGGCGTGTACTACTGTGGTTCGACTGGAGCTTTTCGCGACGCAGAACAAGTGCTAATGTAAAAATTGTAGGTTTTAATTTGCACTAATGCCTCTAGAGTGTGTGCTATCATCTACTGTTATTTTTCGCGTGTTTTTGATGGAAATCATTTGATTAATATCAACACCCCCCCCCCTTCCCAGTACTGACAAGTCGTTCAGCAACGCTATCACTTGGGCTGCACAATTAATAGCTGCGATAGAAACCACGCGATACTTACATAACAATGAAAAATAGACAAATAAATCTCAACACATCTTTTACTTTTTTAAAAGTGAGAGGAACAATAAACTGGTGTATTGTTTTTGTCATCGTGTTGCGTAAGGTGCAAGGCCGAGCGCGTTTGGGAACGGCCAAGGTGCCACTGCAACTGGTGAACATATAGCTAATTGTTTTGTTGTGGAAGGCAGTCTATGGAAGAAGAAAATACTTCGATTAATAGCACACGAAGCATTAAAATACGATATGAACACAAACTTCAACAACCCCTAATATGAAAAAAAAAAATTATTTTCAACTCACTGCTTTATGACTTCTCAAAAATGGTAATACACTTCATCGACATACACAGCAGGCACATCATAGATATCCAGCAACATACTACGCAAAAAGACTACAAAATAATCATAATATATTGCGGCATAAAATCCTAACGTCTTCGCCATTGACGATGTGCACACAGTCCCGAAGGATATGGCGGGGTTCAAAATGTCTCTCGCACACCGCTGATGTCTCGGCGAGGCGTTTATCTTCTCGATTAAGATTTTTTTCCCCTGTAGTTTGCGCGACTCCTCCTTTGGCGCACGGAACAGCGACGGCTTACGATCGCTGGGGGGCTATGTTGCGCCTTTTTCACTTCCAGGAGACTAGAGGGAAGTGACGTCAACAACGCAGCAAATGCAGATTGGATGTTGATTTGTTTTCTTCTGTCAACATCCAATCTGCGTTTGCTCTAGTCGTTGACGTCACTTCCTTCTTCTAAGTCTCCTGGGAGTGCAAAAAGCGCAACATAGCACCCCTGGTGGCTGCCCTTGTTGACCGGGTAGCCCGACTTGCACCCCGGCGCGAAGCAGTGTGTGCGTCCGTGTTTTTTCTTGCATTTATGACCGAGACGGCAACGGAACGGGGAAGACTCCCCACCACTACACCGCAAAGAAAACTGCTACGGTGCAACGTTCGGGAGGAGCGTACCGCCTCAGCTTTGTCGTCTTCTTCGCTCATCGCACATCTGCCATTTGCCACAAATTCTCCTAGGGCACAGAACTCCAGCGCCACTCGCGGCATCTACGTTGACCGTCTTCACGCGGCCCATTGTAAGCGGGCGCCGCTCTTGCCACTACACCCTCTAGAACACTGTACTTCAGCTAAGGGACCTAAGCTAAAGGTACCTTTACGCTGCCCTGTGAATTGGGTATAAGACCACTTAAGGGATTATGTGTAATCGATCGACGTGCAAATAGTCATGTTGGAACGCTGGTCTGAACCGTAGATCCTATCGTACAGTGGCCAATGTGACTGTCGGTTGTCTCCTCCCCGAGAGTGATTGCGCTCTGCGGAAAGGACTGAACAGTATGAAAATATGACGGAAAGTACGTATATTTGCAGTTTGGAATTTTAGCATTAAAAAATATTAAGTAAAATAAAAAAAAAGCTGACGTTTATTTTGCTGTTTAAGTATACTACGATTCCTGGAGAAACTGCCCTCCAAGTGGCGCGCTGGGATGAGCGCTAGAAGTTTTCGAGTTCGCCACGGCATTGATCCGTACACTTAACACCTGCCGCAAGTCGCGGCTTTGGCTGCATTCAGGTTGATCGAAACGCGATTTTTTGCCCGTGAAGCATCCCTTCCGGCTGAGTGAATATCAGCTCTACAGAGATTAACTCAAGACGGCAATCGCAGCCGCACACGAACAGCACAAATAGAAACACAAACACTACAATAGAAATACTGGCTACGACGTGCTGTGCGGGGAAACAAACGCATGGCTTGGAACCGCATCAAAGCGGCTTGATTTAGTGTCTTTCAAATAATTACGGCATGAGCAATACCGGCAAGCTTCCCAAAAGCTGGAAACACTTCCTCGTCATCCCGATCCCCAAGCCGGGCATGGACAAATGTACCCTCACAAACTACAGACCGATCTCCCTTGCGTCTTGCACCTGCAAGATAATGGAGCTCATGGTACTTTCAAGAATAGAATGGCTTCTCGAATCCAACAACTCTTTCCACCCGGCCCAGACGGGGTTTCGACCCGGCGTCGGCCTCCAAGAAAGCTTGGTTATGATATCGGCGGATATCATCCGCAGCATCAACCCTGACCGCTCCAGGATCAGAACCATTATCACAGTTGACGTCAAAAAGGCTCTCGATTCCGTTCCGCACTCAACAATCATAGAAGAATCTCAGCGCCTTAGCATCACTGGGAGTTCCTTAAACTTTATCAAGACTTTTCTCGAAGGCAAAACCTTTTCGATCCGCTGCGGAGCCAACTGCAGTGAACCCAAGGCCAACCTCGTAGGTGTCCCGCAATGTTCTGTCATCTCACCGATGCTTTTCAACATCGTGATGGAGGCCCTACTCTACGAACTCGAAAAAATTAACAAGCTAGGCTTTACGATGTACGCCTACGACGTATCGATCCTGACCAAGAGCGAGGACGTCGAGACGCAGCAAGCCACACTGCACGCCGGCTTAGACATGATTGAAGGCCACCTTTACAAGGTAGGCCTCCAAGTCTCTCCAGACAAGACAAACTATGTTACCATAGAACCCAAACCACAACGAGTAATCAAGATTGGCGACAAACTCCATCTCGCGTTCGCAGGAAAGCGAATCCAGCCCTCTACGTCTGTCAAGATCCTGGGAATTACCGTGGAGGAGACAGGCAAAGGGAGACATATGGCTTCAAGAGACGCTGAGGCACTGCAACTCTGCCCTCAATGTCATCAGAAGAATCTGTAACGCCAAGGGCGGTGCAACAGACGAGATCGACAGGGAGATGATAAAGGCCATGGTATAGTCTCCCGAGTCTGCTATAGAGCTATAGAGCCCGACACTACCGGCTCACCAAGGCACAGTGGCGAAAACTTGAGTCCCTGAACAACCAAGCTATGAGGATCATCACGGGCCTCCCTCGGTTCACCCCGCTCGGGAAACTAAAGGAGCACTCACAGATCAACTCACTACATGACACTGTCGTCGCTTGCACGATTGCACACGGCGAACGTCTTAAGCACTCTAAGCAAGGACGGGAAATCCTGAAACTTCTAAGGCGCGAAACAGAGGGCCTTCCCGACGTTCCCGAGCAACTCCCTCCTTGGGAGGATCACATGAACATTGCCGAAAACAAGCCGACTGCTCGAAAAAGCGACTCCCAACAGCAAGCACGAATCGCAAAAGCGCACTCCAGGGTGGTTGAGACATAGACCAACCCCACTCACATCATGGCCGCATTAGTGACACCGCCGCAGAAGACTCCCCGGTTCCGCTGAAGACCCCGTCCGTCTACTTTCCAGCTCTCGGCTCCTCGGCCGCGAACGCACTTGCAATGCGCGCCTCCATCAAAGGGGCGAACTTGCGGCGATTCACCTCGCCTTCAAAACAGTCCTCAAGTCACAACACCCGCTACCTTGCGAACTCCGAGTGTTCTCGGACTCGCAGGAAGCGATTAAAGAATGCCGGAAAGCAAGAAGCCTGAGCCGCATAGTTTGGGAAATCAAGAAGCTCGCCTCCCGACTCCTGCAGCAAGGAACGACCACCAAAACCTCCTGGGTCCCTGCGCATGCAGGCATCGAAGGCAATGAAGAGGCTCATCAGCTAGCTCGCGCATCCCTTTCCCTTCTCCGCGAAGCTGCTGACGTCCCTCCACACATACACGACCATGGCTATGCCCCCGCCTCTGATCAGGACACGGCTGGCCAAACAGATCAAGGATACGACCCGGATGAAGAACGGGCCTAGCTTAAAGAGCACTACCGAACCACACTTTGGAAGAAACTTCCTCCGAAAGCAGATCCCCTTCCCCAGCGTTTCGGCAGACGGGCCAGCGCTCTCCTCACGAAAATACGCACGGACGCCACCTGTACGCCCGCCCGCATCGCATCATGGAGCAATGGAACCAGTTCCGAAACCTGTTCAAGGTGCACCATGGGCAAGAAGGTCGACACTCACCACATCCTATGGGAGAGCCCCAAATCAAAAGAAGCCAGGACAAAGCACCGACCCCCAGACATTAGCTCCCTGGAGGAGTGGACCAACCCGCCTGAATCCCAGGACAACCAAAGGAGAATCCTGAACGGCCTCCTAGATTTTATCTTCGAGGCCAAGTTGGACATCTTCATCAATTCCTTCCCTTTTAGTTCGTGCCAGCGTCCAGACCGCGTAGTTACCAACGCCCTCCTTCTTTTCCGCCTAGATTATGGCCAATAAACGCATTATGAACTGAACTGAACTCGCAATGCAAACTCGTAAACGCAGATGATTTAGAGCCAGTGTGGCCAGACGGGTTGGACGTCTTAAAGCAAGACTTATTTAGGTGCGCCTTTAGACTTAGAGAAAAAAGTAAAGTGCCGCAAAAGCAGACAGAAATAATATTTAGGTTTTAAATGTGATATTTCACACACAATAATAAACAAAAACTGCGCGTCAAACCGATTTCGAGGAATAATTGTTTATCACGTGCTCCTCTCGCGGTTAAGCTGGAATGCGATCGATATCAACTTAAAGTGCTCCGTTTATTTATCGTGTGATCAAGAACGCCGTTTACTACAGGTACCTTCAGCTAAGGGACCTAAGCTAAAGGTACTTTCACGCTGCCGTGTGAATTCGGTATAAGACCACTTGAGGGATATGTGCAATCGATCGACGTGCAAATAGTCATGTTGGAACGCTGGTCTGAACCGTAGATAATACTCTGGTAGTAATTCAATTACAGTAATTGAATTATTGTAGTTTAGTTACTTTTCTTTGTAATTTGTAATCGCAATTAATTACTTTTGGCTAAAATAAATTGTAATTGTAATTTAATTACTTTGGGCTAAAAGGAATTGTAATTGTAATTTAATTACTTCCTAGCATCAGTAATTGCAAAATTTCAGGCACAATTACAATTGCTTTTGCAAAACTATGTGGCGCCGACAGAACCTCTCTGAAAGTTTCAGCGCTCCCACAAGTGGCCTAGCTCTCGGTGAAACACACAAACACGCACTCACACACACGCACAACTTAAATAGTGTCACACAGTTTATTGTTATGTTGCTTACACTGCGGGCTGAGAGACAATCATTTTTGGAGCCTACATCAACGGCGCCGTATAGCACCGTCTGTGGTGCGAGCAATACGCGATAATGTAAACATGCCAAAATATCAGTTTTTAGCTTAGGTTGGGAATTTTAATTGTCTGTGAAGCTATTCGTCTTTCTTTTTTGCCAGTTTTTTTACGCCCCTCTTCAAGTACTCTCGCATATTTGTATCTTTGTATTATTTTAAAGTTTATTTCATGTTGGTTTTATTTCGGATATTATTTGCATAAGCATTTTGGAGACTGACCTCACACCTGTGAATATTGACACCGATGATTCGGGAGCCCCAATTCGGTTCTTATATATTTCCGAGCCATTATAATTTCAACTCAATGTAAATAATTTACAATGCCATGGTGCTTTTATTTGAACGCGGTCGTACAAGCGCGTGTGGATTTTAGTTTGATATTAACACTTGTAAAATATTCATATATGACTAATTGTTGCATTTTTATTTGCCTGGCTAACAAAAGTCCGTGAACCCAAATTTTTCTTTAGCGATCTGTCTTCAAGCGTATGAGCTATTTTATTATTATTTATTAAAATATAAGAACGTAGCGCTTCATCGCCCCAAACTGTCAATTTCTATCATGAATTTATCAAATTAATAAATGTAAAGTGCAATGCTTAAGCTTCCTCAAACATTGGGGCAAGGAATGAATAAATACGTTGCATTCTATACAACTCGTTTAAAGTTATAATCCTCGGATCGGCTCTCAAAAATAAGTAATTGTAAAGAAATTGAATTACTTTTTAAAGGTAATTTGTAATTGTAATTAATTACTTTTCACATTGTAGTAATTGTTGTTGTAGTTAAACTACTTTTAAAGCCACGTAATTGTAATTGTAATTAAATTACATTTTGGAAGTAATTTACCCATGTATGCCGTAGATCCTATCGTACAGTGGCCAATGTGACTGTCGGTTGTCTCCTCCCCGAGAGTGATTGCGCTCTGCGGAAAGGACAGTATGAAAATATGACGGAAAGTATGTATATTTGCAGTTTGGAATTTTAGCATTAAAAAATCTTAAGTAAACAAAAAAAGCTATCGTTTATTTTGCTGTTCTCTCAATGTATACGTTCACCTGATGCTTGTAGTGTGCGTAATGTATAATGTGTCTAAATGTGTGCATAATAAATGTTCCCGAAGATTCTGGAGCGCTATGGTGGCGCAAGGAAATGAAAATATTTTTGTAGAACATGAATTGGGCCGTACATAGCGCCATTTACCCTAGCTACTTTCAATTACTATGCTTTGACCCTGCCATTTGGTGGCAAGCGATTTAACCTTCGGTCATGCTACGCGATAATTTCTGGTTACCGTGCAACAGCGGCTTCGAGTTTGTTATATTTTGAGTGCAGCTTTTGGTTTCCCGGGTTGGTTTACCAGTCCTCCGTGGGGGTGATGAAGGAATTTTTACTCGAAGAATAACGGTTGTCTCCGTTTAACCATAGAGAAATATAGTGCTATGCAAAGAGTGGCCACTCAAGACGTTTCGCGGCCCAGGGGTTAGGGAGTCTACCGGCCGTTAGTGCCACTTATTCTGAACATTTGTCAGATATGCAATATTAATAAATAATTTTGTTGTATAGAGTGAACTTTTAAAATTATTACGAACTTCGAAAACTTTCAAAAACGACTTCAACGGCTGTGGCTACGGCTGTAACGCGACGGTTGGCTTCGGAGTCGTGGACTCGACGGAGGGCGGATTCTTCGGCTCCTTGGTCTGCGTTTCTTGCCTCGTTGTGTGGGTTGAGCTGGTTTCGCGGATTGTTGTCTCGTGCGGGTTTCTAGTCACTCTTTCATTGCGGTCATGGTATACGGTATGCGTAAGAAGTATTGTGACTGTAGTTTCTTTGTTGACAGAAATTTGCATTTCGTTACTGAATTTAGAAGCCACTGGGCCAGATTGTTCTTCTATTGTTGCTGTATTATTCACATGGTCATACGCATGCACGCGGTTTCCATGGAACTTGGACGGTAATTTTTTTAGTGACCTCCATCATATTGCATTTGTATAGGTGTAAGTCTCGCTGTAATACAGTACTTTTTTCCAAGTGTTTCAATGTTGACGTGTCATTCATACATTTTGCATGTGTATTCTTATTTTTGTAATGCATGAATAACATACATCACTCATTGTCTTCAGAGTTGATGTTTGTTTTGCTTGTCCTAGTTACAAAAACAAATATGTTTGTGTATCAATCCCTGGTGTCGCCCTTTAAGAGAGTTAGCACAAATCTGAAAATATCCTTTTCGGTGTGCGGTCAGTTTGACTTATATGTAGTGCTAGATGACTTTTCTTCTGCAGTGCAATTGAGGTATACTTATAAAACAATTCTTTTTTAAACAAAAACCATGCTGTTACAATAACACTGACTCGTTATACTAGAGGGCGCATGCTACTGCCCGATACAAAAATACCGCCAACATTTTCCTTGAATCCATTCATTCATCTGGCCAGTGGTTACTGCGTGTATCCATCCATTTAATGCTCAACTGGGGACTATACTGGCCGCTGGGTGCGCTCGCTGACACCGAATCGGTCCGCTGGGGCCTATGGAAGTGTCCGCTCTTTACGTAGTACTATATTTCTCTATGGTTTAACATCGCAGTGCTGACGACGAGAAGTCTGAGTAACTGCTTTGAAATGCAAGTTTCTTTACCTGCGGGGAAAAGCTGGCTTCGGAAATAAACACAGTTCGTGAAAAACTCGTGTTACCTTTTTATTTGCTGCTCCTCTCGTCCCGTACAAGAGACGTAGCGTCCCCGTTAAGCCATTGAGCTCGATTTTCTCGATTCGGGGCCGCCATAAAAAGATGCAGGCGACGGCGGAACTTTGCTTCCCTTCTTCAGGGACGAAAGGTTCTCCCTTTCTAGAGGAACATAGGTTACAAGACCGTTCTTCTCCTTGAGGACTATAGATGCTCTTTTTTCTGAGAGTGCAGGGCGTGAACGTCATTTTTACTTCCTACTACAGACCCAACTGAAGTAAGAAGCAAAAATTAGATCACGGGTGGATCCGGCACTTGCACGACCTCTACCCGTTGGACCAGAAGCTATATAGGGGGCGACTTTAACGTTCAGCACCATCTGTAGGGCTATGGTCGTAATAACACCGACTGCGCAAAGAGCATCATTGGGGAAGCGTGAGCTCAACGCATACAGCTGGTAAACAAGCTTGGAATCAAGACGAGGATCGGGATGCACGGAGTAAAGATGCAATCCCGGACACGACTTAGACCTCCAATCCGCACAGCCAATACTACAAGTGGAAGTATCGCCGGGACTCCTGGGGAAGCGATTACCGCCCGATTTACTTTGTGTTAACCCAAACTAGGAAGGTCAAGAGACACATAGAAACGCATAGCACGCACTATCAACTGGGACAAGTTTCGTCAAGAGCTAAAGCAAGGAAACTTCTTCGCGGCGGCATTCTTCGAGGGATTCCTGTACTTAGCGCTGAAAGAGGCAACCACCGAAACTCGCGTCGTGGAAGTCGTGCCGACACCGGATCTCTGACTACTGGGCTTGTGGGCAAAGCGGCAGTAGGCGGTAAAACGAAGTGTAGGACAAAATGGTCCCGGTTAAAATGATCCCGGTCAAAATGGTCCTGGACAAAATGGTCCCGGACAAAATGGTCCCGGGTGCCAACCCGGACAAAATGGTCCCAGGTGAATTTATCAATACTTTCAGAGCTCTTAATAGGACAAAATGGTTTGGTACTTTGAAATTTGTTTCGACACACGTTCAAGGATAATATTAACGTTTTCATTATAATCATTTGAAACAAATTTTTAATCCCTTCTACCTATACCATGTAGCTCCATTTCTCAAAGGTTCTTGATCTCTATCGATACATTCCACGTGTGTAATATACATCTTTCTATCGCCAGAACCTGTTTTCAAATTAGCGCTATCAAGCTTCAAAACGATATCCGAAATGAAGATTACTATCAGACACGTACTACAGGTTCTTGACAGGCACGTAGCCAGGGGGGGGGGGGGGGGGGGGGGGGCCATGGGGCCCGCCCCCTCGCTCGAAGTCTTCCATTTTGCTGGGACCTCCCCTCCCCCCTCCCCCTCGTACAGCATTTTGTCATGGGCAAGCCCCTTCCCCCCCCCCCCCCCCCCCCCCCCGAAACAAAATCCTGGCTACGTGCCTGGTTCTTGACGTGGTTTTCTGAAATAATCCTGTCATACCACCGTGTTCCGTTTTTCAGAAACAATATCGCCCTGTCTGAACAATGTATATTAAAGAAATCAAAAATTGATTTTGCAAGTATGAGCGTATTTATTACATGAACCACTAAGAGACAAGAAGTCGACGATGCTGAAGCGGAGACCTAATACAAAAATGTATTGTTATGACCAACACCCCTCAAAAAGTCGTTCAAGGGACGGAGTCCTTGCACGTACTGTGTACACAGAGTTACAAGCCGCTGCTGCATCTCTTTGTAGATTCTTTTTGTCCTCTTCTTTGGTGGATGTCTGATTATTTCCTATCTAACTATCTAATTGATGGCGCCCCACTACAAAAGGTGGACAAAGTAAAATATTTAGGCGTTCAGTTTTCGGAAAACCTATCGTGGAGCGCGCATGTAGACTACATGACGGTCAAAGCTAACCGTGTGCTAAATTTCTTGAGGAGGAATTTTCACGATTGTCCTCCCAATTTAAAAAATACCCTTTTTCTTTCTAATGTCAGGCCTATTTTAGAATACGCTTGCGTGCTTTGGGACCCTAAAGAACGCTATCTAGAACAGAAAATAGAACAAATCCAGAGCAAAGCTGCTAGGTTCGTTACAAAAAATTACAATTTCAAACAAAGTGTTACTGTCCTAAAATGTCAATTAGACTGGGAACCTCTGAACTCTAGAAGACGCCGCCTCCGTTTAAAATTTTTACATAAAATCTATCATGATCAAACAGGACTGGATAAAACTAAATTCATTGAACTGCCACACTTCGTGTCACGTAGATTAGATCATTCCAAAAAAAATTAGAGAATTTTCAGCTAGGACTAATATATTCAAATTCTCATTTTTCCCCAATACCGTTAAACAATGGAACGAATTGCCAGAGGAAACTATTTCAATTCCATCGTCTGATAATTTTTTTGATAAACTGTCACGTGATAGCTGGGAGTAAGGAAAGTGAATTTTCTCTTTGAGAATGTGCATTCAGAACGCTCGGTCTGTAACACTGTGCTATCTGTCTTCATATCTTTATTCGTACGGAAAATTACACTGTTGGCTAAAGTTTTATACCATTGTGGATCCATTTGTTCAGGTGTTATAATTTTGCAACACAATTGTTGTTGCTTTTAGTCATTTTTTCTTTGCGAACTTGTTTGTTTCTGCATGTCAGAACTGTAATTCTTGTGCAAATGTATCCTCACCCCCCCCCCCCTGCAATAATGCCTCTTGGCGCTGCGGGGTAACATGTAATAAATAAATAAATAAATAAATAAATATGTCATAACCGTGGTGACAGAGGATTGTTGAGACTGCAGAGCGTCGATCGCCCTCCAAATGGTGAGATGGCAGTGCCCAACCATGCTTGAAAAGTTCCTGTTCCAGGCTTCCGCGACGTTGTCAGTCCTATGGTCGCCGGTCATCGTTGCAACGTGCATGTTCCAAATCCTCGGAGGAAATTTAGGTGCGCATCTTCGGAGTGTCACCGTTCCATTCCTTGTAAGAACTCTGCGAAACGTACCGCTGACACAGGTACTGCCGAAGTTCGTATCAAGCGAATCTCCCGCCCTCTGAAGGAGCTGTATTCCGCAAAAACTCAATGCCACGTGCGATGTTGTCCAAAGGGAGGAATGCCAGTCCATTCATCATGCCAACAAACAGGCGAAAAACGTCGCTCTTATTATAAAGGGACACTCGAGAGAGCTCTTGAATTTTTCGCCACTTGCTTTGGCGAAAATGAAAATAGCATCCTCTTGTGGTGACGTCTTCTCCGAACACAGCAAGTGCAGAGTTCATAGCAGGAGTCTGGAAATCAGTGATGACAACACCTGGATTTGGTGATGTTCCGGTGGTGGCCTCCGCAGCTGCAACCACGGCGTTCAGTAGTTCCTCGTATGGCGAAAAAAAAGAAGCGCAAAAAATTAGGGCTATACAAGGGGGGATACAGAGCCCTGTTTATTATTCGACTATGCCAACGATGTGTCTCTGTATCCCTCGTGCCTGTTCCCCGTTTTTTTCGTTTGGATATAAGTACTGATTTACTGCACATTGGCCCAGCCACTTGACTGCAATTTAGTTAAAATAAAAAGGGTTAGCGTTGTGTTTCACGAGTATTTCCCAAACTATTTTCTAAGCCTTTAATATCCATCAAGAGTAGAAAATATAAAAACCTACAAACAGCAAATAAATAATGTCACGCTGGGACCATTTTGTCCAGGTTGGCAGTTGGGACCATTTTGTCCGGGACCATTTTGTCCGGGACGATTTTGTCCGGGACCATTCTGACCGGGTCCATTTTGACCGGATCCCGGTAAAACGGTACAGCAACGGCCGCAGGACCCCGCATGCTCGGCGTGCGATTACGCGCGCCATGGTGGAAGCCAAGCACTATGCCAAGCAACTGGACTCTAGCCACTGGCTGGATGTTAGCACCTCTCTCTCAAAGATTACATTGGTAAAAAGGCTCTGGGCAGTCAGCCGAACAATTCTGGGGAAAAGGAAGGAGAAGAAAGCCACTTCGTCGATGGCCCTCAAGGTGAACAAGACGGACAAGCAGCTCGCCAACATGGCAAAGGCCTTCTCTTTTCCCCAGCCAGAAAGCGCGAGCGACAATCTATCACCGTATGACATGGAGATTCTGGCACAGGACGGCCTACACCGGCCATTTATGCTAGGGGAGCTTGAGTGGGCCCTCCAAAAGACAAAGTTCAGCACTGCACCGGGACCGGATCGCGTCACTATGACCACGCAGAAGAATCTTCCAGAGACCACAAAACTTCAATTACTTGAGCTGGTGAACCATGTGTGGATCACAGGCATGCTACCCGAGAATCGGAGACATTCCCTAGTCATCCCCATACCGAAGCCCGGCAAAGACATGGGCACGCTGAGCAACTATCGGCCCATATCTCTCACGTCTAGTGCGTGCAAAGTCATGGAGCGGATGGTCCTCTCCTAAATCAACTGGCACCTCGTAGAGACGGGAGCCTTCCACCCGGTGCGAACAGGATTCCGATTGTGCCTTGGCACTCAAGAATGCTTGACACTCATCTCCGACGCCGTAATCCATAATGTGCACCAATCCAAATTCCGAACCATCGTGGCAATTGACGTAAAAAAGGCGTTCGATTCTGTGCCCCACTCCACAATCATTGGAGAAGAACGTCGGCGATGCATTGCGGGGCAGACTCTCATCTGTATCAAAAACTTCTTGGTTGGGCGAACTTTTTCAGTCCGCCGCGGCCAGCATGACAGCGAGCCCAAGCCGAACCGAGCGGGGGTCCCGTAGAGATTGGTACTTTCGCCCACCTTGTTCAATCTAGCCATGGAAGTTCTACCTCATGAACTTAGCAAGATTTTGGGTCTTGGATTCACTGTCTACGCAGACGATGGGTCCATTTGTACCTGCATGGAAGATCTAAAGGTGCAGCAAATGATACTACAAGCTGGACTCGACACAATCGAAGCCCACCTAGCCCGAGCGGGGATGCGGGTTGCACCAGAAAAAACAAAATATACAGTGCTCACCTTGCCTCGAATATACCACCGGGGTGAAGATTAGGCATTAAAACTCAACCTCATACTTACCGGAACACGCATTCAGCCATCGCAGCCGGTCAAGATCCTCGGTATAACGATCCAGCCAAACGGCAAGGGCGACATCTAGTTGCGCAACACACTGAAGCAAGGTAGGTATGCGCTCAATGTGATCCGTAGGATTTGCAGCGCACATAGAGGAGCAACTCAAGCCGTCGCCAAGCGAATTGTAAAGGCCCTTGTGGTGTCCCAGGTATGCTATGGGGCCAATCAGTACAAGATTACGGCGCGGCAGTGGAAAGAGCTTGAAGTCTTGAACAACCAGGCAATGGGGGTCATTACGGGCCGGCCACGCTTCACCCCTCTCCCGAAGCTGCCAGGTGGTACGCGCAACTCAATCAAATTCAAGACGTCGTGCGCGCTAGAAAGGTACACGCGAAGCTCGTCTCTGAAGAACACCGCAAAGCAGGGCCATCCAGAGCCTTCGCAGGGCCACACCTCCGCATTTTCCCGAACTATTGGAACCGATTCCACCGTGAGAGGGCCTCCCGGTGATCACCAGCAGCAAACCACAGCTCCGCAAGAAGGACTCCAAACAGCAAGAAAGACGCGTAAAAGCACGCATCAAGACTATGGGTCTAAACGTTCTGCATATACGGACATGGCCTTGCAAGAAGATCCCACCACCCGCAAATCTGCCGTCGTGGCTTTCCCGGACTAGGAGCTGCAAGCAGCCGAAGCCCTTCCACCAGGAGTTTTATTCAAGGGCGGGAAGCTAACAGCCATTCGGCTCTCACTGGAGATCATCAGTGTGTCCTTGGGCCCCCTTCCTGAAAATCTTCGGATATTTACAGATTCTCTGGAGAAAGTCAACGAGTGCCGCACCCACAACAGTCCCAGCATCCAAGTGCGGAAAATTAAGGAACTCGTCTCAGAACTTAGTTCGCTGAGAATAGTCACAACAACAATTGTATGGGTTCCTGGCCATGCCGAGATTCCCGGAAACGAAGCAGCTCACAGTCTTGCCTGTGCGTCTCTTCTAGTTCTTCCCGGGCAACGAGACAATGAGCCGTCACATCCCCGCATCGATCACCGGTACGGCCGGACAACTCACTCTGAGGAGCGGGCTCTGTCACCCGTCGACTGGGAACATCAGGAGTGTGACCCGCTGATGAGAGAGCGAGGATCAAAGAAGACATTAAAGCCAGACTAGACGAGTGCCTATCCGAACCGGATCTTCCCGGACTCCCTTCCAGGTGGTTCGGTCGCAGAGGGCAAGTGCTGCTCACACGAGTAAGAACAGACGCCACACTATCCCCGGCACGCCTCACCTTGTGGAGCAAGGTTAGAAGAGCAGCTCCATGCTCCCACTACGACTAGCGTGCCAAGATGGACACCCAACACTTGATCTGGAAATGTCCGAAATATCGTGACATAAGAGCATAATATAGGCCCAAGATGTGGACTCATTTGAGGGCTGGACTTACACTCCTGGGAATGAAGACGGACAACGAAAGATTCTACGAAGCCTGCTGGACTTTATCCACAAGGCCAAGGTAGACTCTTTCATCTAACCTGATTTTTTAATAATATCCCAGCGCCCTGACCTCAAATTCAGTCACCTGGTGCCTTCCCTAATCCCATTTCCTGTTTTTGTTTTTGTTTCTTTTTTGTAATAAGTTGCGTTTTAATCTAGCCTAATCCAGTTCAGGTGCCTCACCGCGCTCGTGCCCTAAGTTTAGCGAAGCTTTTTTTTTTTTTTTTTTTTACGCCGTTTTTTGTTACTTGCACAAATTTTACCTTCGTGATATTGATGTGGCCCCACCTTGCAGAGCTCTGCAGAAACTGCTATATTTGCTCGTTTCGCTGGCCAGCCGAGCGTTAGGAAGTTCCGGAGAAAAGCTTGGCTCGTCGAAACTTTCAGAGGCCACGGTACACTACACCGGGGCAGTGAGAACAGTGTGGTCTTCGATATTGCTGTTGGGAACATAATGTCTATCTGGCCCACTGATCAGTGATATGGAGATAAGGCCGCCGCCATATCGCTACCCGCGTCGGCGAGAACGTGCAAATGCAACGCAGAAGAAGTAACGTAACTCACGTGCACGCGTATGCTGCACCTGCTTGCACGCATAAGTCAAGCCCGGGCGCCATGCTTGTATTCGCGCTATTTGTCCTCCGACGTTCGACTGTTGCTGTGTGGAAGAAGGTCATGTAAGGCCACGTTCTAGCTTTCATACCCTTGAGCAATTCCTCTAACATTGAGACATGGGGAACATTGTCAGCTACACGGGGCAAGACGACGGCGAAGTAGGAATGAACCAACTGATTCCTGGTCAAGACGAGCATCTTGAAAGGCATAACCCGAAGGCAACTAACGGGGAGCCGTTGAGCGGTGAGCAAGACGGCGACGTTACAACTCCGGCTAGAAACACGCTCATCCAGAGGAGTGGCGATAGGTCGAAGAGCCTGTCTACGTTGTCGCAGCGACGCTCTTGGTACTCCCAGTCGCCGAAACGGAAAACCTGGCCACGTCAAACAGAGGAGCAGCGAATCACTTCCAGGAGCGCTGCAACATCGCCTGAAACGTTGCAGTCGCAACAGGTAAGTTATAATACCACGACGAAGCTTATCATATCAAGTATTACCTGACGCAGAAATGCGCTCGCGTTGCATTCCTTAGCCGGACGCATCCCGAGCTTCGTGTCCCGGCCAGATTACATTTTGGGGTCGGAGCGTATACAAGACTATCCTCTGTAGTAGATGCTCTAATACATGACTTGCACTAACGTCACTTCAGTGACCATTGTGAATTGCCTTGCTGCTACGCGCGAACCTTCTGCAGCCTTTAAAGAGTATTCACTGGGCGCCATATTTGTGGGTGCTGTCTAGAGCACACGCTCAGAACGAGCCCGCATTAATAGGCTGCTAAGACCGGCAATTCTGATGGCGTGGAACGCACGTTGCAAAAGAACCGTGGAAGCTCGCCATCAGCACGCGCTCAGCAGTCGCGCACACAACTATGGCCGCCAGTGAATACTTCCTATAGGAGGCATTCACTGGACGCCATATTTGAGGGCGATTTTTAGGGCGCATGCTCAGAACGAGTTTACATTAATAGCCTGCTAAGACCGGCAAGCTTGATGGTGTGGAATGCACGTTGCAAAAGAACTGTGGAAGCTTGCCGTCAGCTCGCGCTCAGCAACCGCGCACACAGATATGGCCGCCAGTGGGTACTCCCTATAGGCCCGTAGCTCTCAAGTTTTGAGCATACGTTCGAGGCGACCAAAATAGAATATCTGGCTCGCGTTTCGTAAGTGCGTCAATACGCTTCCCTACTACAGTTTCTTATACTCCGTTCTATTCTAAGCACCAGCGTAGCAGAGGCTAGAGGAGAAAACTGCGAGCTTTCAGCGTTCCTGCAGGCACGCCCTCTTGTGTAGTGCGAGCATCGCTCACGAGGATGTGCTTTTGCGAGTAGCCTCGGCTTCACAACCACGTAAAGTGAAACATACGTGCTCGCGGAAGCTATGAAAGTAAGAAAAGATGAAGTGAATGTTTAATGGGACCCTGCGTACGCGAGCTGCATAATTCTTTTTTTAGACGTTTTACTACCGCGCATTTACAAATGCTGATAGATGCTTGTATTCGAACTTGGCACGTGCAAAATCGAACGTTACAGCGCCACACGGATAGAGCAGCCAGCATAACATGGTCACGTCTAGCGTAAGCCTTCCGGACGCGCTCGCGCCCCCTGCTTCTGGCCGGTGCCGGAAGCAGGGGGCGCGAACCACGGCTTCTGGCCGGTGCCATTTTCAGAGTTCGTGCGTACTGCGCGTGATTTGCTCGTTTCGCGAAGCGACGAACATGCGCGCTCTGGTCCGTGAAAATCAAACGCTGGGCTAGGGATTTGTAAATATTGTAATGGTGTACAGGGGGTATTCACTGGACGCCATTATTGAGTGCACTGTTTACTGGGTATGCTCAGAACGAGATCACGTTCATAGGCTGACAAGATCGGCAAACTTGATGGTGTGGAATGCACGTTGCAAAAGAAGTGTGGAAACTCGCTGTCAGCTGGCGCTCAGCCTCCGCGAACTCAGCTATGGCCGCCAGTGAATACTCTCTGTAGGTGGATTCACTGGACGCTACATTTGTGGGTGATGTTTAGAACGCATGCTCAGAACAAGCTGACATTATTAGCCTACTAAGACCAGCAATCTTGACGGTGCCGAATGCGCGTTGTAAAAGAACTGCGGAAGCTCACCGTCAGTACGCGCTCAGTAGCCGCGCACATAACTACGGTCGCCAGTGAATACTCCATAGAGTTTTCTTTACTCGGCGAGAACAAGTGGGAACGGCGAATGGGATACGGTACGATGACATCGTGTACAAGCCATGTACCGGCCTGCGTACTCTTCGGGGCGCTGTATAACGCTCGCACATTTTTAGACTGAACACTGTCTACATCGTGAATAATTTACAACTTACCGGAATCATGAAACGAGGTTTTTGTTTTTTGTTCCTTTAACTTGTGGGCAACCTGGGGGTTCCAAGCGTTTTGGCCCAGGTTGCCCCTCCGACAATCATGAATGGTTATCTTCATCGCGAGGGGGCCAAGGGCAACTGGCCACGCGAGCGGCGCTCCGCCGCTGATGAAGGGCCGTCGCAGCACAGAGAAATATAGTACTACGTAAAGAGCGGGCACTTCCATAGGCCCCAGCGGCCCAATTCAGTGTCAGCGAGCGCACCCAGCGGCCAGTATAGTCCCTAGTTGAGTGTTGAATGGATGGGTACACGCAGTAACCGCTGGCCAGATGAATGAAGGGATTCAAGGCAAATTCTGGCGGTATTTTTGTATCAGGCAGTAGCATGCGCCTTCTAGTTTAATGAGTCAGTATTATTCTAACTAGCATGGTTTTTGTTTAATATAGGATTGTTTTATAGACCGACACGCGGAGCGGCTCTGCTGTTAACGCAGAGCCGCTCCGGCTCTTTGTTAACGCTCTACAACGTTAACGACGAGCGTGCACTCGTTGTTAACGTTGTAGGGACGCTTCTAGCTTTATTTGTGCGTCGTATTTCCTGACAACGTATGTCGTAGGCTATGCCCGACTATTTGAGCTTGCTACCTGAGTCTGAACGGCAGCGGCACCGAGACAAACTGTGCGTGGACGGCGTTGCCTACGAGGATCCGTACGCCGCAAACAAGGCCTGCTGGTCTTCCGACGTGAAGTTGATGCCACCGAAGTCGACGGCTCACGTCGTCGTTTATTTAGTTTTTTCGCCAAGCCAGTTCAAGGCCGGCACGGTGCAGGCGTACAAGTCTCTCGAGGCCTACGACTGCTTCGAGTCGGTTTCCGCACTGCTGGCGGGATCAGCAGACTGTGGATCAACGGAAGTGTATTTAATAATTGATTAAATACACACAGCGTCTTGAAGTCAAGGTATGATATTTTTCCTACCCTCATGACCACAAGGCGTGACAAGCGGTAATGCTTGTTCCTTTCTGCAATCTTGGCGTTAACACCTTACAAGTAACGGCGTTACCAGGAACGCGTTACTTTTTTTCATTAACGTAGTAACCTACTCGTTACTTTTCCGAAACAGTAACGGGTAACGTACCTACATTACGCGTTACTACTTCCCAAGTCTTAAAGTAATTACACTTCAATTTTGTTCGTGTTTTTAGGCGTCAAGCCATGTTTTTCTTTGCGTTTTTTTCTCGTAAGTATTTAGGTGAAACCGTAAAGCGCCGTTCACACTCTTGCGACCGAGTTAGACCGAGAGAGATCAGACCGGTCTTTACGCCTTTTGCGAATTCTTATAGACCGGATGCACTGCAGCGGAGCTGTTCCTAAGGGATCTCAAGAGGCTTAAAGGGATTGTCCGGTCAAATTTTGTATTCGAGAAAACAATTGAATATCATTGTTAGTGCCTCGAGCGGCATCGTACGTTCAATATATGAATTTTATATGCCCCTCTGTATGAGTAATTGAATCTATACTGCTCCAATCGCACCCTAGCGTAAACGCTGTTTTCGGTGGCAACATTGCATCTCTGACGTCACACAACACAAAGCAAGCATTTCTTTCTCGTCGTTTACCTGCAAGTGAACGCCTCAGCGTGCTTCGTTTTTGTTGTTGTGCTCGACTTGTTTCGTGGCTGGGTGAGATTTTTGTTGCGCGGTTGGGTGCCACAACCACCGGGCAGCACATGCGAGCCAAGGCATGACGTTCCACACTTTTCCGCGAGACGTGCAGTAACGAGCAAAATGGATCGTCGCCGTGCGTAAAGACTGGGTTCCCGTCAAGATCGAGATCCCGCTTATGCAGCAATCATCTCACAGAAGACAGCTACGAGCCGAGTTCAGCGGACAGAAGGCTCGTAAGTTGAGGTGTGATGCTGTGCCAACGATATTAAACTACGTCCTTCCACTACTCGCCCAGATCGGATCAATCACTTTGTTTATGCAGCGAAACCGAAACCAACAGCTAGACCATCTGGAAAGAATACCAGAAGTTGTATTTAGCACGCGTGCTGCCAAATTCTGTTCGACCGGCAAGTGCAAATAGAGCGTGGCTACGATTCACCGAGCTCGTCCAAGTCAAGTGACGGCATGCATTTGAACGATTCGCCGGTTGCCTTCGACCCGCGGTCATCGCCTCTGAGGGAAAGACCCGCAGCCTCATCACCGATCCAGTGGATGCCCCGATATGTGTACCCAGATACCGCTTCGTGCACCTATAGTTGCCGCTTCAGAGGCGATATCTGCATCCTTTGCTTTGCAAGCGCCCCTGATTCGATCGGTGGCCGTCGCAGTTCTGTTTGCGCGAAACGGCATACGTTTGCTCGAAGCTTATGGCTGTTTTCGAGTAATATCCTGCTAAAAGGCGTGACTTTTTTGCACACGCTTGGGAACTGCAATAAAAGAACCTTATTTCAGTTGGGTGCAGCCTAGGACAGTGGTTCTCAGCCATCGATGTTTCGCGGACCCCTTGTGGATCGGCGGAGATGATGGAGGACCCCGTTCGTGGTGAGAGGAGAGAAAAGGTATAGGTTAAATATAATAATGATTTAATAAATGGATATAACTAAGGGCTAGTGTGAAGTAGACCTCTCTTATTGACGTTCACACGAAAAAAACTCGCCCGAAAACTGAAACATTTCTTTTCGACCTGAAAAAAAAAAAAAACCTTATATTGCCGGGTTTGACTGATGAGGCAGGGCTTCGCGGACCCCCATTGAGGACCACTGGCTCAGGAGACTATATAATTCGAAACAAAATACAAGACATTGATCGACCAACGTTTGTTATCCCGACCATCCAAGAAACCTTTGCGTTTTGTGACGTCACGCAGCAGCTACGGATGTCAGCCATTGACACTGGCGAAATTCGGGGTGCAGTTTTGTACATACGCTCATAAAATGTTTTGTTAATAACGGGAGATCATATATCAAAATAAAAATGTTGTTTGTCTACATAAAGGCTCCCTCGACGTAACGAGCGCAAAAACTTAAGTACTTTCGGTTTCGACCGGACAATCCCTCTAAAAACCGGTCTGATCTCTCTCGGTCTTACTCGGTCGCAAGGGTGTGAACGGGCCTTAAAAAGATATAAAGTAATTATGTTCAGTTTCTGCATAAACATAATGTTTCTTGATATATGAGCTTATGGATACCTGTATCGCGAAAACCGTAAAACGTATTAAATCATAATTTAAAAAAACGAAAGTCGTTTACAACTCCCTGTAACGCCGCATTAGAGCGCAGCTCTTGAGGAGAAGGATGGAAGGGTACTGAGGGATAGGTGACTCCCTGAGGTCACGTGACCTCGGGGGGTCACGTGACCTGAGGGGGTCAGGTGACCTCAGGGAGGGAAACGTGACATCAGGGGGTCACATGACATCAGGGGGGTCACGTGACATGTGGTGACGTGACTTGAGGGGGTCACGTGACCTCATGGGGTCACGTGACTTCAGGGGGTCACGTGACATCAGGGGGTAACCCTGATGACCCTCGTGAAGGTAACCCTCGTGAACCTCGTGAGGGGAACCTCGTGACCCTCATGAGAGTAACCATCGCGACCCTCGTGACCCCCGTGAGGGTAACCATCCTGACCATTGTGAGGGTAACTCTCGTGACCCTCTTGGGGGTAACCCTCGTGACCCTCGCGAGGGTGACTCTCATAACCCTCGTGAGGGTAACCCTTGTGACCCTCTGAGGGTAACTAACCCTCGTAACCCTCGTGAGGGTTACGAGGGTTACGAGGGTTTCTACCACGAGGTTTACTCTCACGAGGGTTACGAGGGTAAGCCTCGTGATCCTCGTGAGGGTAACCCTCGTGAGATTAACTTTCGTATCCCTTGTAACCCCCTCTAGGGTTACGAGGGTTACGCGCCGTTACGCCGACGCCGACGCCGACGCCGACGCCGCTCACGCCGGAAACGGGCGCCTAAGAACTGCGCTCTAAAAGTAACGCAGAAGTAACGTGCGTTACTATTTATCGGTAGTGGTAACGCGTTCCTTTTATTTTTAGGTAAGGTAGCTCGGTAACGCGTACCTTTTATTTGCAAGTAACGAGTTACGTATTTCGTTACTTTTTTTTGGTAACGCCTAGAACACTGCCGTTCTGTCGCCGATCCCCTTCAACTGGGTAGCACAAGTGTGGCGAGCCTCCGACGAGCGCTTGGCCGGTGCTTTGTGCACGAACACTGTGGGAACAAAATCCGGGTGGTCTTCGTCAGGCGACGGTTTCCCTGCACATAAGCAAGCCTCGGGACGGAGACTGAAATGGAAGCCGCACTTACCTTCAAAAAAGTGCTTGCTGCACAAACGGTCGTTCGCGCGAGGTGACCATTCTTTTCGACCCACGGATATTACCCACCTTCTATATATGCCTTTCAGACTCTGCCGGAAACTTGTGGAAACTCACTCCGCTACTTTTCTTGTACATTTTGGTGCAATTAACGGCAAGACAGCTTCGCGGCATGCTGAAATGCTATGACGCCCATGCGAAACGAGCGCCCTTTTGCCCACACCAGCCGGCTCCGGCGCGATCGCAGCGCCGCCGCAGCTCCGTGACGTCAAGCCCGCGTGTCGGTCTATAAGTATACCTTAATTGAACTGCAGGAGAAAAGTTATCCAGCACTACATATAAGTCAAACTGACCGCACACCGAAAAGGATATTTTCAGATTTGTGCTAACTCTCTTGAAGGGGCGACACCAGGGATTGACACAGAAAAATATTTCTTTGTGTAACTGTGACAAGCCAAACAAACATCAACTCTGAAGACAATGAGTGATGTATGTTATTCATACATTACAAAAATAAAAATACACATGCAAAATGTATAAATAACACGTCAACATTGCAACACTTGGAAAAAAGTACTGTACTACAGCGAGACTTACAGCTACAAATGCAATATGATGGAGGGCATTTAAAAAAATTACCGTCCAAGTTCCATTAAGAGCGCGTGCACGCATATGACCATGTGACTAATACAGCAACAGTAGAACAATCTGGCCCAGTGGCTTCTAAATTCAGGAACCGAATGGAAATGGCCGTCAACAAAAAAACTACAGTCACAATACTTCTTACGCATACCGTATACCATGACCGCAACGAAAGAATTACTAGAAACCCGCACGAGATAACAAGCCGCGGAACCAACTCAACCCACGCAACGAGGCAAGAAACACAGACCAAGGAGCCGAAGAATCCGCCCTCCGTCGAGTCCACGACTCCGAAGCCAACCGTCGCGTTACAGCCGTAGCCACAGCCGATGAAGTCGTTTTTGAAAGTCTTCGACGTTCGTAATAATTTTAAAAGTTTACTCTATACAACAAGGTTATTTATTAATATTACATATCTGGCAAATGTTTAGGATAAGTGGCACTGTTGCGAATGGCCAGTAGAGTTCCTAACCCCTGGGCCGCGAAACGGCTTGAGTGACCACTTTTTACGTAGTACTATATTTCTCTATGGTCGCAGCGTGTGCGCGGAGGCTGTTGGCATCGCGGAGCAGGCGATAGCGGTCACTAAATGTTTACGTGTTGTTGAGCCGGTGTGCTGTGTCATTCCCCTAGGCGGGTAGCAGCAAGGGAAATCCCACAAACTAATGCTGCTCAGTACGAATCCTTCTTGTTCAAAACCTACAAAGGGCGCATTTTTATTTCCGCCCTGCTCCACGGATCTCTTTCGAGAATCTGCCCTTTGTACAAATCTACGAAGTGTACATTCCTACAATTGCGAACATAAAGGATTCCTTCGGAGGTGTAAAAACTAATAAACTATCACTCCATTGCCGCCTGAAGCAAGTTCCATTTTGCACGTTTCGCGGTGTCGGTGATTCTCATGATATGCAGTGATTCAGATCCTCTAATAGTCTTAGCATGACTTTCAAGAGGTCGATAGCAGTCGTAGAAAACAAAAACAGGCGAAACAATCCGACTCCATTTACCCTATATCTCGTAATATCTGTTATTTGTACTGTTTCCTGTTGTATCCTATGTACCTCAAGATCTGTCTTTCTGCCTCCCCCGTCTTGAGCCGGTCCAACCGAAGTTGTTTGTTTTATTCAGCTCTGTCCTCGAGCTCGTTGTACCTCGAGTGTATGTGGAGGTCTTGCACCCTGGTCATCGTCGGTAGCCCACTTATTAGCGTCATGGTTCCCTTGCACAAAATCTCGATTTTCGTTATTTGTCTTGAATAAACTGGTGTAATTGTAGGAGTTGTAGGATTCCACTTACCTTAATGTGCCGCGAGGTAGATCCCACTCTGTAGCTCACTGCTGAGGACTACTACGGTCGGGTACGTCCGAAGGTTGCCGTGGGCTCCGATGGGAAAGAGTCACTCCGAAACACAGGAATTACGATGAAGCGGGTTTATTGGCGTCTCGCCACCACACTTTGCCCGTCGGCCAAACAAATGAAAGACTAGAAAGGTCGGCGCCCTCGTATCAGACAGATTCACCTCGAGGGGCTCACTCTACCGTACTAGGCACATTCGTGGGAAGGGGGAAGCCGCAAAACAAAAGAGGCTCCACAGACCAGAGCCTCCCCCAGCGAGAGAGTCCCAGCAACCGTTTCGGGGCCGGCTTGTATAGCCTACGGGAAATGAACGCGCCTGGGGTAGGTACTAGGCAGTCTAGCTTAGCCCGCAGATGGGTCTCGTCCACGATCATTCCCAAGGGTATGCCGGAGGCACCTTTACCCGAAAGGGTGAGAGAGACATCGTATTCTTCGGGCAGTGCAGCCTCGCCTCGAATCCGGGAAGCCGCCGCCATAGCGGTGCCCTTGGCCTGCATTTGCTAGGCCTAGATAGAGAGACAGAAACCACGTGGCTCCCACAGAGTACAGCACTTTCGACGTCAGGAGGACATTGACCAGTGTCCTGGTGACATTTTCGTTCGTGCCTCACCCCTTCGTGGCGACTCTTCTCTCAGGTGTGAAGCGCTCTTTCATGTTCGGCAAACCTTCTGCATCCATGATCTGTTCCTTACGTCCTAATCTATAGGCAGTCCTAGAATGCGTAGGCTTTTGGCTCGAGCCAGCTGCTTCTGTCCCAGCTTCAACTTGATGTCTGGGCCGGCTTGCTAGAACAGCGTCTCAGCAGATACTATGTGAAAGAAAGTACTGCAGAGGCTGGGACGCGCGAGCGACTTGAGACGCGGTTTGAGTCCCGCTCAGCTCATACGCTGGCTTTGGAAGTGCTTTATTTCACCCAGTCTGGTGCCTTTCTCCGGAATACAAATAAAAACACAGAAGTATAATTCTGTTTACTCTGGACGATGGTATAGGTGCGTAACGGTGCAGCTCCTTGCGAATGTAGATGCTTGTGTTGTTGTTGTAGTTTTTTTTGTGTGTCAGTTTATGCACGCCCTTTTTCCAAAAACCCTTCAACTATTAAAAAGTACCATCAGAAATTCCACTAAAGAAAGACACTATTGTCCTTAGTGTACCACACAGACTGGAGGCCAACTACTGCTTGCCACGCTTGACTAAAAGTGTCTGCCTGGAATTAACTTTGTTTTGTCGTGACGGTGCGTGTCAAACTTATGCCCAAAGTGTTTCTGAGGCGCTCAAATTGGGGAGATTGAGCAACAGAGCCGGGCCTGTTTTAACTAGCCCCCTCTTTTTAAAGGGAGTTATGCAGTGGATTTGCATTATAAATTCTGAGACTCCTCGAACCAAAAAGTTTGTTTTTATGTAAAATATTGGGGAGTAATCTCCCCAAATACTGGGGAGGAAGCTCCCCAATATTTCTTTTATGAGATTTTAATTATCCCAACATCTTTTTGGCAGATGAGAACCCATTATCTAGTCCACTTTCGTCGGAGTGTTTTGATTTCTAGTGTATGTATTTCGATTTCAACTGAACGCAGAGAGTTACCAAACCCAATATTACCACATCAGCAAATATGCTTGACCTTGTTCAAACTTCAATACCTGACCTGGTATCCTTAATATTTATCTACCAGGACTCAGTGATTACTGCTAGTTGCATATCTTTATAAACATTTCGAGGTGCAATCCCACCAAAGAGACAAAAGGTATTCGAGTCTACAGCGAAGTAATCTTGACGCTTTTAACGATGGCCTGGGTGAGTTATTTTATTAAATGGTATGAGCTTTCTGTCGAGTTAAAATGGATTATTTTTAAAAACCAAGTGGCGTCCTTTATGAACAAATGGATTCCATTTCAATCTGTGACATCCCACTTTAACGCACCATAATTTAACACATGGCTGAGAAGGTCATCCAACAAGAAAAATAGGTTGTTTCGTGTTGCTAAATCTTCTAACACAAGTAAACGGTGGGTTTGTTATCACAATGTCCATGTAATTTATAAAACTGCTATTCGAGATTCGAAACAGGAGTATTTTAACCCTACGTTTCCTTCTTGGTTGGCTACTAACCCTAGAGAGTTTTGGAAAGGAAAATCTGTAATTTTACTCAAAGATTCAGATGGGGTTGGCATTTCTATTGATAAATGTGTATCGGTATTGAATTATCTTTTTATTGGGTTCTTCTCAAATGTCATTAATATGCCAACTTGTACATTGGAAAAGTGTTTTTGCCAGTGAAGCCAGTTCATGTCGATCTTATTCGTGTTATTAAAATAATCAATAACCTAAAACTTTATCTATCTGCTGGCCCTGTCGACATTAACTCGAAGTTTCTAAGAACACAAAAACATGCTCATTCTTAATACTATCGCAAATATTTTCTCAGTCGCTTGAGCTTGCAGTGTTGCTGGTGATTGGAAAATAGGGTGCGCGGTGCCATTTCATAAAGGAGGTAAACATTATATACATGTAATCGACCAATCTCGCCCACTAGCATACTATGTAAGGTACAAAAGCATGTCCTTTATTCTGAAAAAGTTAATTTTTAGAAACTAACTCCTTCCTTAGTACTGCTTAGCGTGGCTTTTGAAAATCATTTTCTTGCGAAACTCAACCCTTATCATTTACTCGTAATTTACACTTAGCTTTCGACAAAGCGTTCCAGGTAAACTGAATATTCCTGGACATCCCCAAAGCATTCGATAAGGTTTCTCACAAGCTACTACTGATAAAACGAAAGTCTCAATATTGATGCAAGTTTTTTTCTTTAATATGTTGTTTTCTCACTAACCAATATCAGTTAGTAACCGCTAACGATAAGACATCTTCAATTGTTTCCGTTTATTCTGGTGTACAAAGTGGCAAGGTTCTACATTGGGTCCATTATTGTTCCTAAAATATGTTAATGATTTGTTATGTTCCCTTTCTTTCATTAGTTTATACGCCGATGATTGTGTTTTGTTCCAGGAGGTTACTAACACTTTGGATATTCTGAATTTACGAGAAGGTATTCGCAGTCTCTAAATGGTGTGATTCGTTGGGGTGGAAGTTAACACGACTAAATGCAAAGCCATGGAAGTATCGCGTAAATCTAATGCTTCTCCCTCCTAGTGTCCTAAAATGTTCCCCTTACTTTTCGTGTCTACATATAAATACTTGGCTGCTTATATATCTGCAGATATTTCCTAGCAGATAAAAGAAACGAAATGTGAGGGCGCCTCAAGTAGCAGCCACGCTCTTTAAATCTACCGTAAAATTCGGTTTCTTAACCTATCGTGCTGCGATTTTGTGCAGCGTTACCCACAGGGGGTACATTTATTTCTAAAAAATTTGCAAAGAGCAGAATTACCTGAGGAAAAAGTAAAAAAAGAAAAAGTCTTAACTCCTATGGAAGCGCACCGAAGTCACCGGTCTTCAAACAATAGGGCGCCCTATTGATTGAAGACCGGTGGTTTCACTGGGTTTCCATAGGAGTTAAGCCTTTTTTTTATTTAAAGACTTGAGCGTGTTGGTGATCTGCATTGACTTAAAACGAAAGAAACACACAAGAGGACGAAACAGGCGACACAGCTTTCACAGCTTTTAATTATCACCACTGCGAGCTTCATGTCATGTTTTGTCCTGCTGGCAAGCGACTGAGTCCACTCGGAGTTTGACCCTTCAACCTTCTTCCGTGCTGCCGTCTTCATCTCAAAGATGAGCTTCCTTCGCCTTCATCTTCGGGCTCTGGGTGCCTGCGTACGAAAGAACATTAATCGTCTATCCGTTCATCGCCTGCTGGGATTCGAGCCCTCCAGCTGGCCGTCAAGTTACTGGGTCATGCAGATCACACGAAAAGAAATTTCCAGAGAAATCCTCGTGATGAACGCCGACGAAAGCTGTGTCGTCTGTTTCGTCCTCTTGTGTGTTTCGTTCGTTTTAAGTCTTTTCCTTTCTTCTTTTTTTTTTTTTTTTGGGGGGGGGGGGGAGGGGGGGGAGTGGGGAAGGTTTGTGTTTTATTTGTTTACCGCTGGACTTTGCGACCCTTACCGGCCGCTTGCACCTCGTCAGGCAACTTGTTTGCCTCTTTTGCCTGCGGACCGTTCTAGTCTATCTGTACTGGATTTGTTTTGAAAAAATAAACGATTGATTGGTTGATGGCACCTAACGTGCTCTAGTTTGACGTCAGGCTCGACTCATGAGGCGTTTCGAAATAACTTCGTGATATGCCTTGCCGCAATTCAAAGGACCTGACCCGTAGTCCGGCATTGAATATTCCTAACAGCCGAAGTAGAGATTGATCAGGCAGTCAGACTAGTTGATGAGTACGCGAGTGAACGACAAACGCGCGCGCTCGGGAGAAACATCAACCCAAATACAGCAGCCTGTGTCGCTGATCAAGAACCAAGAGCGAGTATTTTGTCTCCCCAGTCATGTGCCATGTGGAGCGCCTGTAAACGCAGGTAACAAGAGAGAACGTCCCCGAAATCGCTTCCAAACCCCATACCCTTGCACCCGTTCAGCATCAGTTCAAACCATTTTGGACGCAACGAGGTCAATATTCCAGAATCAGCATCTATAATTTTATAAATAACTGACTCCACCTGGCGGAAAGCTGGGTTCGAGAACTGTGAGATTCAAACAGTGCGCGCAATCGGAAGGAGATTAAAAAACGCTTTTGAACGAGCTTGGGATTAAACGTTAAGCCACAATAGCACACAAGGGGCTTTAGGGAAGTCCAATCTAAGTTTCTGCAGCTCAATAAAGCCAGCAGAATCTAGCTCCCTTGCCCGATAGAGTGTCTGCGCTGGCTTAAAAATGGGCTCGCGCATTCATATTAGAACCTCCTGAACCGGCGATTCCCAAGAATGGTCCATCATCACCGTTTCGAGCTCTGGTGCCACAGGTTTACGCCGGCGGAAGCACTCTAGCTCCAGACGATAGGTGTAAATTCTGGATGGCGTCACTAGCACATTGCTAACTCAACGTGTAATGTGTCATTCGAAGACAACTTTTAAAAAACTGACAAGAGGACTAATAAAGGTGGGCGTACTTGGGGCTATATATTTGGCCATTTGTCGGCCATTGGAGACCGCGTTTCGCTCGTGCTTTGTTTCCTATTGTGTGCTCGGTCACTTGACTCCAAGTTCGCAATCGGTTCTGCTTTGGCCTGGAGACTGAAGGTAAAGTTCCATAGATTGGCCCGGCGACAAATATTTTCCTATGTTAAAAAATGTATTTGAGATACGGAGTACAAGATAGTAAGAAATGTAATTCAGAGGTAGTAGCAAATACTGTAGACGAAATGATAGAATACTGTGTCGACAATGCGACTGCCCATTCGTCGAGATATGCGTCCGTTCATCATGTTCCGCGTCACGCTTAATGTTCAAGCCTGAAATTATTGTTTGCAGGCATATTCGCGCTACTTTATGGCTTATTCCGTTTGACGATCAGCATTCCTGTATAGCTCTCGAAAATACCTCTCGAAAATCTTACGCAGAAGGTGTGCGCCGAAAGAGTATTATGGTCGACAGCACAGACCCTAGAAGCAGAGCAGATGTGGTGCGGCTCCCGCTCAAGACCCTGAATCCCCCACGCTTTGCGGAGTTTGGAGCACACTTGCGCGCCACAGGCATGCCATACACTTTACCATTATGGAAAGTGTACGGCATGCAGGTCTGATATCTACTTCTTTATTTAAAAAAAAAAAGTTAAAATTTCGGTGCACTACGGAAACAGATTGTTTGCGCTTATGTCTTCGTTTAGATGTGGTCTATGTTGTGTCGCCGGTCCAGAAACACTTTAGCATAGACTTTTGTTTTTGAACTGCCGGCAATGAAGTAAAAAAAGACTAATGTTAAAACGAATTAACAGATTTCAAAATTGCGTCTGGTGGCGGTTTGTGAAGCTCCGTTAAAATGCCGCCATGTCATGACTTCTTAAAAAGCAGCGCAAGTTCGCGGCAGTACGGCTCGCTCGTGGAGTTACTTAGTCCTGAATGTGACTTGGAGGAGAACGCTAACGTGTTCACTACGTTGTATATGTCAAAGCTTCACGGGCATTCCACACCATTAAGATCGTCGTTCTTTGCAGACGTTAGGTAGGAGGTTGATTTGAAGATTCTAGGGACTCTGCCAAGCCAACCATAACGCCCCCCCCCCCCCCCCCCCCTTGCTCCCCAGATGCGCTGCGCTCAAATATGGCATCCAGTGAATACCTTACATATATAGCTTGCAGCTGTCACCATTGTTGGGTACTGGCAGTTATTTCTACTTACTTGTTCCCTCGAGCTGCCACTTCTGCGATGTGAAACTAACGCGGTGAACCAAACGGTCTTGGCACATACCGGCATGGCCGCGAATGACGTTGCAAGCAAGCCATAGGGCGTACAGTCCTCGGACGTTACTACTAGGGAGGATTGTCACACGTTGACGACACCAAGCGGCAACGTTCGCAATTACATTGCCCTTGGCAGTGCAGGAACTATTGACGTCACGAGCGTGATACGAATTGCGCTTCTCGCTGGCCGACTTTGACACGAGGGGTATAAGAGAGCTCGAGCTAACGTCATTTTGTTGCCGTACCCCTTAAAGTTTCTTTGTAAAAAGTTTCATTGCAATCCGTTCATTGGCTTATTTGCACGACTTTTTTTCCACCCGAATAACGATCCGAAACACCTTAATATTATATAGTATACAGAAGAGTTATTTACGTGTATGTGGTTACAAAAATGCATGTTTCTCGGTGTTAGCTGTTCTGCCATATCCCAGGGTTTTCAAAGCCTTGAGGAGAGGCGCCAAAATTTTGAAACAGGTCTATATCGCTTCTTCACTTTTAATCCGTAAAGGCTTAACTCCGTACCGAAAATTCTGGTTTCCATTCGTAACTTTCGAGTAAGGTAAGTTTTTTATTCGATATTTACGGAAACCAAATACCCCATCTACTCCCTCTTTCGCGATAGATAACATTGTCGGAGCTTGCAAAACGGGTCTTCAAAATTTATTTCAACTCTGAATTGTCCCTCGTTGTATATACGCTCAAACACAGGTAGAACCTGTAGTGGCTCGGCCTGCCTCCCGGCGCCGGCTTTCGCTCTTCGCGAGGAGCCTGATCCTGTCGAGTGCCACGCTGGGCCTGGTGTCCACCTTGCTGTTCCTGGTCTCCTGGAAGCTGTTCCAGGAGCCACTGGGCGTTGACCTCGGCCAGAACGTGTCCGCCATGATGCGCCTTCTGCTCGTGTACGACAACGCGTCCTCCAGCTCGGCGCCTGGCCTGGGGCCGCCGAGGAACAGCTCCGTCACCGCTGACACGACAGTTCCCGTTGATTAGGGAGGTTTCGTAGTCCATTGTTTCCCCTCCGGTACGGTCTCCGCGATGAAGAGGCCGCTACCACGCATACGCGCCACTAGACTTTTCTGCAGCGGTCCAGGCCTCCCTCCTGTACTTCCTTTCACCTGAGGTCCTGACGCAGGTGACGCTGCGAGCTGAAGGGATCAATCAGGCAGCGAATAAAAGCGCACCATCATGGTGTTCGTTATGTATACGTGTCCTATCATCGCTGAACCAATCATAAACATAAAAGGCCTAGTGACTTGAGCTTTTAACTCTGCTTGGTTGGTCCCATTACCTCGTAGCTTGGGCTGCGTCTGGACTTAAGCCGAATCGAAGTATAGTTTGATCTGGAGGGCGTAGCGGCACGGCAAAAACGATCTACGGAAACTAGAGAGTTTTAGAGAACCGTTTTTGCACATCCGATTTGGTACGATGGGTCGTACGGTACGAACTGCGCATGCGTGAGTCTTCTGTGGAAGCACATGAGCAGTTCGTACCGGAGGGGCAATCGCATACCGTTAATCGTATGTGCAAAAACGGTTCCCTAAAACTCTCTACTGTCTATCGAGGCGGAACCGTCTTACCGCCGTAAGACCGACGGTACATACACACACCACTCGGTAGATGACAACGGTGCTGGATCGGATACGAGTGGTGGTTTAGCATTCGGCTTGGGGCCTGTGTTCAATTAGCGAGAACACGAGTCCCTCCCGACCGAGCGCTGACGAAGCATTCGCGTTCATATCGGTGCCGCCGTCGATGCTGGTGCCCTCCGCTAAGAGACCCGGAAAACCCATCCCCATGCGGCCAAACTCATTCCTCTTCTCCACGAGCTGCGAGCAAAGGGGGCACAAAAGGCTGTGCGCTTTACGTGTCGGGTCGCTGGGTGTAAAAGTCGATATATGTCGTGTGCCCATGGCCACCCTTCCCTTCGCCCGAAAAGGGGGAGTTGATATAACCGTCCATGTAGTCAAGTTTCCCCTTCGCTTCGCAGCAAGCGGTCGGTAATTCATGCAGTCACTCACCCGAAAACGAACATGTCGTTGAAGAGTATTCAATAAGCTACCTTACTACAGCAAAAGCAAAGGAAAGCTATTTAAGCAAACGTCAGAAACGCCCCCCGAACGCCCGCGTTGCACCTGCTGTATACATTTTCAAATAAAATGCGTAGAATGAGATAATTGCGAAAAATAATTTCGGATTAAATTCTGAATAAACTCCAAACATACATCATATATACAGTGAGAGAGCTTGTTGACGAACTTTAAATAGTGTGTGTTTGTTGCTTTGTATTTGAAACCTGCAATTGTGTTTTTCTTTTTTCTGTTCATATTTATATATTTGTGCACCAAAGAGGAGACCTGCATGGTTAATGTTTTGGGGCACGTAAAATAAAATAAAATCAAAATAAAATTTTCATTTTTCGTATTAAGGCTGGAACTTGGAACTGTCGCCGACTGAGAAAAATATGTGGACAATAACTGTCAAACCCAGAAATATATCGGGATACATCAACGAATACAGTCATGTACATAGTATTTTCCTTTGGTGTGTGTGTATGCGTGTTTTACCGAAAAAATTAATTATTCATTCAAAAAAAGTTATACTCAATTTTCAAAAATTTCCATCGAAAGATGGCGGCCCATCAAAGCCCCCAAACACATGGGGGAATAGCGTCAACTGCCAGGATCGGGCCCCATTTTCTCATTAAAAGTTTCAAAGAATCACTTAAACTTTTGGAATAAGATAACGGTTAATTCTAAAACGTTATCATATGTGGCCCGGAGCGCTCGGGCTATATTTCTGGGGAGGCTGAGCCTTCGGTGATACGTCGTTTAGTTTCGCACTCTACCTTGTTCTTCAGGGACACGTTGCGCAACGGTGTGTTTGGCGATGGAAGTAATACACGAAGGAAAGTAACCCACTTATTATACAGTGTCGTAGATTTGATTTACATTGCACAGAAGCAAGTATCCCTTAACTTTTACTGCAACACACTTTTTTGTGTGCAGACTATAAATTCACTTGAACAATATACTCAGCCAGTTCGACAGAAACAAACTCCTCCATATCCACGTAATAACTTAAAATGACCGGAAAAATATATTTCACTTTCAATTCCCAAATACCGAAAAAAGAATTCACTATTTTTATGATTCCACAATTATTACAATTAACCAGCACAATGCGACTAAAGACGCGTTTTCTTTTATGAGACGACGAGACCTGTCGTGGGGTTCGACTCAGAACGTTACTCCATTTTTGTTACCATGATAAAATCCATGCTCGTGATCAAGGCTTAGCATAAATGTTCAAACAAAGGTGGAGAAATTAAATTTTGATATCGGGTACCTACTTTTGCTCAAACAGTTCTTTAGACTCTGGACTTAGGGTGGCATAAAATAGAAGTCACCATTGCAGGGCCCATTGGCAGACCTTCCAAAATATAAAAAATCTTGTCTGAAATCGGTCAAGGGGCATACCGCTACCGTTTGCAAGCTATAGAATAAAACAATTCGTGTTTTGGAATAGGTACGTTCAATAATTGTATAGAGGACCCCACTCTCCGGCAGAATCGACAGCAGTTGCGGATGGTATGTCAGGAGCTGTTTGTTTATGCAGCGTCTCATACTTTTTAACGCATCTTTTGTGTTCTTAGTTTTGACATTTACCTAATGGAACTGATTCCCTGAGAAGACATTGCCTATAATATGGACATACTGCATCCAGTTCTTAAGGTAGACAGATGGAAAGATACCTTTAAAAGACACGGGGGAGAATAAAAAAAACTACTTTCTCTACTCTGATACTTTTCAGTACCTTCAGGGAACAAATAGTCACGGTAGACTTGGGAGCGAAGTTATTTTTTTTTTTTTTTGTGTTGATGTTTTCTCGATGGTGATGCGGGCTGTTAGAGGACGCACTCGAGATCTTGTTCCTCGCCAACCACGGAGATTTAGCCAAATCCGAGACTCGGCATAAACAAGAAAAAATGTGTTTAGTGGTCGTGAGGCAATTACAAATATAACATTACAGGTGACTCTAAAACTTCAGTAGCACGTCACTCTCAACGTAAATCTCGCGGTTCATTTCTTGAGCGAAAAACTGCAGGAGAGAGTTGTTGGGTATTTGCATCCGGAAACACAACGCCCCAAACAACATGCAGTTGACCCGTTTCTTGAGTAGCAGTTCGATTGTCTCAAGCTGTAAGTCAAAAAGGGTCCTGCTCTAACAGTTCATGCCCTACGTATCTTATGAACAATAAAATTCTGGAGTCTGTTTCGGCTTACAAATACCTTGACGTCTATAAAACTTCTAATCATTAATCTTTCCTGGACCACACATGTAGAGTACGTTACAGCAGTGGCGGATCCAAGAGGGGGGGGGGGGGGGGGCAAACAAAGTCGACCCCCCTCCCTCCCTCCTTCTCGGAGGGCAATTTGACATGAGTGGACCCCCCCTTCCCCCGTGCACAAGAAAGAATGGGAGAATTGTATCCTTAAAATTTTCCGCCCCCCCCCCCCCCCCCCAAACGGAGTTCTGGATCCGCCCCTGCACAGTCAATGCAAACCGTATGCTTGGCTACCTGAAACGAAATTTCTTTCAAGTCCCGGTCTCAATAAAACTAATTCTGTGCAAATTCCTAATTCATTTAAATTAGAAGGCGCGCCCCAAACGGAGTTCTGGATCCGCCCCTGCACAGTCAATGCAAACCGTATGCTTGGCTACCTGAAACGAAATTTCTTTCAAGTCCCGGTCTCAATAAAACTAATTCTGTGCAAATTCCTAATTCATTTAAATTAGAAGGCGCGCCCCAAACGGAGTTCTGGATCCGCCCCTGCACAGTCAATGCAAACCGTATGCTTGGCTACCTGAAACGAAATTTCTTTCAAGTCCCGGTCACAACCAAAACTAATTCTGTGCAAATTCCTAATTCATTTAAATTAGAATGCGCGTCATCCGCATAGGATCCCGGTCAGGGATCCTATGCGGTCAGGTGTTAAACTTCAGTAGCACGTCACTCTCAACGTAAATCTCGCGGTTCATTTCTTGAGCGAAAAACTGCAGGAGAGAGTTGTTGGGTATTTGCATCCGGAAACACAACGCCCCAAACAACATGCAGTTGACCCGTTTCTTGAGTAGCAGTTCGATTGTCTCAAGCTGTAAGTCAAAAAGGGTCCTGCTCTAACAGTTCATGCCCTACGTATCTTATGAACAATAAAATTCTGGAGTCTGTTTCGGCTTACAAATACCTTGACGTCTATAAAACTTCTAATCATTAATCTTTCCTGGACCACACATGTAGAGTACGTTACAGCAGTGGCGGATCCAAGAGGGGGGGGGGGGGGGGCAAACAAAGTCGACCCCCCTCCCTCCCTCCTTCTCGGAGGGCAATTTGACATGAGTGGACCCCCCCTTCCCCCGTGCACAAGAAAGAATGGGAGAATTGTATCCTTAAAATTTTCCGCCCCCCCCCCCCCCCCCCCAAACGGAGTTCTGGATCCGCCCCTGCACAGTCAATGCAAACCGTATGCTTGGCTACCTGAAACGAAATTTCTTTCAAGTCCCGGTCTCAATAAAACTAATTCTGTGCAAATTCCTAATTCATTTAAATTAGAAGGCGCGCCCCAAACGGAGTTCTGGATCCGCCCCTGCACAGTCAATGCAAACCGTATGCTTGGCTACCTGAAACGAAATTTCTTTCAAGTCCCGGTCTCAATAAAACTAATTCTGTGCAAATTCCTAATTCATTTAAATTAGAAGGCGCGCCCCAAACGGAGTTCTGGATCCGCCCCTGCACAGTCAATGCAAACCGTATGCTTGGCTACCTGAAACGAAATTTCTTTCAAGTCCCGGTCACAACCAAAACTAATTCTGTGCAAATTCCTAATTCATTTAAATTAGAATGCGCGTCATCCGCATAGGATCCCGGTCAGGGATCCTATGCGGTCAGGTGTTAAACTTCAGTAGCACGTCACTCTCAACGTAAATCTCGCGGTTCATTTCTTGAGCGAAAAACTGCAGGAGAGAGTTGTTGGGTATTTGCATCCGGAAACACAACGCCCCAAACAACATGCAGTTGACCCGTTTCTTGAGTAGCAGTTCGATTGTCTCAAGCTGTAAGTCAAAAAGGGTCCTGCTCTAACAGTTCATGCCCTACGTATCTTATGAACAATAAAATTCTGGAGTCTGTTTCGGCTTACAAATACCTTGACGTCTATAAAACTTTTAATCTTTAATCTTTCCTGGACCACACATGTAGAGTACGTTACAGCAGTGGCGGATCCAAGAGGGGGGGGGGGGGCAAACAAAGTCGACCCCCCTCCCTCCCTCCTTCTCGGAGGGCAATTTGACATGAGTGGACCCCCCCTTCCCCCGTGCACAAGAAAGAATGGGAGAATTGTATCCTTAAAATTTTCCGCCCCCCCCCCCCCCCAAACGGAGTTCTGGATCCGCCCCTGCACAGTCAATGCAAACCGTATGCTTGGCTACCTGAAACGAAATTTCTTTCAAGTCCCGGTCTCAATAAAACTAATTCTGTGCAAATTCCTAATTCATTTAAATTAGAAGGCGCGCCCCAAACGGAGTTCTGGATCCGCCCCTGCACAGTCAATGCAAACCGTATGCTTGGCTACCTGAAACGAAATTTCTTTCAAGTCCCGGTCTCAATAAAACTAATTCTGTGCAAATTCCTAATTCATTTAAATTAGAAGGCGCGCCCCAAACGGAGTTCTGGATCCGCCCCTGCACAGTCAATGCAAACCGTATGCTTGGCTACCTGAAACGAAATTTCTTTCAAGTCCCGGTCACAACCAAAACTAATTCTGTGCAAATTCCTAATTCATTTAAATTAGAATGCGCGTCATCCGCATAGGATCCCGGTCAGGGATCCTATGCGGTCAGGTGTTAAACTTCAGTAGCACGTCACTCTCAACGTAAATCTCGCGGTTCATTTCTTGAGCGAAAAACTGCAGGAGAGAGTTGTTGGGTATTTGCATCCGGAAACAGAACGCCCCAAACAACATGCAGTTGACCCGTTTCTTGAGTAGCAGTTCGATTGTCTCAAGCTGTAAGTCAAAAAGGGTCCTGCTCTAACAGTTCATGCCCTACGTATCTTATGAACAATAAAATTCTGGAGTCTGTTTCAGCTTACAAATACCTTGACGTCTATAAAACTTCTAATCTTTAATCTTTCCTGGACCACACATGTAGAGTACGTTACAGCAGTGGCGGATCCAAGAGGGGAGGGGGGGGGGCAAACAAAGTCGACCCCCCTCCCTCCCTCCTTCTCGGAGGGCAATTTGACATGAGTGGACCCCCCCTTCCCCCGTGCACAAGAAAGAATGGGAGAATTGTATCCTTAAAATTTTCCGCCCCCCCCCCCCCCAAACGGAGTTCTGGATCCGCCCCTGCACAGTCAATGCAAACCGTATGCTTGGCTACCTGAAACGAAATTTCTTTCAAGTCCCGGTCTCAATAAAACTAATTCTGTGCAAATTCCTAATTCATTTAAATTAGAAGGCGCGCCCCAAACGGAGTTCTGGATCCGCCCCTGCACAGTCAATGCAAACCGTATGCTTGGCTACCTGAAACGAAATTTCTTTCAAGTCCCGGTCTCAATAAAACTAATTCTGTGCAAATTCCTAATTCATTTAAATTAGAAGGCGCGCCCCAAACGGAGTTCTGGATCCGCCCCTGCACAGTCAATGCAAACCGTATGCTTGGCTACCTGAAACGAAATTTCTTTCAAGTCCCGGTCACAACCAAAACTAATTCTGTGCAAATTCCTAATTCATTTAAATTAGAATGCGCGTCATCCGCATAGGATCCCGGTCAGGGATCCTATGCGGTCAGGTGTTAAACTTCAGTAGCACGTCACTCTCAACGTAAATCTCGCGGTTCATTTCTTGAGCGAAAAACTGCAGGAGAGAGTTGTTGGGTATTTGCATCCGGAAACACAACGCCCCAAACAACATGCAGTTGACCCGTTTCTTGAGTAGCAGTTCGATTGTCTCAAGCTGTAAGTCAAAAAGGGTCCTGCTCTAACAGTTCATGCCCTACGTATCTTATGAACAATAAAATTCTGGAGTCTGTTTCAGCTTACAAATACCTTGACGTCTATAAAACTTCTAATCTTTAATCTTTCCTGGACCACACATGTAGAGTACGTTACAGCAGTGGCGGATCCAAGAGGGGAGGGGGGGGGGCAAACAAAGTCGACCCCCCTCCCTCCCTCCTTCTCGGAGGGCAATTTGACATGAGTGGACCCCCCCTTCCCCCGTGCACAAGAAAGAATGGGAGAATTGTATCCTTAAAATTTTCCGCCCCCCCCCCCCCAAACGGAGTTCTGGATCCGCCCCTGCACAGTCAATGCAAACCGTATGCTTGGCTACCTGAAACGAAATTTCTTTCAAGTCCCGGTCTCAATAAAACTAATTCTGTGCAAATTCCTAATTCATTTAAATTAGAATGCCCCCCCCCCCCCCCCCCAAACGGAGTTCTGGATCCGCCCCTGCACAGTCAATGCAAACCGTATGCTTGGCTACCTGAAACGAAATTTCTTTCAAGTCCCGGTCTCAATAAAACTAATTCTGTGCAAATTCCTAATTCATTTAAATTAGAAGGCGCGCCCCAAACGGAGTTCTGGATCCGCCCCTGCACAGTCAATGCAAACCGTATGCTTGGCTACCTGAAACGAAATTTCTTTCAAGTCCCGGTCTCAATAAAACTAATTCTGTGCAAATTCCTAATTCATTTAAATTAGAAGGCGCGCCCCAAACGGAGTTCTGGATCCGCCCCTGCACAGTCAATGCAAACCGTATGCTTGGCTACCTGAAACGAAATTTCTTTCAAGTCCCGGTCTCAATAAAACTAATTCTGTGCAAATTCCTAATTCATTTAAATTAGAAGGCGCGCCCCAAACGGAGTTCTGGATCCGCCCCTGCACAGTCAATGCAAACCGTATGCTTGGCTACCTGAAACGAAATTTCTTTCAAGTCCCGGTCTCAATAAAACTAATTCTGTGCAAATTCCTAATTCATTTAAATTAGAAGGCGCGCCCCAAACGGAGTTCTGGATCCGCCCCTGCACAGTCAATGCAAACCGTATGCTTGGCTACCTGAAACGAAATTTCTTTCAAGTCCCGGTCTCAATAAAACTAATTCTGTGCAAATTCCTAATTCATTTAAATTAGAAGGCGCGCCCCAAACGGAGTTCTGGATCCGCCCCTGCACAGTCAATGCAAACCGTATGCTTGGCTACCTGAAACGAAATTTCTTTCAAGTCCCGGTCACAACCAAAACTAATTCTGTGCAAATTCCTAATTCATTTAAATTAGAATGCGCGTCATCCGCATAGGATCCCGGTCAGGGATCCTATGCGGTCAGGTGTTAAACTTCAGTAGCACGTCACTCTCAACGTAAATCTCGCGGTTCATTTCTTGAGCGAAAAACTGCAGGAGAGAGTTGTTGGGTATTTGCATCCGGAAACAGAACGCCCCAAACAACATGCAGTTGACCCGTTTCTTGAGTAGCAGTTCGATTGTCTCAAGCTGTAAGTCAAAAAGGGTCCTGCTCTAACAGTTCATGCCCTACGTATCTTATGAACAATAAAATTCTGGAGTCTGTTTCAGCTTACAAATACCTTGACGTCTATAAAACTTCTAATCTTTAATCTTTCCTGGACCACACATGTAGAGTACGTTACAGCAGTGGCGGATCCAAGAGGGGAGGGGGGGGGGCAAACAAAGTCGACCCCCCTCCCTCCCTCCTTCTCGGAGGGCAATTTGACATGAGTGGACCCCCCCCCCTCCCCCCGTGCACAAGAAAGAATGGGAGAATTGTATCCTTAAAATTTTCCGCCCCCCCCCCCCCCCAAACGGAGTTCTGGATCCGCCCCTGCACAGTCAATGCAAACCGTATGCTTGGCTACCTGAAACGAAATTTCTTTCAAGTCCCGGTCTCAATAAAACTAATTCTGTGCAAATTCCTAATTCATTTAAATTAGAATGCCCCCCCCCCCCCCCCCAAACGGAGTTCTGGATCCGCCCCTGCACAGTCAATGCAAACCGTATGCTTGGCTACCTGAAACGAAATTTCTTTCAAGTCCCGGTCTCAATAAAACTAATTCTGTGCAAATTCCTAATTCATTTAAATTAGAAGGCGCGCCCCAAACGGAGTTCTGGATCCGCCCCTGCACAGTCAATGCAAACCGTATGCTTGGCTACCTGAAACGAAATTTCTTTCAAGTCCCGGTCTCAATAAAACTAATTCTGTGCAAATTCCTAATTCATTTAAATTAGAAGGCGCGCCCCAAACGGAGTTCTGGATCCGCCCCTGCACAGTCAATGCAAACCGTATGCTTGGCTACCTGAAACGAAATTTCTTTCAAGTCCCGGTCACAACCAAAACTAATTCTGTGCAAATTCCTAATTCATTTAAATTAGAATGCGCGTCATCCGCATAGGATCCCGGTCAGGGATCCTATGCGGTCAGGTGTTAAACTTCAGTAGCACGTCACTCTCAACGTAAATCTCGCGGTTCATTTCTTGAGCGAAAAACTGCAGGAGAGAGTTGTTGGGTATTTGCATCCGGAAACACAACGCCCCAAACAACATGCAGTTGACCCGTTTCTTGAGTAGCAGTTCGATTGTCTCAAGCTGTAAGTCAAAAAGGGTCCTGCTCTAACAGTTCATGCCCTACGTATCTTATGAACAATAAAATTCTGGAGTCTGTTTCAGCTTACAAATACCTTGACGTCTATAAAACTTCTAATCTTTAATCTTTCCTGGACCACACATGTAGAGTACGTTACAGCAGTGGCGGATCCAAGAGGGGAGGGGGGGGGGGCAAACAAAGTCGACCCCCCTCCCTCCCTCCTTCTCGGAGGGCAATTTGACATGAGTGGACCCCCCCCCCCCTCCCCCCGTGCACAAGAAAGAATGGGAGAATTGTATCCTTAAAATTTTCCGCCCCCCCCCCCCCCCAAACGGAGTTCTGGATCCGCCCCTGCACAGTCAATGCAAACCGTATGCTTGGCTACCTGAAACGAAATTTCTTTCAAGTCCCGGTCTCAATAAAACTAATTCTGTGCAAATTCCTAATTCATTTAAATTAGAATGCCCCCCCCCCCCCCCCCCAAACGGAGTTCTGGATCCGCCCCTGCACAGTCAATGCAAACCGTATGCTTGGCTACCTGAAACGAAATTTCTTTCAAGTCCCGGTTCTCAATAAAACTAATTCTGTGCAAATTCCTAATTCATTTAAATTAGAATGCGCGTCATCCGCATAGGATCCCGGTCAGGCGTAGCTGCCGGATAAGGTCCTCTCCTCACCTTGGTTGCAAGCGGCGCCGCCAGATGACTTCTTGATATGCTGCTAATGGCAGCCTGTCGCGGGCCCGGCTTCCCGTTCTTCTCTCTGGGAGAAATACTTGCGTTTAAGGTTGTTTTCTATACTCCGTTTCGCGATTATTTGTCTAACTGTAAAGGCTACGACCCCCGCGACTCAATAAGATCGTCGGAGTGAGGCACGAGACCCCACGTCACGAAAACAGGTGTGTCACTGCACGAGACCCCACGTCACGAAAACACGTGTGTCACCGGAAGAACCTGCTGTCGTCTGCTGACCAAGAGTCGTCTGCTGCGAAACCAACCAACTCCGGATGAAAGTCCACCGCCCGCAACATTGCCGTCGCTGAAGTAACGAGCTCCTCGGAAACAGCTCACGGGGTACACATACGCTCAATTTAAACCCGAATTTCTGGTGGGTGCTGATGCCAGGGCGATGTCTTCAGCGGAAGAAATCGATTACACGGCTGCGATCGCCAACGGCCACAGCGCTACAAGGAGAAGAAAAATCGGGAGCGGATACATATATGGCGTCACTTTTCTGATTTAAATATTATTGAAACTAATAAGTTTGTGAATAATTATCCCTTTTTTATAGTCTCGATAGATATGCAGATATGCAATCATAAGAGTTCAATAGACCGATCTCACCAGCTAGTTTGAGTACGCCACCGCTGTCGCCATTAATCGTGGGAATTGTAGTCTTTCTGCACGTGCGACAACAACGCTGGAGGTCTGCGCGAGCGGAGCACGAGACGGCACGAGCTGTCTTGTACACGGGCGCCTACCCCTCGTGAACAACAATTATGGCGGCGTCACGCATATGTGGAACGCCTATGCTTCGTCTCACCTTAGCATGGACTAATCGCAAATGCTGTGCTAGCGCGAGCGGCTAGTCTTGGCTGCCTTGTCTGAAGCACTCGCTGCGCGAGCGCTCGTGCAGCCGCCGATGCTTCCTTTGAAGCAACTAGCTCGCGCTTTTAGCACGCGCGGCTAACAATAGCTCATACTACGTTGAGACAAAGTATATGGAGTATTCACTGGCTGCCATAGCTGTGTGCGCGACTGCTGAGCGTGTGCTGATGGCGAGCTTCGACAGTTATTTTGCAACGTGCATTCCACACCATCAAGGTTGCCGGTCTTAGCAACCTATTAATGTGAGCTCGTTCTGGGCATGCGCTCTAAACAGCACCCACAAATATGGCGTCCATTGAATACTCCCTATAATGAGATAGCTCTATTGACTCCGTAAGTGTGACGTCGTGGGTCCAAACAAACCGTTGTTATACTCCGCGACAACTTTTCTTGGCAATGCAGTGGAAGGTACAGGCCCGCGTCCCCTCTCCCATTTTGAGTGTGCGCAGGCTCTCCTCCTCCCCCATTTCCGGGGAGAGGAGGAGAGCCCGCGCACACTCAAAAGGGGAGAGGGGACGCGGGACGTAACTTCCACTGCATTGCCAAGAAAAGTTGTCGCCGAGTATAGGGTCGTCGTTATGGACAAAAATAATATGGCTAGCTTTCGCTATGAAAACGCGACCGTTCAAAAATCAGGAGTAGGATTTAAACTTCTAAAAATCACAAATATAGAAAGCTTGAAACGTATACGTTTCGACAGAAGTGTGCCGGTAATCGCATTGTTTCTGAAATATTTAAAACTGTCACTTCCGGTCCTTAAGATGCCTGGAGCAGACGACGAATGCAAGAAGTATGCCCTCTGCCACACACCGGCCGGCCAAGCCGGCGCCGTCGTTCGAATCGTGTGAATAAATACGATATTCTGATATTGCATTTGCTTGAAATATAATGAATTTCAGTAACTTATGAGAATTAATAGTGTGGTGCGATGCAAAATATGCTTTATTGAAAGTTCGGGAATCAATCGAGATCATCGTCTGCTAAAAGATCGCATTGCACCCGTGAGAAAAGCACTTCATGCGATCGGTTGAGATCCGAAATTTTGTTTGCGGCCTCGCGCTATGGGAGGGTGTTTGGTATCTGGTTGTAACCATCGCGTGGAGAAACATTCGTGCAGTTTCTTCAGATTTCCGCAAGACCCCAAAGCGCGAAAGAACTGGATAAAAAACATAAGGTGAGTACATGTAGCACTGGTGGACAGTTGCCTCGATGTAAAAAAAAAAAAAGCCAAACAAACCGAGAGCACGTAAAACCCATATTCTGTTCAGTCATTTCGGTTTAATTTTACCGCATTTTCACCCCTCTGAACTAAGCTGGGTTCTTCACATAATAAAACGCATATTGTGGAGGCCTCTGTAGAGGACGCTAGTGTATCGACCGAATAAATATGAATCGTGGCGCCACCTTCGGGTTTTGCGATTGTGTACTTAAACGATGTGCGGAATAAACCTGGGGCTTTTTTCAACCGACACACGTGGCTGGAGGGTCCACTCACTCTCGGCCGCCCCGGCTGCTCGCGCCTATGCCTAGCGCGCTCAAGCCTTCTTCAGCCTCTGCGTCCATGTGGGTGCATTTGTTTTTGTCGCTCGTTTACTGACGAAATTTAATGAAGACGCCCGCTGCAACAGAGGCCAGCAAATCTATCGTGTCGTCTGCCACCAAAGCAAAGCGGAGCGTAATACTTCAGAAATGGCTTTCATCATTGCAATACGACACTGAGACGACAAGAACATCTTTATAATTACATATCAAGGAATTAGGTTGCTTACAAAAAATTATTTACTCACTTATCATCATCATCATCATCATCATTTATTTTCCTTGAGGGCCCCAGGGGGCATTATACAAGGGAGTGAACACACTAAAAACATCAACAAAAATAGTTAATAAAAAACACGCTGTAATCTATACTTGTATTTCAGAAAGAAAGAGGTTAACGGCTGCAGCAAACTTGTTAGTATCAGTCATGTTTACAATGAGGTCAGGTAATGAGTTCCAATCGTCAATAGCAGATGGTAAAGTCGACATTTTATAGGAGACAGATGACGAAGTAATTGAGCGCAGTTTACATGAGTGGTCAAAACGAGGGAAAATACGGTAGGGAGGTGATAGTAGAGAATCTTTTAGATGGTTGTTGTGGTAAAAGATTTTCTGGAGAAGAGTGAGACGTTACACCCTTCGACGTAAAGAAAGTAAGTCATGGTTAGCTGATTTGCGTAATCCTGATATGCTAGTGTATGGGTAGTAGTCAGAGTAAATAAAACGAAGACCTCTGTTTTGAACGGATTCAAGGTTGTTAGTTAGATATGATTGCCATGGTGACCATATGGATGAAGCAAATTCAAGTTTAGATCTGACCAAGGTCGTATAAGCTAGTAGTTTCACTGAAGGTGTAGCTAGTCTGAGGTTACGGCGAAGAAATCCGAGAGTACGGTTAGCATCGGCAGTGACAGCATTTATGTGAGTAGTCCATGACAGATCAGAGGTCAGGTGAACGCCTAGGTATTTATATGAGGAACAGGTAGCTACTGGGATAGTGGAAAGGTGATAAGAAAAGGATGAAACATGTGAACTGCGGGTGAATGATAGAGATTTACATTTATTAAAGTTTAAAGTCATTTGCCATTTGTGGCACCACTGAGTTATAAGTGCGAGGTCATTCTGCAAAATTTGATTATCGTGGTTTGAATTAATAGGTCTATAAATTACACAGTCGTCGGCGAAGAGACGTATTGAAGAGGAGATGTTGAGGTAGAGATCATTAATGTATATTAAAAATAGAAGGGGGCCAAGAACGGTTCCCTGGGGGACGCCGGAGGTTACAGTGCAGGTGGTAGATTTGGTGTTGTTAATAGATGAGTACTGGGTGCGATTTGTGAGGAATTCGGAGATCCATTTGACGACTGAGGGATGGATATTAATATTTCTAAGTTTCAGTAAGAGACGTTGATGAGGGACCCTGTCAAATGCCTTGGAGAAATCAATAAATATGGCGTCAGTTTGCTTATTAGAATCAAAGTTTGAGTAAACGTCAGTAAGAAAAGCTGTTAGTTGCGTTTCGCATGAGTATGACTTGCGAAAGCCGTGCTGATGCTCGAAAAGAAGGCTGTGGGAGTCTAGAAAGTTTATTATGTTAGAATAGAGTATATGCTCTAAGAGTTTAGACGACACACTGGTGAGCGAGATCGGGCGATAGTTGTTGATTAGTTGGCGATCACCTGCTTTGTAAACGGGGATGACGTTAGCGATTTTCCAATCGCATGGAATTTCAGAAAGTTGAAGAGACTGCGAGAAAATGTCGCAGAGGAAAGTTGAAGAGACGTGTTTAGTATTTATTAATATTTTCGAGTTTATTTGGTCGTCGCCAGAGCTAGAAGACACCTTCAGCTGATCAATGGCCTTCAGTACACCAGAGCGGTCGATCATGATAGGATTCATAGGAGGATGAAGGGGTTGGCACAAGTTGGGCATACTTGACAAGTCTTCATTGGTAAAGATCGAGCAAAAAAAGTTGTTAGTTTCAAGAGCACTATGTTCGTCAGAAAGTGGAAGGCCGTACTCGTCAACGAATTGTAATGGAAGAGAGAGTGCTGGGTTAATTACTTTCCAAAACTTTTTAGGTTTATTGGTTAAAATGTTGGGGAGGTCATGAGTATAAAATTTGGATTTGGCATCATGAATCGCGGATTTGTAGGCCCTAGCGCATTCGTGATAGGCGTTCCAAGATGCGTTAGTGTTATGAGCCTTTGCCCTCGTATAAGCTCTTTTTTTCCTGTTGGAGTGACAATGAACTGTTTTATCGTACCAAGGGTTAGTGTTATCGGATATAATTCGAGTGAGTGGAACGAAACGTTTGATTAGGGATGTTAGTCTATCTTTGAAAAGAATCCAGTTTTCATTGACCGTCCTTTCTGCGAAGTTTACTGAGAATATGTGATAAAATTCTTCGAGGTTGGTGTTGATAGATGCGTAGTCGGCTCTCGCATAATCGTGAATGAATTTGCAATAACGTGATTTCTTAGGAGTAGTGATGGAGAATGTTAGCTCAATGACGAGGTGGTCGCTAATGCTGGGTAAGTATGTGACGTTGCTGAAGAGAGAAAGGTCATTGCTTAAACATAGGTCGAGTACGTTGCTGCAGCGATTGGTAATTCTAGTGGGTTGAGTGATAACATTAGATAGGTTAAAATCTAAACAAAGGTCAATAAACTCTTGAGAAAATGCACAGCTAGAACAAATAGTAGACCAGTCAATATTTGGGTAATTGAAATCACCAAAGAGGGTAACTAAAGCGTTAGGATATTTACATGCGAGTTCAGAAAGGCATTTATACAGCTCAATAACAAAATCTCTTTTATTATCCGGCGGCCTGTAACACACACCCATTATTACGGAAGGCGTTGTGCAAAGATACACCCAAACAACTTCTAGGTCAGTGGTAAGCGGTATTAGCCGTGATGGTATATGGTCTTTTATGGCCAAAAGTACGCCCCCTCCTTTTATAGTTTTTCTATCAGACCTATACACTCGAAAGTTTAGTTGCGAGGGAAATAGCTCAACGTCAGATATATCAGGGCTTAGCCACGTCTCTGTAAGTACAACAAAAGCGGCATTACACGCTTCGATTACTGAAATTATTTCGTCTCTCTTTGGTATTAGGCTTCTAATGTTAGTAAATAGGATAGAATGACTTGAAGATTTGTTAGTGATAACATGGTGCTTTGCCGGTCGACCCCTAGAGGGCGACGAAAAGAAGCGCTGGCGTGGCTATCTGTCTTTTTCTTTAACGGCGCCAAGAGCGGCATCGAATACATAGCACTTATCATTTATAAAAAGTTTATCATGACGCAGTCTGTAGGGGGTGCCTTTTGGCCTTGCAAAATCAAGAAGGTGACGGCGTGCGAGCCGGACAGAAATTGGGAAGTCTTCGCTGATGGCTACGCGAGTTCCTTTAAGCTTGTGGGCTGATGAAAGAACGCTATCTTTATCTTTAAACGAAGAAAACTTTACTATTATTGGGCGACATTTCTGAGGGTCGAATGCTCCTAGGCGATGCGCCCTTTCAATCCTAGATGATTCAACTTGCACGTTTAGTTTTTCGGAGCACAAGCTAGTGACCAAGCACTCTGACTGAGCCCACGTTTCCTTGTCTGCGTCGGTGATGCCAAAAAATAAAAGATTACAGCGACGGGATCTGCCCTCTGCATCATCGCAACGTGTTTTTAGCTGAAATAGTTCTTTTAAGGCAGCAGTAAGCTGGGGTTCAGTAGTCGCGGCGCTACTAGTATCCTTCTGCTTTAGTGCGTCGAGTTCACTCGCAAGTTTGTTAAGTCGCTCTTCAAGTGTTGAAACTGTCTGTTCACTTTGTTTTTGTTTTTCTTTTAGAAGGTTTACTTCTTGTTGAAGTATAGCATGACTGTTTTTAAGTTTATCGATTGTTTCTTGTAAGCTAAGTAATTGTTCTTCTTGGGGTTTTGACATGGGACCTGGGTTCCGCTCAACATCACCAGACAACAGCGTTAGGCAACATCTAGCCTCATGTCGAGTCTCCATGCATTAGTCCATAGCAACGTTTCTAGCAACGGTTTGTTTGGACCCAGACGCCATGCTGTGACGTAGTTACTTATGGGGTCAATTGCCGTTAAAGGAAAAAAAAATAACATAGGGCTACTTTTTTTGTTTTGGACGGCACTGTCACCCTGTCGGTAATGAGGCCTCCTTGGCCTCGACCATGGAGTGTTAACATTCGCCTTGCTCCGACGCTCTTATTGGGTCGCGGGGGCCGCAGCCTCCACAGTTCGCCAAGTTATCGTGAAACGGGAGTATAGGTGCGCCACGTACGTGTGTTGTTTAAAAACTGCTTCGTCATGAACCCTAGTTTTGTGCCTCAACGGCGGCAAAAACAGTTTCATGAATGGGTTGAAGTGTAGAGATCTCTGGAGTGGTGTTTAAACCAGCGTCCGCCAGGGCGCTGGCGGACGCTGTAAAAACGTTTCGCCTTATTTTACAGCAAATGTTGCCAGTTCAATATTGCCTACATGGTTTCCCGTAATCTAGAAACTGGACCGTCTGTAAAAACAAGGCATATAAGTTCGTAAAATGACGGAACGTCCGTAGCTCACATTACAGACAGTTGTCCGTTTTGCATTTACAGCAAAAAGTTCCGGGTTCAATATTGCCGGAGTGCTCCTCCGTTATCTAGAAACTGCAACATCTGTAAAAACAAGGCATATATTTCTCAAAATGACAGAACATCTGTAGCCCACACTGCGGACAGATATCCGTAGGAAATATGAAAGCTGTCCACACTAAATAACGAAGCAATGTACATTTCCGTCTTATATAAGGCCAAAGCTACGAGCCATCTGTACCACTTGCACCTCCGATATATCGGGCAACTCCCCTGGCAACACTCGAGCTCTGCCGGGGGTGCCCCTGACGTACCACAGGTACAGGACTGGTGCGGATGGCTATGGCCTTCAGAAAGACAGAAAGGTATAGTGCTTCGTTCTTTAGTGCGGACAGCTTCCATGTTCAAGCAAGCTGAAGTCAGATGAAGCTTTGGATTTCCGATTGCTATGGAGAGTTTATAGCTCCGTCATTCAATATATGAACTCGCATAATTTTTTATCCTTAGCCAAAACATACAAGAGCTCATGTTTTGCCAAAGAAAAAGAGCACACAGCCTGTACTGTACATTTCCAGGATTTTGTTTGTGTGAGATCAGCTGTTCCTATCAATGACAGCTGAACAGACGAACCCATCAAAAGGTTTCGCCGCAACAGCTTTATTGGAAGAAGGCATTCTTTGGGGGCTTTAAAGGAGCTGTGCAACGATATTCAATTGGAATGTTTTTCTCTCTACACTAGCTTGCTGGCACACCTCGGACTCAAGGATACTCACACGCAACACCATTGGCCAAGAAACTCCTTTGTTGTGGTGTAATTTCAAGGACAAAAGCGATCATTTTCATTCAATCTCTCCTTTGCAAAATTTGATGACGTAACTCGGGGATCGCAGTACACCCAAGTGACGATATTTTAATGCGGCTCATAGATTGGACCCGAGCATTGCGTGGGCACTCGACTTGGGCTCGTGACAATTGCTAGCTCGAGAAGCATTCGGGTTGTGACCCGTGTCCAATCGCTGCAACGACGACAACAGCCGAGCCATAACAATATCTGGAACTCAGCGCGTGTCCTGCGCTTTGCCGACCCCTGCGCGTGGCTATGATCAACACTGGCGGCATATAATCGGCTCCAGATCACGTGGCCGCTTGTTCTGGCTGCGAGTTGAGGGGGTGAACGCCGATCGTTTTTCTTACATTTTTTTCTGGGACTTCTATTGCGTGGGGTGAAAAACGAACGCGTGTTTCATAGGTCATTAACGTTAGGGATCCGATTTAAGCGGTATTTGTGCACAGTACAAAAATTGTTGCATCGCTCCTTTAAGTTCAGAGAAATTGTACATTATAGCGGTCCTTGTGCTGTCTGTCTAGATGCCCCTCCATGATTATGCTTATACTTGTCCTTCAATTGAAGACCTCTTCGGTATCTTTGTGGTGCATGTAAGTGCAGCTTGAAATGAAAAGCAAAAAAGAATTCGAAATCAATTCACAATTACAAGTCAGCGAGCCCTCTTTGTCTGACTCGTGCTTACCAACTAGCCCAGCTCACCACCTTTCTACTGTACATGACATGTAAAACAAACCTCCCATAAATTGAAGCAAAGTAAAAATTTGCATTGATCTGAATACCTAATACAACAAGTGATTGAGAAATAGAACTACCAAATTAAAATTTCATAACCATTCAGTGATATTGAAGGAGCAATGCAACAATTTTTGTACTTTGCACAAATACCGCTTAAAACGGATCCCTAAAGTTAATGACCTATGAAACACGCGTTCGTTTTTCACCCCACGCAACAGAAGTCGCAGAAAAAAATTAAAGAAAAACGAGCAGCGTTCACCCCCTCAACTCGCAGCCAGAACAAGCGGCCACATGATCTGGAGCCGATTATATGCCGCCAGTGTTGATCATAGCCACGCGCTGGGGTTGGCAAAGAGCAGGACACGCGCTGAGTTCCAGACATTGTTATGGCTCGGCTGTTGTCGTCGTTGCAGCGATTGGACACGGGTCACTACTCGAATGCTTCTCGAGCTAGCAATTATCACGAGCCCAAGTCGAGTGTCCACGCAATGCTCGGGTCCAATCTATGAACCGCATTCAAATATCGTCACTTGGGTGTACTGCGATCCACACGTTACGTCATCAAAGTTTGCAAAGGAGAGATTGATTGAAAATGATCGCTTTTGTCCTTGAAATTACACCGCAACAAAGGAGTTTCTTGGTCAGTGGCGTTGCGTATAAGTATCCTTGAGTCCCAGGTGTGCCAGTAAGCTCGTGTCAAGTGAAAAACATTCCAATTGATTATCGTTGCACCGCTCCTTTAAGCACATTCAATTGAGCCGCATCTCCTGTATACAGTAAGCTCGCGACAATTCAAACTCAAATATTTTTAATGCTTCTGGTAAATGCAAACAAATTGCAAAACTTGGGTTGTCCCGCTTGGTTTTCAATGTATTCATAAGCCGCGTAATTTGAACTGCGCTTTGCGGTAATTCATACTCCTTGTTCTTGCGGCCCCGTTGAGCACACTTCTTTTAGAGCACCGGTGTACCGCGGAGAAGCAACACCCGTGGAGCTTGCATCTGCGGGTGTTGCTTTTCCACAGTGCACCGTGCTCGGTAAGAAGTCCGCTCAACGGGGCTAAAGCAGAACAGAGTCGTATATACACGAACTCATCTCTGTTACGTCACGGCGCGGTGGTGGCGCATCGGGCGCACTTCCGGTCTGGGGCTGTGGGCGGAAGCCCCCATGTGAGACGTGTGTTCCTGCGTTGTTCTGAAAGGAACTAGACAAAAACCTGCCTTTTTGTCAAACCGCCGCGACTGGGGCTGTATCGAAGGAGTCGAGAAAGGTTTGAAGGTCAGTTTTCATGTGCTCGGTTCGTCCGAGAACGAAGATATGTGCCGTCAAAGGGAAAACCAGACGCCGTCGGACCACGATTGCTTGGGTGGGAAGCACTTTGGGTTGAATTCACGGATGCTTGTGGTCATCACATTTATTTGTTTTGTTCCAACATGAACGCCGGAAAACCGTCAAGTTGTATGGATCACCTGCGGGCTACGTTCAGTGCGTCTTCAAGTTCAAACCGCCGCCTGATCGTTCGAACTGTCGTCTGCTCTTTCAAACGTTTCTGCCTGTCGTCTGCTCTTTTAGAGTAACCCGGCCCGTAGAACAAACGTGGGCCCAGTACTTTCGATAAGAAGTAAGTGCAGGCCTCAAAAGACTTAGGTTTAAATGTTGGTAAGCAGGCTCGGTGTAAACAGTAGATACAAGGAGATGTTGATAATTGTTACCAGAGGCCATCACCGATTTGTTATGTCTGATTCACCTGGTTCGATTCTGCTTGCGATTTTAAGTATCGACATCGACCATCTCAGCTACGGTTTACGCTTTTACAACCCGAGCGACGTCGCGACTGAAAATTGCGAGCGAAATCTTATCATGCGAATCAGGCTTTAGCGTACATTCTGCGGCGTCCACGTGGAATGAATCGACGCATGTCACATTAATCACGCGAAGTTTTGCGGTGTAAACAGCCTCCTTAATTTCGCCGAGGCCGCTCAAGTAGTCAGGCATTGCCAGGAAGATGTGGAATTAACAATTCGAACGCGAGAAAGGGCAGGGGGACTCACACCGACGCCGACAACATCGCATTTCAATGGTTTCTTTATGGGCGACGGCGAGCTTCTTGCCCACACCCCCATCGCGCATGCGCGGCGCCGGTAGCGTCCGCTAGGGCCGCTCCGGTTTGTTCGTAAACATGAGTTGGTCAATAGAGAGAGTTTTGTCACTGGGAGGAACGGGCAGAGCTAGGGCGTACACTAGACGCAGATGGAGGCTTGGCAAGCTCTCTTGGCCAAGCAGAAGCCGAAAATAATCCCCTAGCCATGTTAGCGAGAAACAGTTATATTAGGCGCGTAAGAGTTAAATGTTATAACTCTTCATGGTTGAAATTATGGTGCACGCAATGTTTCGATTATGGTTTTCCAAAAAGATGTAAGAAACGAATGTGCCACTTGAATTCTCTTCTGCTGAAACGGAGTCTGACCGCTTCGATGGGAGATTCCGGGCGCTTGGCGCCTGGCGTACGGGTTACGTCCATCGTTCTGCTGATCGCGCATGCTTTTAGAAATTCTATATGTTTACTATATATCTTCCACCATGATTTTGTATGACCGTAATGGAAGTATCACTTGAACCATATTTCCAGTCACCGAAAGTTACCCCGACGCGCTTATTAATATTGTTTCTCGCTACCACCTCCAGGGTATTATGCGCGGCTTTTGGTTGGCCATATTCGAATTTGTGAAAACGCTGTGGAGCACTCCCAGCCCACCTTTGGCCAATATTGCCTCCTCATTTGACTCCTATACATCCCACTGAATGGTTAAATAAACTCCTTTCATATACGGCTCTGAAGCAGAGGACACATGAGCGACAAAAACGGGCGCCGCGCGGCAGTTTCCATAGCAACTTGCGCAGACGCAGTGATGTGGCGCCATGACATATCTCTATGTCACAGCGTTCACGCAAGTTGCTGTAGAAACTGCAGGGCAACGACCGCTTTCATTATTCATGCGTCCCGCTTAATAGTCCATAATAGACCACTTTTTTTGCTGGTTCAACAAACCTAATTTTGTTTTGAGGTATCATGTGCTTTATAAACCGTCCCTGATAAACAACATTTTTGAAGGTTGAGTAAACTTGTCATACATTTTACCAATGTTTCATGAGTGGCACACCTGCTTGTGATTAGTAGGCCTGTGTAGAGAAAATAATCAAATATCTGTTTTCTATGTGTAGCCATCTATATAGCAAATCATAATTTATCTTGCCTCATATTTATATAAACTTCAAATTCGAGCTTTTGATAATTCATACAAAATGTGTTGCTTCCTGGAGTTTGAATTAATGAGAGTCTACTATACGTCACATTCAAATTAATGGTTTAGCTTCTTGGGCTGACTAAAATTAGAACCGTTCTCCACTGGCAGCGCATTAAAAGCAAACGAGTACAGCCGTGTATTTACTTGTTTCATGCACAGGCACAGACTTGTGCAACTCAGTCGAACTAGCATAAAAAGGGAAGCTGAAGCACTTTTTAAGAAATCTGAGTTAGGAGCGGATCTTCATAGCATTTTGTCCCGTGAATCCAGTAATCGTACTAAACTTGGGCAAAAGTAAGCGTAAACTTTCTTTTATTTTGAAAATAAGTGCACCAATCCAATTGCAGCAGGGCACGCAGTGAGCCTCTCTTCCACATGTAACCTGTCCAAAGCTTCGTGACGTCATCGTTGGCATCCCCAAGTCAGTCTATTCGCGACTCCAGTGACCATAGGGTGAGTCACCACCAAACAAATATGGCGGCTGGGAACAGGTCGCGTCGGCTCGACCGACGCGACCTGAACGGGTGGAGCATTCAATTTAACAGATTTTCTTTTGCTTAAGGCCCTATTTTATAGGTAGTTGAACTGCGACGGTTAAGTGTAGCCGGTGCACATAAACTTGCAGAGCATAGTTTTGTTTTCCCGGTGCTCTGTGTTCTTTTCATATCAAGCTTTTGTTTCGAAGATTTCGTTCAAAACTGAAACTATGGTCTCCGGAGAGACGGTAATAGACTCTAATAAGTTTTGATCAGCCAAGGAATGTGGCGATGGCTACACAATTGTTCCAAACTTATCCGTCTGAGAAATCGAGCTTTTGTGCGTATCCGTGTTTAAGAAAATGCTCCAGTCGTCTGCTCGGTCAACAACACAGGCTGCAGAAAAATTTCGAAAATTAAGCAAGCACTTCTTGAGCCAAGGAGCATGTTAACCCACTGGTGCCCCACTAAGCAACTGGTACTCGTATTACATTTCAGGTTTTTGTAGCAATCTAGAAGTCAAATTGACGAATATGCGAGTTATGAATATATTATCTACTATGTCCCACTAAAGCGATACTGGTATATTCTTCGGGTTGAAATATGAGCTTAGTTGACTAGCTGCTGCTGCTGAATACATGTGTATTGACAGAGAGAGAAAGGGATATACTTAAACTCAGCCAAATGGTTCTAGCCGGCAGCACGGAGTCGAATGCGGACAAACTGGAAAGAGTCTTCATCGGAGATTCACGCATACGCCCTCTGCATTGAATTTGACTTCGAATCCCGACCAGAGAAATTGAGTATTTTTTGTGGCCGGACAACCTGAACAAACGTATATTGCTGCTGGCTTGGACGGGGGTATAGTATAAATATTGTAGGCGCGATAGAGCATAATGTCGTGACAGCTTCTAACTTTGCGAGACGCGTCCCCCACTTTTTGAAAGCAGACAATTTCCCTCATTAATCGTGTGCAGCGAGCAGCTTTTCCTGAATCAAGTAATTGCGAAATCATCACAACTCCTTTGTTGTGGTTCAGAGGCTTTTTCAGCAAAAAGCAGCCAAAATGAATAGCCAAAGCACCGACCGGCGGGGGTGGCTCAATCTTAAGGCTAATTCAACACAACCAATTCGAGAAAAGCAGCTATCGAACCTCCCCATTCAATTGACTGCAAAATTGGTGTCCCCTCTATTGAAACAGTTTGACTGTCGCCCTCAGCCCACTGTTCTACGTCCCATAAAGAAACCACTTATCAGTTACTAGGTTGTCGTCACTTTGAATGTGATTCGAGACAGAGAAGAAATCAAAACGTCTTTCCGTAATCACTCCCCATCCAAGAAATTGAAAGCACGCGACCGTGTGTTGTAGAATAAACGGGCTTTCAAACACGTGATTGAAGGAAACAATCTACTGAGGCTTCACCACACTAATGAACACTCAGGCAAACTTAAAAAATATTCGGACCTTCGTCAAATTACACTGTTCGGCACCGCGCCGACGACACGTGCCCGCGACAGCCACCAGAGACGCGTAGAGGCGCAAAGCGACCTGTTCCGGATGGTTCCCCGTTTTCCCGCTTGGTGGCGTTCGTTTTGCTGGACCCTGCCGATGACGTCACTTTTGCTGGTTTTTATGTCCTTTCTCTCGCTCTGCTTGGCTGGGTGCGCCGCAAGGAGCAGGGCTACGCCGAAATTTTAATTAACGATTATTACGCTGCAACTAACACGATTAAAAGATTTAAGACAATTTAGAAAGCCTACATTAAAACTTTCGGTTTTTTTGGTGTTTTTATTCAAGGATTTTTTGTTTTTCTTTAAACACGGTGCCTGCGAAGTACTGTAGAACCCTTAATGTTCGCGAGCCCTCAATTTTCGCGAATTTCGCGAATTGAAGAATTCGCGAAATTTAAGGGCGCGCGAAAATTTCGGTCCTTAAGATTTTCAATGCAGGCGTCTGGAATTCGCGAAATTTAGTGGTCGCGATTATGTCATTTGTGACCGATTCGCGAAAAATAGGGGCCGCGAAAATAAAAGGTTTTAAAGTACTTCATTGAGCTGAAAAAATGAAAGACGTTTACAACTCCCTGTAATGCCAAATTAGAGTGCAGCTCTTGAGGAGGAGAAGGAGATTGAACGGAGAGGGGGGTATGCCCCTCCTCCTCCTCCCCTCTTCCTCCCTCTCCTCTCCTCCTCCCCTCCTCCTACCCCTTGTGACGTCATTCGTGACTCTCGGAACGTCACTTGTGAAGGCATCGTGAAGGTCGTGACCTTCACGTGACCTTCATTCACCGTGACGGGCGTGACCTTCGTAGTGACCTTCACGAGTGACCTTCATGATGTCACTAGTGACCCTCGTGACGTCACACGTGTCGTCACGTGTGACGTCACTATGGGAAACGTCCCATAATGCAACGCGCAGTTACACCGACGGCGGCGGCGGCGGCGACGCCGCTCAAGCCGGAGACGGGCACCTAAGGGGTGCGTCTAATACTACAGGTTTCCCCGCTCATCTTAATCCAAGCGACGGCCAATTTAATCCAAGTGCCACCCAATTTAATCCAAGCGCCACACAATTCAATCCCTGCGCTACCCAGTTTAATCCCGGGGCCTGTCAATTTAATCCACAATATATACAGTATGTGCACTTGTCTTCAGTGGTCGTGTTTTGCTTCCGCGTTTGGTAACTTAGAATAACTGTTTATACAATTAGATTTTTGCGGGAACAACTGATCATTGGATCACTATTGTGATTACTTATTAGTTCCACTATTGACGTGGCTTAACTATTGACGAGACGAGACGAGGCTATAAGGATATGTGATTGCCCTTTCTGTAACCTCCAGTTATTCTGGCGCACTCGAATTTATTTTAGCTGAATGGACGTTTTGTTTAACCTTTCTTTTTGCTCCCCTTAACACTGCTACAGTTCAGATGATATAAGTACAATTGCAATTTATGATTACTCCTTTGATCACTTCGTGTTATTATTGGTCCAATTGACCTATAATGAACTCAGTTGACATTATTATTCCTCTTTTGATTACTTCGAGTTACTTTTGACCCACTGACCATAAATTCGAATTAAATGCCATTGTGATGACTCTTCATTACTTCTAGCTGATATTCAACAAAGTAAAATTTTATGTGATGATTATTGGCATTGTGATTACTCTTTTTATTACTTTCAGTTACTTTTAATTCAACTGACTTTAATTCTCGAACGAGAATTAAAGGCCTTCTCCCCGTCGAATGAGGAGAATGGCTCACAGGAAGGAATTCTCGTTCGACGCCGCCCTCTGGTGTCCGCGGTAGTTGAAGTGAAGTATAAAGTAACTCAAAAGGAACTAGAAGTAATCGAAAAAGTAATCAAAGTATTAATTTAGTCGATAATTATTAAATTGGCTGTATAATGATCCAAAGTAGTCAAAACAGACACCAAAGTGTCAATTAAGCAGACTGGTCTACTGGGTCAATAGCAACTCAAAACAATCAAAAGGGTAATCATAATGCAAATTTAGCTCATAAGAACGCAGTTGCTTCGATATTAGCCCAAAGTACTAATCAAGAGTCGTCAAACTGTCACTTAATCCGAATTAATAGTCGTTGCGTCAATAGTAACTCGAAATAATCAAGAGTAATAGCAATGAAAATTGAGCTTATGGTAGATAAATTGGTGGAAAAATAACACCAAGCACTCAAAATTGTCACAAATATGTTAATTGGGCAGATTTAAAGCCCATTGGGTCAATAGTGAATTAAAAAAATAAAAATGATAATCATCATGTCAATTATACTAACAATAAATCAATTGGTTGAAAATTAGAAAATAATCCAGTGTCACCACAATGTCAGTTAAGCCGAATTAAGATTAATTAATACAAAAGAGTAATAAAATAGTAAATCAAGCTTTTAAAAACGAATTGGTTGAATGTGACCTCAAATTAATTTTAAAAAGTTACTAAATTGTGAAATAGGAGAAATCCATTGGGTCAAGGTAACTCAAAATAATCAAAAGAGTAATCATAATGTACATTAGGCTCATAATATATACGTTTGCATGAAGATAAGCTTAAAGTAATCAAAAGAGTCATCCTAAATGTCATTTCGCTCGAATTCAAGTCCACTGGGTTAAAAGTAACTCGAAATAATCAAAAAAGTAATACTAATGTCCACTGAGTTCATTACAGATCAATTGAAGGTATAATAAACACGAAGTGATCAAAAGGGTAGCCAAAATGTCAATTAGGCCGATTCAAAGTCCGTTCGGTAAATAATAACCCAAAGTAATCAGCAAGTAATCGTAATGTCAATTGAGCTAATAATAAATAATTTTGTTAAATATTAGCCCTAAAAAATCAAAACAGACATCGCAATATCAATGAGGCCGAACTAAAGCCGTCTGGATCAAAAGTAACTTGAAGTAATTAAAAGACTAATAATAATAATGTATGATTGAGCTCACAACCGATAAATTGGCACTATAATTACACAAAGTAAACAAGAGTCACCAAATGTTTCTTAGGCTAAATTAAAGTCAATTGAATTGCGAGTAACTGAAAGTAATCAAAAGAGTAATCATAATGCCAATAATCATCACATAAAAATTTACTTCGTTGAATATTAGCTTAAAGTAATGAAGTCATCACAATGGCATTTAGTTTAAATTTATGGACAATGGGTCAAAAATAACTCGAAGTAATCAAAAGAGGAATAATAATGTCAACTGAGTCCATTATAGATCAATTGGACCAATAATAACACGAAGTAATCAAAGGAGTAATCTTAAATTGCAATTGTACTTATATTATCTGAACTGTAGCAATGTTAAGTCCAGTAATAAGAAAGGTTCAGGCGGTGATCCCACGGCGGCCATCTTGAACAAGCCATTAGTTCAGCAACTAGATGGCGGCACTCATCCGTGTGGCCAGAAATTAGGCTCTTGATAGGCTCGCGGCAGTGATGTTCCTCATTTTTATATTATATTGGATCGAACCTGTTATACCGTCAGGTGGTGCAGGTAGAGAGAAACAGTTTATTTCCTTTTTTTATCTCTCACTTAGAAATTGAGTAATTGAGTGATGTTCCTCCTCTGCTCTTAATTGCCTCCTTTCTGCTGCTCGCCCGTGCACGTTCAGCACTCAGCGCGTGCTCCCGCTGACACAAATGCCAGCGAACGTGCCAGTGGTGCTAGCAGTGCCCAGTTCGCACAGAAGCGGAGCCCATTTAGCTCATCGACCCGATCGAAAGTGCCTAGCTGGACAAAATTTGTTCTTTGATACTGGCTTTGTTCCGCGCTGCAGGGTTGGCAAAGCGATTTCGTTAGAGGGTCACACGCCAGTAGCTATCCTTTAACTATTCGAGAATTAAAAGCATAGTCAATCAATCGATGAAGAATGTTATCAAAGGATAAATAACATATATAAGGCATGCCTTGTCAGAATTTCGTGAATGAAATAACTTTTTCACGGCATAAACGTTTCAATTGATTTTCGCTGTAAGTCAGAGCGCAGCAACCATAACAGGTCAATGAGGCCAATCAAGCAGAGCCAAGAAACACTATGTGACGGAGCTCAACGTCTTATAGTGCGTTTGCTGGCACTGGTCAAAACAATCAAGCGCAAACCATGCACCATGGCCTTGCGCTTTTAGTATGCGTGTTTGTGCTCGTGTACCTTAGAGTCTTTGACTGCATTTTGATCTATGATAAAACAAGCAATAGCAGACTTTTTTCAAGACGGGTCTCCAGAGGGGCGCTCTATATAACTCATCATTTTCATGGTAGTTTCATTAAACTTGATTACCAATTATCTGACCTTATAAATAATCACCCCATTATTGTTGAAATAGTACGTTGAGGTCGAAGAATATGCCTGTTCAAGAAAAGAGTAAAAGTGTATTTTTTAGCACGAGACCTAAACTTAAAAAAATATTAGGTGAGTGGGTAGCAGGGGATTTCAAAGTGTATTGTACATATATATATATATATATATATATATATATATATATATATATATATATATATATATACAGGGTGTCACGAAGAAAATTTACACGGTCTTTTTCACCGCAAAAATAAACTAGGCATCGCCGAACGCTCATTCTCCGCCCAAAGGTAGCGCTAGAGGTCACAACCAGAGGCCAAAGTTTCAGCCCGATCTGATAAATTAATCAAAAGTTATAAGTGATTTTCTGAAAATTTCAACGGGAAAATGGCGGCCGACGGAGTTTTCGAATACATGGGGCTCTATGAGCACCAGAAACCAACAACGGGCAAAAATGGACTCCATTTTCCCATTGAAATTTTCATTAAAATTGAAATTTGATTGAAATTTCAATTTCATTGAAATTGAAATTGAAAAAAAAATTGAAATTTTGTTTGAATGCAACAGAAATTGAGAATTTTACAGTAACGCTGACATTGTATGTTAATGTTAATTTGAAAACAGTCGAAAGACAGCCACACTCACAAATTATTACTTCAGCCGCAGAAGCAAACAGGTTCGTTAATATTTTCCAGCAATAAGAAACTTCTTTGATTGTTCACAATAGACCTTTTGCTAAATTACCCAAGCATCTAGGTGGATGCAGGGAATGGTGTTCCACGCTCCGCACGCGCACGCCTTCCCCGTATAAAAGATTCGAAGTAAATAACCAAAATAACGCGTTAATGAACGCGCGTGCAAGATGCCATTTGTTGTAGGCTTTTTTCTTTAGGACAATTACTGCTGCAGACGCCAGCACGTGCGGCGCGTGGAACACCATTCTCTGCATTCTCCTTGATGGCTGGGTAAGCGTTGTCATGACGAAGAGCGCACAGTCGGACCACTGGCCCTTTTCATTTGCATAGTGCTTAACCTAGCCGGTAAGAAAGATTTTATTTAAAAGCCAACAAAGCGATTAGCATTTCAAAAAAGGTTTGTTCGTGCATCTCGCTTGAAATCCAATTGGCATGCTAATTTATTGAAGAGTGGTGTTCCGGTGACGGGGTACGTCTCGCGCTGCAAGACGGAACCGCGGAATATCTGACAAGTTTGACAGTTTTCTGTCGACAAGCGAGTTCAAGAATTTTGTCTTTCATTTAAATCTGTACAAATGCATGGTCTATAAATAAATCGGCCCAGGTAACTGTCCGCATATTCGCTCGAAGCGAGTCTTTAAACCTTTAAGGAATATTAAAAAATTCGTAGAACGTCTTTTTTACTTTACGTTTTGCCGGTCCACACAGGCCTTAATTAATGTATCTTCGAAATAATTTCGGCTTCTGCCGCCTGCATTCACGAGATGTTGGGTTCGTCATAATCGTGCGGTCGGAAGTGGCTCATGGAGCTTGTCGATAGTTTCGGAGTATCGCGCTCCCGTACGCTATGCTCCGTATAGTTGCTGCATCCCGAGTTTGAAACTCGGAACGTGAAAGTAAAAGTGTGGACTTAAAGGGATTGTCCAGTCTAAACCAGAAGTACTTACGTTTTTCTTAAACTCGGACAGTAAACGTAGATCACGATGATGTATGAAGGCATGGTACTTGCGGTCTTTTATTTTTATTATTTTATATAAATCATTTGTTATTCACTGTTTTCTAATTTTTTTAGTCTTGGCTCTAGTTTCACATACAGGAAATGCTATATAATAACAGCGTTCAAATTTACACAGGAAGTAATTATAGGATTTCGTCGGATCATGTTCATTATAAACGTCTTCCCAGTTTTCTTGATCTATTAAGTAGCCAAAAGTTCTTAGCGTTTCTTCGTTTATTTTGCGGTGACAACGTTTTTCTTTATTTAGATTACTTTTCGCGGTTGAAAGAGTTGCAATGCAGAAGATATGCAAATGGTCGCTTATGTCGTGCAAGATGACGCCAGCTGAGATCTGGTTACATTCTATGTTTGTTAGACAAGCGTCAAGTGATGTCGCAGTGGCTGAGGTAACCCTAGTAGGCAACTTTATGGCGTTGTTATAGGCGTATTGTTGAATAAGATCTCTGAATTCTCTTGTGTGTCCGTCATCCAAAGCAGTGTCTATATTCATATTACCAAGAATCATAAATGGTAGGTTAGGCCCCAGAGCACAAAATACGCTTTCAGTGAATGATAAAATGCAAGTACGTTGCCGTTTGGCGGCCTATACACAGCTGCAACTACAGTATGTAAGAACTTAACAACCAAACATTCTACATCATCATATATTTTTGTTAAATCTTCTACAATCTGATAATGTAAGTTATCTTTTACATAAATGGATAAACCGTCCCCCACCCCCCTCCATTTTTTGTTACCTCTGCACACATTTTCGCATCGATATCCACTCAGGGATGTCGGCAAATCCTCGTTTTTTAACCAAGTTTCTGTGAGTGCGATTGCATCGAATTTTATATTTAAAGAGTCTAAAAGGATTTTAAGATTGTTGACCTTATTTATTTTATTTTTTTACACTTCCTGTATTAAATTATTCTGGAAAACTGTCTATCGTCTAAGGGCAGAACGAGCGGGTTGGTAGGGATAATTAAACTTGAGGAAGTTTGTGTTTGTCCGTCCCTTCTCGTTTTTTTTTCTCAAGTTTAATTGTCTATAGTCTCGTTTGTATTTTTCGTTAAATGACAGGCAGTCGTAATAACTGCAGTCGGTGAGAGCTTCTTCGGTCATTATCGCTACGTTTGTCCTGAAGGGCTGTCACTGTGATTAGTTCGCTATCTTTTATACATCTGACAGGCAAGCGATCCTGATTACGTTGTCATTCTCGGTCTTTCTGGCAATACCCTTGTCCCCAGAAGACCACACGAACTTCCGTCCAACGCCCTTTTTTTTGGGGGGGATCGCAGTACCAAGTAGCCTTTTGTTTGAAGCCAATGTTTTGCGAGATCATGAGGAAGTGAGCGTAGGGTAGCAGTTTCACACACAAAAAAAAAATGGCTAGCGGCGCAACCGAAACCGAAACCATTTTGCGTACAGCTGCAACGGAAAAAGAGTAGCACAAGTGACCGACGACCGGAGCGGCAAAATCGCGACACGCGGCGCTATTGTTCCCGAGCGCGCCGATAGCGAGAGTGCCAGTCACGTTCCATGTCTCAACGGGGGGGTGGCCGGCAAAAAACAGCCCATCCTAAAGCCCTCATTTTAACAGCTATCTTATCTCTCAATTTTCTGCCGGCCACGCCCGCGTTCAGACATGCAACGTTACTGGCACTCTCGCTATCGGCACGCTTGGGAACAAGAGCGCCGCGTGTCGCGATTTTGCCGCTCCGGTCATCGGTCACTTGTGCTACTCTTTTTCCGTTGGAGCTGTACCAGTAGCATTAAAGGTGAGCTCTAGCGTGAATTTAGACGTTTCGACTATTTAAATGTCTTGCAAGATTTTGAAAAATTGATGTTAGAGGAACAGTTGTATTTTCAAAATATATTTATGCGGCAAAACCGAAACCAATCTGGAACCTGACAGCTCGTGACCACATTTGCACGCGGACAGCTCGACTCTTATTTCACACGGCGACAGGACATCGTTTGTCTGCAATCCGAGGATAGTTTCAACCAACCGCACAACAAAAGTCTCCCTAAATCCACGAAGATCTAGTCTGACAGAGCAACACGGTTAGACGAATAAAAAACAAAAATTCACAATACAGCAGTCGGGAGGCACCCCAACGCGGGTCTCTACCCAAAGAGGTTATGATGGACAGGAGGTGGCGTCCCTATGTCCAATACACGGAGCGAGGTGTAACGGAAGTAGGCGGAGCCACGAACTCTTCTCAACTAATGGGGAGATTTTTGGGGCAAACAACCCTGGTTGCCATGGCATTTCCGTGGCGACTCGCTTTCAGGGTTGCCAGGTTGGGCTATAAATAGCCAAATTGGGCTAGTTTTATTTGCAGTTGGCGGGAAAAAATGGTAGTTGGCTATTTGGCTAGTATTGGGCTATTTCTAACCTGTGCATTGGGCTATTTCTGACCTGTGCATTGGGCAATTTCTGACCTGTGCTGGAACCAAAATGCCTGAAAGCACTTGGGTTTATAGGTTCGAATGTATTTTTAGAGTAAGTTACGTGAACATTTGGTGCTTCAGTCCCTTAACCCTGATAAGTTTGCGACAGCAAACAAATTCGTCTTCTTTTCGCGCGCCTTGTGCAATTGTTTACCTTCGAATGCAAGCATGTGATTGTAACAAGTATGTAGCGCCCCCCTCCAGTCCGCCCGTCTGCGGCCGCCTGCCTCGGCGGGCAACATTGTTCACCTCGCCCAATAAACGCCGTAGAGCCCACGCCGCTCCGGTCAGTCATCGTCCACCCTCAACCAGGCTGCGTGTCGTCTCTTCTCGGCGGGTGCTTCGGCCCCCTTCGTCCACGTTCCAGAAAGATCGTGACACTGGCGACGAGGAACCGTGGCACTGGAGGCCACCAACGTGCACGGTTCGGCCCACGCCGCCGAGAGAGTCGCAACACCGCCGCCCGCTCCTGTCGCCATGCCGCTCTACGGGAGGCTCGAGCCGTTCGAGGGAGATGGGTCCGCCTGGCCGGTCTACGAAGAACAGGTCCACGTGTTTTTCCGGGCGAACGACACGCCCGAGGTGAAACAACGGGACATCTTCCTGGCCAGCTGCGGGACCCGTGTCTTCAGCCTCCTGCTCGACCTCCTCAAGCCGGCCACGCCGCACGTCAAAACGCTGGGTGAGCTGCTCGCCACGCTGCGCTCGCACTTCAGCCCGGCGCCGTCCACGCTTATGGAGCGGTTCCGCTTCAACAACCGGAGCCGCCAGGACGGGGAGACCCTCGGGCAGTTCGTCGCTGCGCTACGAGGGTTAGCGAGCACCTGCGCCTTCGGCGACCAGTTGGACTCGCTACTCCGGGACCGGTTCGTCTGCGGCATCAACAACCCCGCCATGCAGACGCGACTCCTGGAGCTCCCCGACCCCTCGCTGGACGACGCGGTGAAGGCAGCGCTGGCGATGGAAGCCGCAGCAAAGGACGCCAGCGAGATAGCGCGTGCGGCCGGCTCACCGTCGACGGAAGCGGCGGTGAACAAGATGGCGGCAAGAAGCGGTGCCTGCAGCCGCTGCGGTGCTGCCCACTCCCCCTCACAGTGCCAGTTCGTCCAAGCACAATGCTTTACGTGCGGGAGAACTGGGCACCTCGCACGTGTCTGCCGAGGGGGGAGGACGAGCGGCGGCCAGCAGCAGCAGCAGCCTGGTTCAAGCCCGGGTTCCAGCCAAGCCCGCGGCCAGGGTGGCCGTCGCAAGAGAACGCGGCGGGGACGAGCGGCACCAGGTCCGGGTACCTCCTCGGCCAGGGTCCACGTCGTGGTCGAGGACCCGCAGATCTTCGACGTGTGGCACACCAGGAGAATTTCATCGTCTGTGCCACCATATATGGTGTCTGTCGAAATCTGCGGCCACCCCATCACCATGGAGCTGGACACAGGGGCCAGCGTGTCGGTCATGCCCGGGAAGCTGTTCAAGCGGACCTTCCCCGGCGTGTCCATCGAGGCGTCAGACGTCATGCTGCGCAGCTACTCCGGGCAGCTATCCCAGGTCCAGGGTCGGGCCCAAGTCAGCGTTCGCCTTGGCGACAGGGAGGCAATCCTTCCCCTTTACCTAACCAAGGGGTCGTCGCCGACGCTGCTGGGCCGGAACTGGATTCACTCGCTGGGTGTTCGGCTGCCGGAGTACCAAGAAGCTGCGCTGCACGTGGTGAAGGACGTCCCGAGCCTTTTGACCGACTTCCAGTCCCTGTTCCAGCCGGGGGTGGGCACCTTCGCCGGCACGACGGTCGGCATCCATGTACCCGAGGGAGCCCGGCCTCGGTTCTTCAAGCCGCGTCCGCTGCCGTTCGCCCTGAAGGACGGGGTCACCCAGGAGCTGCAACGGCTGCAGCGAGAGGGTATCCTGGTGCCCGTCAAGACTTCCGAGTGGGCTGCACCAATTGTCCCAGTCCTCAAGCGAGACGGCCGCGTCAGGATCTGCGGGGACTTCAAGGTCACCATCAACCCCGTCGCTACCGTCGAAAAGTACCCGCTGCCTCGGGTAGAAGATCTCTGGTCGGCTCTGTCCGGGGGACAGAAGTTCTCCAAGCTCGACCTTCGAGATGCCTACCAGCAGCTGGTGCTCCAGGATGCCGCCCGGAAGTATGTCACCATTTCGACAACCATGGGACTCTTCCAGTACACGCGCCTACCGTTCGGCGTGACCTCAGCCCCAGCCATCTTCCAGAGAGAGATGGACAACCTCTTCAGGGGCATGAGGCACGTGGCGGTGTACTTGGACGACATCCTGGTTACCGGTACCGACGACGGGGACCACCTGCAGAACCTGCGCAAGGTCCTGACACTACTACAGGACGCCGGTCTCAAGCTGAGGCTGGACAAGTGCGTGTTCCTGACCCCCAGCGTGGAGTACCTGGGACACATCATCTCCCAGGCTGGCCTGGCCCCGGCACCTCGCAAGATTGAGGCCGTGCTCAAGGCGCCGAAGCCCAAGAGCAAGAAGGAGCTTCAGAGCTACCTCGGCCTCATCAACTTCTACAGGAGGTTCCTGCCCAACCTGTCGACGCATCTAGAGCCGCTGCATCGCCTGCTTCGTGATGGGCAGCAGTGGGCCTGGAAGAAGGAGCAGGACTTGGCCTTCCAGCGCAGCAAGGAGCTGGTCGTTAAGGCTCCAGTGCTTGTGCACTTCGATCCGGCCAAGCCTGTGGTCCTCACCGTGGATGCGTCGCCGTACGGGGTAGGAGCCGTCCTGTCGCACCGGGGTCAGGATGGTCAGGAACACCCTGTGGCGTTTGCTTCTCGTCGGCTTCATGCGGCGGAGCAACGCTACAGCCAGCTCGACAAGGAAGGCTTGGCCCTCATCTTCGGGGTCCAGCGCTTCCACCAGTACCTGTGGGGCCGGCAGTTCGAGGCAGTCACGGACCACAAGCCGCTGCTGGGGCTGCTGGGACCTGACAAGGCAGTTCCAGTGCAAGCCTCGCCTCGAGTGGTACGCTGGGCCTTGACGCTGGCAGCCTACAGGTACAAGCTGGTCTACCGCCCTGGGAAGGACCTGGGACCTGCTGACGCCCTGAGCCGCCTGCCCCTGCCGGAGGTGCCTGCTGCCGTTCCAGAGCCAGCTGACGTTTTCCTGCTGGAGCGGGCCTACCCGGGGGTGCTGACCAGGACTGCGGTGGCGCAGGCGACCAGCCGGGACCCGGTCCTGTCTCAGGTGGTCAAGGCGGTTGCCCGAGGGGAGGAGCTGCGTCACCAGGCGTACAGCCACAAGACCGCCGAGCTGAGCTTGGAGCAAGGCTGCCTCCTGTGGGGTTCCAGGGTGGTGATTCCACAAAGTCTCCGGGCCAAGGTGCTGCAGTTGCTGCACGCGGGGCACCCTGGCATCGAAAAGACCAAGATGGTGGCACGGTCGCACGTTTGGTGGCCTGGCCTGGACCAGGACATCGTGCACCAGGTGCAAGGCTGCCAGGTCTGCCAGGAGAACCAGCGAGCCTCGCGCCACGTGGAGATCACCCCCTGGCCGTTCCCACAGAGGCCGTGGTCCCGCCTGCACGTGGACTATGCGGGACCCTTCAAGGGCCACTACTTCCTGGTGGTAGTGGACGCCTTCTCCAAGTGGGTGGAGGCACTGCCAGTCACCAGTCCCTCGGCAAGCGCGACCATTGCGGCTCTGCGGCAGGTCTTCGCGGCGCAGGGATTGCCGGACATTATCGTGTCTGATAATGGTCCCGCTTTCGCCAGCGCCGAGTACCTCGACTGGCTGCAGAGGAATGGGATCCGCCGGATGCTGGTTCCGCCGTACCACCCCGCTTCCAATGGTGCAGCAGAGCGGGTGGTACAGACCCTCAAGAACAAGCTGAAGAGGAGCCAGCCCGGGGATTTCCGGACGCAGGTGGCCCAGGTACTGTTTCAATACCGGACCACACCTCACGAGGTCACTGGCCGTGCCCCCTGCGAGCTTCTGCTGGGCCGGATGGTCAAGACCCCCCTGGACGTCTTGCATCCAGACCTCCGGTCCACGGCGCTCCTGAAGCAGCTGAAGCAGAAGCTGGCTGCTGACCGAGGGTGCCGTCCCGGGCCTTTGCCGGAGCCGGGAGCGTCGGTGTACGCCAGGAACTTCCGTCCTGGCCCACCCTGGTCTGCCGGACATGTGGTTTCACCAGCGAGCGCCTCATCGCTGCTCGTCCGCATGCCCGACGGGACCACCTGGCACCGGCACGCCGACCATGTCAGGCCTCGCCTCGGGACCTGGCTTCCACCCTCGGCCGTCGCTTCGGAGGACCAGCCTGCAGGGGGCCCAACAGCACTCGTCGTGGCCAGCCGAGCACCACCCACCCCAGAGGCGACAAGCGTCGCCAGTCCTGTGGCACCAGTTGGACCGGTGCCACACCCAAATCCAGTCCCTGCGGCTCCACTGGGTGGAGCGCGATCTGTACAGGCAGCGCCCGGCGTTGCCACACCTGGCCCGTCTACTCCAGGGCCCAGGCGGAGTATGCGGCAGCGAAGGCCACCTGACCGGTACTCGCCGGGGTGATCTTCACCATCGACCGGCCGGGACTTGACACGACCTGACGCCTAGTTGGTGTCGGCCGTGTGTGTTTGTCATATATTTTGTTTTTAGAAAAAACAAACTGGGGGGGAGGAGTGTAACAAGTATGTAGCGCCCCCCTCCAGTCCGCCCGTCTGCGGCCGCCTGCCTCGGCGGGCAACATTGTTCACCTCGCCCAATAAACGCCGTAGAGCCCACGCCGCTCCGGTCAGTCATCGTCCACCCTCACAACCAGGCTGCGTGTCGTCTCTTCTCGGCGGGTGCTTCGGCCCCCTTCGTCCACGTTCCAGAAAGATCGTGACAGTGATGTTATTCCTCCATCTCAACAAGTGACGGCGCGATTCCTTGCGGCCTTAACAGCACCTGTTCTGCGCATTCTTTAGGTTGTCTGAATTCTGCATAGTTCTCCCGTGACGTCATTCTAGTCACCCTTCCCAATACAGTGGAAGGTATGTTGTCATGCGCTTGTACGAGCGTTTCAGGATGTTCGGCGAACGTGCAAGGTACGCCATTTCTGGGGCATTTGATGGATAAAAATGTATTATGTGTCTTTTCTGCTCAAAATAAACGTTTCAAGTGATAAGTTTTTTTGGGGCTATTTTTGAGCTATTTTTCTGGATCGACATTTGGCTATTTTTGGGCTAGATCTCGTAGACGTGTGGCGGGCTGGAGTTCAAGCACCTGGCAACCCTGCTCGCTTTCTTTGCCCCCAAAATCAATGGCGGCGTCCACTGGATCGGTGTCGAACAGGCGAGATTTGGAGCCCAATACTTGAATGGGCCAGTAGGAAGCCAGCGCGTAGCGGACGCTCTCGACACCGTGCCTGGAGCGTCGTCTAGAACGAGTCGTCACAGCGTGGCTTTGGAAAGCGATCGCGTATCAGTCGTCGTACGCACGAATCCTGAAAATGGCACCGCGGGTTCAAAAGCCGTACAAACCCTGCTTCCAGAATGTGTTGGTTTCACTCCGCCGTAATAAGAATGCGGGTTCGCATCGAAACATCTTTAGGTGCGCCGATCTAATCGAAAGCCAGGTTCGGCAGCAAGCAGACGAAGCAGACCGCAGGCACGGAGCAGACGTAGCGTAAGCCTAACGCAGTCGACCGAGCGGCGAGCAGACGCTGGGAGCTTGGTTGGATTTAGTTTTGATGAGAGCGGTTCGGTGCGCAGTCTGTCTGTCTATGCTGGAAAAAGCGATGAAGAAACTTCATCGTGACGTCGCCGGTGGGAGGAGCCTAATCTCAATCGGCGGCGAACTCAACTGGCAGGGAACTTCATCGCGGCGCGTTGATGACGTCGACGGAGAGTGGCGATTGAGTTGAAACTTCATCGGGATTTGTCCCCAAAATATGTCCCTAGAGGGAAATGCGCAACGCCGCATCGAAGGGTCTTGTGAAAGCAATATTTTTAACTTCTGAAAATGTATAATGCGGTACAATCTAAATATAATTACCGGTGTCAAGTCTAGGTCGCATGAATCATGTCTTTTTACGTAAGTGAAACAATTTAGATGATCGCAATGCGTGAGCTGCATCGCGATCGTGATGAATCGTCATGGCCGACGGTGGATGGCGAACGTAGAGTGCTCGTGTGTCTGTACGAAGATTTGCCTCACTTTTGGAATTTTTGCTGTCAAGTCGGGCTTTTTCACGTCGCGATTACCACTCGGCAGTCTGGTGGGGGACGTGAACCAAGTGTCCTCGCTGAACTCGAGGAGGAGGACAGAATCTTGGCCCATATGAGAATGGTTCCTCGCTAAGACACGGAAGAAGGCGCATGATTTCGAGGGCGGATGCGCCTCGTCCGTCGCCACACGGCATCTCGGCTGCAGTGTCGGTAAGTAAGTGCATGGCATCTCAATGGGCGGTTTTAGCGTACCGTTGCCGTGCGCAGCGAAATTGCTACAGGGAGCTCGCGCTGTAATTTCGAAGCATGCTTTTCAGCGCTCTTAAAGCCTTACCAGCCAGCTGCACCGTGGCCACCGCAGAACACGGTAACGGTCTCCTAAAACTTGCTACTTGTAGTAAACAGACACTGTGTTGTTTTTGGTCTTATTGACTTTGCACGAGTGTGCTGTCTCGTGATGTTTCTTTGAAAGCTGGGATCGTAGCGCTCAAGCTGACGAGTTAATTTCTCTAGAGCTGTTCATGAGGCACTCCGATACCTGAATTCTAAAGTGTAGGCAATGGGCATTACATCAACGCGGAACCAGAAAGGCTGCCAATTTGTTGTGCGTTAACTTGTGTTTGATTGAATGATGCAGGACTCATCTGCTGTGGCCAAAGGTGCTAGTGAGGACCCAGCACAGATGGCAGCTCCACCACCACCAAATGGTAGGTACAAAAAACAGTCTGGGTTCATCTCCGTAATACGTGGTTTGCGCCTGTGTCAGGACATGTATTATGCATGAGTGCCGTCGGTAGCCTCATGCTGGTGGCCATTGATGTTGTGGGGTTGCAGCTTTGCTACACTGTGATCATGGTGAACTGCGCTGGCTCCAGTGGCCCAAAGTGACAGCTTTTGTACCCATCTCAGTGATTGCACAAAAACGTGAACATGACCTGCACTGTGCACAACTATGTAGAAGATGCTGTCATTAACATATTGTGCCTGGTCGGTAGCTCCCAAGGTGACTGTAGGTCCAGCCGTGTTGATGTTTCTAGCAAGGTGACACCTCAGCAAGACTTACAAAAACTTAAGTGTACACATGGTGCAGAGACAATCCACACATGGTTACTTGAGTTTTGTGTCGGACAAAACACAGATCCAATTAATGAGACTGTGTCAGGAAAAAGACGGTGCCTCCGGTCCTGTGTCCCAACAGCAACCTGCTTCCATTAAACATTCCCGGCAGCACCACATTTACCCACTGCCCTGAAATTGACAAGGGAATGACACTAAGACAAAACTGGCTCACGAATTCCAAAACCGGTGTCTGCTATTTATATAAAAGGTCCACTTCTAAAAATATTTGCAGCAAAGGGCTGTGGAAGCAGGACGCACCTGGCTGGGCATTGCCTGTCGAACTCAGCAGAATCATCGGCGTGCATTTTTGTATACTTCTCTTCATTTTTTGCACTCAGTTATTCACGTCCTCCACCTTTCGCTAGATATCACAATCTGTCACAGTTGAGAGTAAGTAGCAGATGGTTCTCACCACTACACAGAGCAATATTTTCTGCGTACTGAACTGGACAAACACGGACAAACTTTGTCATCATCACTTGACGGTTTAAACTTCTGCCTAGGCTTAGCCCAAGTGCCTGCACTAGCACATATTTCCCCGCACGTCTCCGAGCAAGCGCGCCCGTGGCCGAATGGTTCTCGTACTTGGTTCCCACACAAAGGGCCAAGGTTCGATTTCTGGCCGCGCATGCACCTTTTTGTTAATGTCCCGCACATCCACCAAAATTTCACGAATGACAGATGGTCAGGTGACGAATGAACAGAAACTAAACGTTTAATTTGGCAAACTTGTGCCGAAAACAAAAATACAAAGAGGTAGCATCACAGGCATCGAAGTACGGCGGAGTGGCACGATCGAGCGCAAGAGTGAGACTCTCTCTATCGCCACGCAGAGCCCCTCATGTATATGCGTGGACTTCTGGAACAATCGGCATAGAAAGTTTGGTGCATAGAACATTCTGACTTTGAACAAGCAATGGGATTCTTGAATTAAACCAGAATGCAACATTTACAGAAATAACAAAAAAGTGCATGTGCGGCCAGGCATCATGCCTCAGCCCTTTGTGTGCAAGCTAAGCACAATAACCATTCGGCCACGGGCAAGCTTGCTGGGAGACGTGCATGGCAATATGAGCAGCCTCTGCCATTAACCATATCTGACATGTACCAAGTGGTGGTCACCAACACGGTGCCCTTGGAAGTACCCAAAGGTCTTGTCTTTTATACTCACATGACATTACCTGCAAACCATGTATGCATGCTACTGAAACTGTGTCATGTCAGCTGTGCACCAGTCATCAGGTAGAGCTGCAGCGGAAAAAGATAAGCACAAGCGACCAACGACCGGAGCAGTAAAATCGCGACACACGGTGGTGGCAAGCATTGTTTGGAGAACCGTCGAAAGAAAACCTGTGTCATATGGCACTAATGAATTATTCCAGGCCAAGTTTCTTCGTCCTTGCTTTATTGAGTTACACCTAGAGCAGCTTGGGCTCACAGTCTGTGTTGTTTGCTCAATGCAATGCGGAAGAGCTGGACTTCCACAGCACCAAAAACATTGACGGGAACAACAGTTAACTTGCCATTGGGAATCAGTTATGACAGACAGTTATAGCATAAAGGAAAGTGAATGCAGGACTCTTCTGTTTTCGCTCCTTTTCATTTTCGGACCTTGTGTTGTGTTTCGAAGTGAGTGATTTCCAACTTTTCGCTTTCCATTTTTCATGTGATGGACAGAGCAAGCCTGTCTGTTGCAAAGTAATTGGATCATGCTAGGTGCACATTGCTCAAGGCTGCTTGCTTCATAGGTTGCGTGTTGTACTGGAAGACCCACAGCATGAGCTTGCTGGTCTGAGCAGTTCCTTGGTTAGGGAGGTGCCCGCATAAACAAAATGCCTTACAGGAGTCTCGCATTCTTGATATTTACAGCACTGCATAAGAGTTCTAAAAGAAGATAAAAGCAGTGGTATGCCATACACTACTGCTCACCACACCCCTGGGATTCTCTTGTTCTATGCAATTTCTGTAACATAGTCTTTAAAAATGCTTGTTTTTATAAACATTCACCCTTTTCGTGTACTTTGTTTGCAGGCTGTGGAGGGACAAGCAGCTGCAGACAGCCAGCAGTCATCTGCACTGACCACACTCGTGCTGCCCCTCATGGGGGTGCAGAATTTCCATGCACAATAAAACATGCTCCCTAGGCACCATTTTGCGTCTGTCATGATTTCAGTATAGCATGGAAAAAAGGTTTGCAGCACTACCTTGGTCATACCCGACAAAATTGTCATACATCGAATACAAATTTTGGGTCAGGAAATCTCGGTGCAATTGTTTATGTACCGGGACTCGTATCTCGACTGCAGATGTCGATGTATATTTCATATACAGGGAACTAGAAATTTCACAATTAACGGTGACACGGCGGTGCAAGTTCCATCGTCCAGATACCAGCAACCACAGTTAATTCTTCACCTTTTCTTCCTCTATGCTTGGAACAATATACTGTTAGCCAGAATGCTTATGCAGTCAATGGGAAACGATGCCACCCATGAGGAGGCCCTCTTTTATTCTCTATTATAATGCCTCGACGTTTCGCTTGTGCGGTTTGCATTTTTGCAAGGTTACCCTGCCAAAAACATTGTGTTAAAAAGCTTTTTCAGAAACATCAACTTATTACAAACTTCCATTTTTAGGTGCTTGAACTGTCTTTTAGGTAAACCACTCTGCAGCCAAAGGGACTTACCGTGTCTACTTGATTTGGCAAGTTACAGAGTATGACAAAACATTGCAAACGGATACACACAAGTATATTTCGCAGATGTGACGAGAGACAAAGCTCGTAGTAGCCTCAACAGCTGCCAGGCTTCAAGTTTGAGCAGGGAGACCCTGGTAGGCAGCACATACTTGCAGAGGTGGCCACCTCTCAGATTTTCAGCACTGCACAGCGTGTCCTCTGCTGTCAAAGCTTACACCGTCCTCGAGATCGGACTCTTGGGGCTCAAGGGAGAGGCCCCAAAATAGAGCTATACAAGCCCGCATTGTGCAGAAAGTCAAATGATGTTGTTGTGCCTAGCACCTTTGCAACCACCGGAACCTGCTTTTCAGCATCCTATTCACTGCTCTACGATAGAATCCTAAGCAATGCTTTTTGTTAAGCTTGGCCTCAGAACAGCAGAGCATCCATTGGGGTTGCGAGGAATTGGTGTGCAAGCATGGCTTCAGGGTTTTGTCGCTGTCACCTGCACACAACAGTGAGGCGGTATCTGACATGAATGTTTCATAACCTTTTCAGTTGTCCAAAAGCACATCAAGACTAGATAGAAATTCTATATGCTAATGCAGCCTCTACTTGGAGATAGTAGTTGCATAGCATCCCAAAAAGGCTGAAAATGTAATAACAAAAAAGTTGGAAAAAAAGTGGAGATATTCCACTTGTCTTGCACAATACCCAAAATTATGCCTTCAGAGCAAAGAGGTGTCAATTGAGTTTATAATCTCTTTATTTTCCTTTATATACAAAGGTGGGAGATGGGGCATATAATGTCAAACGTCAAGCTGCATGGCTTGCAGCTTGACGAGGCGCCCTACCCGGTGTGGCAGAAAAGCAGCAGAAACGTTTCAGACAACACAAGCAAAGAACAAGATACTGTACCAGTTTGAACGTGCAATCGTAAAATGAAAACGTACACAACGTGCTGCAGCAGAACAATTTCCAGATGTTGAGGCCCGAGACATTTGGATGATACACATGCAATCACGAGTAAGCTTGAATCCGTGCGACTATCTCACACGACACTCATCACGGCGAACGAGGCACCCGTTTTCTACCGAGAGCTCTCGTGCAAGCGCATTAAGAAAATGCGTATTGAGCACTTACCGACAACACCGCTGAATTCGCATCGCTGAACTTCTTGGTCGTCGTCTTTCCGTCTTCACTTGGCGCGCGAAGCCCACCCACCTTCAGCCCCGGGTTATCGATTATCGCCTCTGTAGCATCCAAAGAATGCGACTCGCAGCACACCGACGCACGGTGACGTCTTCGTCGCAGCAAAATGTGCCGCCAGCAACGCTCAAAGAGAGCACTTGCTGCTCGGCGGTCACCATATGGGGCCCCTCGCGACGCCGCCAAAGCTTCCACGGCAAATGTCAGCACCAGCGAGTGTCGGGCAGTATTCCCCGATTACGTCCCTGACGAACCTTGAACGGCGAACACATAAAAACGTAGCGATAGTCCGCTTTGGTCCGCCCCGTCCGCGAGCTTGAACGTCGCCATCTTCATTGACTTTGGCAACTTTTGCTGCCCGACTACTACAAAGTTATCTCCATCGCCAAACTCAATCGTGACGACATTTTGACGTCACCGCGAACTTCATTATTTCACCAGCATAGCTCGAACTCCATCGGAATCCGTAGGGAAAAACTCAATCGCAACGTCACATCACGTGACCAAAAGGGCAGCCAATCAGCGACCGATTGAGTTAACTTCATCGTTGAGTTTGCGATCTAGCATAGACAGACTGGGATTGGGTTCTTTTTCCGGCGTCGCTGGGCATGACGTGCCGGGTCCTGCCCAGGGTTGTAAAGTACCTAGGTACAAGTAACTGTAAGTCGGTATCTAGGAACTTTTGTTGTACCTGAGAAACCTAGGTACTTTCATTTCTCAGTATCTGTATCTTAGGTACATTTTCCAGTAACTTGTAAAAGTGAAGTTACTTTTTACAGTACTTTTCTATTCACTTCGTCAAAATCATAGAAATACAATATAACATGTAACTGAAAATAAATTATAATTACAGTCGTAAAGTAAGTTAACATCACGTAGTTTTTCCATGCAATAAATCGAACTCAAATTTTGCACTTTACAAAACTGAAAATGTTTGTGAAGAAAAAAAACTGGGAGGACGATTAATCTTCGATAGAGTTATCGGGCCCCGTTCGCATGGCCTTCTCAATCGCTTCGCATGCTCTTGAGTCACACAACGACCTAGTTTTTATGATACAACACTCCCGGTGCGATCGAGGAGCTTTTGCCAGTGCTTTGGTGCCAATTTACCCCGCAAGGTATATTTATGTGTTTGCTCAGCACGCGCATACAACACTCGATGTCATAATGCCTTTACCCTGACACAAACAGACATCGAGGCACTCCAATGACGGCAGGATCGCATTGCCATTCCCAAGCCCTCCGTTGCCTAGTCGGTAGCATGTCTGGCTCGCAACCGAAGGGTCGTGGCTGCGATCCTGCGTAAATTCTTAAAATTTTTCTTTAAGGCAAATGAATTAGTTTATGAAGTGGGATCATTTGGAACATGCGGCGACCATTAATTCGTGTGTCTTTAACCACCTTCATTCCACGCGTGACGTCACGTTTCACATGAGCGTAGTGGGTTGTTTGAAATTCCCGCGCGAAGTCAAGTGGCTGTGACGTCACAACCCTATCGACCATTCAGGAATTTCCCGTCACGCCACCGACGCCACCGACATCCGACGGATTTTCTGTGACACGAGCTCCTAAACGCGCTCACGTTAAAATATTATCTTCCTTCCTTAAAACATTGACATCAATAACGCACGTTTATCAAACTTGTTTTTGTGTACATCCCAGCATACAAAGGATTTACTTCCAATAATAATGTGACAAATTTGAGAAAAAATACTTGACGTGAAAATAAAAAGTATCTTTGAAGTAACTGTACCTGTACCTAGGTACATTTTTAAGCGAGTAGCTAGATACGCACCTAGGTACATTTTCGTATGAGTAACTGTAACTGTATCTTAGGTACATTTTTGAAGTAACTTTTACAACTCTGGTCCTGCCCTATTTAAACGTCCTTGTCTTCACTTTTTGTTACGTCAGAGCTTCCGCGTTTGCCAATGTTGCCAACCAAAATGATGTCTTTTTTTTTAGGACGAGTTTTCTGAAGAGTTTCAAATACCATTTCTCGCGTGGAGGAGGAAAAATTCAGATATTGCGCGGAGGGTGTTCCTATAAACACGGTTAAAATAAGATTTAATTGTTTTCTATAAGACAAAATTGACCGGACAATCCCTTTAACACGCCCAATGTTATCTTCACTTGGCAAAATAAAACATGGTCATTTTTTTTTTCAAAAACATTAAATTGGATGTTTAATACCCAATTCCCCTGATTACAAACAGGGTTGTGTTTTTATGCGTTTTGCTGCAGATTACTTCGGAATAAAATAACACTGTTTGTTTGTCTTCTACGACAGACACTCGAGCACGCTCTTTGTGCACCAAGTTATTCTTGGAGCGACTTTTTCGCGAACCGTGATTTTACGTCTCCAAACCATAGAGTTATTACGAAATAAACGCTAGAGGCTCAGCTGACACGAGTGTGCTGTTGCATTTTGAAGCAGACAGCAGGCAGTCTAAATTTGACTACCGGGGATGCATTCCTATGGAAAAACGCAAATGCGTTTTCTCTTTGCGCTCGATTATAAGAGCAAATATTGCTTAGTGGTGCGACAGAATAAAAAGTTGGGAACGTTTTACAATCGGATGTACAAAAAATGTTCAGATAGAGCGTTTTTCTTTATAATTTATGGCGTCAAACACTGCGCTTATATAGCTCAATGCACATGCATAATACGTGTTGACGCTGCAGGCTGCTATTATAGGGCACGCATTTACGCATGTAGTCAATGCTATTAAGCACACAGAGTGAATCAGCTTGACAAAATACCAAAAGGATGCCAATATATGCTAAATTAAACAATCAAACAGACAACAAGAACGAAGCATGGAGTTAAGGACCGAAGAACACGTACTGGATTAGTAACAAACTGTGCATGAATAATCACTGATAGCTTGTATTGGTTGATTCATAACTTATATTGACATTTGACAGCTTGTATTGACATATCATGCTGTGCAACACAGACCCGGGACTCAATTGTTGCTAATTTAAGCATCGCTCAGTAATAAAGAAAAAAAAACTCATTAACTAAATATATTACACTTCTATAATGTGAATAAAACTACATAGTACTCGTTACGAGTAAAGAAACTACGCTGATTTCTATTATTCCCTGGCGAAAAATATCACATTCGTTTTCCCATAGGAATATATATATAGGAAGTCTGGAAAAGTATACTGCTTGCTGTATGCTTCAGTTTGCAACCGAAAGTCCCGTAGACACTAGCGCCAGCTGAGCCTCTAGCGTTTATTGTAACAACTCTATGCTCCAAACAAGATGGCTGCGTTGACAGAGACGTTTTCGAGACAAATGGTGCAGTTGAACTGCTGCCCTTTTCCAGATAAATACTGTTGAATCCAACTGGTAAACTCAATTTTATTAAAAAGCTTTGTCCTTGTAAGGACTAGTAAGGACCAGGACGACAGCTTTGTCCTTGTCTTGTCGCATTGTTTTAAACCATTATGCTCTCAAACCAACTAGCCCAAACTTACTTTTTAGCAAACTTCCTAAGAGGGATTTCCCACACTAGTGTTAAATTAGAACATTGAGAGTAAAGTTGTTTCGCTAAGATGTGCTAACATGATATGCATCTGTGGAATCACGTATTGAGTAGCAATGATCGTATTGCTCCCAGAACTAAAAAACTGACTCAGTAAAAAGAAAAAGTAATATTCACCTTTATGCACATATTTTGTAAAGCTGGAAGAGACAAAAGATCTTGTTAAGAATTAGGAATCCTTCTGATGTGCAAGCTTTACTGTTCAAGGCTGCAAGGAGCAGTTTATCACACTAGCAGTCAATCAAAACAATGAGAGAAAAGCTGTTTCTTTAACGTAAAAACAATATTTAAAATTGGCAGTGAATTTTGCCTTCAAAGATCTATAATGCATGATATGCAGTATTCAACAAGAGGTCATTTGTTATTTTGCTCATTTTATTTTCAACTGAATGTGTGTATAGGACACACGACGTCAGATCATGGGCCATCACTTTTCTTGCCAAATTTAGCGGGGAAGCTGAATTCGTGCATAAGTCGCGTGACATCAATATGCCTCGTCGCGCGACTGACTGAGCGATAGCGAAAAGGGTCGCCATCGCTTGTCTCGTCGCTCGCTAAATTGCTGCATGCGGTTTATACTTTATGGTTGTCGGCACTTGCGAAAATGTGAAGCGTGAATTTTATTGAGTGCTTTCTCCTTGCTGACTCTCAGACTGCTGGGAACGCTTTAGGTTCTAGTGAAATACGACCACGTGATTTCTCACTTTGCTTGTAAACTGAGGAGAAACGTTGTGAAAGATGTAGTTGGAAAACCAATTCATGGTCTCTTCAAGATAGTTGTTTGAAACGCATTTTTTTGTCACTACTCAATGCGCGTTTTTTTTTTCCAACCTTCACAATAGTACTGCCAAATGGTTTGTAAATAAGCGCAACATATACAGCATTTTGTATAAAAAGTACGTGCCCCAGTAAAAAAAAAGATATCTTTGTAGTCTTCACAAGCAACATCATCAATACAGACCCTACTTCTAAAGGCGCACGTCACACATTATTTCGGGGAGTTTCGAGGACGAAAATCGAACTTGAATCCGACCTACCACACTGGAAGCAAGCGGGTTTAAATACGAGAGCCAGGACGCTAACCGGTACTTCTAGCGGTCATGGATTCCGCAAAACAAACCGCCTATACCTAGATGGTTCTAAGCCGCCACCCGATTTGTAGAATTCAAGCCTTATCCGCCGGTCTACGTGGTAATGCTCCCTGATACATTCAATAAATTTCTCGCTCGGGCCTCGGCCCCTTCCCCCCCCCCCCCCCCCCCCCCCTTCCTTTGGTGGTACGTTTGCCTCTGGGTGCGTTCCCGCAATCTGACTGCCATCCAATGCGCAAAGCACGTGTGCGACAAGGAGCCGCACACATAAGTACGCGTCATGAACGCTCCCAAAAAGAAAGGACTGAAAATAATTAAGGACGTTTAGAACACCGTGTAATGCCGAATTAGAGCGCAGCTCTTGAGGAGCAGGAGGGAAGGATATGGAGGGGAGGGTACGCCCCTCCTTCTCCTTCGTGCCCTTCCCCTCCTCTCCTCCTCCTCTCTCCTCATCCACCTTTTTCCCTCCTCCTCCTTTCCTCCTCTCCTCCTCCCATTAAATTTCCCCGCTAAATTTTCCTCTAAATTTAGCGAAAGTTTCCTAGCTAAATTTAGTGGGGAAATTTAATTTGTTCATGAGTGACTTGACACGAACTCATGTGACGTCATTTTCCCCGCTAAATATAGCGGGAAAACTGAATTGGTGTTGAGGTCACGTGGTGTATATTTTCCAGTTGCATTGGGAGCTACTGCTCAAGTGCGGAGAGCCAGACGAGCGCGCGAGTAGCATTCAGGCCGGGCTAGCCTGGCGCGAAATATAGCAAGACCTATTTCGCGACGACGCCGTCGAAACGCGCCGATCGTCGCCGGTTCAGGAATGAAAAAATTTCCAGAAATTTTGAAGGCCGGAAAAAATCTCCGAAAAAAAAAAACAAGTTGTTTATCGGAAGTTTTGGAAACAATGGAAAACTTGTCTGAGCAGGATTAATCCAGCGACAATCTAAAAGATAGCGACAAAAGTCAATAACGGCAAGATATAGCATAAAAACCGCAGTGACCCTGTTTCAGTGTTTAAAGTTCAGTCTATCACCCCTAAAGAATTCCGTAGTTTTCGAGAAGAAATTGAAAAGATATCTTGGCAACATTATTTTTTTAACAAAATCAGCCAATTTTTCATATAATTTATTCCTCGATACATTTAGCGCAATTTATAGTAGACATTTTTCTTTTGTCAACCTCAAAGCATCTAACATATCACGTAGGCCTTGGATTACGCCAAAGCTACTCTCAATATTACGGGTTAAGAATAATTTATATCAAATTTTTTTAGGAACAAAAGAAATTAGCAGGCTTGAAACCTTTACAAAATACCGCAACAGACTCAGAAGTCTACTAAGACATCCTAAGCGGGACTACTAGAATAACCTTTTCGATCCGTTAGAAACTAAGAAGCCTGACGTTATGTGGAAGAGGATACGATCAGTACTGAATCATAAGCCATTTCAAAACGTGCCCCATGAAATAAGCATAAAGATCGTTAAAGTAACCGAGGTGAACATGGCAAATGCGTTCAATAATTTCTTTGTAAATGTTGGTACTTCTGGTGTGTTATCGACCTGCCTAGACAAAGCTCTAGAGTTCATGCCAGTATCGTTAACGAAATCAATGTTCTTATTCCCCACGGATGAGTTCGAAGTCTACTCGACCATCATACATCTTAAAAATAGCAAAAGCATCGACGCTGATTGCACGCAGGTAAAACCTATAAAATACGTCATTGATATTATTGCACCATATTTAACACACATATATATATATATATATATATATATATATATATATATATATGTTATATATGGTGCAATTATATATATATACATATATGTTAAATATGGTGCAATAATATCAATGACGTATTTTATAGGTTTTACCTGCATGCAATCAGCGTATATATATATATATATATATATATATTTATTATATATAAAACATTTATATTTATTTCATATTTATAATATTTATTTATATATAAAACAGCATGTTTCTAAGGCGAGGTTATATATATATATATATATATATATATATATATATATATTGTTAGGAAGATAAAGACGAGGAACGGTTGGGTACGGGGGAACGTGCGAGCAGCTCGAGAGGCCGCGCTGTGTGTGCTTACGAACGGTTCGCAATATCTGTCGCTCCCTCGCTGCCTCTTAATTTATCCCATTTCCCACCCTTGCAAGTGGTGGAGGTGCGGAGCCATACTCATCTCCTTTATTGAACATCGGCGCCGCTATGATCCTCTGAACCCGCCTCGTTGAGTTGAGGCAGTCATCCGCAGCAGCAGACCAAACACCAGCCCATGGCTCCGGAAAGACGCCTACCCGTTACCTCGAATTGACGACACCTCAGACACGCTTCAGGGCTCATCCTTTTTCTCTTCTATGGACCTACGCAGCGGCTACTGGCAAATACCTCTCTCCGATGACGCCAAACCAAAAACAGCATTTATCACTCCTGATGGCCTTTACCAATTCAACGTAATGCCGTTTGGACTATGCAATGCCCCCGCGACATTTGAACGAATGATGGACAATTTGCTTAGGGGCTTTACGTGGAACATTTGTTTATGCTATCTGGACGACGTTGTTGTCTCTTCAGCGACGTTTGACGAGCATATACGCCGACTGCGCCAAGTTCTCGATTGTTTCCGTGCAGCTAAACTACAGCTAAACTCCAAAAAGTGCAGGTTCGGAGCGCGGCAAATCAAAGTACTTGGCCACCTGGTCAGTGTCGACGGAATTCGCCCTGACCCCGACAAGATTCAAGCCGTCTCCGAATTTCCTGTGCCTAAGAACTTGAAAGACGTTCGCGGTTTTCTTGGCCTCTGCACCTATTTTCGAAAATTTATACCGGCGTTTTCCAACCTTGCCGAACCGCTGAATGAGCTACTTCGAATGGGCCGAGCCTTCCACTGGGATCAACCCCGAGAACACGCCTTCAACTCTCTTAAGCGGGCCCTCATCTCTGACCCGATTCTTGGACATTTCTTAGAAGGCGCCGACACAGAATTACGCACCGACGCGAGCGGTCACGGATTAGGTGCTGTCCTGGCGCAAAACGTTGGTAACACAAAGCGAGTGGTTGCATACGCAAGCCGAACTCTTACAAAATGCGAACGTAACTATGCAATCACCGAACGTGAGTGCTTGGCTGTCGTATGGGCCATTACCAAATTTCGTCCATATCTTTACGGAACCCACTTTCGAGTCGTCACAGATCACCACGCCCTTTGCTGGCTTACGAATCTTAAGGACCCATCTGGACGCCTTGCACGTTGGTCCCTCAAGATTCAGGACTACGACTTCAGCATCGTCCACAAGTCTGGAAAGCTACACCTCGATGCTGACGGCTTGTCTCGGTGTCCACTGCCTAGTGAGCCTTCTGGACAGGAACCCCAGGGCTCCCCTTTGCTCTCTGCAGCTTTGGACACAATTGATGTAGCCGACGCTCAACTATCGGACCAACACTTAAAACCTATCATACATTACCTATTGGGAACCGCCACACGTTCCACGCGCTAACTGCAACGACAGGCTACCCTTTTCACGCTTCACGAGGGTGTTCTTTATAGAAAAAACTACGAACCACATGGGCGTCCGTGGCTGCTTGTTGTACCCCGAATACTCCAAAGAGATATCATACAAGCGCATCATGACGACCCGACTGCTGGTCACCTTGGATTTAGCAAGACATACTTCCGCATCCGTGCTCGCTATTTTTGGAACGGCATGTACCGCACCATTAACAGATACATACGAACATGTCGCCTTTGCCAAACGAAGAAAAGCCGTACGACCAGGACACCCGGTCCTCTTCAATCTATTACTCCACCGGACACTCGCTTTAAAAAAATTGGTATCGATTTTTTGGGTCCTTTTCCGCTTTCTGCCAACAACAACCGATGGGTTATTGTGGCCGTCGACTACCTGACGCGGTACGCTGAGACGACATCTGTACCAAAGGCCACTGCCCAAGAAGTAGCGGATTTCTTTCTCCATAAGATCCTACTGCGTCATGGAGCACCACAAGTCATCATCAGCGATCGAGGCACTCCGTTCATCGCTCAGCTTCTTGAGGAGATTTTACGCCTCTTCAACACAGTTCACAAGTGGACGAGCGCGTACCACCCACAGACTAACGGACTGACCGAACGCCTTAACAAGACATTATCACAAATGATATCTATGTATGTCGACGACCATCATACCAATTGGGACACCGTCATCCCTTATGTGACTTACGCATACGACACAGCACACCAGGCCACCACGGGCTTCTCCCCTTACTACCTTTTATACGCCCGCGAACCTCTCACAACTCTTGACACAGTTTTGCCCTTTATCAACCACCCCCCAGTCAGTGGCTTTGCCGCCGACATCGTCTGCCGAGCCCAAGATGCTCGCCACCTTGCCCGCCTCCACACCTTCAAGTCGCAGCAGCAACAGCAGCTTCGCCACGCCGAGAGTCACTCTTCCGTCACTTACGAGATTGGGGACATAGTTCTCCTAGCCACACCGCTGCGTCAACCGCGGACTATCTCAAAAACTTCTCTCTAAGTACATTGGACCCTATCGTGTTGTTCGTCGCCTTTCCCCCACGAATTATGAAGTGTCACCGCTGTCGCCTCCACAGGATCATCGCTCGAAGACCACAGACATTGTTCACGTTGCCAGGATGAAGCCATTCTGCATTCCGGACAACCCCCATTGATCTGACCCATGTCAGCTCTTACCCGACCGGCGGGAAGTGTTAGGAAGATAAAGACGAGGAACGGTTGGGTACGGGGGAACGTGCGAGCAGCTCGAGAGGCCGCGCTGTGTGTGCTTACGAACGGTTCGCAATATCTGTCGCTCCCTCGCTGCCTCTTAATTTATCCCATTTCCCACCCTTGCAAAATATATATATATATATATATATATATATATATATATATATATATATATATATATATATATATATATATATATATATATATATATATATAACCTCGCATTAGAAACAGGCTGTTTTCCCCCAAGAATGAAGGTATCAAAAATTTGTGTTCTACATAAAGGTGGTGATAGGCTTGACATAAATAACTATAGGCCCCTCTCAATCCTTCCTGTCTTTCCTGAATCACTTGAGAAACTAATACACCATAGACTCATAACATATATTGATAAGCATGCTATAATTTCCGATGCGCCATTCGGTTTTCGTAAACATCGATCTACCGAATTGGCTTTATTAAACCAGAAGGAACAACTTGTGAACGCTTTGACGAAAGAAAAATGACATTAGACGTCTTTCTTGATTACTCAAAAGCCTTTGATTCCATCGATCATAATATTTTACTTGCCAAATTATCTTTTTTTTTTTTAATAAAAGACGTAGCACTCGATCTCATGAAATCATACTTAATAAATAGGAACCAATGCGATTTTCATTCGGATAGGCTTGCTATCAAATCCGGTGTTCCCCAGGGTAGCATTTTAGGCCCATTGTTAATAATATTATACATAAACGACATTGTGCATGTGGCCAAAAGCGGAGATGTAAAGCTGATAATTTACGCTGATGATACAAGTATTTTTTTTCCCATAACAATATGCGTACTTCTATTGCTACAGTGCATGAAGTGCTAAAACAAATCGTCGCCTGGACACTAAACAACAAATTAAAATTAAATTGTAAAAAGACCAAAGCTATTTCGTTTAGGCCCAAAAATAAGAAAATAAATATCCTACCTCGTCTTACAATAAACAATGAAGAAATTGAGTTCGTAGACTGTATTAAAACTCTGGGTGTTGTTTTCTCATGATATGAGCTGGAACGCGCACATAGACTATGTGCAAGCAAAAATATCTAAAAAGGTAGGCCTAATTACAAAATTTAAAAGTTTACTTCCCATTCATATTAAATTAAATATATATAATACGTTAATTTGTTCTCATTTAAATTACTGTAACCTGATATGGGGCACCACAACAAAAAGTAATCTTAATAAGTTACATCTATTACAAAAGAAGGCAGTACGTGCAATTTCAGGAACTCCATTTCTTCATCCCACTAAATCACTATTTAAATACCTAAACGTAAAAAGCGTCGAGCAAACGTTTGCTTACAATCATCTGTCAACGTATCACAGGGGTCTTCAGCACAATAATGTTCAGTTTATTAAACTAGCCAACCTAAAACATCGCATTATCCGACGCAACCTAAGACAAAATGAGCCCTGGATGATTCGTCCAACGCATACAAATCACCTAAATCAGACGCTTCATTTCAGACTGTCCACCATGTTAAGTAGTTTTTTTATAGAAAGGGTCAACATTTAGAATCACTATCACACAGAGAATTAAAAGAGCTTACTTTTCGATGCGATTTTTGAATACTGCTGATGTTATCGTTATGAATAGGATGAATTATTTCATGTACGATTGTATCATATTGCTTTAGTTAGTCGTGTTTTTCTTTCACTGGCCTGTGTATTTTCGTCTATATGTTTGCATCAAATCTAGTATTGTATAAATCAAGCTTTTGCATTGGTTTCTACTCGTCTCTGTACACTGTGTTGTTAAATTGTGTTTGAGACTGTCGCAAACTGACGGGGGCTGGGACCTTTGTCAAGCTGCTCTTCAGCGGCTTTTAGAGCGCAGCTCTTAGGGGCCCGTTTCCGGCTTGAGCGGTGTCGCCGTCGGCGTCAACGTCGCCATCGCCGTCGGCGTAACCGCGCGGTCACGTGACCCCCCTGAGGTCACGTGACCCCCGAGGTCACATGACCACCCTGATGCCACGTGTCCCCCTGAGGTCACGTGACCCCCCTGACGTCACACGACCCCCCCCCTGAGGTCACGTGACCTCAAGGAGTCACCTATCCCTCAGTACGCTTTTATCCTACTCCTGAAGAGCTGCGCTCTAATCCGGCGTTACAGGGAATTGTAAACGGCTTTCATTTTTTTGTCCTATAGTCCTTAATGTCATGTAAAATGTGACAACAAATAAACTTGATTTGATTTGATATATATATATATATATATATATATTTATTTATCATTATGCAAATTTTTGTTTTTGTACGCAAACAATCAGCCACTTCTGGGGATTTTGGGCCACCAATTCAAACCCATTCCAACGCTTGCGGCTGCCAGAACGTAGAGGTAGGCCTTGATTCTTTGAGCGTCACCGTTGCAGGCTAAAATACCACAGAGGTAAAAATGAGGAAGTGGCTCAAGGACCCCCCCCCCGTAGTCTTCGTCTATGGCCGGGAGCGTGATGAAGTGGCGAAAGAGAGGCGTATGACTGGTCAACGGGGTCGTAGTTTCCACCGCAGTTTCAGGTGTTTCTGGCTTTTTTATCTCTTACACTCGGGATGAGAATAAACACGATACTTCTAGATGCACGGATAAGCGTTTCTTCTCGGTCATGCACGCGGCAATAGATTGCGATGCTTCGAATGAACTGCGCTGTGAAATATTACCAATAAACAACACTGGGACTGGAAGACGACACGACATACGCAAGTAAGCGCAAGTCTGTCCGATATATGCGCGTGATTTTGAATTACGCGCCAAAAAATGACCTCTACGCCGCCGCCAAGTAGACGAACCTAGTAGGAAGAAAACAAAGGGAAAATGAAAAATTAGGAAAGGGTATTTACTATTTAAGAACTATAGTTACGTTCACTCGTACTTCAAAACAACTTTATTTCTGTGAAATTTTAATATAAAATAAAACTAGCCGCCCTGCGTCAAGGGGCAACGAGCGGGAGTGATGTTTTGCCTTGAGGATAGCCAACGTTGATGATAGCTTTTCCAGCGGTTCGCGGGACCGAAACATTGATTCGTCTCTTCATCTACTTTATCCGTTGACTTTTCCAAAGACGCTTAATTCTGCCTCAATTTGTTTTCCCCTTACTTGTTGTTTTAAAAGTTGAACCGCTTGGGAGTGTTCTGTGCGTTGTTCTCGACGATCTCGACGATGTAGTGCTGTGGCTGTCGTGCCGTTTTCATCAGTGGTTTCCGGCATGCCTCACAAGTGCTGTGTGCCTGGTTGTAAAGGTAACTATGATACAGGGCCCAAAGTAAAGGTGTTCGGCTTTCCCAAGGATGAAGCGCTTCGGAATGCTTGGATAAGCGCCGTCCCTCGAGAAGACCTCGTTATTACGAAGGGGACGAAGGTAGGAAATTCCCATTTTCGTCTAGGTGGCTTTGTTAGTTTGAGCGGGCTTCAAATTTCCCGCAGAAAAGAAGGAGGGAGTTACGTCTGCCGTTTTCCTTGGTCATTCTCTTGTTTGCATAAACCCCTAAATGTCCTCTTGGTGATCATTTCTCCACGTCCGTGGCAGATGCAAGGTGTAAAATGAAAACAATTTGCAGCAATGAAGAACAGCATGACCAGCTAGATGGCGCAAGCTGTCGCCAGTTACAATGGGTGTAGCCATCCTTAATATTTAGTCATCCACACAAAAGCGTTCATCAGCGCTCGCCGCCAGTAACCTTTGTGTTCATCACCACCTGTGTTCACCTGCACCAGTGCAAAAAAGTGCAGGGCAGTCTACTTCCGGTATGTGTATTTAGAAACGACTTGAAGTACACCACCCTACACATTTCTGCACCGGTGCAGGAGGTGTAAGTAAATTGAACACAGCTACTGTTGTTTCTTGTTGCGGTCGACAGTTGCCCTAAGCGTTACCGTGGCGATGCTATAGACCTTTTCAGTTTAATAGTTGCCTCACCGGCGGATAGAGGGCGCTGACGCACTCGGCGCCATTAGGTTGCTTCAATTTGGTTGGTTTCGGTTTCAACGTGAACTCGGCTATGTAGCTGTTATACGCTGTTTTTGCTTAATTTTGTGATACGATTATTTTCTTTGTAGCGCACAACCAATGAAATTGTGGTATTGAACCACTTTGAGGACTACGAGGTGTATTTTATTTTAGCCTACACTGCGGGCTTTTTGAACAACTCCTTCGGTAAATCGGATTATGGTTGGTTGTGAAAGGCCCAACTGATGTACAGGGAAGATTACCGTTGCCTGCGGCCGTGCCCGATGACACCAGTTTCTAGAAAAACAAACTAATGAAGAGACTAACACGTGAATGTAAAGAAGCATATCGACAGTTTGATTAGCAATGTGCTGAATCGGCCAGAACAGATGAACTCGCAAGTTTACTACTCACTGTTTGGTTTTCGTGGGCACCAAACCTCTAGTGAACTTCGCAGACTAAAAACATATTCTGTAATGACACAGAGAATTGATATAACCAAGTAGTATCGTCTGGGCCTTTTTTTTTTTTAACTCAGTACTCGACTATGTTTTGACAGGCCGAGTAGGAAATTTCTTAATTATCAACCCTTCTAAAGTACTCATAAGCAGCATTTCACGATATGGGCCTTAGGAAATAAATTATTTTTTTATGAACATTTGCTTACTCAAGAATAAGGGCAGCACCCATGTGGAGGAGGATGAAAAGGTCTATAGACCTTTTCATCCTCCTCCACATGGGCACTGCCATCTTGGAATCACGTGACGCAGTAGCCATTAGGTTGCTTCAACTTTCTGCTCCGCTCTCCCCTCAGCGCCTTGGCGGATGCGGTGTACTCATGTTTTTTTTACGCGTTTCACTGCGCTTTCTTGCCTTACTTTGGAAACTTTAGTTTGATACGTCTACTCGACGACTAAGACATCACGAGAGTTCAGAGGCCCTTATGACAACCGAGGATTGTTTACTAGTAGTGGTGGAACATTCTCAGTGAGAAGCGCATATATTTATATCGAGCGTTTTGGGATCGGAAGGCGTCAAGAATAGTCAGCGCAGGGAGGCTATCTGTATTTCCTGAAATTATTGTTCTTTGTATTCATAATATATTGAAAGCAGTTTCTTTTGATTATGTGAGGAAACTCGCGGAGGAGATAGACAATGAATGTTTAACTTGTATTTTATCTGAGGCTAGAAGTACTGGTACGTGAACATCAGGCGATTTGTTTGCTCATAATATCACACCTGGTTTTCAATTTTCTTTTTTTTTTTTTGCGACGTAAACATTTGGTTGGTCGGTTTACTTATGAAGTTTACAAAATTGTATACCATGCTCACTCCCATTTCAAGTCATTTAAGTGAGTTATTGATTATATTTAGTTAACCAGTGCCATCCACTTAATGTATTTTAACACAAAGGTTGGGACTTCCTGCGTAAGAGACTGCAACAGACAACAGTGGCGAATTTTACAATAGCATGCACAAAGAAATAACGCTGTTTCTATTTGCAAATCCAAAACGCAGTTTGGGTTCGGCGCATGCACAATAATGGCACTTTTTTCTCTTTTTTTTTGCGTAGGCTGTTTTAATTTTTGCCAGTACCTGGGATCCGCAATATTTGACGCCGAAAAAAGAAAGAAAAAACGAGAGCTGTCTGCATAACAATCAGTTGAGTCCAGGACTGTCAATGGCGAATAGAGGTTTACTTTTGGTGGCTGGCGACGCCTAAATTTACAAAGCGAATCTGTTCAAACAAGTAAATATTTGTTCACACAGGTTTGTGAAGTGGTGCCTAGCGCTAGAATTCAGCCAAAGTTTCCGAGGTATTTCTCCTCCTGTGCCCTTTAATTTTATTTGGCCAATTTTACGGAAGACGAATGCCAGATTTAGTTTGACGGGCCTGTCACTTATATCATATCTTAAGTAAGCAAATGTTTATATAAAAATAATTTATTTCCTAGGGCAAATATTGCGAATGCTGCTTATGAGCAGAGGTCAGCATTTTAGGTCGCCCTCACTCACCCTCACAGCCACACTCACCTAAGCCCATCACTCACCCTCACCCTTACAGCTACACTCACCTTCAGCCACTCACTCACCCTGATCCTCACAGTCACACTCACCTTCAGCCCTTCACTCACCCTCACTGAACCTCACGCACTCATGGCCCTCACGCCACTCACCGCCCTCACTCACTCATGGCCCTCACGCACTCACCGCCCTCACGCCACTCACCGCCCTCGCGCCCCTCACACACTCACACCCCTCACGCACTCATGGCCCTCACACCACTCACACCCCTCACGCACTCATAACCCTCACACCACTCACTGCCCTCACGCACTCATGGCCCTCACACCCCTCACACACTCACCTCCCTCACGCACTCATACCCCTCACGCCACTCACGCACTCATGGCCCTCATGCCACTGAGGCCCGCGTCAGATAAGGCAATTTCGCCCAGAAACGTGACGTCGCAACACCAGCAACACGGGCCGCCCACGTTCACACGCAGCAACCAATTGCTGCAATTTGCCATCATCATCATGAAATTTTATTTTCTTGCACTATTTAGACACACAATTACACGCTATAAACATGTTTTTATGCATTTAAATCTCGTTGAGAGTACTAATGCATCTTTCTGAAACAGTTTATTTCCAAAAACGATCAATTTCAAACCAGAACCAGGTCTTTTGTTGTCATCATCACCGGCACGAGGTATCACATGAAAATATTGTGCCGCTGATTGGTTCCTGCCGCTTCAAACGTCTTCAAATTGCTCCGAGTTGCTCACTTGTTTCGAGCCATACTCGATCTCAGCAATGGATTGCTTCCAAAACCGACGCGCCCCATCGCGGCGAAATACCACGCAGTGCACTCTGGGAACTAGTTGGCTACTCAGTTTCGGTTTCGATTGAGCAGCTTCATCTCATGCTATCACGCCGCGACCGAACGGCCTGCTTGCGTTTTCGGTTATTTGACTTTTCACGAACGTACAATACACTCATTCTCGAGCGATACAAAACGAAGACCGGGGCACTTTTCTTGGTTCCCGAAACACCGGATATTATGAGTGCGTATGCAAACGTAGTAAGGCGTGGTTTAGTCACCTCACCCCACGAGTACATCTTTGAGTTCAATTTCAATAATCCCGTCTAGTACCAGTGAACTAGAACTGAAATTTGTTCATCTGGAGAGCCTTTCACCTATTTTGTTTGCCAAACATCCACTTCTTGTTACTTCATTGGGCGAAAAGCAAGCCGCATCCTCACAGGAGTCTCAAAGTTGAGCTCAGCGTTGACGCATCTGAACTTTTAAGAAAACGCAATAAATTCGACCTTACTACTGCACAAAAGTTACTATGATGTCTTCCTCGTGTCATCATATATCTTCGACTCAAATTTTATGCTGGTAGAAGAATAAGTTTTCGCAAACGCTGAGGTCGGCTAGCTACGACGGAGGCCCTAACAAGCGTCCCCTACTCCCGAGTCCTCGGTAAGCCTTTTTGGACTAGCTCTTACTGACGCCCAAGATCTGTGCCTGAGCGGTGTGTCTGAAATTATCTCGGCATACTCGGGCAGGAAGAAAGCAAACACATAACAAATATTTTGGCCATTAGCAACCGTCAAACGCGCTTTGAATAATTTCATTCGTTTGGCGCACCGCACAGGGGTTCATGCCCGTCCAGCGCACTCCCGGCGAGCGGTGCGATACTCTTCACAGAAGTGCTCGACTTTTGCTTTCTTAATACGGTTTGTATGTGCGAATGTGCCTATATGATTGGCAGGATAACTTTATGCGCATACGCGATGTTGAACATTAGTGGAATGCAAGCGGGTGGTGACCTCACTCCTGGCAGTGCTGCGGGTCAGTACAGATAAGTTATAAAAAGTGTGTTAAAATTGGGCTTTTAAATGGCGCCTCCGAGTTTTTCCTTGCATACTCAGGCGTATTAAGAAAACAGTAATTGCGAAAACTGATATTTCGTCTATGGACGCACAAAACAAACTTTTTGATCAACAACACTAATGTAAAGGCATAAACTCGATGTACGCATACTTATTGGTTGCTACAGCTTGTTGATTCGTACACAAGCAAGATCCCCGAGCTTCACAGCGTCGAGATTCTCAGCACTGGCTCGTCCACATTCGTCGATTGGAACGCTAACAGAAAGGCTCAAGTACAAAAATACAACAACCATGTGTTACAAGGACGTTTAAACAGACAGGACCCGGCATGACGTCAGCCTGAGTGAAGCCGGAAGAGGCGTTTAATCCCAGACTGCCTTGCGCACCCGTTCCGAGGCTGTGGGGTAGCGCACCGGCGGTTCAACTGCTTTCTAATCTGCTCCGGCGTGTGCTTCACGAGGCTAGCCTTCGATGCGGTCGGCGTCCGCCGTGGGCGTCCACGATGCAAATGCTTTGCAGCGTGAGTGTGTATACTTAGTTCCACATTATGTGCGAGCCAAGTCAGAACTGGAAGCGCGAGCCCGTTGTTCTGTGCGCTCCTGGCTTGCATGCGCGCTCGTGCGATCTGCTGCTGCTGTTTATTAAAAAATGTGTTGCGCACCGTCAAGTCCTCCATGGTGCGTCGTCTAGAGCGTCTCAATTCTAGTCACTTACCTTCTGCTGGGTAACCAGGCGGTTTAAAAGTCTCCCGTTAAGCGCTGTTTCAAATAACAGTGGGTGCCGCCATTACTTTCGGTGCACACAGTCGCATTGCCACGGAAATGTCATAGCAACGCGGTTGTTTGCACCGAAATTAACGGCGGCGCCCACTCACTAGGCTTCCCATTGGTCAAGAAATCCTCGTTGCGGCTCGTGGCCACGCCTACTTCCGTTACACTTCGCTTCATGCATTGGGGATAGGGACGCCACCTCCTGCCCATTATAACCTCCTTGATGTGTTAAGACAAGCTATACGTCTCGGGCTTGTCTAAAGCTTCAAGGTCCGGCCATTTAGGTTAGTTATAGAGACCACAAGTGACGCTTTCGGGCCAGAAAACATGATATAACGGCCGTTAATAGTCCACGCTCTGTGTATAATCTCTTGTCGACGTGTCGCTCGAAACCGAAACCATGCCACCCTCCTCCCTGGCCAACTAGTTCCCAGAGTGCAACGCGCGCCATGTTGCATGCGGGGCTTTATGGAAGTAGTCTATTCGTGTCAATCTAGGGAAAGGTAGGGAACAACCCGCCATCAACACCAAAATTGCCGAGAAAGTTGCTCCGTCTGAAGGGGGCATCACGCACTCACGCCCCTCACGCACTCACGGCCCTCACACCCCTCACGCTCACACACTCACTGCCCTCACACCCCTCATGCACTCATGGCCCTCACACCCCTCACGCACTTACAGCCCTCACGCAACTCACCGCCCTCACGCCCTCATGTCCCTCACCCTCCTCATGCACTCACTGCCCTCACGGCCCTCTCACACTCACGGTCCTCACAGCCCTCACAGCCCTCACTCTCCCTCATACTCATGAACTTTCCTGGTTCAAAAACTCACTCACCCTCACCTCACCTGTGAAGATGAGGGTGAGTGAGGGCCCTCATGAGTGAGGTTTGCCGAGGTATGCTTGTGAGTACTTTAGCAGGATTGATAATCTAAGAAATTTTCTACTCGGCCTGTCAAAACATGCTCGACTACTGAATTAAAAAGAAATCAAGAGGCCGAGACAATATTACTTGTTTATATCAATTCTCTGTGTCATTACACAATATGTTTTTAGTCTGCGAAGTTCACTGAAGGTTGGGTGCCAACGAAAACCAAACAGTGAGTAGTAAACTCGCGAGTTCATCTGTTCTGGACGATTCAGCACATTGCTAATCAAGCTGCCGATATGCTTCTTTACAATCACGTGTGTCGCTCCATTGGTTTGTTTTTCTGGAAACTGGTGTTATCGGGTACGGCCGTAGACGATGGAAATCCTCCCTGTACATCAGTCGGGCATTTTGCAACCAACCATAAGCAGATACATTGAAGGAGTTGGTAAAAGAGCCCGCAATTAGGCTAAAATACACCTTGTAGTCCTCAAAGTGGCTCAATAACACTGTTTCATTGGTTGTGTGCTACAAGGAAAATGATTGTATCACAAAATTAAGCAAAATCATAAAACAACAATGTAACCGCGTTCATCTTGAAACCGAAACCAACCAAATTGAAGCAACCTATTGGCGCCGAGTGCTTCAGCGCCCTCTATCCGCCGGTGAGGCAACTACTAAAATCAAAAGGTCTATTAATTTGAACATGCCGTTGAAGTGCGGCATGCCTGGGTGTTGCGGCAACTACTTGCCAGAAACCAAGGCGCGCTTCTTTAGATTTCCCCATGACCAAGAGTTGCGGCCGGCATGAATCCAGGCTATACATCTTTCCAAAAAACGCTCCTAGGCCGCCGCCATGTTGCTGATGCTGATGCGGCTGGTGCGACTCTCGCGCCCTCTATCAGCTAGAAATTTTCTGCCACTCTCTGGGACTGTGAAGACCCGCTCAGCACGGTTCTCTACCTATGTTCTTGCGGTTTTGCGTTCAACGTTTTCTCGCCCCCCTTGAAAGTTTCCACTTAATTTTTTTTATGCGTGCTGCGTACCCTTTTTGTGTTATCCTCCATTGTGAGAAATAAGGCTGGTAGGTGCCTGCCATTCAAGCTTTTCTGCTCGACATTCACGGGAAACGAAGGAAGTGAAGGACGTCGAACAGCCCTCGACGCGATTTTGCGAACATTGTTCTCCCCCCTCCCAGAGATAATCTGCGTAGAATCCTCAGTCGAAGACTTTGACGAGCTTGTTGGGACAGATGTAACAGTAAGAAAGCACAAAACAAACAGAGGGACGAAAACAGACATGTACAAGCTTTCAGTTTACAACAACATATATTTGACGCCAGCGAAGTCTGCACCAACAACCGTCGGTGGGGAAGGGGGGAACGAGCAAGAGGGAGAAAAGAAGGGGGAGAAGGTTGAGAGGGAAGGAAAGGGGGAGGGAAGGGAAGATAGCGTTTCCGCATACGAAGCGGATTGACGGCCCAAGGCTGAAGGGGGGTCTTGTTGTTCAAGGTTGTGCAATTGGAGTCCAAGAAAACGCTGGCCTCAGAAACACCAGTTCTGGTTTTGTCAACGAGAGGGATGGGGAAGCAATGTTTTTCTTGGTGGTAGTCATCCTATAAGCTTCAATTATCTCCCTCCCATAGCGCTCCCGGTGCCCCCCAACCACTTTGGTCTCGTTGAACAATGGCGTGCATGCGTGGCACTCCTTACCGTGAACTATAATAGGATGCAATGACCCCTCTGGCTGTGACACGCATTCAATGCGCGTCACAGCCGGAGGGGTCATCCCTCTCGTTGACAAAACCAGAACTGGTGTTTCTGAGGCCAGCGTTTTCTCGGACTCCAATTGCACAACCTTGAACAACAAGACCCCCCTTCAGCCTCCCGCCGTCAATCCGCTTCATATGCAGAAACGCTATCTTCCCTTCCCTTCCCCTTTTCTTCCCTCTCAACCTTCTCCCCCTTCTTTTCTCCCTCTTGCTCGTTCCCCCCTTCCCCACCAATGGTTGTTGGTGCAGACTTCGCTGGTGTCAAATATATGTTGTTGTAAACTGAAAGCTTGTACATGTCTGTTTTCGTCCCTCTGTTTGTTTTGTGCTTTCTTACTGTTAAATCCTCAGTCATCTGCAAAAATAGTTGTCCGGGGTGGGGTGAGAAACGGGTCAGTCGCGTTTGTTTCTTTGGCTTGTTGCGGTTGTGAAAAAAAGAAGCTCTCCCCAAAACGTGCCCCAAAACGAAGTCATCTCAGATCCGTCCGATCGTCAAGATGTGACTGTCGTCGACTGTGACTGTGTTATTTGAGATCTTTTTCAAATAAATTATTTTCGGATAATGCTGCATCGTATGATACGTACGAGATATTGTTAGAATGTTAACACTTCCTCAATTGTATGTCCGTGTCCTGTCCATCGGTAAACACGTTATTTGAGAGCGTGAAAAATGCATGCCTTTCGGCCCTCTTCTGTTGCAATTTATTTTTTCAGCAAAGCGCTTTGTCGATTCACATGCGGCAAATCCTGCGGCGCCGTCAAAACTTATCCTAAGAAAAAAACAAATAACTAGAACTATACATTCCAGTCACGTTCATTCTGTCGCGCGCGTACCCAACAAAAATAGTTTGCAGTTTTTTTTTTGCTTTTTTTTTTTTTTTTTTTCTAATGTGGTACAATGTTTTCCTAGTGTCCTCGGGAAAATACATGTACCATGAAACACAAAATATAGCGGGAAAAGACGAGAATTTAGCCGCCAGCAGCGTTTGAAACTGCGCCTACGCAAGCTGCAGCTATTGAAATCACAGTCCACTTGGTTAGGGTTAGGAGGGACGCCGGTGAGAGTCTAGCCTCAAGCTCAGTGACTGGGCTCGAAAGCGGTTTGTTGCCCCTGGGGTCGAGTGTTTTTTGGAAAGGTGTATACCGCAAAAAGATTTTGTCCCTTTAAAGTGCTCCACGGTGATAATATTCCCATTTTTTACGATGGTTGCATGTGTAACAGACTGCGAAACAAGTAGCAATGAAGTCTCTTCTCGAATGGGAATCTTTGCCTCCTGTTTCATCTCGCATACTACAGTGAGCTCTCATCAACTCAAAAACCAATTCCTTTTTTTTTTCTCTCTCTCTCCTTTTAGGTTTGCGAACTTCACTTCACGGAGAGCGACATCCTTCGGGAGAGTACTCATACAGACGCTGCTACTGGGCGCACGCTGACGGTGCCGTTGTCGACAGCCCGCCTCCGCCCGAAGGCAGTTCCATCCAAGTTTTCTGAGGACCTAAACTCCAGGAAAGCTCGTTCAGAGCGAAAGCGTCTAGATGCTGCTGCAAGAGAGAAAGCAGTCGCAGAATCCATTGATAATGTGCTCGAGGCGGTTCGCAGTGAGGTGGAAACCGACAGGAGCTTAAGCGTAACAGACAAGAGGCAACTGCGCCCAAGGCAAAAACATCAGTATGTCGATGCAATGCACGACGAAGACCCCATCGAGACTGCACTCAAGACATCTTGCTGTCGGGAAGAAACAAGCGAAAAGGCCAGTGTAAAAGACCAAGATGCAAGGCAAAGGCACCCCAGGAAAAGCCGTCCAAGGCGAAAACGTCCAAGGCAAGCGAGTTCAGATTCTGATTACATGCAACCAGATATGGACATGTTTAGCAGCGAGGAAGAAGCAGATGGGATGCTCAGTGTGAAAGACCCTAACTTCAGGCAAAAGCGTCCAAGGCATACGAGTCGGGATTCTGATGACATCCAAAGAGCAATTAACGAGTCCCTTGAAGAAGCAGACAAGATCCTCAATCTAAAAGATCTAGCCGACCATGTGAGAAGTAAGCAGTCTTCCACATTCTGGCACGCTGTTGAAGGCAGTGCACGCCTCCTCTTGGTGCACATTGTCGAGGATGAAGCACCATGGATCAAGTACTCTGTTGTCCTGAAAGCGGACCTAACTCTTACCTGCCATGTTGCAAAGACGCCGGTCATAAGACTAGGATCCAGTCTGTGCATTCCAACCACTGTGAAGAGCAAGAGGGCATTGATGGACCTCCTTGAGAGCATAGAGAATTGGGACAGCAGCCTCAGCTCCACATCTGACAGTTTGGATGAAGACATCGGTGAGACTGTTCATCTGCTGCCTGGCAAGTCGACCGCAACACCGACAGAGGACAAGGCCGCTGCCATCCATTTCCTCAGAGAGCAGTTCAATCTGCTATCAACCAAAAAAGAGCGAAGGCGTTACTCAGTTGACTTCATGGTTTTCTCCTGCATCCTCTTCACAATATCGCCTCATGCATACAAGTACATCTGCAGCTCAGGCAACATTAGTCTGCCTCACCCAATGATCATCAGGTCAGTGTGCCTGTCCTCTGGGATGAATCCCCAACCTTTGCCTCAAAGTGCAACATTCCTCAGTTATGCGGCAAAGAGGATCTCTGATCTGGACGATAAGCAACGCCTTGTGACCGTCATGGTAGATGAGGTCCACATTAAACCTTTCCTTGATTACAAAGGAAGCAGCACTACTGATGTAGCGCTTAACTCCCCAGAAGTCGCCAGCAGTGTGCTTGTTTTTACTGTGCAAAGCCTCACATGCCAATTCAAGGAAGTTGTGCACATCATCCCCGTGCAACGGGCCGACACACAGTTTCTGCACAAGTTACTGATTGACTTGATTTGTGGGCTGGAGAAGATTGGGTACAGGGTTGCATGTGTCGTAAGCGATGGCAGCTCCGTCAACAAAGAGGCTATGTCACACTTCACGTCACCGCCAACTGAAGGAATTGTCTATCCACACCCGTGTGACCCTGCAAGACCGCTTTTTTTTGTGATAGATCCTGTTAACATACTCAAGTGCATTCGTAACAGTTGGCTCGACCAAAGCAACGAGCTACTTTGCTTCTACTTTCCCGAGTTCCACGCCGAGCCGACACGTGTGCAGCGTATGCTGTCTGCGTCTTTTGCAGCCATCAGAGATCTGTACAACTTGGAGAACTACCAACTGGTGAGATATGGCTACAGTCTGTCAAGAGAAGTCCTGTACCCGGTGAACACTGAAAGGGAGAATGTGAAGCTGGCTTTGCAGATCTTCAACGACTCGCTGCCCCAGGTCCTTCGTGCCCTCGGAGCGAAGCACAACCTGCGGTTCTTTGAGGAGACCGCCAGTTTCATTGAAATCGTAGTGAAGTGGTGGCGAATCGTGAATGTAAAAGCTCCAGACACGGGAACGGCATTAAGAAACCAGTTCCAAGAACCAGTGTTTTCTTCAGAGGACGATCCCAAGGTGGATTTCCTCTACAATTTCCTGGACTGGCTGGACGAGTGGAAGGGCAAGGACCTTGACAGTGGGATGCTCACCAGCGAGACCCACGCTGCTCTCCAGCACACGACTCATGCATTGGTGGAGGTCGCCAGGTACTGCTTCACCGAGCTCAAGCTGTCTTGCATCCTTCTTGGGAAGATTCAGACCGACAACTTGGAAGAGCGCTTCAGAAACTTCAAATGCCCGGCCGGCCCCCGATATCACAACTCCATAAGGCAGCTTCATGAGGGTGAAGGTGAATTACAGCCACAAGACAGTCTGCCGACGGTCGCTGCGGCCTGCGAAACAGAAAATGAAGGAGATGAGCAATGGGAAGACCTCCACAAGCGAGAACACACGTTCCACCCTAGCAACAGCATTGGGGTGACCGGAGAGGCGCTGTCAAAGTTGGAAGACACCCTCCCGGTTCTTGTCTACGTTGCTGGATATGCAGTCCATGCCACCTTGCAAAGGTTGAACTGCGTAAAGTGCAGACCAGTATTGTCGGTAAACAAGGCGATCACCATTTCTGTTGCACAGCAACACTTCAAACTTGTCAAGGAACTGGGTGGAGGGAGTCTTCTTTTTCCAACGATGTTTGCGATAAACGCTGTTGCTCACAGCTACATTGTCGCTCAGGAACTGTCGAAGCAGGCCGAGTTTCTGAAGATGCCGAACCAGCGCCAGCTTGTCACTGACCTCACGGTGGACCTCCTAACCAATGAGGAGTCTTCGGAGTTCGACGTCTGCGAAGACGGACACACTGCTGAATTTGTGCTGAGGCATGTGTTATGGTGCAGCACAAGCATTTTGCTGAAGAACTTTTTCTGCAAAACGAACAAGAAACCACTGTTGGTGGTGGTAACTGGTGTCGAAGTAAATTAAGAACTTGGATTAAGTACTGTAAGATGCAGAGAGCATCATAGTACCTACTTGTGTAAATATTCATTTCCTTAGTTCCACGAAAGGAGAGTGTACTCCACACTAACTGACATCTCTAAATAAATATTCTTTACTGGTTTTTATACTTCAGAATCTGGACCATAAAAACCTGTTTTTCCAATACAATACAGGTTGTTGCTATGATGGTGCGTCTCCAAGCAATTCCTTCAGTTCTTGTGATGTCACCTGGGGGATCGGTGGCAAGTGGGCTAGCGCACACCAGCTCAAAGCATGTGAAGTGAAAGCTCTCGCTGCAGAACCCAGGGATGCTGGGTTCAATCCCCACTCCTGCCCATTTCGATCTGGATGAGCATAGTACTGGTGTGCGGTCGTGTACAACTACTGCGTGATGCACGTTAAAAACTCCAGGCTAGCAGTTGTACCGCACTGGCTAAATTTCATCTACAGCAAGTGACTAGTCGCAGCTTTGAGATGGCTGACCAACTACATGCTGTCTAAATGTACACAATCATTATTATTGTGATGTCGCCTCTCCCCGCTGGTAGTCATTCCTACTTGCTCTTGCAGACAACAAATTTTGTGATTCAAAATATATGCTGCAACATATATGCGTCATTAGATAGGATTCCACAGTACAGTATAGACCACTTACAACGTAACCGCTTATAGTGCAGGACCGGGTATAACGCGGTATTTTTAAACCACCGGTTCGCCTCCCATAGAACTCCATGTACTTACATACCGCTTAAAATGCAGGCGCGCGAAGGGAAATACCGGTTATAGTGCGGTTTTTGGCACAGCCCGCCGACCGCGCCGACGACCGGAGCAGCGAGCACGCTTCCCTGTGCGACACTAGATAACGGCGCTGACGGCGCGGGGATGTTGCTTGAAGAAGTGGGGAGAAGCGAAGAGAGAGGCACGCACGTGTCGTTCACGTGCGTGCGTCCCTCCGCCCCTCCGCTGCGTGGAAACAAAGAAACAAACAACCGCACCGACAGACCAATCGCAGATCGAGGAGAAGTGTTCGCGCGCGTTGCATGCCGGTCGCGGGCCGGCTGCTTTTATCACTTCTATCCGCAAACATGGCATCGGTTGTGATCGTCGTCGTAGACGGCGTTCATCTCATCGTTCTGTGTAAACGCGCTATCCTTGACTGTGAATTTTCATTGTGTGTCACTATGATAACCCAGCACGTACTAAAAGGGCAGATCCACCTACTCGTGCGGCGATGTCGTGGCGGCGCTCTCAAGACGGCAGAAACGCCCGTGTTGTCGTGTTTGTTTACTTCGACTACAGCGGTGATTTCTAAGCATTTGTGTCCTCGAACATCGCCCGGATTTCTTATTTGGCGCATTTCATGCGTGTGCTCAAGTTCGAGGTATTACTGGCGCGTACCGTATGAAGGATGCGAATTTTCACGCGTTTTCATCTCCGGAGAAAAGTGATTAGGGTTAGCAATCCTGACCGCTCGCAACGTCCGTCCGCAACTCGCGACGCCGTTAAAAGGCTGCGCCAGGCAAAAGCCGCTCATTTCTTTCAAAATGTGTGACACACTTGAGACAGAACTGTACTAGTCTGGTGAAATAAAGACTTTCCTCAAACTAAGCTTTATTTTTCATCGAACATAAAATAAATTCTTTTACAAAGGTAAGTTGTCTCATGGCATGTATTTTGGGCTGAAAAATTTATGTTTAGGTTATAGCGCGGTACCGCTTATAGTGCGGATTCTCGCGACTCCCGCAACATACGTTATATGCGGTCTACACTGTACCAAAAATCCTTCTTGGGCAGCGCACTGCCATTCTAAGACCATCTCGCAGCAAAGTTGTTTTCTTTTGGCCACTCCACTTGCGTGGGCCGAACCAAATTAACGATAGGTTGTTACGTAAGAATTTCTTGTCTACCAATATTTTCCTATGCCTGCAATTGATCACTTCATCCAAGCAGCGATCATTTTTTGTTTATCTCCAACATCAAAACTTGCAGATAAGCCTTTTCTCTTTGGTGTTAAAAATGAGACGTTTACAACTTCCTGTAACGCCGATTTAGAGCACAGCTCCTGAGGAGGAGGAGGAGAGCGTATGCCCCTCATCTGTACCCTCTCCTCTTCCCCTCCTTTTTTCAAACGCGAAACAAGCATCATCACGCGACGTTTCAGCGCGGTGCCGAAATGTCGTGCAACGTTTTGGCACGTGACTTCCATCAAAATGTGACATAACGTTTAGGCATGCGACTTCCACCGAAGCGTCACTCGCAACATTTCAGCGCGGTGCATTATGGGGCGTTTCCCATAATGCACCGCCCGGTTACGCCGACACCGCTCAAGCCGGAAACGGGCGCCTAAGAGCTGCAATCTAAAAAAGAGGCCACATCTCCACGTGGTGAATGATATTGATTGGGGCAAAGCTCTGGTGGTGCTGATGATACTGATTTTATTGTTCATAGGTAGTGCTGATTTTTTTTTATTGCTCATAGGTAGTGCTGAGTTCCGGGTTGTGTTTCGACTTCATTATTGCTGCTTTATGGTCAGTGAAATGCAGAGCCAGTGGTTCTTCTGGCGGATCAGCTTGGATTTGCTAGAAGCCGTGGGAATGCATCTCCACCACTTAAGTCAATGGTCCATGTCAGGAAGAGAATGTGTGGTATGGATCGTGGTTATATACGCAGTTGAGCATTTGACCGCAGCGCCCTCTCGTCTATAAACGTTGAGCCAATGCATGCAATGTCTAACGCGATTATATACGCATTTGACCGCAGCACCCTCTCCTGTATAGACGTTGAGCGGCTACATGCAACGTTGGAGTGTAGCGTAGTGGTTAAGACGTCTGTCTCGTAAGCAAGCGGTCATGAGTTTGAACTCCCGTGCGGGCGCATGTTGTTTTTTTTTAAAGTGAGCCGATCATGGAGGCAGTGCAATCGATGTGAGCACGGACGCCAGACGGATGGACAAGGCTAGACCCTAAAGAGCTTCGCCCCTAAAAAGTATGTATCCCCTCCCCCTTAAAAAAGAGTGACGGGTTTACACTGCCTACACTAGATGGTTCCATAATCCATTCAAGATGCTGAATTTTGGGGGTAGTTGCATTCCTCTAAATCATTTTTGAGATAAGAGGGACTGTGATATATGGCTGGCTATCAGCCTCGGCTCGGACTGCCCGAGCACCGCCATCGTCGTCTTTACTCACACCGTTGCTCCGCACCTTGATACATAACACACGTTTACCCCTGGTTCGCTATGGCTCATAGCGCGACACTGGCTTCTTAACTCTCGTGGATCTTCTCACTTTTGAGCTCGCTTCAACATTATAACTGGTCGATCCAATAAGGGAAGCTTCCCTTTGGCTAGGGCTGGCCAATGGAGCTTGAAGCTCGGGTGTGGAACATTGCGGGGATGCTGGCACCGCAGGTACAGGCGGTGGTACCGGAGGTACAGACGACGCTGTTGGATTTCTCGGGAATGTCGGCGCAGAAGATCCGGGTAATGTAACGTCCATTAATGGCAATTCTGGCAACTGGTTACCAGATGTCCCTTAATTGTTCCGAAGCGGGACAAACTCTCTGTCGCTGGTGGTCACCGTGGCGATGCCAACATGTGCCGTCATCTAGAACGACCTGTGATGATGATGCGCTTGCTGGGTGCACTACGGGCGCAGGGATCCAGTCAGGCCCTGGTCAGAAGTTCTTTGCCCAAACGCTGTCACCCATTTGCAGCAGTGGCTGTCGTCTAGCTCCATGATCACAACGTTGCTTCTGTTTCAGTTGTTTTAGTACGACCTTAGAACGGAAATCAGGATGCAGCAAGTCCATTGCAGTTTTAGGTTTCCGTCCCATTAGGACCTCCGCAGGTCCAGTGATCTCGTGAGGTTGTGCGATACTGCAGAAGGGCTCGTGAAATCTTTGTCTGAAAATCTCCCGAAGAAGCTTTCTTGAGTTTGTTCTTGATTGTTCGAACGGCTCTCTCCGCAGCCCCATTAGATGCCGGGTGATATGGGGGGATCCTCATACCACGAATTCCGTTCTTCAGGAATTTCTGAAATACAGAACTTGTGAAGGCTGGTCCGTTGTCACTCACGATCAGGTCAGGCAATCCGTGCGTGGCAAATATTGATCGAAGACAATTCACCGTTGCCTCCGCCGAAGGTGAGGGAACGACCATCACCTCGAGCCACTTGGAATAAGCATCTACAAGGATTAAGAAATATTGTCCTTGAAATGGTCCCCCAAATCTATATGAAGGCATGACCAAGCTTTTTCGGGAAATGGCCAAGGTGTCGTTGCCACTGGTTGTGGTGCTCGCTGGTGTTCCTGACACACAGAACAGCTGTTGACCTTGACCTTAATGTCTCCGTCAATGCCATACCACCAAACGTGACTTCTTGCCACCGTCTTCATTTTGGTGATTCCTGGGTGTCCCTCATGCAGGAGATCCAGCACACTTCCTGTTAGGATTTTCGGAACTACTACTCTCGTACCCCATAGCACGCAATTGTCTTGCACGCTGAGCTCCTGCGTTTTTCTAGCGTAGGGTTGCCACTCTGGTGTAGCGGGAAAAGTTGAACCGGCCCATAGCACCTCATATTTTCGACAACACCGGATCTCGTCCCGTAGCTGTCGCAATATCTTCTGGGGAGAGAATTTTGTAGTCATGTTCCAACATGAAAACATCTGCGGGCCTTGGCACTGTGAATTTCTTAGTCACCAGTGGTAGGCGACTCAGCGCATCAGCATGACCAAGAGTTTTTCCAGGACGATAGACCAAGGTGTAGCTGTAGCTAGCTAGCTTCAAGGCCCACCTTTGGATTCTTGGTGAACACTGTGGGGGAATGCCTTTGTCAGCGCCTAATAGTCCCAGCAGGGGCTTGTGGTCAGTGACTGCCTCAAAAGGTCGACCCCAGAGACATTGGTGAAATTTTGTTATTCCAAACATGAGTGCAAGAGCCTCTTTGTCCAGGTGGCTGTAGTTCTGTTTTGCTGCCATCAGACGACATGATGCGAACGCAATAGGCTTCTCCTTGCTCATGGAACTGCTGTGCGCCAGTACAGCTCCAATTCCGTAGGGTGAAGCGTCGTAGCTTACCACAAGGTGCTTCGTGGGGTCGTAATGTGCAAGGACACCAGCAGAAGTTACCAGCTCTTTGCTTCGCTTGGACGTGCATTCTTGCTCTCCTGACCACTCCCAGCGTGATCCTTTTCCCAGCAGCCGATGTAACGGCTCCAGGACACTTGACAAATTGGGTAGAAATCTTCTGTAAAAATTAAGCAGGCCCAAAAAACTTTGTAGTTGCTTTGTGTCTTTTGGAGTTGGTGCCTTTACAATTGCTTCCACTTTACTTGGCGAAGGTTGAAGACCTGTGTGGTCGATCAGGTGTCCCAAATACTCTACCTTTGATGCAAAAAACTCTCACTTTTCAAACTTCAGCTTCAATCCTGCATTTGTTAGCCGCTGAAATACTTTTTCGGAGATTTCTCATGTGGTCCGAGTCATCCACTCCAGTTAGTAAGATGTCATCAAAGTAGACGACAACGTGCCTGAGGTCACAAAGCAGGTTTTCTATTTCTCGCTGGAAAATTGCTGGCGCTGATGAAACACCAAAAGGTAGCCTTGTGAACTCAAACAATCCTTTGTGGCTATTGATAGTGACATACTTCCTTGAGGTCGGAGAGAGTACCACCTGCTGGTAAGCATCTTTGAGGTCCAACTTGGAGAACTTGATGCCTCCGGAAAGCTTCGTCCAGAGCTCTTCGACTCTCGGTATCGGGTACGTTTCCACCTGGGCTGCTGCATTTATGGTGACCTTAAAGTCTCCACAGATTCGCACTCTACCATCTCTTTTTAGTACCGGGACAATCGGGGCTGCCCAGTCAGAAGTCCTGACTTGCTTCAAAATTCCTTCCTGTTCTAGTCGTTGAAGCTCTTGAGTGACCAGGTCTTGCAATGAAAAGGGGACTGGTCGTGGCTTGAAGAACCGGGGTCTTGATCCATCTGGCACGCAAATCTTGGCTTCCACGTTCTTCAGCAGACCCGGCCCACCAGAAAACACCTCTGGAAATTTGCTGAAAAGACCCTCTGTTGATGTATTATGTAGATTTACAACATCAGCAACAGGTAGACCCAGAGCTTGTATCCAGTTTCGTCCCAGCAGAGTTGGGGAAGTTCCGCCAACGACGAACAGAGGAAGAAGAATTTCTCGATCGTTGTACTTCACCAGGACCTCGCGCAACCTTGAACCGGTGTCAACTCTCCTGAGTACCCTCTAAGAACGACATTGGAGGGGACAACCTTCACATCCGGCAACAATTCTCGTAAACTTCTTTCTTCCATTACGGAGACGCCTGCCCCAGTGTCGAGTTCCATGTCAACTGGTTTGCCTTGAATACTGACAGTTATAATAATTGGAGGAACCTGAGACATATGCTTTCAGTTGCCACATGTTGTACGTTGGGGGTCATCGTCACTGTCCTGATCATTGGGGTCGTTGAGGCTGTGAACTGTAACCGCCGATGGCGCCTTTTTCGACCGTCGTCCTGACGAGTTCTGATAGTCTCGCGCAGCTTTCCCATCTTTCTTGACGCTGCTTGACTCGTCATAGGATCTTGCTGTGCAGACCGCTGAGAGGTGGCCAACCTTTTTGCAGTTGTGGCATGTCATATTAGCATAACGACATGCTGCTGAGCCGTGTGACTTTCCGCAGTAACGACATCGAGACTGTCTAGATGACTGCTCTGATAGGCGGTTGGTTTCGACAGCTGAAGTCGTCCCAGCCCGGCACGCGATTGCTTGGGAATCTTTCGTCGCGGCTTCCATGGCTACGATGACATTGACCGCTTTCTCAAAAGTCAGTTCTGCATCTTCCAGAAGTCTGGTCTGCATGAGGTCGTTATTGATGCCGCAGAATAGCCGATCTCGAAGCATGTCGTTGAGCGCCGTCTTGAAGTCGCAAGAGTCCGCCAACTTCCGCAGAGATGCAATAAACTCGCTCACAGTTTCTCCTTATTGACGAATCCTTGTGTGGAACTTCAGACGTTCTACAATAGACTTTTTCCAAAACCGACGCGCCCCATCGCGGCGAAATATCACGCAGTGCACTCTGGGAACTAGTTGGCCACTCAGTTTCGGTTTCGAGTGAGCAGGTTCATCTCATGCTATCACGCCGCGACCGAACGCGCTGATTGCGTTTCTGATTCTCTGACTTTTTACAAATGTACAATACACTCATTCTCAAGCGATACAAAACGAAGACTGGGGCACTTTCCTTGGTTCCCGCAACACCGGATATTGTGCGTGCGTATGCAGACATAGTAAGACGTGGCTTAGTTACCTCACCCCACGAGTGCATCTTTGAGCTCAATGTCAGTAATCTCGTCTAGTACCAGTGAACTACAACTGAAATTTGGTCACCTTGAGCCCTACACGTATTTTGTTTGCCAAACGTCCGCTTCTTGTTGCTTCATTGGGCGAAAAGCAAGCCGCATCTTCACAGGATTATCAAAGTTGAGTCCAGCGTTGGCGCACAAACTTTTAAGGAAATGTAATAAATTCGACCTCACTACTGCACAAAAGTTACTATGATGTCTTCCTCGTGTCATCACATATCTCACACTCAAATTGTATGCTGATAGAAGATTAAGTTTTTGCAAACACTGAGATCGGCTTTCTACGACTGAGGTTCCAACAAGCGTCCCCTACTCCTCGGTAAGCCTTTTTGGACGAGCTTTTCCTGACGCCCAAGATCTGTGCCTGAACGGTGTGTCTGAAATTATCTCGGCACACTCATTCAGGAAGAAAGCAAACACATAACAAATATTATAGCCATTAGCATCCGTCAAATGCGCTTTGAATAATTTCGTTCGTTTGGCGCTCCGCATAGGGGTTCATGCCCGTCTGGCGCACTTCCGGCGAACGGTGCGACATTCCTCACACAAGTGCTCGACTTTTGCTTTCTTAAAACGGTTTGTATGAGCGAATGTGCCTACATGATTGGCAGGATAACTTTATGCGCATACGTGATGTTGAATATTAGTAGAATGCAAGCGGGTGGAAACTTCACTTCGTGCAGTGCTGCGGGGCGGTAGAGATAAGAGATGAGAAGTGTGTTCAAATGGAGGTTTTCAATGGCGCCTTCGAGTTTTACCTCGCGTACTCAGGCGTATTAAGAAAAACATTAATCGCAAAAAGTTATATTTCATCTATGGTCGCACGAAACAAACTTCCTGATCAACAATACTAATGTAAAGGCTCGGGCTGGATGTATGGATACTTATTGGTTGCTACAGCTTGCTGATTCGCACACAAGCAAGCCTGAGCAAATAAAACATTACATTACATTACATTACATTTGCGCCGCGCAGCTGTTGAAACAGAGTACAGTTTATGATCATGAGCAAGGGTCAGTGCATCTTCTGTCGTGCAGTGTCGTACAGTAAAACCTCGTTAATTCAACACCCCGCAAATTCGGATAATTTAAACTGCCGATCCGGTCCCTTCAAAAGTGTGTATTAGTCAATGGTACCAAGCACACATTAATTCGGAGGGAATGTGGCGCGCTATGGTTAATTCGGCATATGGCACAAGCTACCGTCCGTTCTAAAGTGTATGACTGCTATCTATCCGAGGTGCACACATGGTTTTTCCAGTTTTACCATGGTTCTTTGCTCTTCCAGTTCTCAGTGTTTCGCACCAGTTTTGCTCTGGATTGCCATGCATCGGTGCGCTAGTCTCCTGGCATGGAAGCAGCAGAAGTGCAGCTGCAACGGAAAAAGAGTAGTCCAAGTCACCGACGACCGGAGCAGCAAAACCGCGACACACGGCGCTATTGTTCCCGAGTGCACCGATAGCAAGAGTGACTGTCACGTTTTATGCCTCAACGCAGGGTGGCCGGCAGAAAGCAGCCCATCCTAAAGACCGCATTTTAACAGCTATCGTATTCCTTAATTTTTCGCCGGCCACCCCCGCGTTGAAACATGCAACAAGACTGGCACTCTCGCTATCAGCGCGCTCGGGAAAAATGGGAGGCACTCATCTGATCGAATGACGTTTTAGCGAACGCCCACGTATCACCGAATGACACTTTAGCTAATAGTCGGACGCTGCGAAGCGGCTTTTTTGGGTGGGCCAAGGGGGTTCACATTTTTATAATGAGCCGCCGCTGACTGTCGCCGCGAAGCTGCGTAAGCGCAGCGTGGCGGATGGGTTAACGCGCGCCTCGTTATTCGCTAAAACGTCGATTCGCTCAAATGTCGCTGTTCGCTAAAACGTCATTCGCTCATGTGATATGGACCCCTGTACCAGGCCAAGAATTTAGCGACTATAGTGGAAATACTGAAAGCCCTGAAGGACGGCGGCTCTCGACAACAAGTGATGGAAGGGTACGACGTCAAGAGAAGCACTTTGGCCACGTACGTGAAAATTGAGGCCGAGATCCTACAGGTTTTCGAGAGCGAGAAGTTCAACGCAAAAAGATAGCGGCTGTGGAAGGTGGTGCACCCGAAACTAGAAGAAGCCTTGCTGTTGTAAATCCTCAGCGCACAAGATGCATAGCTCTGACAGTGCGAGTGCGGTGAGCACCTGACCGCGCTAAGGAAAGTTGTAATCTCTGCCCAAATGCCGTCCAGAAAGCAGGCGGCAATAACAGATTTCTTCTCAAAATAAAGGCATGTCACAGGGAAACATTTTCGCGCAATTTTCTTTGTCCTTTCGATATTTCAACTTTCGGATAATTCAGACATTTTTGCCGGCCCCATGAGATACGAATTAACGAGATTTTACTGTAGTGATATGGACGGTCCTTTTGTCTCGAAAGCTTCCTGCAGTCACCACCGCAGGCGACTGCAACAATCAATTCTGGCAGGTAGGCAAGAAATGATCTACCATGAAAGTGTCAAACACGTACAGCTATTTGCAGCACAGAACTCCAGAGGGAATTTTATATTAAGAAGTAACTCGTGAACGCACTTTCTTTGTCCAGCAAAAATTTAACACGACACGCTCAATTTGTGCTGGACAACCGCTGCAAAACAGCTAAAGCTGCTTGAGCTGGACAGTCTAGTGGACTTGTCCTTCTACTAATGCTTACAAAACACATTTCCGTGAAACGTGCCATTTCCTGTGTTAAAACGCAGGCTGTGGATGCGGTGTTGCAGAGCTTGTTGAACATAACGAAGACTGTGGAGCAGACTGCACTTGAGCCCTTGCAGAGTGCATGTCCGCCGAGTTATGTGGTAGACGACGTGAGCACAGGTCCCTATCATTTGTCGAAACTCGTTTTGTAGACACACGTTTTGTCGACAGAATCGTTTCATCGACACTCGTTATGCGAATTGCACGCTGTAGGGACATTTTTTCACACGTGTATCACTGGATTGTAGATTCACCCCCCTCCCCCCTACCCCCGCCACCGCCTGCATTCATGCCGCCTCGTGGCGGCTCATTTCAAATATAATAATCCACCTGACCGCCCCATACACGCCGCTTCACGGCGACAGTCTCGTGCAGCTTATTACAGAAAAAAGCTAATCTGAGCTTTCGAAACAATTTGTCAATGAAACAATCTGTCGATGAAATGCCATTTGATGAACTCATATTGCCACCAAAGAAATGGCATAGAGCAATGATTTCCATTGTGGAGGGCCCAATGTTGTTTCATTCCTTTATGTCAAACGAGGGCTGGTGAGAGTGGAGAAGGGTCTTTCCCTTTCCTTCAGTTTGTCAAACCTAGGGTTCTGTCTGCAAGAAAACTTTACCTGTTTTTAAGACGTTCTCCATATCTTGGTGTCAACTTCTGTATTTCCTCAGTCTCAGGTTGCTTCAAAATGTTTGTTCTCAACACAAGTCGGAGCGATCTACAAATAATTATTACAGTCTGTGTGGCACTTCACAACATGGGAAGGCAGCTTTTAGACCCTTGTCCACCGACCGTGCCCTTGCCTCCTCCTCCAAGGCGCCGTCGCCGAAAACTCGGGCAAGCAGCACCTCCACCTCCTGCAGACGCCAGGACGAACGCAAGGAGCAATCCAATTGCCAAACATTTCATGTAATTTGACCAGCGTATTTGCAACCACATAATGTTTAGCTCCGACTGGAATGAAAACTGCAAGCACGAGCACATGCTTTGGAAGTGTCAGGCCGCACCAGCAATTCTTAAGAAAAAGCACCTTCCGAAGACTTTGTGTCGCATACAAAGCTTCTGTTCCAGTCCGTGGATTGGGGTGCTGACGCCTTTCTAATACGCCACATCTCTGTGTACATGTCAATGACACAAATATCTTGCAGAATATGGACTTTCGAGAAAATGTGAAAGAAACAAAAAATGTTAAAATAGAGTGCCTTTTCCTGTTTCTTTCTCCAGCTCATAAATTTTTGGCATCACTAGCTTATTTTCGCTGCAAAGCTTCTGTACCTTCCCCCCCCCCCCCCCCCAACCTATGCCTTCGTTGCTTAATTTTGTGTTTGGCCACCATGATTTCCAGGTGGAGAGCGTGCTTTTCAACCTTCCTCTCTTGGTCACAACTAAGGTGACCCATCCGCAAATCTTGCTCTGCTACCAGCACCCGTTCCAAAATGTTAAAATGACCTCCAACACGGGCAGGCACCCGCTGAGCTATATCTGCGGCCGGCCTAAAAGCTGAGGTGCTTGCAGGCAAATCCCTGACGGCTGCATTAGCTGTCAGCACCCACATTGGGTAATTCCAATGTGGGCACTGACAGCCAATGAGCTTCCGACACTTTTTTTTCAAAGGGAACTTTGCGGCTGCACAAATGTATAATAAAGCAAACTATTAAAAAAGAACAAAAACATTAAATACAACAGCATGCAGTACAGAAAACAAAAGCTGTCTGGTCATAAATAAAGAAACAAACACTGCAATGTTGGAAAAGAGGTCACTGTACCAAAAATCAAAGATTTTTAAAGTAAATCTTGTCATGTGAATCAATGAGTAAGGGATCAGTTTGAAGAGGGACCAACGTGCTAAGGCACTGGCAACACCAGAAATCACCACAGTTATTTTTTTGTCTCAGTATAACCTCTATTGTAGCATACAGCCCTAATAACAGCACCTACTGTCGATGACATCCGGGTTCTCGAGCTCTTCAAACTTCTTCATTACTCTTTGACCCAGCCAGCTGAATTTGACGGCCCCCTTCGGGGTCATCAGCTGTTCTAGTACACCATGTGTGTTATTGCCCACTGAAGAGCCTCCAACCCCTGCCAGCTGATTGATCTGCAATAACCGTTGCAGTTACTGAGCTCAAACAAGGCCTGTGGTTTAGCAACAAAACAATGAATAGAACAATGCCATAAAACTCAACAATGCTATAGAACTCGCCAGTCTTTCCTTGGTAGCTTGGCATGTCTTTAATTTCCTGTTAAAAGCCAGAAAGTCATCCACATTGTCAAAAGGTCCGTCAAGGATTTCATCATTTGGCCTGTTCACTGCTACTGGTGTTCAGGATTTTCCAAAATGGTGTCTAGTTGCATAGAATACTAGCCTGATGGTGTGTAAAATATGAATGATGTTCCTCAAAATCTAGAAAGAAAGCATTAACTCTATGTACCTACAGCAAAACTTCTTGTCACAAGTCTAATCCTACTTAAACATAACCTCACCACTGGAAACTTCACTTCTTGTGTGCCCCAATGCCCCCTGTGCCTTATTGTGATGCTTCCTTGACCTTGTTTGTTAAAATCTAGAAAGGAACCAAATGCAACAGTGACTTGAGTTCCATATCACATGAGTGGATGACGTTTTAGCGAACAGCGACATCTGAGCGAATCGACATTTTAGCGAAGAACAGGGGCGCGCGTTAACTCACCCCCAGTGCTGCGCTTACGCTGCTTTGCGGCGACCTTCCGCAGCGACTCATTACAAAAATGTGAACCCACTTGGTCCACCCATAAACGCTGCTTCGCCAGTGATTTCCCTACACACCCCCTAGGGGGGTGTAAATACCCCCTTGTTTTTCTGAAGTCACCCCCTTAATTCGAAACTACTCCTTTATTCTCAATGCCCCCTCCCCCCCTAAAAATTTAGACACCCCCCCTTAATCTCAACTCTTGGGGAAACCCCTGCGTTTCACGGCAGCCGACTATTCGCTAAAGTGTCATTTGGTGAAATGTGGGTGTTCTTTAAAACACCATTCGATCAAGTGAGTGCCTCCCGAAGTTCAAGAGGACATGATATGGTAGCAGGGAATCGCTACGCAGAAGTTCCTCCAAACCAGCAGTCAAAAGGAAGGGGCAGAATTTGCCAGAGGCCATGTTTTTGATACGCATAGTTTTCCGCGGCGTTTCCAACAGCGTTCTTGCAGGGCTCAGAGGCAGTCTTGGGCAGTAACTACTAGTTACTAGTAATGCATTACCGGTAACTAGTTACTTTTTCTCTGTAACTTTTACCTATAACGCATTACTCTTTGATACTTGGAACTGTAACACTGCTACTTTTTTATTGGGTAACTGTAACTGTTTAGGCCGTTAAAGTTACTTTTTTTTACTGTATAAATTAGAACCTACTTCCGCGGACATGGTGAAATTCCCATCTTGAAGTATTTTTCCTAAAACTCCTCGTTGACAAAAAAAAGAAGCGTGGCCATGCATTAAACAAACAAAGAATTGCATGGTTTCGCTTGCAATCGAGAATTGACGACGGATGCGGCAGCACGAAACCGACTTTGGCTCACTCTTTTCTTGTGGGACCATCTGCGGGTGTCGGTGGTCGTGCGAAACGTCTCGAATGTTCGCGTCTGGGCTGTTTCCGAACCCCCCCCTCCCCCTACCCCCCTCTCCCTTCCCCTTTGTCGGGTATGTCCGTGCTACACTCAGCCACTCGCCATTTCCTCCTCCCTATTAGTTTTCAAGGAAGCCGTCCCCATATTGTGCAGAAAGCCGGCGCTTGTTTGACTTATTCATTCTCTTCGAAGCCGCTCAAGTAAACACGAAGGCAAGGTTCAAGTGTAATTGTCTTTTTCGTAGATAGCCTCAAGAAACGCCCCAATGGAGGGACACTTTATTGTGGAATGAATGCAGTGCTACAGTTGAAGCGATGTTTTTTTATGCGTGCGGACTGGTCTTCCACCGTTGGCGTTTCGGACACAGAGGTGGTCGTCGTACACTCGTAGAGCGCCAGAAGGCCTCACTTTGTCCCCTTTCCCCATATATTCTTGCGAAGCTGTTTGACCTGCTACGTTTAGCTCTGCTTCCGAGTATATCTCATAAGGTAATTATGCGATCTGTGTCCCCATTCGTTTCGGAGTGAAAAATTCACGAAAACTTTCACTGACGTGTGCCGATGCCAATTTTTAAAAACAATTGATTCCAAATTATAACGAATATTGCAAAAAAAATAATTATGCGCATCAAAATGCTGAAACGGCGAATGACGCAAAAAAGAAACACCCTTCGGGTTTAAATTCTTCTAATTTCTGTTTACCTTTCCTTTCACTATACTGTAACAAGTAAAACAATACTGTTTTGGTTTGTAATTTATTGTGTCCAATTTTTGTACTGTAACAAGAAAGTAACGGCGTTACTGCTTTTGCAGTAACTGTAACTGTAACACGTTACTTTTTGAAGCCGGTAACTGTAACTGTAACAGCTACTTTCCCCCCTAGGTAACTGTAACTGTAACAGTTCCTTTCCCCCCTAGGTAACTGTAACACTGTTACTTTTTACTGATAACATGCCCATGACTGCTCAGAGGTGCCGATAAAAGCGTGACTGTGCAGAACGCCTCAAAGAGCGGTGTTAATTCTGTGGGGAGAATGGAGACACTCACTTGATCAAATGACGTTCTAGTGAACGCCGCACTGAAAGACACTTTAGCAAATAGTTGGCCGCCGCGAAGCGGCGTTTACGGGTAAGCCAAGTGGATTTTTTGTAATGAGCCACCGTAGGGTGCCTTCATGTGCGCTTCGCATAGAGTGATGCCAACTGCCTGTTTCCCTTTCCCACACCCTCTTCCACCGCCATTTTGTTCCTCTCGTTGTTTCCTCGTGCGTTAGAAAGTGGCCTTTGGGTCCATCGGTCCTGCCATCCGAGGGGGAAAATGCTAATCCTCCCTCCGTGGGTTCCACAACGCTGCTCCGAACTTGTGAGATAAGCTGCTTGTTTCCGGGAGGGTTAAGCCCCACGGATTATCTCCGAGAACCAAAATGGCTGCTGGTTTGTCGGCGAGTGGTATTACAAAGGGTGGCATCACCCTAGCAAAGCACACATAAAGGCTCCATAAGCCACCGCAGACTGCCGCCGCGAAGCGGCATAAGCGTAGCGCGGGGGTTTGGGTTAACACTCGCCCCCGTTCTTCGCTAAAACGTTTATTCGCTCAAATGTCGCTGTTCGCTAAAACGTCATTCGCTCAATGGACCCGTGGGAGGCAGAATGATGAATTGCCCATTCCCGGAGTTCCCTTTTGAAACTCCAAGCAGTCTTCCAAGTCTGAGCTTTCAACTGCGTCTGCGCTTTCTACCTAGCGCAGGCTCTCAAAATGGCATTTTCTTCGGCGATATGTTATTGCCATTTCGACAGGAGCACTGATTCAACTCACAAACCAGTGCCGCGTTCCTCATCAGCGGAACTCTCTCCTCCGCCATCAGCAGAACTCTCTCCTTCATCAACATTTAGATCGCTCGAACCTTTACCCACGTCATCAACAATCCCTTAACACCAGCAAGCAGCGGGTCCATATCACATGAAGGAATGACGTTTTAGCGAACAGCGACATTTGAGCGAATCAACATTTTAGCGAATAAAGGGGGTGCGCGTTAACCCATCCGCCGCGCTGCGCTTACGCCGCTTCGTGGCGACAGTCTGCGGCGGCTCATTACAAAAATGTGAACCCATTTGGACCACCCGAAAACGCCGCTTCGCGGCGTCCGACTATTCGCTAAAGCGTCATTCGGTGAAACGTGGGCGTTCGCTAAAACGTCATTCGATCAAGTGAGTGCCTCTCTTCCGCCATGTTACTGTTTATTTCGCACCTTCACCTAAAGTTCAAAATAGGGGTGTCGCGAGTCGGCCGAGGTTCGAGTTCGACCAGGTTCGACTTTTTCTAACTTTTAGTGGAAAGTTCGATGAACCTTGTATGCGGAGGGCAAGTTCGTCTGCTTCTTGCGCAGGGGGTAGCGGTGACGTCAGAACGCCGAGCCCTGATTGGCTGATCGCGACCCCCCTATCTGAGCGTCGTCTGCTCTTTTGCAACGTCGTCTGCTCGCAACGCCGTCTGCGTCTGTCTTACCTTTCCTGCGACTTACGGAAGCGCAGAGGCCAGATTCACAAAACGACCTTACGCCAAAATTGTGCGTAAGACAAAACTTAAGAACAAATTCGTATTCACGAAACTAAATTTTCGTAAGTTTTGCGCAGGTTACGACGAAATACTACGGCACCTCCGAAGCTGTCTTACGCACTTCTTACGATCAGATCAGCATGGCCGACAGCGTCGCGGTCGCGACGACCCACGGACGTTTATTTTTCTACCTGAGCTTCTGACGCGTCCCGACTTCAAGCAGCAAGAAAAAATTAAGAAGTACTTGAAACAGACCACGACGAACAAGAACGCTGGATCCACAAACACCCAGGAAAAGCTCCAACGGCCTCGATTCCACCGAACGCGACCAAACGAGCTGGGCAGTTAGGCCTAGCAGGCGCTCCGCGACTTGGCGACCGTCTGCCCACGACCGGCTGGCGTGCTGAATGGAATATGCCCGCACGACCCTTGTGAACCCTTCCCGTATTATACTTTGATCGCTGACCTCAATTTTAGATTAAGAGGTCAATTTCTTCCTCTTGTTATCTCCTTGCTTCCCGAGGCAACGGTGACTCTCGCCGGTGAAAAAGCGGTGAATCTCCGACAGACGCAGAAAAGGTAAAGCAGCCATCGCTTTGACTAGCAGACGTAAAGCAGACGACGTTAACTGCGCCAACCCGCCGACGCCGTTAAAGAGTGAGGGGACTCCCCGCACACGAATGGAGGGAAAAAGTATTTGGGAGGGAACTTGCGGACACTAACACGCTCACTCTCGGTTCTAAACAAACAAACCTCGGCGCCCCGGGACACCTCGCCAGTGAGTCCTTTGACTTCCCTCCTTGATGCGCGTCTGCTAGTTTTAGACAAAAACAACGTACCGCTTGAGTTATTTCGTCTGCCCTCTCTTAAAGGCGAAGTCGAGTTCGCCCCGAAAGTCGCAGGAAAGGTAAGACAGGCGCAGATGACGTTGCGAGCAGACGACGTTGCAAAGGAGCAGACGATGCTGAGATAGGGGTACGCGATCAGCCAATCAGGGCTCGGCGTTCTGACGTGGCCGCTACTTCCTTTATCATGCGCAGAAGACGAAAATGAGCCCACTTGCGAGGCGTATTGAGGTTCGACTCGTGTGCGCATGCGCGACAGGCTGGCCAGTTGGCTTCGGACTGGATGGTGATGGCTAAGGGATGAATTAAGGGCAGCGCTGATTGGTTATTTCAGTTAATACAGTACAAAAAATTAAGTTATTAACTTCTTCAGTGATTTGAATTGGTTTCTTTTAATTGCAACTGTTCATAAAATCAAATAACCCATTGCATAAAAAAAAAAAAAAATTTCTCCAGACCTAGACATGCCTGTGTCAAGGTCTGGCCACAATGTCCACAAAGTCAAACCGGTCCAATCTGGTGAAAAGTTCGAAGGTTCGTTGAACCGGTTCGACCCAGTCGAACCCCAAATGTTCGACCTAAGAATCCGGTTCGATAAAAGTTTGCGACACCCCTAGTTCAAACCTTTCCTTGAGTAATGGCAGTCGAAATATGAAAGCAAATATAACAACTGCTTACCTTCTTTATCGTTTTCTGTCATTCCCAAGTCCAGTGGTCGAAAAAAAGCCATTTTCTATTTCCCGCGTAGCCTGTACTTCGTTCCAAGATTCATTTGCTTTTACAAGATCGAGGTATGATATCTATCAAACGCTAACACGATACACATTTTTATACCATAAAATAATTTTAAGGTGACTTAGTTTGCAGTGAAGTTTTTCTTTTTATTATGATTTTCAGTAAAAATAATTTTAAGAAGTCTCAGTTTCGTACTCATTCTGGTTTCGTTTTCACCTCCCGCCACGGAAACCGTTTACACTATTGAAAACAATTGAGAATCATTCGCGAGAAGACTTTCTTGGACTTCCTAAACAAGGGAACTTGAAAACGTCCTCAAGACATCTTTCCCGACGACGTGACGACGTCTTCGTCGGGACGAAGGCGTCTCGACCAGCAGAGGACGTTCTCAGGAGTGATACAGCAGATACAGGGCCCAAAGTAAAGGTGTTCGGCTTTCCCAAGGATGAAGTGCTACGGAATGCTTGGATAAGCACTGTCCCTCAAGAAGACCTCGTTATTTCGAAGGGGACAAAGGTCGGGAATTCCCATTTTCGTCTAGGTGGCTTTGTTAGTTTGAACGGGATTCAAATTTCCGGCAGGGAACAAGGAGGTAGCTACGTTTGCCGTTATTCTTGGTCATTCTGTTGTTTTGCATGAACCCCCAAATGGTCCTCTCGGTGATTATTTCTCCACGACCCGGTGACAGATGCAAGGTGTAAAGTGAAATCAATTTATAGCAGTGAGTAACAGAATGACCAGCTAGATGGCGCAAGCTTTCACCGGTTACAGCGGATGTAGCCATTGTCTATTTAATATTTAGCGATTTAGCCATCCACACAGACGCGTTCACTGCGTTGACCACTAGTGCAACCGCTGCTCGCTGCCTGTCAGTAACTTTTGTGTTCACGTTTCTTGTTGCGAACTTGCAGTCGTAGTGTTCATGAGTTCCCTGGGCGTCTCCGCGGCGATACAGTTGACCCGAACATGCCGTTGAAGTGCAGCGTGCCTGGGTGTCGTGGCAACTACACGCGGGAAACCAAGGCGCGCGTCTTTAAGTTTCCCCATGACCAAGAGTTGCGGGCAGCGTGGATACGGGCTATACCGCAAAAAGATTTCGTTCCTTTAAAGTGCTCCACGGTGAGAATCTTCCTGTATTTTACAATGGTTGCGTGTGTAACAGGCTGCGAAACAAGTAGCAATGAAGTCTCTTCTCGAATGGGAATCTTCGCCTGCCGTTTGATCTCGCATACTGACAGCTAGCTCTCATCAACTCAAAAACCATTTTCTTTTCTCTCTCTCTCTCTCTCTTTTTAGGTCTGCGAACTTCATTTCACGGAGAGCGACATCCTTCGGGAGAGTACACATACAGACTTTGCTACCGGGCGCGTGATTACGGTGCCGTTGTTGACAGCCCGCCTTCGCCCGAAAGCAGTTCCATCCAAGTTTTCTGAGGACCTAAACTCCAGGAAAGCTCGTTCACGGCGAAAGCGTCTAGGTGCTGCTGCAAGAGAGAAAGCGGTCGCAGAGTCCATTGATAATGTGCTCGAGGCGGTTCGCAGTGAGGGGGAAACTGACAGAAACTTAAGCGTAACGGACAAAAGGCAACTGCGGCCAAGGCAAAAACGTCAGTATGTCGATGCAATGCACGACGAAGACCCCATCGAGACTGCACGTAAGACATCTTGCAGTCAGGAAGAAACAAATGGGAAGGGCAGTGTAAAAGACCAAGATGCAGGACGAAGGCATCCGAGGAAAAGCCGTCCAAGGCAAGAGAGTTCAGATTCCGATTACATGCAACCAGATGTGAACATGTCTAGCAGCGAGGAAGACGCAGACGGGATGCTCAATGAGAAAGACCCTAACTGGAGACAAAAGCGTCCAAGGCATACGAGCCGGGATTCTCATGACATCCAAAGAGCAATTAACGAGTCCCTTGAAGAAGCAGACAAAATCCTTGATTTAAAAGATCTAGCCGACCATGTGAGAAATAAACAGTGTTCCACATTCTGGCACGCTGTTGAAGGCAGTGCACGCCTCCTTTTGGTGCACATTGTCGAAGATGAAGCACCATGGATCAAGTACTCTGTTGTGCTGAAAACGGACCTCACTCTTACCTGCCATGTCGCTAAGACGCCGGTCACCAGGCTAGGATCCAGTCTGTGCATTCCAACCGCCGTGAAGAGCAAGAGGGCATTGATGGAGCTCCTTAAGAGCATAGAGAATTGGGACAGCAGCCTCAGCTCCACGTCTGACAGTTTAGATGAAGACATTGGTGAGGCTGTTCATCTGCTGCCTGGCAAGTCGACCGCAACACCGACAGAAGACAAGGCCGCTGCCATCCAGTTCCTCAGAGAGCAGTTCAATCTACTGTCAACCAAAAAAGAGCGAAGGCGTTACTCAGTTGACTTCATGGTGTTCTCCTGCATCCTCTTCACAATATCACCTCATGCATACAAGTACATCTGCAGCTCCGGCAACATTAGTCTGCCTCACCCGATGATCATCAGGTCGGTATGCCTGTCCTTCGGGATGAATCCCCAGCTTTTGCCTCAAAGTACAACGTTCCTCAGGTATGTGGCAAAGAGGATCTCTGATCTGGACGATAAGCAACGCCTTGTGACCGTCATGGTAGATGAGGTCCACATTAAACCTTTCCTTGATTACAAAGGAGGCAGCACTACTGATGTAGCTCTTAACTCCCCGGAAGTCGCCAGCAGTGTGCTTGTTTTTACAGTGCAAAGCCTCACGTGCCAATTCAAGGAAGTTGCGCACATTGTTCCCATGCAACGGGCCGACGCACAGTTTCTGCACAAGTTACTGATTGACTTGATTTGTGGGCTGGAGAAGATTGGGTACAGGGTTGCATGTGTCGTAAACGATGGCAGCTCCGTCAATAGAGACGCAATGTCTCACTTCACATCGCCGCCAAATGAAGGAATTGTCTATCCGCACCCGTCTGATCCTGCAAGACCGCTTTTCTTTGTGATAGATCCTGTTAACATACTCAAGTGCATTCGTAACAGTTGGCTCGACCAAAGCAATGACCTACTTTGCTTCTATTTTCCCGAGTTCTACGCCGAGCCAACACGTGTGCAGCGTGTGCTGTCCGCATCTTTTGCAACCATCAGAGATCTGTACAACTTGGAGAACTACCAACTGGTGAAGTATGGCTACAGTCTATCAAGGGAAGCCCTGTGTCCGGTGAACACTGAAAGGGAGAATGTGAAATTGGCTTTGCAGATCTTCAACGACTCGCTGCCAAAGGTCCTTCGTGCCCTCGGAGCGAAGCACAACCTGCGGTTCTTTGAGGAGACAGCCAGTTTCATCGAAATCATAGTGAAGTGGTGGAGAATCGTGAATGTCAAAGCTCCAGACACGGGAACGGCATTAAGAGACCAGTTCCAAGAACCAGTGTTTCCTTCGGAGGACGATCCCAAGGTGGATTTCCTCTACAAGTTCCTGGACTGGCTGGACGAATGGAAGGGCAAGGACCTTGACAGTGGGACGCTGACCAGCGATACCCACGCTGCTCTCCAGCACACGACTCATGCATTGGTGGAGGTCGCCAGGTACTGCTTCACCGAGCTCAAGCTGTCTTTCATCCTTCTGGGGAAGATTCAGACCGACAACTTGGAAGAGCGCTTTGGAAACTCGAAACGCCCGGCCGGCCCCCGATATCACAACTCCATAAGGCAGTTTCATGAGGATGAAGGTGAATTACAGCCACAAGACAGTCTGCCGACAGTCGCTGCGGCCTGCGAAACAGAAAATGAAGGAGATGAGCAATGGGAAGACCTCCACAAGCGAGAACACACGTTCCACCCTGGCAACACCGTAGGGGTGACCGGAGAGGCTCTGTCAAAGTTGGAAGACACCCTCCCGGTTCTTGTCTACGTGGCTGGATATGCAGTCCATGCCACCCTGGAAAGGCTGAACTGTGTAAAGTGCAGACCAGTATTGTCGGTAAACAAGGCGATCACCATTTCTGTTGCGCAGCAACACTTCAAGCTTGTCAAGGAATTGGGCGGAAAAGGTCTTTTTCCAACAATGTTTGCTATAAACGCTGTTGCACACAGCTACATTGTCGCTCAGGAACTGTCGAAGCAGGCCGAGTTTCTGAAAATGCCGAACCAGCGCCAGCTTGTCACCGACCTCACGGTGGATCTCCTAACCAACGGGGAGTCTTCGGACTTCGACGTCTGCGAAGACGGACACACTGCTGAATTCGTGCTGAGGCATGTGTTATGGTGCAGCACAAGCATTTTGCTGAAGAACTTCTTCTGCAGGATGAACAAGAAAGCACTCTTGGTGGTGCTAACTCGTGTCGATGTAAATTAAGAACTTGAATTAAGTACTGTAAGATGCAGAGACCATCATAGTACCTACTTGTGTAAATATTCATTTCCTTAGTTCCACGAAAACTTAGTGTGCTCCACGCTAACTGACATCTCTAAATAACTATTCTTTACAGGTTTTCATACCTCAAATCTAGACCATAAAAACCTGTTTTTCCTTTACGATTCAGGTTGTTGCTACGATGGTGCCTCTCCAAGCAGTTCCTTTATTTCTTGTGATGTCGCCTCTCCCTGCTGGCAGTCATTCCTACTTGCTCTTTCAGACAACAAATTTTGTGATTCAAAATATATGCTGCAACATGTATGCATCACTAGATAGGATTCCTCAGTACAAAAAATCCGTCTTGGGTAGCGCACTGCCATTTTGGGACCATTTCACAGCAGTTTTTTTTGGCCACTCCACGCCGAGTGGGCCGAACCAAATTCACGATAGGTTGTTCCATAAATCTTGTCTACCGACGTCTTTGTACGCCTGCAATTGATCACTTTATCCAAGCAGCGATCATTCTTTATTTATCTCCAACATCAAAACTTGCAGATAAGCTTTTTCCCTTTGGTGTTAAAAAAATGATGTTTTCCTCCCCCCCCCCCCCCCCCCCCCCCCCCCCCCCAAAAAAAAAAAAAGAGTGCACGGGGGTTTACGCTCCCTCAGCTCCACTCGAGGTGCTGAATTTTGGGGGTGGTTGCACTTTTGTACATCATTTTTAAGATAAGAAAGAGGGAGGAAAGATGTTTTCCTTTTGGAGATTGGTGCAGATAAAGGGTTGAGCAATTGATTGCACATGCAGATTCAAAGAGGACGACGTCGAAAGACTCCTTCGGTGCAATAGCGCATCGTCGCAATTTAGGTGTGGCTAGTTCGGTGTGGGTCTGAATTCCTTAGAAGAAACTGCGCTGCCAACTGCAACAAAACAGGTTGTCGTCAAAGCGAAAATGCAGTACTCTAGAAACCTTTCCAGCGATGACTCCGCTTCACCTTACGATGGACCACACATGACGCCATGAGCCGTCAAAGCCAATCCGGTGTTGCACAATCTCGGAGAGAAGGTGCAGTAATGTGCTGGGCACGTAGTCGCACGATACGTTGCAGTAGGGTGCCTTCATGTGCGCTTCGCATAGAGTGATGCCAACTGCCTGTTTCCCTTTCCCCCGCCGCCATTTTGTTCCTCATTGTTTCCCCGTGCGTTTCCCGTGCGCCGGAAAGTGGCCTTTGTGTCCATCGGTCCCCCCATCCGAGGGGGGAAATGCTAATCCTCCCTCCGTGGGTTCCACAACGCTGCTCCGAACTCGTGAGATAAGGTGCTTGTTTCCGGGAGGGTTATAAGCCCCACGGATTATCGCCGAGACCAAAATGGCTGCTGGTTTGTCGGCGAGTGGTATTACAAAGGGTGGCACCACCCTAGCAAAGCGCACATGAAGGCTCCCTACGTTGCAGCATTGGATTGGCTGCGACAGCTCGTAGCTTCCGCTGAGGTCCGTCATGAGGCAAAGCGGAGCGTAGAACACGCTCGGCAGCGTGGCCACTACAGTGACGCTCGACGCTACATCGGCGCAGCACCCCTCGGGAGCACTCCAGCCTTCTCTCGTCTAGGGGTCGCCGGTGTAGCGTCGTTGGGACGTCGAGTTTGAGGGAAGAAGACCGAAAGTTGCAATACGTACGGCAACAGACTGAAAATCGCTTGGAATTCGCAACACATAAGAAAGCAGTTCGACGCCATTTTTCGAGCAACGAACTAGGCGCGAGTATTTATTGCTCAAAAGTTGCAAATATGTTTTTGATGAAATAAAGGGGTATAGGTGGCCAAGTGTGACGAATCAATGCACTACAGCTGGAAACATCTGTATTGAAAGCTAGCACTGCAGAAGCCTGAGATCCTGGGTTAGAGCCCCACCCCTGAACACTCCGATCTGGACAACACTCGTCCTGCTGTATCATCGTGTGTCGCTACCGTGTCGTGCACATAAAAAGACCCGAGGTTAGCAGTGGTACTGAACAGGCCGAATTTCTCGTCTACAGCAGAGACGCTGGACGCCCGTTGGGGCTTCCTGCCGTCTAAACATGCGCCACACAACTATGAAACTACTATTGCGATTCACGGGCACTAAATGCTAATTTTTCGTCAAATAGCGTGGAACAATTTTGGCGCCTTTTTAATTTTGCGTCCTTTTCAGTTTTTTTGTGTGTGCTTGTGTTCCAACCTTGAGTCTTGGCATTGTTCCTGTGGTCGCCGACGGGACGAGAAGTGCAGGCCGCCTATTTTGAATGTCCGGCCCCCAGCACATGTTTGTTGCCTGCCATCGTGCTTTGGCTGTGCGTGCATGCATAAAGCTTTCGAGACGCCCAAGCATTTTCAAAGGGGAGTAGTTTGTGCTAGAGGCACGACAACTATAGCAGCTTCCTGCCGTTCTCATCGTGTCGGTGGCAAACCTGAAAAGAGAAAATTTGTCTTTTTTTCGTTGTTGTTTAACTGGTTGCGACTAGCTTCGTCCAACACCGGCAACCTTTGCATATTCGCTCACTGTCCAAGTCGCTGAAGCAGTGACTTCTGGTTCTGTAGCACGAATCATTAAAATCAACAGCAGTAACATGAACATTTGCTGAAAATTCAGAGATTATTGAAATTGTTTTTGTTAGATTCTCCAAAATTCGGAGTTTGATTCTGCAGTGTAGACTTTTTCAAAAGTAAAAATAATATTGGGGTGGAAAATATCTGTTGGATGAAGACGAAAACACATGCACCAAATACTATTCATCTGGATTTGAAGTTGGCACCCTTGCTATACACGACTTGCACAGACGTCACTTGGTCAGACAATGGGGAAAAGGACACGTGAGAGGGTAACTTCTGCGTTAATGAGCTCTTCTGGCCACCAGAAAGAGGGGCAGACTGCCGTCACGTGCACGCCGTATGTTGGCAATACCATTCTGTCCTACGACAAAGCTTGCAAAGAGTTACTTTGATGAACGTTGATACTTTAAAAGGATTAGCTGCTGGTTAGCTCGTTTTAATCTCATCCTATTCAATCTCCCTACCCCACGGCTGTTCGGGGTGGACTGGTAACGGGTGCAGTATACAGTCGACTCTCATTAATTCAAACTCCAGGAAGTCACAGATTTTAGTTTGAATCATCAGAAATTCATCTAAATATACTAGACATGATTTTTTACATAGATAGTTACACATGCAAAGCAGATTTTTGCCAGCTTCCTCTATATAGGCCTAACTAAGCAGGTACAGGCATAACAGATTGGTGAAAGAACTGTGACGTTAAGTTTATTCATCCGGCAAAAAAGTTGTCGATTGTGGACTGTTTAGTCGGCGCATGAGACCTCAAAACAAAATTTTCAATACCAGCCAACACAAGTAGCTCTTTAGGGGACTCTTCCTTTGCAGACCAACTTCCGGAGCTGAGCGATGTGCTCAAAGGCCTCTGCGGCTGTGACAGTTGGTAGTGGGTCATCCCTTTCTTCATCGTCATCTTCAGTCTCACTGTTGCACTGTGCTGGCATTACTTCCTGTACTATGTCCTCTAATGAGTCAAGACAAAGACACACATCGTCGTCAAGACTAGCATATTCCGCCTGCTCGGTGTTCACATTATGTGCTTCAAGGCCAGAAAGCATGATGCCAGTGAACTGTTCCTCATCCTCGATGTCGTCTTGGTCATCATTGCTAGTCTTGAAGCACATAATGTGAACGCAGTTTTCCGCTAATGTGTGCCCGCTTGAGCCCCGTTGAGTGCGCTTCTTTCCGAGCACCGGTGCACTGTGGAGAAGCAACACTTGCAAAAGCAAGCTCCGCGGGTATTGCTGCTCTGCGGTGCACCGGTGCTCGGAAAGAAGCGCACTCAACGGGGCCGCGAAAACAAAAAAAAATACGAATTAAACGAAAACACCGTTTGAATTAAGCGGCTTATGAATAAATTAAAAACATAGCGGGACAACCAAAATTTTCAAATCTGTTTGAATTAACCGGAAGTACGAAATATCTGAATTTGAATTATCGCAAGCCCACTGTACAAGCTTCAACGTGCCCTCCCTTCTATGAAATCTATGGTTCATAGATTTCATGGTTACAAAAACACAACCCCTGCTTCCTCTAAGGAGCATAATTCGTATGGCTCAAACTGGAAATCAGAACAGTGGCTTTTGTCGTGACCCAGAAGTACAATGACCTGTTGTGCTGCATGAACCTTCTGGAGATAAACGGTAGGACCCCTTTTCATTAATGATGCGAGAGCTTAAAAGAAACTGGGATGGCATTTTCTCGGGACTATTTACTCTGTGCACTGACCAAACTTAATTGTAAAATATTTTCTCCTTTTTGTTTGTTTCTGCAACGGGACGTTAAAATTTTCAGTTTTTCAGATAAATCTGAATTGACGAAAATTTTACCGGCAAGTATTTTTCCGAGTTTTTCTCGGAAAGACACTTAATATTACTAGGGCTCTGTGTTCCGAGAACACTAAACCCTAGTTAAGAATCAGTAAAAACGAGTTAATTTTCTGTGGACTTGACTCATTTACTTTTGAACTTCTATGGAATATTTTGGATCCCATGCATATCATGGGAAACAAAGCAACTGATGCTGGACTGAATCAGTCCTGCTCTAGATCTGTCTAAAACAAGTGACGCCCGTAGAGGTGGGCAACTGTCACTGCACTATCTTGTGGAGTTGTGAGCCAAGCCATCTGCCACAGGCAGTCAACCAAAAGTCATTATCTTCGAAATATACTTTTTACATTACCACAGGCCAAAAAATTTGAGGGTTTTAAGTGCCAAACCTACGGCGGGCATCTGGCACGCCCCAGCGGAGGACTGAGGATTAATTTGGACCGCCTGGGTATCTTTTGACGTGCAACCGAAAGCTCGGTTACACAGCGCCTTCTCCGCAATAAGCCTCCGTCATATTGCGGGCACCTCGGTCGGGATTCGAACCCGCCACCTGGGATCCGTAGGCCGGCGCTCTCGCCTCGGAGCGACCGAGGCGGCTCATTACCACAGGCGCCATTCCGATTCCAACCAGAAAGAAGATCCCGATGCCTTAACCGCATGACCCCCCCCCCCCCCCCCCCCCTTCCCCCGATGCTGGGATCTTTGCCGCATCATACAGTCTGTTTCACCCTTTCAGAGGTCCAGGTCCATGGTGGATTTTTTGTGGGTCAACTCTCGAACAAATAAGCCAGACTGGAGTTGACGGAGAACCTGAAGGGCGTCGGCCATATTCAGAGAATGGGCAGCAGCCCGGTTGGCGCCTTGAGCTGTGCAGTGAAACCAGTCGGTGGCAAAGCAGGCCTGGGACCCTAATCTGGACACTTGGGAAAAAGTCGGTCAGAAATCCGGCGGCCATGATTGGCCCACGCCGCACTTGACCTTGGCGCCGGTCAATCATAGCCGCCGGATTTCTCACCGACTTTTTCGCCAAGTGTCCAAATTAGGGCCTTTGGTGGATTGGGCTGGCAAGGCGTAAGGGCCAGCAGATTTCCGGCACTCCGCAGCAGGCACGGGAGACGCTGCTCTGCCTCGTTGCACACTGCCCACAGCTCTGCCAGGCAACGCGGTCCTGTTGCGGAAAGAGCTTTGCATGTTCCACGGTCTGATTTCGCAATTCAAGAAAAATAGGGTTTACCTCGCTGTTCGCTATCTCTCTCCGGGGTTTGCACCTGGTGAAGTCACATTTTCTACAGAAATGCGCAACCTTCAGAAAGTGATTAGGTGTACCCGTGATCAAGGAGGTAAAGACGGGAGCAGAGCACGACAAATCATAAGTGCTAGCATCGGTGGTCCCGGGACAAAAAGAAGACAAGGAGACTGACAGAAAGGTACAGAAAGAAATCGGACGATGGGTTAGGCATGTTTATTCTACCACAGTGAGTTGAAGTTGTTTGAGCACTCGTCAAATGTATTCATTTTTTTTTTTACCATGTGCGATGTTGGCATTTTTCTTGCAAAGCTAGAGAAGAACTAAGCACATGCCTTACAGGTGATATCTTGCTGCTTCTTTTGTGTACATTGAAGCGTCGCCAGCAATGTAGGTCCATCGGGACCACCCACTGGGACAATCAATGTTCACGTCTATGCCCCGTCATTCCCAAGTGGCCGGAATGCATGGGACCTTTTCCTCTAGATTATTCTAGTAACTGCATGCCTGTGAAAGACGCAGTAACAAATAGAAGCCGATTTCAGTTATATTTTTCCCCTTTGTTCTTAGCTCTAGTAATAAACCACGTGTTGCCGAGATGCTTTGGAGAAGAGGCGGCCATGAGTGGTGGTGAACCTCTCACCCTCAATTTTATTGCACCGAGATGTCCCTTAACAGGCCCAGTTGGTTTCTGTTTGTATGGCGGATCGCGTCTTCGTGTTGGTATCCTTGGTTGTTGTCACAGTTATTTTGTTTGTAGTTTCTACTGTCAGATACCAAGCATCCACCTATTCTACAATATGTGCCCACCCCTCAATTTTGTAACATTTGGAAAATACACAAAGGACCTATCTTTACATGTTGTTGACCTAAGGAGCTCCTATCCCCCAAGTTTACATGATTATCTCCAAATTTTCAGTGGGCACCTGCTCAAGATTTTATGGTAGTTTCTCGAAGTTCCTTTTGTTGTAACAACTTTAGGTTTGTATACTTTGGCTGGTCATGGGCCTATTTAATAGCTGCGTTCCGAGTTTTCTCTTTGTCCCCTCCTCCTCTTGCTCTAGGGTTACTCTGTCTGCACTAGTTTGACGTTGGAGACATTCCTACTACTTAATTTTTCCTACATTTTCCAGGCAAAGGCTACATACAGGCAGTGCCATTGGCACGCTCAGCAGTGTCCAAGTGACTTCCAAAATGCAGCTGCGCTAGCATGCGCTGCTCGCTTCTTTGTTGTGAATGGAAGATCCAAGCTTTGTGCTGTGCAGCTGTTGAAACGGAGTACAGTTTATGATCATGAGCAAGGGTTAATCCATATTGTTTCATGCAATGCCATGGATAGTGATACAGACAGTCCTTTTTCTCAAAAGCTTCCTGCATTCACCGCTGTAGGTGATTGTGCAATAATCAATTCCAGC